>NC_044578.1:14851500-15451500 GCF_901933205.1 Camarhynchus parvulus | reverse complement strand
TGAGTATTAGAACAGCAGCTAGTTACTGGTTCCACAACAGCATTTCAAAGAGCCAACATCTATGAGTAAAAGATCTAAGGATCTACAGGATGCCACCCCCTTCAAATTATCTACATGTTCACTATCTGAAAGTTGCTTTTCCTAAAGTAGAAATAAAGTGATGGCTTCTCTCATTGTCCCCTTTCTAAGGACTAAAAGCCATTTAAGCTCTATTTTTGCATTTACGTAAAGTTACAAGTTCTGCAGCTGAGATGCTACACAACTGAAAAATAGCAATTTCTTTCATCACTCCAACTTCCAAAAGCACATCTCAAATGCCTTTAAAATGAGTTCTTTTGACATAATTCCTGTGGTTTGAATATAAATTTGTCGGTATAAAAGCATAAAGAGATACTACACCCATTCAAACTAAGGCTTTCATTCTGCAAAGAATACCTGGATCACATCTTGACTCAAGCCAAACATGCTTGATTTGAATGTAAACAGAAGAAAAT
Source organism: Camarhynchus parvulus (assembly GCF_901933205.1). Lineage (NCBI taxonomy): Eukaryota > Metazoa > Chordata > Aves > Passeriformes > Thraupidae > Camarhynchus > Camarhynchus parvulus. Next base: position 15,451,006 of record NC_044578.1, on the reverse strand, counting down.
CAAAAACATTTTTCCCTTCCAGCCTAAAATTTAAACCAGTCAATTCTTCTTGCTTGATGTTTGTTATAAAAATGGAAGACTTGGGACCTCTGTTAAAGTTGTAAAGAACACACTAAGAGATTAATATATTGAATGATGCAACAAAGTAAGATCAAAAGGTAAAAATAGCAAACTTTTAAAAAAGAAAAACACTTGAAAAGTCAAAATTTTCACTAAACTGGCTGAGAGTTTAACATAGTGTGAAAGGTCTAATGACCATGAGGATGGGAGCAATTCTTTTCCTAAAAAACATGTAAACGTCATCAGGGATTTGGGGAGATATTAACGTTTTAAGATGATTCATGTAACTAAATGCTTACTGGAGTATTCTTGGGGAATAAGGCATACCTGCTCAATACAAAGGACAAAATTCAGAGTACAATAAAACAGTTAACCCTCTTTGATAAAGCATTTTCCCTAAAATTTACAAAAAGGAGAACAATTCAATGAAAATCACATTGGTATACTTAAGAGTATGCATCACTCAATCACTCAATACACCTTTTTCAACCAATGACATAATGCTAAAAAAAAAAGTGCTTTGTTTTTGTACAGACTGAGAACTCAATCTGAGGCTGACCCAGGTAACTTTGTGAGGTCTGTTTCTATAAACTGCTCTGTCACCTCTCTGCCTTGCAGAGAGTATGCAGTATATACAACTGTAACATAAACATGTGAATTATTAATGATAATTTTGTTGAAGACATTTTTCTTTCAAATCCTATCTGTATGCCAAGGGTGGCTAATCAAATGGAATAATGCTGAACTGTAATGGATTTGATAAACCTCATCTCCAGCAGCTTTCAACCCATATCAAACCCATAAAAGCTTTTCAAAGTGGCCTAACTCAATTGGCAATCTTTCTTACAAGAAGAGAGAATGAAGCTTAGCCCCAGGCAAAATGATGACTTCAGGAGAGTTACTCCAGACCAATACAGAGACACAGGCCAGAAAAATAAAGCAATAAAGATCACTAATATTGAGGTAATTTTTAGTTACTTCAAGACTTATTAAATCAGAACAACAGAAACAGATCCAGAATGTGAATAAAAGGCTTTTGTTTTGAAAAATATTATCTGTAAGCATCAGACATCCACCACCACCCCCAGCTGCCAGAAGGGTACTTAGTATTGCATTACTCTGTCATTTGGTCATTGCTCACAGAATTTTAGGCACATTTAGTCAGGGATGTCTTTGCAGCAAGGCAATTACCTTGCCTGTCCTCCCTAAAGGGTATTCACCTGCATACTAATTTAATCAAAATAGATTATACAACTAAACTTTACACAACTACTTGACAGGTACTCCCATGGCCCCTCTGTCTTGCTTTTTTTCCCTCCCCCTGAAAGAAACACAGCCACCAAGTTTTCAGGCAGTCTCTTCAGACTCTTGCAGCTGCTTCTCAGTCTAGATAAGGAGATGCTGACATACTAAGTAATGTATCTGTTTGTTTAATCAATTTTCTATCAAAAATCATTCCTGAACTACAGAACCAACTTAGCTTCTAGCTAGTTTAAATAGATCACTTTTTCTTCTCAAGTTTTGGATGGAAAATTAAGTTTGACAATGAACTAAACACATCATTGGTTTTGCTTCATAGGCAGTTTTGAGACTCCCCTATGAGATTCCCAATACCTGTTTATGGTTTCATATGCACAACCTGAGCCTTGCAAATAAACCCCCATGAAAATGCCGACAACAATAAAAATAAACAAACCTTACCCATACACACACTCATCATCCCCACCAGATCTTTCCTGGCAAAACCTTCTCCTTTTATTGGCACGTTACTGCTCCCTTTCTCAAGTATTCTATAAGCAACAACAATGAGGAACTGCAAGAGTTCTGGTGCAAGTGACTCCATAAAGAATGATACTGCCATATGTACTCTTAGCAGAAGCATTTACATGACTGCCTCTCCCTTTTTTAAGCTGTGATTCTTTCTGAATCTGAACTTTGGTCACCTGTGTGCATACACAGATTCAGTTGTAGGACTTTTTTGATAGGGATTGTGGTTTTGAATCCGTATTCCACTGAATGCTGGACAACACAAACAAGATTAGAGAAAGCTTCTTTCCAGCTCCTTCTGAAGAAGATCACAGGTGACAATTAAACATGTGCAAGTGATTATCCTTTTGTATTTAAAACAAATCCAAAGACATTCCCACACTCTACAATAAACGGCATGTTCTCAAGCACTGGATCTTTAATACTACATTAACATTATTCCAAGTTTGCCATATCAACCTCCTAAATAATCAAAGTCCTTCCAAGTACTCAGAAATTACAGCTACACACAATCTCAGCCATGTGTACCTGGACCAGCTAGAGGCCCTGGCCTTTCTTAAACACTCCTGCTCTCAAGACAGCTGAACATAAGGTGCAGAACAGTAACAGCAAAATTTTACACTGCTTAAAAATCAGTATTTGCTCTCTGGGGAAGGCTTACATTAATCTATATAGCAAAGTAACTTCTGGGAGAAAAGAATTGTAAACATAGTTTAAAATGTAGTGAGTTAGACTACACTAACATTTTTTACTTTACAAGATTTACCCTTCTCTGCTACAGCTTCAGAGTTAACTGCACAGATCATAATTTGATTTAAAAAAATCTTAAAATCAAGCAAGTACTACCTCACTCTACCACTACCATATCTTCATGAAGCTAAGAAAAACAAAAGTAGAACATGGCAAGTATAGCTCAACTTCCTGAACTACCTAAAAGCTTGAACATTCCCAGGTTAAACACAAAAGGCCTTAGGTGAAAAAAAAAACAACTTAAAGGCAGTTTCACCCTTCTTTCTCTCTCTGGTACACTTAATGTAAGAAAAATACTTTGTATAGTCTAAAGTTATTATAAAGTTGCAGTCTAATCTAAATTGAAATTATGCTTTACTCCAATTTGATTTACTTTACAAGCACAAGACTTATTCCTGAAATCTGACTGTGCAGGATTAGTTACATTACATTGTGCATTTCCTTCCTATGCCTGGAACCTCCAAAAAAGACCAGTCTTCCTTGAGCCATATTAACTTCTCATTAAATATCACTGATATCCACATATTGAGCCTTTTCTCTATTCAAGGAAGGCCAGTCAAGAGATAAACTTTGGTTGTAAAATCTGTCACTGTTCAAACACTCACTAGGGAGAGGACCCACATTCAAACATTCCAGTTGCCTAAAATGACAAACCTGTGGGCCACACAGATCATGGCCCACATCAGTTAGCTCTGCCCAAGGGCATGAACTCACTTGAGCTGAACTCTCACAAGCAGATGGGAGGGTAAAAACAAATCCACTATTTTGAAGATTAAACTCTGTAATGAAGTTGCATTATAAGATTTGCATTTAAAAGTTGTGTTAAGCGTGCTTTTTATTTCATTCTAGTCTAGCCCATAGAGCAATTTCAAACACAAATTCACATTCAGATATAAATATTTTTACTAGTAAAAGCACTTTCTCCAGCCCTCTCCTCAAATTAAGGATTGTGTTCTATCTGAAATAGGTCACAACCTATGCTCCTAGAAAGTGAGAAAAAGATTCAGTGTAAACCCAAGTTTAGAACCAGAGATAGGTGAGACAATCAGTTTACACAAAAACCCTACAAAATAAAATGTAGAAAAACTGGTAAGTAGGTACAAACCTAAGTTTCTGAAAAAGTATGTTACAGAGTTAGATAGATAAGACTTCTAATGGTAAAAAAACACAGTAAAATGAAAGGTGGACCAGCTTTCCTTTAATGTAATTGCATCAACATTACCAATCTCTTTGAGAACAAGCTGTCTGCTTGTCCAGAGCCTATAACTCCATTTGTAGCCATGGTGCTTTCTGAGATCCCTAATGAACCAAGCAGAATCTGGACTCTGAATCAAATCTGAGCATTCTAGTAAGCAATGTTTTTTACAGCTTTACTGTCTCAGTACTATTTTTAAAATACACAAATTAAGGTTATAACTTAAAACTTGGGACATATCAGCCTCTAAAATACTGACTACAATAAATATCAATGCAAGCATCTGTTCAAAAGAGTGCTTTATATTGATCATACATTACATACATACCTAGCTTCATCTCAATATTTAATTAATAACTTGTATAATTTGTGTTCATTGGAAACTCTAGCACTCTTGGTTGCTTCATTAATTTACATTTCTCCAAGCAGCTGTATATTTCACATACTCCACTTTGAAAAGGAAATTATTGGATGAATGTAGCAGCAATGATGTAGCTCTGAGCAGCAAAGGCTGTCCTTCACTAATACCCAAGAAAATACTTGCAGCAACAAGGGGCACCATCCCTGTACAAACCTAATCTGGATGTCTAAAGAGCTTTATCATCTCAGAAAAAGGCAACAAAACCAGAATCAGAACCGCAAGACTAAGAATGCTCAAAGGAATGGTGACTTAAGAAATCAGACTAAAAGAAGAGGGTTTCTAGCATAAGGGAAGGAAGAATGAGAATATAGTGGGGATGGAAAGAAGGGGAGAGAATTTTATTGGAAATGTATCTGCTGCCTTAGGCCAGAAGCACATAGTCCACAAGTGCTCAGCTAATGCTAATTTAAACCACAGGAGACAGCTCTCTCCAGGCATGCCATGCTGTCAAGCATTCCAGCCCAAATGTGTCAAGGAAGATACCACGAAATTGGCACAGATCACACTCTCAAGTGATATCTAGAAGAACAGGCCTCCTTTGTCCTTCCCCCATTTCCCAGTTCGGTTTTAAAGCCAGTAACTCAGTTGTAAAGATACTACAGTCTTTACTTCCAAGTTCCAAAGAAATCTTGGAGCAAGTTTGGAACACTAAATATGAAAAGTCTCCTTGGTGCTTCACCTGTTCTTTCCTAAACAAGCATGACTACACCAAAAGCAATCTCATTAGTCCCAGGCTAGGTCTTTTATCCGCACCTTTGGTAGCTCTCCCAGAAACCATCTTACACAACAGTACATCAAGCCCTTCATCCCGGTACTAACACAGCTAACACAGAATCAGACACCTTCCAACTGCATGAAATAAGACTTTTCAAGCTTGCTTATTGTAATTTTTTATTCTTGTAACCATGTTTTTGGGTCTTTCTCATGCTGGGAAATATGACTACATAACCATAAGACAATGGTATCAGGAGTATCCCTCCAGCATTCTGAATGGGCATCAATGATATCTATTTTATTTTGCATACCAAGATAAGTATTACAATAGAATATTAATTTTTATCCCTTCAGTTTCCATAAGTCAGAGATATGATGTCAATTCATTGTGCTGCTATGCTCAGGACATCAGAAAGCAAAGCAGAGAGAACACTAGAGAATATTCGCAACTTAAATACTATTAGATTTTTCTACAAGCAGATTCTTTATTTATAGTATAGCTTATTATCTTCAGGCTTCAAGAGCAGTAACAGTACAAAGGACCCAGCAGCAAAATACAGCTAGAATGATATAACAAGAGACCCTCTTTCCTTGGGAAAAGGCAAGGAATTGCTCATACACCCTCTTTCCATTTTCAGTGTCCTTCTCAATAAAATCATAAATGGCCAAAGACATTTGAAACAGCCAAGACAACTTCAGTAACCTTATTGGAAACCAGTCTGAAATAAGAGAATATTCTCAGAAGGAAGAACTTAGGAATATGTCCACAAACCTGAACCAGCTCTGAATTAATTTCTCAAACACCACAAAGAGTGCTGCTGTCACAGCAGAATAAAGTACACTGACTACAAATCCTGCTTAAGTAGTCAGGTAAGCATTTGGGTCAATTTTGTCATCCACAAGATAACATGTTGCTATAACTAGGCTATCAACATCATTTGTTACATGGCAATGTAATACCATATGTACTCAGGTATTCACTAAAGCAGGTTTATATTCTGATTTGCTTCTTCTAAATAAAGGAATAAGGAATTCAAACACACTGCATTTAGACAACGATGGAAGGTGCCAACATTTTTCACATCACTTCTGCAGAGAGCAGAATACTGAAATCCAGTGGTTATAGTTATTCAGAACCTTCATTCTATATGAATTTCCTAGCTCAAACGTTGCTTTCCAATACAATACCCATACCTAACCTAGTTAATAATTTACTTCTGACAGTTGAATTGCTTCATGCAAGCAATTTCATTTCTTTCCAACTCAAACGTCTCAACTATAAAATTATGGTAACATTTCTGCTATTCTCAAAAACTTATTTAAATGAGGAATATTATACACTAGTAATTTCTTACTAGCTATTTAGCTGTTTTGGATTGTACTAAGCTTCTGTTTGGTTCTGAGAGCTGGAAATACATGCTATTCCTTTCCTAATAGTGATCAAACAGTTATCACCTTTGTCTGATCTCAGAAATATTAATTTGTATTTGTAGTCCTCATTCTACCTAGAATAATTCTGATGTTTCTAAAATATGAACAGTACTCTAGTACAACAACTTAAAATTTCAACATTTGGCCGAAAAAAGGATACCAAAGTTTTTTCAGCATTTATAGACTGCTAAGACCAAGCAGCATTCTCACAGGATAGCAGATGTTGAGAATGGAAACAGCAACTGAGGTCACAAAAAATAGATACCAAATGTATTCTCTGCAAGATAATTATTACCATGTACAAATACAGCCATAACATTTAAGAATGGTCAAAATAGTCTTTTAATTTTTTCTGATAGTGTGTAGGATTAATGGAGAACTTTCTAGAAGGGAATATTGGTCCACAGACAAGAACTTAATTGCATCTAGGAAAATATAATTATCAGGGCAGCAATACAGAAACACATTTCACTCTATTAGTTCTGACATCAGAAAGCTGATTTGGATTTTCAGTAGTGGCTCATATCTCCTTTTAGAAGCAGCAGGTTTTCATCTTGTTTAACTGGAAAGACAGTTACTCGTGAATGCCAGCCTGACAAACTGAAACACTTGATTCTAGATGTTTGGTCTAAACAGCTAAAATAGAATAATGAGAACAGATAAATTTCCAGTTGATATCTGATGCAAACTGAGACACTCTTTTTGTATGCCAGCTCTCCTGAAACCCATCTTATTATCTTTTTAAAGAATATCCCCACCCCAAAGTAAGAAAAAGAAAAACTTGGGACTGGAGTCAAATACAAGCCTGCTTGAAATGGAAATTGAACAGGCTTTACCAATCCCCCAGCAGTGTGCAATGGGGCTGCACAACCCCTCAGCCTCTTAAGTATCTTCCTATTCATATTACTCAGCATTATGTATTTACTAATTGGACAAAGCAACCAGCTACATCTTCTCTTCTTTTAATAAAATGAATGGACTGAATGACAAATTTCACACTGCACACGCAGAGTATGTACAAACTGCACGCCTAAACATAATTGTACAGCTCAGAGCTCCATATATGCATGGGATCAGGAGAGCTGAAAGCCCATTGTACCTATCAGAAACATCTCCTAGAACAATGCTAAGTTTCAGAACCACAAACAAGTGATCAGACTTGAATTCTACAGTAAATCCACAGTAATCCTGCTTTGTTTCCTGAACAAACACAAAGCTAGTTCAGGACCTGTGTTCACGTGTTGTACTTCCATCAAACCCAAGTGTGCTGTGCAAGTCTCCAACTGTGCAAAATTTCCTTTTTTGAGCAGGCTGTCTGAAGAGACCCAACAGCTGGTAAGGTTTTTCATATAGCAGTATTAATCAGAAACACACTTTGGTAGGAAGCCAAGTTTAAGAACTACAAAAACAAGAGTCAAGGTTTTATCATCACCTGAATCAATTAAGAACTTTAAAGTAAAAAACCTCTAGCCCCATATTTGTATGAAACTAAATAATAATTTGAAGTAAAGCAGACACTGCTTTTAACTCCTCTTCGGTAAAGCACTTGAGTATTGACATATCCCATCTCACTTCAATTAAGCAATAATTTTCCCAACTTTGTAGTCAGTGTCACTGCAAAGTTAGTATTTAAACAATGTTAATGTTTAAAAAAAAGTGTTTACTTGGAAAAGGCACTGGAAAAGCAACAATCTGTTTCACACTTGCATTGGCATAGGTTGGAAATTAAAGTTTATCTTGTGAATAATTTAAACACAGGCTAGAAACAAACATTTTTTAGTTAAAAATTTTCAATTCCCTCTCTTCTTCAAATATTTTGGGCTACACAACAAATGCACACTAAGATTTTACTTTCATTCCGAAAGAAAAATTAGTTCAAAGGACTAATAATTCAGCATTAAAATCACAATGGGCTACCATTAAATTTCAGTGCAGCAGATTCTCATATTTGGATGCAGATGATTTTTTAGCTACCAGAAAGTAGCTAAATAAATATTTCACAACCTGAACTAGTCACAGAATACTGGTATTTTCCCCAGAAAACCAAGGCAATAATGTCTGGGAAATAAGGGGTTACATTTTCTGCAACTGAAATAAAAGCTCTAAAAATCAACGTCACTTTAATTAAGCCTGAGCAAACTACATGACCGGGGTTTTGTAGCCCTTGCGTCACAAAACTGAAACTTTGCTAATTAAAATCACAATTCAAACTATTATCTCACAAAGAAACAAAGTGTTTGTAACAATGTCTAAATTCTACTCACAATTAGTAGCAACCAGATTGTGTTACTACCATACTCTTATTGGTATCACTGGACCCCTCACCAGCATTTCAATCCTTTTAGTTCCTCAGAGTCAACTACATTCTCAGAATAAGAAGTTGCATTCCAGTTTACAGCATCCAACCGTACTTGGAGGCTGAGTCCTTACAATGGAAATGCAGTCATATTATTTATTTCAGTGTGTGCAAACATTATTTTGAAACAGAGCAACACCCGTGAGAATTAAATTGAAAAAGTCAATTACAAGTACTCAACAGTTTCCTTCTGATTGTTGAAAGACCCTAGAATCCTCGTGGGTGTACATCAGAAGAGCGTGTCAGCACTGTCCCTTGAACTCTGCATTTATAACAGCTTTACTGAGAGCTGCATCATCTGCCTTCCTTCCAAGGTACCACCACTACAAAGCACAGCCTTTTCATATGGGTAAGTTTAAATCAAATAGCTGGGGAAACTATTCATAAGTATTATGACCCTTTAGTTCAATAGTGAATTACAATTTGATCTCAACAAGCTAAAAATTAAATCCAGAACTCATTTGTAGCAGACTAACAACTCTTGGGGCAAATAATCCCCAAATCCAAGCATAAGTAAAATAAACTGAAGCCCACTCACCAAGTCTGGTAAAACTCTAACTGAAATTATATAACCTATACCACTTAAACATTAATGACAGCATATGTAAACTTTAGAATATTAATTCCACTTCACATTTCTCAACCTTCTACATGGTGATCCATGATATCTCAACCAAATAGCTTCATGACCACAGCACAGACTGCTGACTTATCTTTAAAAAGAATAACTGCAAAAGCAATTGGCAGAATAACACTATTTACAAGACAACAGCTGAACAGCTGATATAAGGATGCCTAAGGATAAATACAGTCCACAGGTTAGTGCTAAGGATACAGAGAGCAGTGTGAAACATTTAGATAGGCAGCGCAGAGACCCATAAAAACCACACCTTATCCCCTTAGTCACATGAAACATCCATTTCTAATCCTAGCTGAGTAAAGCTTTATGGCTTTAGCAGTAGGCATTGTTAGCTGAAGTAGTGTTATTAGTGCCACAGTCTCTTTTGCTACCTGTAGTACATGAGGCAGAGCAGGCACAGCAGCAGCTAAAGACAGACAAGATTTCCCCCTCCATCCCCCTTGGAAAATACTTCTTTGACAGTGACATACTGCTCTACAAAGTTCATTTTACAATGCTGAAATACAGATGGATGTTTCTTTAGCACTATTGGTCCCTTTCCGAAAATTATTCAACATTATTTCATTAACTTCAAACAACAGCTGTATGGGTAACTTGCAATAAACAAAAGGCAATTTTCTCCCCATAAAAACCATGCTTTCCTGAAAGAGGAAACAAATACAAGCCAGACCAGCAACTCCCTTCTCTCAAAAGTGTAAGGAAACTAGCAAGTTAATATTGCACAATCTGTAAAAGTTACACGAATCCTACTGAAGTTATGAGTCAATTCCATTATGGCAATGCAAAAATATATGTTAGTGTAAAACTCTCCAATAAACATTTGTTATCTGGCTACAACAGAATGCTTTAAACACTCAAGAAAACTCTTCAAAAATCCCCCCGTATATATATTAGCTACTGGTTCTCTGCCATAATCATTCTCATTTCCACTCTCTTTTCATTTCATGTCCTTTGCACTGCTCAAGGCCACAGATACTGAAGGAAAGTTATCTCTTCTATTCCTCACGCTGTCATCTGAGCTACATGGATTCTGAAGAAAACATGCACAATATAGATGGACAATACTTAAAAAATTCTACAAGTACTGTAAGATTTCACTACTTAAACCTCATGGGCTTTCCTTCACCACTCTCTTTAAGTTAAACAAGACAGATCAGTAAGGCCTAATCTGCAGCCCTCCCTGCTAGGAAGGTACTTAAGAAAAAATTCCAAGACATCTGAAACAATTGATGCCTTACCTTATCCTTTCAGCAAACGAAGAAAGCTGAGAGTCAGCAGAAGATACAGCATGAATACTTGAAACCATAATAAACCACATCACTTCTAGCTTATTCAATGACTACCTCACAGGTATAGTTTTAAATGACCACACTAGGGGCCAATTCAAACACAGTTTACCTTATCAGCATAATTAATTACATACTTAATATAAAATTAAGCTTTAGGGAAGTCTGCTTTAATCACTCCTACATAACTGGTCAACCGCAGCATTCACTACGGCCAAAACCTGTCCCAAAGCCAGGAAGCTGCCCCAGTTTCCCTGAGAAGACGGGCACAAAGTCAGCCTGGCGCCACTTGCACTACTCAGCCAGGGCGCAAAGCGAGGCTGCCACGCAAGGGGCTGCTACAAGATCCCTGACTAGCTGGGACGAGAAACGCATTGACCAGGCAGGAGAAAGGAAGACAACGACAAATAGGACGGTTCTTGTTGGACATGCAGAACTGTCAGGCCTCAACACTGAGTTAACACTTTTCTCCCTTGCGGGGAGGCTGGGACTTGGCTCCCGCCTGCCCCTTGCCCGAGGGCAGGTGCCGCCCGCACTCCCGGGGCCGAAGGGTGGCAGCTGCCGCCCGGCCGGGCGAGCCCGGGGCGGAGGAGAGCGGCCCCAGGCGACCTGTAGCGCCCGGGTCACTCGAGGACACGCGCAGATATCGGTTACGCAAACCACAGAGCGGTTTTCGCCCAGCTCCGCCCGCGGGCCCCGGGGCGGCCACAGACCCGCTCGGCGCCCCGAGCCCGGTGCCTCTCTGCCTCGGCCGGCCCGCGGGGCCACGGCAGGTGAGCCGCCCCGCTGCCAGGCGCCGCCGAGGGACGGGGCGGCCGCCGCGCAGGCTCACCGGGTCATCCGACGAGCGGCGCCGGGCACCCCGCGGGATGGCAGCGCCCTCCCGGTCCGCTGGCGGAGGGGCAACACCGGGAAAAGCGGGGACTGCGAGAGCTGCCCTCGGAAAGCCCCGCTCCGCGCCGCTCCCCTCCTTCCGCCCGTGCCTCCCTCGCACGCCGCGGCGCACCTGTCAGCGGCAGCCGCCCCTCCCTTACCTGCCCCTGCCGCCACCCCCGGCCCGCCCGCGCAGCTGCGCTCGGTCCGCGCGCTCCGTCCGCGCGGCAGCCGGCGGCGCAGCGCGAGGCACCGGCTCCAACCGGCGCGTCTGGGGCGGGCCCCGCCGCTGTCACGTTACCGCCCGCGCAGCCAATGGGGCGCGGCCGGCGGCGCCGCTGACGGGCCGGGGCGGGGGAGCTGCGGCGGTCAAAAGCGCCGCGCTCGGCCCTGGCCCGGCCCCGCCGCTCACCTGCGGAGCCGCCTGACCACCCCTGCTGGCGGTCCGGCCGCCTCAGAGCCCCTCGGTGCGGCGCCGCGGCCGTGCCGGCCCGCAGACAGCAACCCCCCCCTCTGCGTGCCAGCGTTTAAATAACCCGAGCCGTTGGAAGAGGTGGAGGAAGTGAGAAAGCCATTGTCGCCGGCCGGTAGCAAATAAAAATAGACACGGTGACACTCGCGAAATGCAATCTAATCCCACCGGAGGCTTCGGCTGGGCCGGGGTGCGCATCCCGGAGCGGCCTCAGCCCCCGCTGGGGGCGGGCGGAAGGAGAGAGGCCGGGGATGCTGGGGAGCGGTGCCGGGGATGCCGGGGAGCGGTACCGCGCGGGTGCGTTCGGGATGAGCTCCCGGCCCAGGCGCGGCCCCGCCGCTGCGAATGTCCTGCTGCACCGGGGGTCTCCTTCCGGGGCCGCGGACACTCAGCGCCGGCCGCCCTTTCTGACCGGAACAGTCAAATGTCTGTGCGGTCGGACTCTTCTATGGCTCTTAGTTCCACTAAAAAACTGATACCGATATTATAAAGTTCACAAATAAACACATCGTTTTCTGAAAGTCATAATTCATTTGACTTTCCTGCTGCACCTCCTCCAGTAGGCAGTAAAGCTCCCTTCTCCAGATGTCTGAAGAGGCCAGTTCTGCTGGGCAAAGGCATGAAAGCCTGAAGGAAAATTTTGATTCCTACCTAGATTTCTACAAAAACTGGGACAAATGGGCTCTGTCTCCCTCCTCTTAGTCATGCAAACAGCTCACTCTATTCAAGTAATTGTCCTGACATATTTTCATTATTAGTAACGCCTTTGCAAGGACCTAGTCTAAACTTTATTTGCAGTATAATTGCATTCCTTACGCTGGCTCTGTTATGGTAATGTTTATTCTCTGTCCAGTCATCAATTTCGTGGGAAAAGGGACTATTTTCAAAATATTGCTTTTCCTCCATGAAACACAAAAATCCTTTTCCCTGCAGCTGTACAAAACTGCCTTCATCTTAAATAGCAAACACACTAAATTTTGCAAAAGCCAACAATTTCCAAATTGTGTTCACAGTTTTCAAATATGTATTCAGTACACATTTAGCTAGTAGTGTTAGTTTCAATTTAAAAGAGAAATACTTTTGAGGAGGCACAAACATTGTACTGGAGTCAAAAGTGAAACTAATTAAAACAAAAGGGAGCCTCACTTTTTAATCCAAACTTGTAGAAATACCAACGAAGAGGTATGTTGAAAAAAAAGACCGTTTGTTTTTCTAGTTTGCAGTCCCGGTGGCAGCCTAGCAGGGAATGTATTTGTTTTAGGCTGACAGTTTCTACTTAGGCTATGTATGCTGATAGTAATCTAACCTTAGAAAAACAGCTACTGTCACCACAAAGATGTCAACATCGTGACATTGTCTGCAATTACCGCTCCAAGAGTCCTTGGTGAGGTTTGGTAAACAGCAGAGAGCAGGCCAGTCTCTCCCCAGGAGACCAATTCCCTTTTGTCTCATGATCTGCTGCCTCCTTAGCTGGCTGTATCAGCGAGACAAATTTTCTGCTCTATTAGGGTTTCCCTGAGGAATTATTTAATCCATTTTACAGGGACTATTTCCCCCATCCGTGAGCAAAATAAATAAAAGTACATCTTGTTTTATAATCTTGCTTTCTACTAACACAAAAATGAAAAGTCTTTCTCCAGGATCTGCCATGTTTTCTTTTTGTCAGCAATATACTGGGAAGACAAATTCATGTTTGATTAAATTATAAAACCAATAACTATTTGCACTAGGAATCAAAGTATTGAATTAAGTCAGAACAAGGGAGTTAATGTTCATAAGGTTCATCATTGCTTGAGCAGAAGATTGCAGCACAATTATCTAGATTTAGTTCTTTACTCTGATACTGAGTAGCTCATAGGGAAGCACAAGGGGAGGACTCAGCCTGCCAGTCACACCACACCAATCTCTGAGCAAAGGAAATATTTTGTTAACATCTTACTCAAAACCAGCCCTGTTTTATCCGTGCAGCTACTCACTGTATATCCAGCCAATCAAGCTCATCTTTAAAGTCAGCTTAGTGACAATTATTTCAGGATGAATTTCTTCCAGTCTTTTTCAAGCAACATTATCTGGAAAATGTTCTTCAAGCTCCAACACCCATTCTATTTGTTTTTGACAGCCATCTATGAGATACTGAAAAACAGCAGCTTGACAATACTGTGAAAGTTGAGCTTCCTTTCACACATCCTGCCATCCCCTGATCTTTTTTAACTTGTTATTTAGATGTCACAAACAAACTTTGAATATATATATATATATAAAATAATGATTTCAAATGTTATGCTCAGTGTGACTATTGGGTATCCAGAGCATCTGCTTCAACCCCTTCACTTGTACAATTTTGGGAAATCCCATGTAGTAAGAAAGGGAAAGCTGTGTAGGAAAATGCTGTATATTTAAAAGGGCAATATAGTAAAAAATTCACTTTAATATATTTTCTATTGAGAGTTCTTTTTAATATTACAGAGGTGATATTTCTCTTGTCTTTTAACTCTCCAGCAGTGCTTGGAGTTGCAGGAGCAGCAGCATCTTGATCAGTGATCATGCTGGCAGCAGTATCTGAAGCTGAGCCTGCTCTGTAAATAAAGCACCCTATGACAACTTGCCTTGTGATCACCAAGTGAGTTTCTGCCTATCTGGTTCTCAGGATCTTGTCTTTCCATATGAAAGGCTACAGCTGAATGTTTAGGTGAAGCATGAACAATCGGACCACAAGTCTTTAACTCCTGAAATTCCATACTATCATTTATTCTCTTAAATTATATTAATAACAAGTTATTAATATAATTTCATTTAATTTCCTGGCACATTCTGATTATCATCTCACTTGCTCCTTCTGGCATTTGTTAAAGCTTCTTTGTCTTCTACTGACAATTTATAAATCACATGTTCCATACGCTCCAGATCATTGATTCCTGGTGCAGTAACGTGGCTCGCAGTGACCAACAAAGGCTCTCCTGCAGGGCGGGTATTTCAGAACAACACTTCCCTCTGCCGGACCCGTGGGCAGTCACACTCTGCCTGCCCGGAGGGACCTGCGCGCCTTCCTCTGCCTCTCGCTCCGACGAGACTCCTGCTCCTCCCGGACTACGCGGGACAGTGCGAAAATATATTCATCAGATGAATAGGTTAATCATAAAAATTTCATCGAGTATCAACTGGACAGAAATGTCAATATACTTTCTTCTCAAGACAGCAGTATGTCAAAGCCATAGATAACATGAAAACTGGGAATCTCAGGGTCTGACATTTCATATTCCCTCCAAAACCCTGTCAGCTTTATATCAGATGAAATTAGAACAGTATTTAAAAATATATTTTACCCAAACCATCAGGCATTTATTTGTTTATAGGCCATGCAGAGAAAAAAAACTTTAAAAGGACAGTTAGGAATTGCCTGCACCTCTTGTGACTCTGAAAACTAAGATGGTGCTACAGTAAATTTTAATTGAGTGCCACACTTCCTACCTGGCCATCTGTCCCAAACGGCTTGCAACACCCAGAGTATGACATTTTACAGGAGGATTGATGGAAGCTACTAAATTCAGATACAGCTGTCTTGCCTTCAAGTCATTCATGGGTTGGAATATTGTCCTCAGCTGAGGATGTTTTAGAAGGAAAGGGAGAGGGGACTGCCGTGACACATGAGTAAGACTGTGTTTAATTCTTGCCCTTCACAAGGACAGGAGCTGGTCCCAGTGCAGTACTACACGTGCTCCTAACTAATTTGTAAGAACACCACAGAAAAACACAATTAAGCATTTTACTGAACAAAGATTCTGTTTACATACTGCGCTGAATGACGGCTTTTAGTGGACTACAAAACATAGGAAGAAGATGAATGAGCTGAAGATAGAAGGAGTAGAAAATACAGATGTAATTCTAAAACAAAATTCCCCGTTAGTGAAATTTACTTTGAAAAGGCAGACTGTGTTATTTTATGTCATCACTGTTCCTGTACTTGTTAGGCCTCAGACATGCAGCCCTGAGTTCAACTGGGACAGCCCAAGAGGGTCATTCCCTCCAAGTTTTCTCTTGGTGCTGATTATAGTCCCCAGCTAATTTTTCATCAGAAGTTGCTGCTGCCTCAGATCTGCAGCCTGGTTTAGGTGTGATGTTGCTCCCCACTTTGGGGTTATCCAAACTAAGTGGATCAGTTAAACACTTTTAGTTATAAGGTTTCACTTTACATCATTTTGAAACACTCAGTTTGGGATCTACCAGCATAGGCTCTTTCCCATTTAACTTGCCTTTACAAAAACCCAGAATCTCCTCCTCACCTTGCAGTCTCAGATCCTCAGGGAAGCTGTCAGATCAAAAGACCAGAGGCAAATTATTTGTCTTTCAGCACACATTTAATCTGGATCATCTCCTCATTCCCTTCAGTCTTCTTTCTGAATGGGTATTTTGAGGTTGTTCAGTGATTTATTTAAAAAAATTATTCCCAATATCCCTCCAGAGAGTGTACACATCAGTTCTCTACTGTTTGAAGGCCATGCCAGAAAAAATGTCACAGAATCACTTTCTGCTAACTTGAGGAATCCATAAGAAAAAGATGTCTCTGCTACATCTCAACAGAAACTTGTTTTAAATTTTCTAGAGAGCATGGGAAAAATAAGACAAGAAGGTCTGTTACTCCAAAGTATCTCTACCTCAATTCAAATACAAGGAAGGTACCTCTGGAATCTGTCAGAAAATACTTCCATTGTCATACCCTCTTTCATTTTTATTAATGGCATTATTTAAAAGGGAGAAAAAGCTAATTTTGTCCACAAACCCTCACAATATAAAAATATTTAATTTTATAATGAAGTCAAATGTACATAGACACAATATAGGATCAGCATTGGTGGTATGAAAAATATCCAAATAATAAATTAATTGCTTGTGGATACTGCTAAAAAATGTTAGAGCTTTCCAACACCTGCTTTGCTCTGCAGTTGCATTCAATTTTCTTTCTCATACTTTCATTAAAAATGTATGAGGTCATTTAAAATTGGAGTCCTCTCAGCACCTTCTAAGATTAGATCTTTAGAGGCAATAAAGCAAGTATAATCTGAATCCCAGGATCACATTAATTGGCCATTATGCCTTTTTTAAAACAATGCCAAGCTTATACAGTAACTACTATCTGATAAACAAATTGTAACAATGCATCCTACCAGGAAAGAAAAGAAAAACTCATTATTTTTTAATAAGAATCAAAATAAATGCTTAGAGCACAACCTCTTATGGGGAGTTCCTTGGCATATATTTGGAATGTTTAATCACAAAACAATGTAGTCAGATATGTGTCATACAGCTCACCCCAAATGACTGAAAAAACCCATGCATTTGTTTAATACTCCATACTCTGAGTAATATGGGAAATTCTCACTGAAGTATTTCCAGCTTCCTAGACTTCCCTTATGCAATGCAGTGTTAGTCACACCGTGTGGGAGCAGAGTCACATCCTCTTCTCCAATCCAGATGCTGGCAGGACTCAGTCTTTAGGAATAAAGCTGGGCTTGAGAGATATTTGGGCTGTACTTCTTCATCTGTATTATCCTGCATTCTTTTCAAGATGGCACACTAATTCCTCATCTCCTCAAACAAGGATTTGCAAAAGACAAGATTCACACTCTTTCTGGAGCAGGGCTTGCAGCCACAGCATGGCTGACTGTGAAGTGGCAGCAGGGCCATGGGCTGGGGATAAGGGTGGTCCCTCCCACCCGAGAGACTCCAAATTATCCATGGCTGAGAGGAGTGTGGGTGTCCTGCCTCACCCACTGCACAGGCATGGGTACAGGACACTGAGCTGCTGCAGACACCAGGCTGCCTTTTTGTGCTTTTGCTTGAAAAGCAGGGCTTAAAAAGCATAGCTGTGCATTTCTGAGGGAGCAAAGCAATAGAGGAAGACACTAAGAAGAGGAATTGTGAGAGAAGAGATTCTCTCATCTGCTGTCCAGTTGATTTTGTAATGAGAAAAATAGGCTTTTCTCCATTTCTTGTTAGTAAACAAATCTGTGACAAAGCCTTGTATGTACCATCAGTAATTAAATGCTTTTTCTTGTTGATGAAAAAAATCTTTAGGGCCTTAAATTCGTATAAAAAGAAAATTACCACATGTATCTGCCTTTTGGAACTGCCACATATAAGGCTTTATTTTTATGACTTGTACAATACCACTTTGGAAAGTATTGGCTATATGCCAAGGGAAAGCTGATTTAAATTTTATGTTTTTCATTTCTACTTTGATTTGACCAAGATACAGGTTTATTAGAGTCCTATCTACTGCAGCTAGGGCAGAAAAGTCAAATGGGCAAAACATAGCTGAAGTCAGCTGATTTTTTATGGACTGTTAATAGTGTGCTTGGGAACCCAAATTCTGCCAAGTAATTTTGTCCTCTTCAATTGAACTGCCTCACTAATCAGTTTTGAAGTGTAGAAACTCCTGACCTCATTTCCTCTTAAAAAAAATAAAAGATGGAGCTTGATTATATGAAATGAAATCAGACTAAAAATGCACTAATTCTTACTTCTAATGAATGAGAATGTCTTAAGTTGCCATGGTAGACTTCTATCAAAAATTGAGGAGGAATTATTAAGCAGTTACAAAATGAGAGAGATGCTTCCAAACTGAACCTCAGTACAAGATACTTGGGGTCCTTAAAAAGGGTCAGGAAAGTTAAATTTGGGTGATGGCAAAGTTACTTTTAAAATATAGAAATAGATATTATTTTTATGTATGAAAGATAAATCTTAAAGAGCAAATGCCTCACCACACCTAAATTTATTACTTTAGCTGAGCCCTGGGTTTCAGGACTAATCTAATTTTATGAAAACTGTTGAATGCTGTATTCATCAGACAATGTATTTAATCATTAGGCTCAGTGCTCCTGTTTTCCCTGCTGTGCCAGAACTGGTAAAATTCTTTTAAGTTAGTGATCTTTGAAACAGAAGGTTTGGACCTACATACTGCTCAAAGTGTGGGAAGGCTGTACTGCTTC
The DNA here is from genome assembly GCF_901933205.1 of Camarhynchus parvulus. Classification (NCBI taxonomy): domain Eukaryota; kingdom Metazoa; phylum Chordata; class Aves; order Passeriformes; family Thraupidae; genus Camarhynchus; species Camarhynchus parvulus. The sequence goes on along the minus strand of NC_044578.1, from coordinate 15,432,052 downwards.
CTCAGTTTTTCTAACACTGATGAGACAGGCCTCCTTCAAGACCATCTCACTGATATACAAGGTGAGGATTTCCTGCTTAAAGCACAAAATACCATTAAATTTTAAAAAAATTGTCATTGTGGGGGGAGATTTGGAAAAATTGTTACTGCACATAGGTAGCAACAACAATTTTCATAGTTGTCCACAATTACAGCAGACTTTGATTGTTGCAGAAGTTGGACCTCTTATATGCTTTACATACTACTTCCATTGAAATTTAAATCAAAGCTGTTGCACCAGAGGCTACAGAATTGTAACTAAATGAACAGACACTGCTGTCTTTGCCACATTAGTTAAACTGCAGTGGATCCCATTAACTCACGTGCTCAAAGGATTCTGTTACACCTACAAGAGTCACCTACACCTTACAAGAGAGGAAATGTTGGAGCAGACAAGACACAAAAGTTCCTGTACTCCAGCAGACTCTCTGCTGATCTGGTAAACACTGGGCAGCACTGGGGCTAAGAACTCAAACAGTGCTTGTTTCATCATCTGAGGATGAATCAGGAGATTCTTACCAACCTCCCTTCAGCTGTCTGTGTCATGGGCCTAGAGCAGACAGGATGATGCAGAAGCCTGGGGAGAATCACAGTTCATGGATTACCCCTTGACATCTACTTTGTGCACAAATCTCTGAAAAATGCGTGCATCAATGGAATTAAAGGCCAATGGTAGGCTAAAGGTTTTTTTTTTTTCCCTTTTTGAAGCTCTTCATGACATAGCAGAGGTTGGGATCTGCTGCCCTCCAGTGCATGCTTGCAGATGTCCTCTTTGGAGACCACGAGAATTCTCAAGAAACATTACCAAAAAAAAAAAGTGTTAAATTTTTTGTGTGTCTTATTTAGGACCTAAAATAATTGCTGGGACTTGTTTCTTAATTTTGCTGTATTGTTCTGGCCTTGTCAGAGTATTTCTACATCCAAGTAGAATGTTCTAGTTTGTTCTATGAAATTGAATTCAATCAGCTCTTACTCTTTCATTTTCTATGAATATACACAATGATTATACACATAACACAATACATATGGTAATGATATGCAATAATAGATATCCCATTTTATATCTGCATTCCACCTGTAATTGTTATCTTTGTGATTCTTACTGACACATCAGAGAAGTTTCCAGTATCCACATTAAAAGGAAACAATAAAGACTTGCTATAGAAAGTATTTTCTTACTGGCTTGTACAGTTCTTTCAAAAATATTTATCTGTATTATTGAACATTTTGGAACAAGAAATGTATTTGACACTATGTCATGCCAGGCCCTTGTAAAATCTGATTTGTGGGTTCTTTCAGCTCAGCAGAATCACAATTGGACTTAACCTAAAAAATTGCTTGGAGTTGTACGGCCTTTCTCTTAAACAATGATGTACAATGATGTAAATGATCAGTACAATGGTGTTGATATTAAGGATTTTATAACCAGTTTTATAAAGATTTATAAGAGCAGGAAAAGTAGGCTCTAAAGACATTGCAAATATATATACATATTTCTAACTGAGTAATCAAATTTGGTGATGATGAGAGGTTGATTAAAGGGAAGTCTTTCATTTACAAATTGAGTAAGTCTCCGTCCTGGTTGTGAAGGGAAACCTTAAAAATGCAGATTCTGTGAGTTTATTGAATACCTTAAGAAATCTGGAAAATCTCATTCTTTTCCTTATAAGTGGTTAACTTAGGCATGAGATAATTTCTTACGATTTTGACACTTTATTCCTTCCAGAAAGGCCAAAGCCCAAGAAAGGTAACCAGTTAGCCCGGTTTTCCCAAGAAAGAGCCAGCTATGATGTTTGGGAGATGCTACGCACATGTGTGTGTGTAGCTCCATAACGTATCGGGGAGAGACATTTCTAAGCCATGGTGCTGCTCCGCACTGCCGCAGCCCTCTCGCCCTCAGCAGCTCCCCACATGCGCGGGGGGACGGGCGGGACGGGCGGACCCGGCCCCGGACTGGAGGAACGGGAGGCACGGGCGCTCCCCGGCCCTCGGACTGGAGGAACGGGAGGCACGGGCGCTCCCCGGCCCCGGACTGGAGGAACGGGCGCTCCTCGGCCCTCGGACTGGTGGAACGGGAGGCATGGGCGCTCTCCGGCGCTCAGGGCGGTGGGACGGGCGGGACGGGCGCGCTCCGGCCCTCGGACTGGAGGAACGGGAGGGATGGGCGCTCTGCGGCCCTCGGACTGGAGGAACGGGAGGGATGGGCGCTCTCCGCCCCTCAGGGCGGTGGAACTGGCGGCCCCGCCCCATGGGGAGCTATTGCGGTGGAGGCGGTGTCGGGGTGGTGAGTGTGGCGAGTGTCCGAGTGTGGCGGCGCCGGCCGGGGCGGAGGCGCTGCCCTCGGGGCCTCTCTCTGCCGAGCGCACGCGGGGGAGGCGGCTCCAGCCCGAGCTCGGGGTGGCCGCGCTTGTTGTCCCGCTTGTTGGCCGGGCCGGGCCCGGGGAACCCCGGCTCTGACCGAGGGGCCTGTGGGTGAGGGCGGGCGGCGTCGGTGCCCGGCAGGCTCCGGCCTCCCCAGCCCCGTGCTGCCGGGTGCGAACACGTGTGGGTGGGAGCGTAAGCGCAGCACAGAGTGGCTGCATGGTAGAGCTGCTCTACGAGCGGAAAAAAAAATGTGAGAAAAACCCCCACAACCTCATCCCCCTCCTTAACCCGTATGGTAAAGTTTATTTCTCCGCGCACAATTTGCTCCATTCCTTGTAGATTATAGAAGAAGAAATGACAAAATTTGACTGCTATGATAAGTCTTTCTTATAGAAAAGGTTTTAAGCTCAGTGCCTTTGCCCAACTTCCCTGAGTACAGTGATTTTGGCAACAGTTCTCTTGGCTCAATAAGCCATCTATTGCCTGTAGATGGTAGGAAAAAAAGTCCTGGAGAGCCCTCCACTGGTAAGATGGCACCTTGTCTTTCTCCAAGGCTTTCATCCTCTAGACAATAAGAAGAAACAGTCCTTCAAAGTCTTGATAGCATTTAGCTGAGGTATAGCATCTTCCAGATTTGCGTATCCAAAAAATATTGAGCCCAGGACAAATATAACAGGGATTATATTTTCATTATGACATTACTGTGGTGGCAGACAGGCTTTCAGTGTTTGTAGTAATGTTTGTCACTGAGGCTCCACATTAAAATGAAACTATTTGTTACCTGAAAAAATGCAGCAGCTTAAAGGGTCTGACCAAGTGTTGATCAAGCTCTGTGACATGGTTTTTTTAGAGATGGAATAACTGAAGCTCAAAAATGAAGGAACAGCAGCATTTGGCCTTTTGTTTCAAAGGAGAAAAATGAATTAATTACAAAATTGTAACTTTTTAAAAATGCCCCAGAAGTTCAGCATCCCAATGTCAGGGTACTGTATGACCAGGAGGCTGGGCAGCTGTGAAGGGAGCAGAAGAGCTTACAGCTCAGAAATTGTATCTATGCTGGAACAGTTACAAAGCACAGCATGAACTAAATGATTGTTAGTACACAGATGTATTCATCTATTTCCCATGACCAAGTCCAATTATATCTTCCAGCCTAGTTTAAGTACCAAACCTGAGTTTCAACCCAATTAGCAACCAGAATGTTGCTACCAGTCCCACTAAAAAACATTTATGGCACTGACCTTTCTGGTAGCCTTGCTTGCTTCTCACTCCCCTAAAAATATAGAAAGCTGTAGGAGTAGTAATTTGTTATCCCTTTTCCTCTAACATGTTAATTTTCCTGTTTTCTCTATGGATATGCAAGCCTGAATCCCAGGAGGACTGACTACATGAATGCTTCAGAGCACTGAAAATTAGAATAGGATTAAAAGAATTCCTAATTTAATTTCTGGGTTTAGCAGACGTGACTCTTGGCCAAAATGCTGATGTCTGACTCCAAGATTGGAAAAAGAAACATTAATAAGACAAAGAAAGAAATTAATATTACCTTTTAATTCCCCCACAAAGATCAGTGCATTTTCTGTGTTTGAAGAACCTTACAAATTTTGAAGAGGGTTGAAATGGAGTTTGCAGTACTTCTCTAGCTGCCTGGTGTGTAACTTCCCTCATCTGGAAGAAACTTTGTATCCCAATGATAAAAACTCAGCTTAGGATAATAAAAACCATCTCATTGATGTGCCTTACACATACTTACATATATGGGGTGAGAGTTGAGAGTGCATTCATGATAAAAGTAACAGGAAATCATTCTCTTGAGCCTGTAGTATGTCTTAACATGTCATATAAAATTATACTGGGAATGTGTGTGTTTGGAAAAAAAGAGTAGGAGTAGGCCTTGCCTTTTTTTTTTCTTTTTTTTTCAGATCAGTGTGTGGGAGAGTATCTGGTTATATTAAGGAGGCCTTTCCCTTTAAATCCTCGAAGTCTAAGTGGAGGTACTCAGAAATAAAAGAAGTCATAAAAGTACTTTATAGGAGGCTTTTCCATTTAATGCCCAGTAATCTTGTCTCTTGAGTCTGAACAAATGCTGTTCAGTTTTCAGTGGAAAAGTGTCACAAAGATAGAAACAGTGGCAGAAGTGTTACATGCCAGTGCCTGTTCTTACTGAGGCTGTTCAGCCAAGTCGTTTCCATTATGTTCCTCATAAAGTTTTCACAGTTTGTACATTTCTGTGGTATTAAAGGTGGATATAATTTTTTCTTCAGATATCTTAGGCACTTGCAGAGATTGACCACACCACAGTTACACAGGTCTGCTGCTGTTCATGCAGTGTGATGGATTTGTGTGATTGCCTTGTGTCAAATACTGGTTCTGTTTTTTGGTCCACCATGGCACTAATGCTGGAAATATTTATAACTGTCAGTAATTTCTCCTACTTGCAAGTTAGTTCTGCATGTAAGGCTTGCATGGTTTTTGTTTAATTTTTCTATTTCTCAATACGAAATGAGACAGGCAAAGATATACATGTTTGTCTCACTGCACTAACTAACTACTGCAAGTGTTCACAGTGGGCTGCAAGAGTTGTGCTCTCTTTGGTCTGACCCTGGGGAATAGCACCAATGTCATGGTTATGTTTTAAGATAGCATCAGTATGTTACACAAGTAGTTTTTGTAACCTTAGACAAGGAGAGCAATAGAGACCTTAATAATATTTTTGATTTTGCATAGTTATTCGCAAAGATAATGTTCAATATGCTAAGTGGTATTATTACAAATCTCTTTAAATGGATTTTGGTCCTTTTTAAGCATATGTATTTCTTCTGTGTCTTTAAGAGTATCTGCTGACTAGTGTCAAAGATTTTCTTGCTGTTTACTTTTGTTAATTCTCAGACTAGCAGAGTTTCTTCTTGTAGATGAAAATAAATTGTTTACTTGCAAATTGCTAAATGCAGTGGGATTATGGGGCTATTTTGAAGGTCTAATTGAGTTAGCCACAACTCAGTGGTGTGTGAGAAAGACCCTAATTTCAGAAGTGAGACTGAGTTTGTAGCACAGGAGTAAGAGAAAGGCAAAATCAGCATACTTTTAAAACTTATACATTGAGGCATCATTGACTGGCCTTTTCTATTAGTTAGTAAGTGTAAAGAACGCTTTCTTGTTGGACTAAAAGCATTCTTCTTAATGAAAACATCATATTTCACTGTGCTATGGGTTTACCTGTTTCCTTTCTGTTCATGAGGCTCGGATAGTATTGTTTTAAGAGGCAACAGCATTCCTGTGTTTCTAATGCAAATAGTATAGTTTTTTTCTTTTTTTGTTCTCTGCCCCTTCTCAAGTAGCAAAGTCAGGAGGGAAACAGAAGTTATATACCCTTTAATGCTTAAATGATGGAAAACAAAGTTAATAATTATACTGCTGTGGCTACTGTGTTTCTGACATTAGATTTGTGGGTTACACGTGTCTAACACATTTCAGTCATTGTGCCAATGTAATCTAACATATATGTTTTAAAGTATCTTCTGCAAATAGTTGCATGAAGTACCAGTTCTTACTTCTTTTTTGATAGTTATTAATTAACAGGACACATTTTCTCCAGTCTGTGAATGATGTTACTCTACACAAAGTGTCTTTTCTAGCTGTTTTCAGCCATGGGAGATATTTAATGTTTGCCAAGTCACTGTGACAAAACTTATTGTAGTTACATAAAGTTCACAGGCCTCCCTCTCCAGTGTGATTGGTCATCTTAATTATCCTGATTTCAGCATACCTGATTTGAAACACCTGGAAATGGAGACAAGTTTTAAAGAAGTGTAACTTTTAAAAAATTGGGCTCTTTTTCTATTGTATATTAGCAATCTTAATAGCAATTTTTATTGCACAAACACATTTTCACAAGAATTCTAACAGAGACTTTGAAGCTTGAATTGCATTTAGTCTTAGCTATTATTCAAAGAAAAGAAGATCAGTGTTGTCAAATAAAGGAAATCTTCCTTTGAGATGACACTCAGAAACATTTTTCAGCCAGAATTAGAGAGTTTCATCCTCTATGCTTACAAGTGTGACAAGGTAATCATTTAGTAGCACTTAATTGAAACAAAATCACTGGAGGGAAGAGGAGAGGATCTTAAAATTGCCTAGTGTTGTGTAGGAACTCCTTCCTAGAATCAGTAAGGTTTTTCAGGTCACTTATTTATTATGCAGGCATGTTTCTTGCTTCACGAAACTTCTGTTGCCGTGGCATTAAGCTAAGAACAGATTTGCTTTCCAGATCCATCAAACATTCCACCTCTGCAGTAAGTATTCCTTCAGTTCCATTGAGAAAACGATTTCATATTTCAAGCAATGTTTTAGAGATGCACTAATTTTGCAAATATATATGCTTTAGCTGTGGTTTATTTCTTGTTATAGATAAAGAAACATTTACTGTCAAGAACAAAATAAGATATTTGAATCAGTCAAATATTAACCAGACTAGTGTAACAGAATTTGGTGATTATTGCTTTGTGCAGCCTTTTCAGTCTTTAAAGTCACATCTATCATATATCACACCAGAAAGATTCCCTAGCTTTTAGACAGAAGCCTGAGATACAGGAGACAGGTTCAATCTCAGCTTTATCACAGGCTTTTTGTAAGTAATTTTATTTATTTTTATCTCACTTTTCCTTTAATGATATGACAATAATGTTGCTTCTTAATGCTGCAACAGCAAGGGGTCTATAAGTACCTTAATTTTATATAGATTTTTTTCAGTTTCCCAGCTTAACTGCTTATAAGATTGTGTAACTTCATTTTAAGTCTTCCAGTTATGTTCAGAGAAAACAGCTTTGCAACATGGCAGGCAGCTGGATATGACACTCTGCATTCCATAGAGAACACTGGAATTTAAATGGCGTTCCCACTTCATCTAGTCAACAAATTGGGTCAACTAAGGCACATGACAGATCCTTCAAAACAGATGCTGAGTCATTATACTGGAAAGTTGCAACATATTTTGCCCGTATGAGAAGTGCAAGCCACTTTGTAGGTCAGCTTTTGCCTGAGTCAGTTTTTCATATGCTAGATGTATTTATATTCTCTTTAATTGAGTTGGATATTCATTAAATGTCCTCAAATTTAATACTGGTTGTTTTTTTTTAAGATATTGGCTTAAGTTGTAGCTCTTTACAGTGTATTCTACAATTTATTTATGTACCGTGTCAGAGTGTCTGCTTCCAACATCATTAAACTTACTGACATTCAATTTCATTACAAGTTTCTCTGAATTAAGAAGAAGATAAATACAAGCAGCACCTGGGTTTCTATCAGATGTTTCCCTTGTTAGAGGGTGTTAGGGAAAGTAGGAGGTCAGTTAGAGCTTGATGAAGACCTGAGTCTCCTGCTTAACACCCATCTTTAACTCCTGGAAACCCTAGCCCTGCACCTAGAAATGGATTGGAGATTATCAGGTGATGACGTAACTGGGCTGAAAGAAAAAAGATTCTTAAGATTTGTCATGACCTTCTGGAAAAAGAATGCCAATGAACGTTTCATTTTAAAATCTCAGTTAATTAGTTGGCTTCCCCAAAGTAGTGAGGTTGACCCGAACACCACTGTAATCTGAATCTGTGAAAACCTGAAAACTAATGCAAGTCCTGCTGTTCTGTTTTAAAACTAGTTCCAAGACATAAGAAAGAAAGAAATAGAAAGACTTGAATTGTTAAATATATTTTAACTTGTGTAGTATGGAACAGTAAGGTGAAGGCTTATTTTATTGTCAATACATTTTTAGCTAGGGAAGGTTACTCAATGCAGTTAAGATTTACATTATAGTTAATTACAAAAGTCCTGCAGTTGATAAGCCTTTAGCTTTTAGCAAATTGAAACAATTTAAGGAGAGGCAGTGCATGGAACAGATTTACTCATGGCAGCATACAGAATTGTCATTGTTAATTAGCAAGATTTGAGGTGAGTCTTATTCCCTCCTCTACAAGAAGGGGCCTAGCATGTAAAAAAGACGTGTGTGTGTCTTAGTGTAAGTATTACCTGTGTTGTTTGTATTTCTAAAGTACAGCCAAACATTGATCATATTTACCAAAACACACTGTAAAATCAGATTAATCTTCTAAACTATTTGTGTGTTTTTAAACAAATTCAATACAGATTACCTAGTCAGGACTCTCCCTTAACTCCCTCTTGTTCTGTGTTAAGAATTTTGACTTGACCTGTCTAGTGATCTTAAAGGTTTTCTTCCTGAGGACAACTAAAAGATGTTCTGTGTTTGTTTCCTTTGAGTTTGTATCACACAATGAGGTGAGAATCAGATCTGTTGTGAAGACAAAGGTGCACAGAAGATTCTGTTTAATTTTATAGCTTCCCATTCTTCATATCAGAACACGTGAGATGGCTTCATTACTGTAAGCAGGATGAGTGCAAGCATTGCCCTGTGCATCTTGTATCTACTTGGAGTCATTTCTATGGATGCAAAGTTGAAACTTGAGTCTAATGGTAATGCAGACATTTTCATCTCCGAGTATGCTGGCTAGAATATGGTTTTTGAATATTTCTGGTAATAACAATAGCTGGCAGTGGTAAAAGTAGCTAAAAATCTGTAGTTTGACTCAAAGAAACAGGAGTGTCTGGAGTACTGAGTGACTATGTAGTTTTTTCTCTGGTATCAAGCTAGTTGCAAAGATAGATATGAACTTGCATTTTTTTTTGTTTGCACATAGAAATAAATTTGGGTTTATTTTTCCTAACTTTCTTTCTAGTTGTAGCTTAAGAATACCACAACCATCAGTAGGTTTTTCTCTGCCTGCATATAGAGTAGTTATTACAAACCTATTTTACGGAAGTTTTCCAATACCTTAATTTACGGTCTGAATACATTAAAAAACCCATATTTTGTTGTGGTTTTGCTGTGCTCTAAGGTAGATACTTAAAGGCTTAAAAATCTGAATAAAAATTGAAATGTCTTTGCTATTTTTTTCTTACTCATCAATTTAACAAATAAAATTACATTGCAAATGCATACTCTCCAAACTGGATTGAGCAGGAATTGGACTAGAAATAGCATAATCTTTAAGCTGTTAGCATGTCATAGAAAGGAAAAAGAAAGTATGTACAGTAATTTTTTTCTTTTAAGGTCATCTTTTAAAGCTATTGAGCTAAATTTTGCCCCTCCTCCATCCTTGCTGAAAGTTTAGTGGATTTAGATAATGACAAATGAGAATTTAGGAGATTTTTTTGTATTTTCTTGTTAGTCTGAATTCAAGCTATTATGGAAGATTTAATGAAAGAACATGTCTGTAATTCTGTGTAGCTACTGAATTCAGCTGGCAATGGTGTATTTGAGAAAGCATGAGGGAGGGTTTTCATGCTGAATCCAACAATATCATACTTTGTCTTTCTTAACAAAACCCTTCTGTCTATGTTTTGATCTTGCAGACAATGCCCTTCAGACACAAAAATACAAGACGAATTGAAGGCCTTGATAGCAATGTGTGGTAAGTAAGAGGAAAATATCTGCAAATTTCAGAAAATGTCCTTGGCTGATGTATTTTCTTTCCAAAAAGATAATTATTGCTAACAATAAGATACATGGCAGTTGCTATCCCTGCTGGAATATATTCAGCACCTGTTTAGAAGCAGGGAATGAAATTCAATTAAAGGTGTGATTAATTTTTATTTTTGAGCTTTAAATATCAGGCTTGGGCTTCTCTTCATCTATTAAATCATATAAGACAAATATAACTCATGGGCATGGTAGTATAGCTGATTTTCAAATGTAAATGTTAATTCTGTTGAATATTGTGTTTCAATTACACCTGATTTGTGTTTACCAAACAAGTCAGTTTTTTATTAAAGCCATTATACTTGTTTTGTAATAAGCCATTATACTTGTTTTATAATTTGGCTCATTATTTTTAATACATCTTTTCCTAGGTATTAAATTGGTCTTAAAGCAATATTGCCATCACTGATAAATATGGAATTTTCTTAGTTGGTGAAAAGACTATTTTGGGCTTACCTTAGTTGTATTTGTTGCATTAGTTGTATGTACATATACACAACGTGTTTTGGTTATTCAGCCTCAAGCTAATTTTTGGCAATTTGTATTCATTTTTGACAGGACTGTGATGCTCTGTGGGAGGGTTATGATGGAGAGAAGGTTGTTTTGATTTGTTTTTAAAATCTTGTTAACATTTCAGTAGGGAGGAAAGAGTAAAATGTAAAGCTGACCTGAGAAGGGAGGAAGGAAAAATTGTTCAAGGATCCTGCAGGCTATAAAAACAGTTAATAGGCAACCTGAAACAGTCTGTTGACTAAAATTACTTAAAAACATTATAGCACTCTGAGGTGACTGGGTAGTTTAAATGACACCTTCAATTGATTGAGCTTAATCTTCAGGACATTTAATGTGCCTGGTATTCAATTTCTGCATGTATTCAATGGATGCAGAACATCAACCATTCCTTGGGTGCCCTCTGACTCCTGTGATCACATTATTTCAGCCCTCAGCTCTCCATTCTACTTAAACCTGTTCCCATTGGTGGAAATTTGGCAAACTGAAATATTTTTGTTTTGCCTTCTAATGCTAATGAATAAAAAGATAATTTTATCTGCTATGTTAACTTTAAGATATTTTTCCCTCCAGGGTTGAATTTACAAAAGTGGCAGCAGATCCCTCAATTGTTAATCTTGGTCAAGGCCTTCCTGATATATCCCCTCCTAGCTATGTTAAAGAAGAGCTGGCAAAGGTAGCAGCAGTTGACAGACTGAACCAGTACACCCGAGGCTTTGTAAGTATTGTGGAACTCCAGGACCCAAGTTCAGTGGAAAATGTGCCACAGCGAAAAAAGTTGACTTTAAATTAGTTTTATCTATAGATCATAGTCTTATGTTGCAAATTAAGTTCATCTAGTAGCTTTGTCTGTTACTAATGAACATCCTCTGTGTCGGCTTCTTCGAGGCAGAACCCTTCAGCAAGAGCAGAATGGGAGAGCACGTCTGGGAGGTCTCTGAGGAGTTGATTCAGTTTAAAGAGTGTAGGTTATGTACCTCTGACTTTAGTCAGTGGGAACATGAATCAGACAGTACAATGGGAGAATGAGAAAGAAATACTTGGTATTGCTGCCATGTCCCTGGAGGGGACACAAATGGTGAATGGTACTCTGTGATTTGGGATGTGACTATATGAATCAATATTTTGATCACAAGTGCTATTTATCAGCAATTATAAATACAACAAAAGATTTTCCTTGCACCAAATACTTTTAGTTGAAAGATAAGAGAGGAAACAGAAGGAGCTGAAAGAGACTCAAGAGGAGGTGAGGGTGAATTGGTGTCAGAGTATTCCCTTCTCTCCTTCTGTCTCTTGTCCTAGCTAGGCTACAGGCTATCTGGACCTACTCTGAGATGTGATAATATCAAAGAAATTGAAAAGCACCAGATAGAAAAAAAATTTCTGAGTAGATACAAATAAATTGAAAACAAGCTTTTCTTTTCTAGAGTGCAAAAACTTTAAACCCTGTTACCTGTTAGCAACCATTAACACTGAGGGCTAATGTTGTATTTTTCTATTTCAAAATGTAATAGTTTGATACACGTAGAAAAGAGCCCAAACACAGGCTTTGTACATTGTCAGGCACGCTCCAATCAGTTACTTTCTTTTTGTTTTGAACAGGGACATCCATCACTGGTGAAAGCCTTGTCTCAAGTCTATGAGAAAGTTTGTGGAAGAAAGATTGATCCTCTCACAGATATCCTGGTGACTGTGGGAGCTTATGGATCTCTCTTTAGTACAATACAGGCACTAATAGAAGAGGGAGATGAAGTAAGTTTTTACTGGAAATATTCACATATACTCACAGACATAAGAATCTTTCTCTTTTTCTTATTTGTCTACTTCTAAATATAAGTTAATGTTGGGGCTTCTTTCTGTCCCTATTGGTTTGATTTTTTAGTTGTACATCTGACTTACAGTTTCAGAAGCTGTGATTATGAGACTATACTTTGGATGTCTTCCTATCAGTCATCAATTTACAAACACCTTTTTTCACTCTTAGGGCATCTGTGGTAGTTTATTTATCACTGTTACTGTTAGGTGACACAATACACACTGATTTCTTATTTGAGAAAACATGTGGGATGTTGTCTGCCACAGAGGGCACAAAGAATTGTTGGTGTTTGGGTAACCATTATGTATCAAGTTCTGTTTTGGGCCACTGCATGGTGGCAACATTGGGCGCAGAAAAGCTTAGTTAGTAAGTTACTGTACTAGCTGTGATGGCTCAGCTCTTCACTATTACTGATGTCTGCCTTTTTGACAATGAAATAAAAAGTTATTTTACAGAAATATTTGTATCCGTAGTGGATAAAACCTTTTTGTGTTGTTGTGTATTTTGCTTTCAGTGTTTCATTCATTTCACTTGTATATTGTATTCTCATCTTGCTTTTCTGTTGCTCTGATAGTCACTTCTCTTTTGTTTGGAATAGTTCTATAAGCCTTTGCTTTTGGTGGTTTTCTCTTGTTTGTTTTGTTTTCCTATTGTCTAGCCTCTGTGCAGTTTTTCTTGAGTTTTTTCTCTTTCTTTACCTGAGAATTATTGTCTGATAAAATTTGAAGGCTTAACTGTTCTTCTGAGATTTCTAGACACTTGGAAATCCTGGAATTTCATGGGCATAATTAGAGCAGCTCTGCTGTGGTTCAGTAATTTACCATTGCTATTTCCCATCTTTACCTTGTACCTTCAAATCTGTGTATAGGTCTCAAACATTCTTATTATTAGAACTCAATAGCTGTAATGTGTAACTAGAAAAACAGCCTCTGTGTGTTGTCAAAAATGAGTGGTGCTTATCATACTTAGCCTGAGGGCATTGTTGTATTGTACTCTAAAAGGAGGAATATTCTGCAGTGTTATAACATTAAACCTGGAGTGCCAGAAACATTATCAACCTGTGGCACCAAGGTAAATGTAGAAATAGGATGGTGTCATGCACAGTAAACTCTTTGTTTCTGATACTGATGATTGTCATTTCAGGTAATAATAATAGAGCCATTTTATGACTGCTATGAGCCAATGGTAAAGATGGCGGGTGCAAAACCTGTTTTTATCCCACTAAGATGTGTGAGTAACTTTTAAAAAATTACTAATTATATAAAGTTTCTCATCCATGTTCAATACAGTTTGCTGAACACCTATATGATGCTTTTCTGTATCGTTTTCATTATGTCAAATTACATAAAAATGAGATAGCTTGCTAGAGTGTAAGTCTGAGACAATGATAATCCAAAAGAGAATATTTTATTAGTGTTGGAGAAGATGTGACAATGTTTCTTATTTGCTTTAATTAGTACATTCTGAAAGCTGATAAAACTGTCTTCAGTTTTCAGTGCAAATTATGGAAGGGGATCCATGTATCAGTGCAATTTCTCTGTCAGTTGATTTTCAAAAGGTTTGGTTCCTGATCCCTACAGCAATTCCTACAATCACAGAATACAATTTATTTTCCAAAATATGCTTGCTAAGTAAGGACTGATCATGTAGTAGATGTATTTGCTATACATACAGAATTACTGTTTCCTTTATTGTTAAATAGGCTATAGGTTAATTGTCAAATTGGTACTGCTGGCATTATGCCCACAGCTTGCAAGGATTGTTCTGTATGCCAACTGTGCCTTGTGCAACTGGCAGCCTTGCTGAGGGGCTCTTTGGGCAGCACTGCTGCAGGAACACCATGAAATCAGAGCAACACATAGTGACAAAGCCTCTAGGACTGCAGTGGGAGTAGGTGGAAGTCTGTCTTCCAGGGATGTTTCAAATGACAGGGCACCTCCAAGCATTTTCTGTTTCACACCCTTGTTTTTGGTCTGGCCCTCTCCCAGTCATTGCAGGTGCCACAAGGGTAGTGTGGCCATGCTCTGTGTTCTCTGTACCAACTGGCCCAAACTCCTTAGCCATTTGTAATACCTCAGGGATAGCTGTATTGTGTAGTATATAAACTCCAGAGACTCAGTAGTGCAGATTTTTAGCTCTTTGGCCATTTTCATTAGTTTAAGGAGGAGGAAAAGACCTTGAATCCCCAGTGGTGATCAGTCTTTTCAGTCAAGCAAGCACACACTTGCTCTACTGTCTGGCAAGTCTGTAAACTCTCCTGCCATGTGGCTGCACTACACACTGTAATAATCAGCATGTGTGCAACAAGATCCTGGAAACCAATTCCTGCAGGGGCTTTAAGACAGACAGTGGCCAGAGGAGGACAGCCACTGTCACAATAGTTTACCTGTTCCTAGAACAGCCTTCTCTTAGGTGAGCAAGACAGATTGGATAGGTTGTCACATATGGTTATGAAAGTGTTTGAGGGTGAAAAGTTCAGCAGGTTTCTTTAGGCTGCAACATGTATTAAAGTCACATATAAATTTATTGTGGGTTGTTTTTCTTTTTTAGAAAAAGGATGGAAATACTGCATCTAGTGCTGATTGGGTCTTAGATCCTGCTGAACTTGCAAATAAATTTAATTCTAAAACAAAAGCAATTATTCTAAATACTCCACACAACCCGATAGGCAAGGTAAGAGTCCTGCTTTAACACCACTTTAATTTCAAAGAATGCCTTAAATACTGTGATTAATGTATTTTCCTTTACTTTTCCTATATCCCAGGTTTTTACCCTGGAAGAGCTCCAAGTAATAGCTGATCTCTGTATTAAACATGACACCCTGTGCATCAGTGATGAGGTGTATGAATGGCTGGTGTATAAAGGGAATAAACACATTAAAATAGGTACTGATTTTTTGTGGCATCTTAGAAGTAGTTGTGGAATGATGCTGTGAACTTGCCTCCCAAGGATAATGCTTGCTGGAAGAAGCTCATACTTCAAGCTTTGAAATTTTTCAATGTTTAGGCTCTAAGGAGGAGATCCTCTCTCTTTTCTAAAAATTATTTTAAATAATTTCCAAATAGAATTTCCAAAGCTCTTAAGTGACTTTGGAGCAGATATCCATAGAAACCAGTGGGACTGATGTTTGTAAGTCAGTTATGATCATATGAATTTACCATCCTTATTCAGTTACTCTGTCGGCCATGACAAGTATAGTTGCTGTTACTCTATGTATATTAGACAGTGCTTTGCTGAAGAACTAATAGAAGGAACAGGAATTAGAACTTTCTTCTCAAAGCTTTGTAGAGATAATGAGGGAAATGGACAATGAGGAACACAATTATTTTTGCTCCACTAATTATAGAAAACTAAAAAATAGTATAAAGTTCATTGTGGAGATAGTGCATGAGCACTGTCCCTCCCAAAGATGGAGACAGGATTAAATACTAGATATTGAATTCAGTGGAGTAAGTCCTGCAAGTGCAGTATGAAAGCTTGTTAAATCTTCAGGTAGTGTTGTTACAGGGGTAAAGCAAAATTGCAAGAACAAACTGGAAAAACAAATAATGATGCCAGGTTCTTGATCCTCTTGTTTTACTTAATCCAAGTTTCACTGAAGTTAGTGGAATCACTTCCACTGCCTCAGAACAATTTAACCTAGTGCACGTTACTGAACTCCTTTTCCAGTTCTATAATGCTACAGCTATGTATTTCTGTGAAAATTTCTAATCTGGCAGCCTTGGGTTCGCTCTGCTGATGTATTTGAAAAGTCCAAAACTTCCTTCTCATATGTACAGATACTTTGTTTCTGATGGTAGCATCTTGCATGAACTACCTGTTCTGATGTACTTATTGTTGTACTGAAGGCACATTTCAGTCGTGTGCAATAGAGGCATATAGTTAAGATTAAACAATGAAATCAAGACACTTAAGTATAAATTAGACCTGAAAAGACTTACCTTTTTCCCTAGCTCTGCCACTGGTTGAATGCTGAATAACTTTGCTTCTAGGCTTCAATTCCATATTTGTAGAATGGCAATAAAATCCATAGGTGGGGGCTACATCACTGTGAACATTGAATCTATGAGTAATAGAAAGAAAATGATATCTAAATGACCTTGCAATACTTGTTAGCTCAGCTGCACAGTTGCTGATCATCCAGCTGCAGTACATTGATTGTATTGGCCTTGCATAGGCTGTGAGTCTGTTTTGAGGGTGACCTAATTCCATGTTGTAGTTGCCTTGATAGTGATACTGTCTCAAAGACCTTCAGACATGGAAGAAGGAGAACATTTTGGGTACATTAATGTGATAGTAATCTGAGTCACTGCATCTAACAGGTTACCTAACAGTAACTGATCATGTGTCTCAGCTGCAAAGTCAAGTCAGTTAGATTACAGATTTCTGTGTGGGCTTAGCAGGTGTTTCATGGCCTTAGCATTTCATGCAAGACTGTCTTCAGAATCAAAATCTCTCTGTGGTGTAAGGTAATCCCTTTTCCTTTTCAACAGGAGCAGGTCCAGACACATTGTCAGCTACACTTCATCTTATGGACAGGTGGTGAATTCTTAAGATGCAGTATCTCCATTGTCATCAGCACCTTAACGCTTCAAACCAAAACATTGCACCAACCAAAGGGATTCTGTAATTTAGCATAAAATGTAAAAGTACTGTATAAAGAAAATGCAAATTAAATCCCAGAAAGATAGTCAGCTAGGTTTAGGTATGGATCCTCTAACAGATCCCATGAGATCATCTTTAACTTTAGCGTTAAAAGTACTCTAGAACTTTCAGGGTAACACTGTAAACAATAACATTATTTCAGTAAAAGAAACAGACTCTGCTCTTTTTTTACTTAAGTTTCTCCTATTCCTTATTACTTTTAAGTCTACAAAAATAATACAATAAAAATGAGTGTGTTGTTTATTTATAAACTCTTGTGTTTCCATAATAACCTCTACATATTCTATCCAATGCAGTGACACTTTTTTTTGGTGAGAGATACAAAATGGATATTGCATCAATTTACAGGATCTGATAGTTGTTCCTTCATACAATTTAGCAGGGGTTGCTAGCCACAGCTCATAAAATTAGTACAGTCTTTGTGCTGTCACTGAAGCAGTTTTCTGTAGCATATAACACTTCATCATGTTTCCCATTATCTGACTTCTGTGAAAATGTAGACTTCCTCTGCATAATGATTAGGGTTGCACTGACAGATTTAGAGATTGCACCTCATAACTGAGGATTCTGAGCAAACCACTCAACAAGCTGAGTACTATCCCAGGTAACAGGCTTATTACATGTTAGGTGCACTTCATTAGTTTTTAAATTGTAGTCAGACTTGGTTATGGTGTCATATGATGTCATATATGGTTGCCACGGGGAAATTTCCCTCTCTATTTAAAACTTGTTTGGAACAGCAATGGAGCTGCTTCTTTCTCTGTGTCTTTGTAATGCTGCTATTGTTTGAAAAGCTGTCGCATTCTATCTCCAAGGTTGAATTCCTGTGACTATGTGGCAAAACAGGCTTGCTAGAGGCCATTAGCTTTGAAAGGCAATTCTTTTTGCAGTCTGTGAGAGCTAGTTTGGGTGCCTCTAGGAAGTGATCTCTACTGTTGGCCTAGCTTGGTAGAAGATACGTCTGTTCAAACTTTTTCTTTTCAAGGTCACAGAGTAGTTGAGTATGGGTAGGCTAATAGAAAAATCAGTTTCTTTCATACTGTTTGGTTTCTCTTCTTGGTAAGTTTGCTCAAAAAATTGCAATACATGAAAGGCTTATGCCATGTCTAATGCCGATAACTGCCGCAAAAACTTCCTCGTGAAATTCAGGGGTTTAATTTGGAAGATCTTTGTTCATTGGTCTCGCTAGAGAGGAGATTTTACAACTGACAGATTCACTAGTAGTGGTTCTAGTATGCAAATGAGGTGAAGTCAGATGTTGGTGACTACTGTAATTGCAACCTTGACTGACTTTGTGTCTCAGACTTAGGTGTGTCTGGATTTGTCTGTTTCTCTTGAAATTAATTAAGTTAGAGTCCAAGCAGAACTTTGCAGAAGCTGTATACAGAAAAAAAAAATGCAAACTACAGGAAGAGACCTTTGCTCTCTTATCTCCTTGGAAAGGGAAAAAAAGGATTTTGGTCTCCTATCAGATACAAGTGCAAAGACAGAGACAGGCCTCTGTGAGTCCCTTAATCCTTGCAGACATTTTGGCTAACTGCTATTGTCAGTCAGTCTCAGGCCTGTTCAAATTGTACAATACAGCATAATTTATTTACTCACTCTGCTAGTTTTCTGGTGTTCTGTTGTTTGGTTCTGGGTTAGAAGTCTTAGTAATTAGTTTCTTTTTCTGATGTCTGAGACAGCCAGTGACACGGAACTGGACAATTCTAGTAAAGTGGGTTGCAGTGCCTAAGTTAATGTTGTGTATAGTACTATTACCAGGCATCAGAAACAATCTGTCCTGGGGTGAATGGATAGCCTTAGATATTTTTCTTATGGATACTAGTGCATTTTAGCTGAGG
This sequence comes from Camarhynchus parvulus, assembly GCF_901933205.1. Lineage (NCBI taxonomy): Eukaryota > Metazoa > Chordata > Aves > Passeriformes > Thraupidae > Camarhynchus > Camarhynchus parvulus. The sequence continues at coordinate 15,413,266 of NC_044578.1, read as the reverse complement.
ATAATTAACATGTAGTTTTCAACTGTACCTCTCATTTTCTGTCTCTTCTTTCTCCTTTCATTAATCCTTACCTTCTTTTCATGCTAAAAAGCACTGGCCCATATATCCTTTTGCATTTGTTACAATTGCTATAATTTCCGAATATTCTTGTTGTTTGCTTAAGATGCTGCAATGAACATACAGCTCTTAGCTAGGGGCAGTGCAGTTCTTCAAATTACATGGAATATGTGACTGCATCTGTACCAAATTAATTTTATTTTATGTACAGCTACGTTGCCAGGTATGTGGGAAAGAACGGTAACTATAGGAAGTGCTGGGAAAACATACAGTGTAACTGGCTGGAAGGTAAGAAGAATCAATATAAATGAGTTAAATTACCTAGAATGCATTTATTACTCTAACAACACCTCTGTTTTATGACCTGTGTTCTGAAAGTTTCTGGCAAATCTTCATGTCTCCAAAATGTGACAATACCATTCAGTTGGAGCAATTACCTATCTTTAACACCCATGTCTTAATTATCTTCTTGTCTCTTAATTGATAAACTCTTGTGAGCATAAATTACTAAAAAAACCACCACACTATGTTTTGTTGAAAATCAGTAAAGATACTTGGAGAAAACATGGATATTATGATATTTTAACTTCCCAGTTTTCCCATCTTGAGTTTTAAATATGTATTAGAAAGTCTAAATTTTTCACTACCAGGTATTCATCAGCATGTGTTCAAAGTGAACCACAGCACATATTATGCAGTAGTGAGCTTTTGTTTTATATTCAAACTGGCTTTGACACAGGAGCTTAAGAGATGGACAGGTTCTAAACAAATTAGAAATAACATTTCTAATTAATGTTCAGTTGGATTTCTAACCCTTGTTTTATGAAGAGTTAAAAGTTTGCTCAGTATCCTATGAGAGATAGGGATAAGGGAAATTTTTTTTGTCTCAAATCTACCATTTTCAAAGGAATCATACACTAAGCTTTGTGTAAACCAGCTTTTTCTTAATAATTTTTCAAAACAAATTATTAAAATAGAAAAACTTGAGACATTGGCTAACTTTTGGTATTTGTTACCTCTTAGTAACACCACTGCCCTTAAGTGTAATATATGCACCCTTTCCTCCCGTAGCTTGGTTGGTCCATTGGTCCTGAGCACCTGATTAAGCATTTGCAAGTTGTTCACCAAAATACACTCTATACTTGCCCAACTCCATTACAGGTAGGTACAGATGGGGCAAAGGAGATTGTTTTCTGGTGTAAGAAAGCTGTTGGCCTCATGTAATAAAACAGTAATCACAACAATGAATTTTTAGTTGTCAAAATACATATTCTAGGGTGTAAGAGGAAACAAATTTGATCAGCTCACCAGACATTTAGAAAAAAAATCACTCTTGTGGATTCTGTCATTTTGTACCTATAAACTACGTGTTGCATAAAACACGACAATCTTAATGGTTTCCTAGCAAATGCAAATGAAAGTTCTGTCTACTAGTGTCCAGTATTCTATGGTACATTATTATCAAACAATTTAATTTAACTTCAATTCAGATTGTAAACCCTTGTGTCCAGAACTCTGGCTTCAGTGTATGATTAGCGCCTAGCAAAAGATTGGGTGTTTTGGGTGATGCCACAGCACAAAGTAATGACAGATTACAGACGTATCTTGTGTAATTTGTGTGGTGATTTGCTTAATATGGGCCAGGATTGAACTAAATTCCACGATTTCAGCAGGAAATGAGTGTCTGTGAGGGTACTGAGTGTTAATGAGTACTTTTACCCTGTGTTTCCAGGAGGCTTTGGCACAAGCATTCTGGATGGACTATAAGCGCATGGATGACCCTGACTGCTATTTTTACTCCCTGTCTCGAGAGCTGGAGAGCAAGCGTGATCGTATGGCTCAGCTACTGAAAGGGGCTGGACTAAAGCCTGTCATTCCAGATGGAGGATACTTCATGATTGTTGATGTTTCCACATTAAGTCAGTATAAAGTTTATTAAAGAGTGTGTGGAAAGTAAATTTGGTTAATGAGAAATTTCAGCTTTCATTTTAAACTATATTCTCATCTCATATGCACCCATATGTGCGCATAAAGTTGTCAGGAGTACTAACTGGGATTGACATTATCAGTTTCACCTTAGCTGGTTAGGTAGATTTTATGAGCTTCAGCAAAGCATTTGTGATCCTAACTTGTCCATGTTTTGCAAAGCTTTGACAAGTTTTTAGAGCGGATAAAGGAGGTAGATAAACATTCCTATTTTCAAAATATCTATGATTATGAGAATGAGAATCAAGCGCCTGGATAATAGTTAATACCATTTGTGTTTTCTTTTTTCTGGTCTTTTTTCTGGTTTGGTTTTTTTTTTCCCTAATCTGAAGTCACACCCTAAAGGCTCTTTGAAGCATTCTGATCTCTAAACACTGAATGCTGCCAAGATTCACAAACCTTTTGAAAATTCAGGCTATGGTAGCTTCAGAGAAAGAATTCCCACAGGGGAAGGTCTTTTAGTTCCACATCTTTTCACTAATTGGTCTAAATGGCATTTGTCATTTAGACAGAAATGTTTAAACACAGAAAGATATCACAGTTTAATCATGTGTCAGGAAGTTTTAGGTATCCCAGTTTCACAGATGAGAAAACTGCATTTTCAGGGATTTTTGCTGTCCATGCAATAAATGCACTCTTCAGTACCCTCCATAGCCCTGATTCCCCAATAGCCCAGACTTCAGGACTTCTTGGACTTATTACATGGCTTTCTTCCAAGCTACATGTCTGAATTTGCTTTGGACACAAAACAAGTGCTCAGATCAGAAGGAAAAGGTTCAATCCGTTGGCCTATTTTACGTCTTAGACTATAATTTAAAAATTATATATTAAAATAAAACATAAACTTCATTCTTAAGTATTAACTGTAATAAAATGCTGTTAATGAATGCCTTCCCATTGGAGTCTAGGAAATCTTACAACATATTTGTTTTACATTTAGATGTGGATCTCTCTGATGTAGATGAGAAACAACCTTATGATTATAAATTTGTCAAATGGATGATAGCATCTAAGGTAAGATGTCTTAGTCATACTCTAGTTTTAGGAATGCTTTTCTAGTGAAAGCAAGAGCAGTGCAACTGTAGTTATTAAATAATGTAGTAGAGCTGTTCCATTCAAAATATTATTTGGTGTTGCTGATAATAGTGTGACTAAAATATCGTAAGTATGTTGAAAATTTACACTGTAGGTTTGTGCTACATCCCAGCACTTTTCTTTCAGGAAGTTTAAGTGTTAGTTGTACAAAAGTACCTTTGAAATATTTTGCCTAAGAAAAGTGATTTGAATTTAGTACAAGCCTAGCTAGTGCATACAAAACTGAACTTCCCTCATGTGTTGGGAGAGTTCCAGAAACAGAATAGTAAAATCGTCATGCTTAAACCAGATTTCTTATACACATTTAAATAAGCAAATGCTATTTCTGTTTTATGTTTCAGAAGCTGTCAGCAATTCCTCTTTCAGCATTCTGTGCTCTTGAGACAAAGAAACAGTTTGAAAAGTACATACGTTTTTGCTTCATTAAGGTAAGCTTGTGTCCTGAAAATCAATGCAGTACAGGAATCTGCAAGAGACTGACTTACATTTTTCCCAGGATCTCTTGTATTGAAAGCTTTTAGGAACATAAAGTTAGTTTGATGTAAAATTCAGCACAAAGTATCTTCAGTTGTCTTTTTGCTGAGGGATTTTACACCATCAGTGTAGGTGGCATGGCCAGGAAGGGCAACTGGCAGAAAATAACTGGATGGGTAGCCCTTTTAAGCTTATTGTATTGATTTTTAAAAACATTCTTGACCAGTGATGATAGTGAAAATTATTGAGACAGGTAAGCTATCAATTAATGTGATACCCATAATCCAGAGCAGAGAATAACTGTATAGCAGAGTGTGTGCCCTATGTCCATTCAGTGTCCAACAACAAAAACAGTGAAGAGGTCACCTTCAAATTTAGCTCACTTACCTGAAAACACACAGACTTTCACATGAGCTCCAAATTACAAAAGAAAACATGATTTTTTGTGAATTGGCTGATTTTTGCCATTTTGTGAGCACCTTCTTTGCACATATTCTTCCCCCCGTTAAGTCTGTTCTTGAAAGGCTGAAAGACTTTGGGGACAGGTATGTAAACTTTGATTAGCCCAAAGCCCTAAGATGTTTCCCAATTGTTCTGTAACAGAGTCAGCACAATGGAACATGTGCAAATCCTGAGCTGTTCTGTGTAAAGATCAGAGCTTTAGCCTGAAACACTAATGAAGGGGAGGTTCTCCTTGTGTTACTTACTTCTTCTGATGAAGTGTAAAGTCTGTGGTATAAACTGAGCCAGTAACAAGCAGGATGAAGTTACTGGTTGTACCTGTGCCTGATTAACAGCACTAATGGTTTCAAGTTAGACTGCCTCTGTGACTCACCAGGCTGGAGCCAAGCTACACAGTTTGGAGGGATTATGTTTAAGTCGTTTACAGCATAACCTGGTTGCAAGGAGTTTGAAAAATCCCAACTGTACTCACAGGGATTAGGAAAGTGTGCTAGCATGTCTCCAAACCAGAGCTGCTAAGTTACATCACTGCATTAATGCCATGAATTTATGTAAGTATTGCTTTCATTAAATGCCATGAATTTATGTAAGTATTGCTTTCATTAAATGAATACTGAGATGGTATCTTTTAAATATATCTAATAAATGTTTTCAAGGAATCAGCATTGAATTCTTTGTATTGTCCAGATTTGTACCTAACAACTGTCAATGAAAAACTAGCTGAAAAGATATTTACAGGATGCAGCTGAAGCAACCAAATACTGATTTGAGATGAAATAATCATGTCTGACTCTTTTCAGGAACTCAGTACTTGCAGTAATAGTGTTGTTTCTTGTTTTGCAGAAAGACAGCACACTCGATGCAGCTGAAGTGATCCTGAAGAACTGGAATAAACAGGCAGACTGATTTTTCTAATTACTTCTTCCATATAGTGTAACTATCTAATAGTAGGGTTTTTTTAAATTGGAAATTTAAGAAAAAATTACTTAGTACAGAATTAACATGACATTGTAAATAACTTTTTACTGATACCTGCTGAGGAGTTAAAACAAGGATTTACTGAAATATGTGTAATGCAACTCAGAGGTTATTTTCAGTCTTTTAAAAATAAATTGCTTTTCTCTTAAAGAAACCCCAATGTACTTCTGTGCAAACTTCTGGCAGTTTTGCTCACGCTTGTCTTCTGTGGGAATTCCCGAAACTGCAGAGTGTGCACAAGAGCAGCTGAACCGGAGTCACGGCCCAGGGCCGGCACGGTGGGCTCTGTGTAGGGGGGTCTGTGGGTTGCTGCTTGGCCCGAGGGGAGGGCTCCAGCCCGCTCCCCGCTGGCCCAGGGCCGGCGCGGTGGGCTTTGTGCAGGGGCTCCATGGGTTGCTGCTTGGCCCGAGGCGAGGGCTCCAGCCCACTTCCCGCAGCCTCGCTGGCCCGGGCCCGCCCCGCCGTGCCGTGCCCCGGCATCGGCGCGGGACAGCCCCGAGCGTGCGCCCGCCCCTTCGCGGCACCCGTAAGAGCGCTCGGCGGCCCCGCCCACCGCTCTCGGGATTTAATTGCAGGGGCCGCTGGGCCGCGCGCTATCCGGCCCTGCTGCGGCACCGCCGACATGGCGTCCACCAGCCGGTACGGGGGCGGGCTGGGCGCGGGGGGCCGAGGGAGGAGTGGGAGCGGCTCCGGCTCCCACATCGCTCCCGTCCGTGGCACGGGCAGAAGATGGCTGCGTCGCCCCCACTACCGCCTGGGGACTGAGCGGCGGCCATCGCCGCCCTTGCCCGGCCCCGGTGCTGCCGTTTTAGCACGGCTCTCGCGCTGCACGGCCCACCGGCACCTCTCCGGTGTCCTGTTTGTCGGGGCCGTTCCTTAGAGCGGCGGACGGTCAGGCCTCAGGGCGCCTGTTCGTGCGGGCCGGGTTGGGCCGGGCGGGCGGCCCCCGGCTGAGCGGCCTCTAAGGGGCCGAGCTCGCCGCCTCTGCGTCTTCGTGTCGCTATTGCTGGGCAGCGCTCCGAGGAGACGCCGAGGTTTTTGGGGGATTGATGTCCTGTGAACGCAGCTCCTCGTCAGCCGCAGCTCGGTGCGAACGGCGGCTCGGCCTGGTCTGTCCCCCGAGCGCGGCTGTGGCCTGGCCGGGCTGGGCCCCGCGGGCCTGAGGTGGTACCGAGCCCGTCCCGCCGTGTCCCGCGGCCGGGCACCGGCAGGTGCGGCCCCCGTGTCCCCCGTGCTCAGCGCCGCCTTGAGCCGAGGTGCAGCTCCCCGGCCTGGCTCCACCTTATCGGGGCCTGCAAACTGCTTTTAGGCTCCCACCCTAAATCCGTACCGGCACTAGTCAGCGACCAGACGGTTTCGGGTTCTGAATTCCTTCCTCCTGGAGACACACCGAGTTTCTCTTTCTAGCCTGAAAGCCCACGGAGCAGACTTGGAGCGACTCTGTAACGCCTGCTAAACCTGTCCTAGGATCTAGGAAGTGCTTCCGAGTAGCCTTGTTGCAAGTCGGGAGTTATTTGCTGGGATGGGCCTTTACACACGTGCCATGCATTTTCCTTGGGTGTAGGTGGCTTAGTAAATTGAACCCATTGCAAGGAGTACAGCGTACATGTGTCGGTAGATTAGATAAACCGAGTTAAATTGGGATGGGATGACAAATTTTTGCAATGTTTTATGAAGGTAAAGTCTGAAACAAAACATGGTTGGTATTCTTTGAGACATCTGGATTTTTAATTTCCCTTTTGCTTGGTGTGTCACTGCCTTTTATGTAATGCCAAATGTCAGATGATTGTGAGTGCTTTGTCAACAGTGTTGTCATATGAAACTTGTGGCTAGGAATAGAAGGAAGGTAGTCTGAAGAGCTTTCATGTAATGTTTTGAACATAATTTACATCTGAACATCTTGTGTTGACATGCTTTCTGGAGGTTTTAATATTAATAGTTATGTTGATTTTCAGTTTTAGTTTCGGGTTGCAGACATTTTTTGAAGAGTCAGTGGATTAAAATGTTCTGTTTTTTTTGTGTTCTAGACTCATTGCAAATATCTAAAAAAAGAAAATTAATATGGGGAGTATAGGTTAGGCTGAATTAATGGCAGAAATAATAGTGGAAAATGGGGTAACTCAGAGTAATTCTATTGGAAAATTTTTTACAATTGAATGGATTACAAATTGTTTTTTGGTCTAATCAGATAGAAGTTAATAGTCATGATAAACTTTTTCAGACCAACTTCTGTACTCTTGTGCTTTTAAGCTTGAGCATAATGGCTTTGTGGAATACATGGATCCCAATTGTAAACACTTTATACTCCAATTTTGAAATAATTTGTTTTAGTAGAATTATGTAACATATTGTTAATACGAGCTATTTACTTTTAAAACATTTGGTTAGAAGCAATTGGTTGTTACTTTAGCCAGTAACTAAAAGGTGTTTATTAAATAATGCTAATGCTTTATGGGAAGTTGTAATTCTTGAAGATCCATGGGTGTAAAAGAGATCCCTGTTTTCAGAACTTCTTGTCATGTAATTGCCTTAGGATCTGATTATTTTTTAAGATTTCACTATGAATTGCTTAATTTAAAATGGAATTTATTCTTCAAATATTTTAAAATAAGCCAGTGTTTGACTTGGGAATTTTCCAAACATACATGTTGTATGTGCACTACTTCCTGAGTTAAGGACCTGGTAAATAATACTGTTCTGAGTAGGAGGAGTGAAAATGCTCATTTGGAATGAAGAAATCACCTCTAACTTCTTGGGAAACTTCATTTAGCAGTAGTTTAAGTTACACTGCATTTAATCAAGGCTGTTATGTAGATTTTTAATGTTTTGATTTGAAGTGATTTTGGTACAAGATACATTACAAGAAAATTGGAATTTAGGTGATCTGAAGCCTTGATTGTCAAGTGTAGTTACAGCATTCATATAAAAAGTGCAGCTCAGATAATCAAGTTAATATTCTATAATGTAAATCATTAAGTGCTGTATTACTGAAGTGTTATCACCAGGGAACTCTTTTGCTTTTGATATACAGCCTGCTTGTTTAATAGTAATGAATACTTCTCATTTGTTTCTTAGTTTGGATGTGCTTCCGAGGGTGACTTGCCCAAATCATCCAGATTCCATTTTAGTGGAGGATTACAGAGCTGGTGATATGATTTGTTCTGAGTGTGGGCTAGTAGTAGGTAAGTAGTTATTCATATTTTTATAAATTACCATGTAACCTAAATGGTGTGTGTAGGTTTGTGATCTCTTGATGCCTAAGTGTGGGTGGTAGATTTGATGGGGTGTGTGTTTGTTTGTTGTGGTTTTTTGTGTGGGGCTTAGGGTTTTTTTTGTGATTGTCTGTTACTAAAAGCTTACTGCTCTGAATAGCCTGTCTTCTGGTAATTTCTTGCACTACAAAAATAATCAAACTTTCTTAAAAGACTGAAAATTTCAAATGTGCTGTAATATGAATTAGAGCATTGTGCTGTCCAGTCCCATATTCTGTTTTTATTCATGACTCTTCTTTCATTCAGCAAAGTATAAGAGATATTATAAAAGCTCTCTGTGAAATAACTTGCATATAAGAAAAAAACCAACACAACACAAAAACAAACCCCAACCAACCTCAGTTTCCCAGTAGTTAGATGTTATCTTCTACCCTGAAAGATTTATCTTTATATGGTTGCTAGCATGTGTGTTTGTTAATTACTTCTCCCAAGGCTTTTAAGACTATCCTAAATTTTCCCACTGGAATTTTGTGGAGCTCTTTTTCTTGGTTTCTGTAGCAGCAACTTCCATAGACTAAATTGTATTTCTGAGTATAATGAAATATTTAAAATGAAAGGCCTGTTAGGCTTTGTCTTTTGTTTGAATGAGAAAGAGGAAGTTGCTGCATATACATTTTTATTTATCTTTTCTAGGGTAAACATCTTACATGTACCTTACTGTCTTTATTCCTTTTATCATGGGAAACTTTCCACGCTTGTATTATGATAATCCTTTAAACTTCATTGATTTCTGTTAATTTGTTTTTGGCCATTATGTGAAAAAATCCTCCTTGAGGGTGTGTGATACATTCAGTGCTGCTAAATATTTCAAATAGTTTATATCTGTCTTTCCTAGACTATGGTGGTTTTGTTTTGCCTTGCTGAATTAAAAAATTTTCATGAAAAGCTGAAAGTTAAGGCATTTGTGGTGAAGGTAGTACTAATTCAGCCAAGCAACTAAAATATGTCTTTTTATGCAAATGCAAACTTTCACATAAATTGTTAAAGTAAATGTTAAAACATTTAAACTTGAGTACCAGTTTCCTTTAAAATCATGAAACCATTTAAAACCTGTAAAGGAAGGGTTATAACTGCTTTGTTAAAAAGGAAGGGGTGGTTTAAATTGCATGAATTCTGATAAAGGTCAATTAAGCAGAATAAATTTGCTGGTTAAAAATTCAAATATCCACAGCAGTATTTCCTACTCAAATATGATAGTAAGCTTCTAAGGTACTGCTTAAAAATACTTTGGTGCAGGTTCAGCTCTTTGCATGGCTGTCACAGAGATTGAGCAAAAGTTTAGAAAAGCCCATCTTGATCAGTTCATAACTTTTAAGATATTTCTGGTATTGGGAGAAGATGAAAAGCTTTTTCTTCATAAATATAATTTTTTGGAACTTGGAATTTGTCATTAGTCTCATTTCATGTACTTCTGTTACCTAGTCACAAGGAATTCTTGCCTGAAGAGTTTATCCTCTGTTTTTTCTGAAGTAATAGCATTGGTGAATTCTTTAGTTCAAAATATTAGCAGTTTCAATGAGCAGGTTCATTAGAATATTAATAGATACTATTTCTGAATTGAGTTTTTAATGTGTTTGTAATTAGTGCAGTTTACCACCAACGCTACTAGTAGATAAAAAATGTTTTTTAGGTAAGCATTCTGTGGATTTCTCACCAAAAGGCTTTAACAGCATTGTGCTGGTTGTTCTCATTGTGTGTTGCATTCCTTCAGCTATTTAGCTTGCCTCTATGTGTCCAATTCCTTAGCTAGGGTATCCAGCAGGTAATTTGGAAAACCAGTTAAATAGGGTGACAATAAGTAATTGAAGAGAAGTGACCAAAGAGAAGTGAGAGCACTAAATATTTTCTCACCTGGTCTGATAAGAAATTTAGAGAAGGTGTAAACCAGATCCAATCCTTGATGCCTGTTTTCTGGAGATGCTTGTGAGGTAGGAATGTTTTAAAGGAGTGAAGAGAAAATTTTGCTTTCATGTGTTCCAAATGCAACTTTCCTGTATTTGTAGCAGATTCCATGAGGCACGGTCCCTTTAAGAGACTAAAGATTTCATTTCCTGTTTTTACATAGGGAAGTTTTGTTTCAGGGCTTGCATGCATCGTGATCACATGTGAGCAGAGCCCACTGAAAATATATTTTGGGATGGACTAAAGCTTATTGGAATCTTTCAGTGACAGGGATCATTTAGAACAGTTAACCCTCCTCATGCAAAAATCAATACATCTTGTAGCTGAAGAAGTGCTACAGATTTATTTTAAAATATTGGGTTTTATTGTCTGCAGAGCACTGCTGGTGTAAATGGTAAATGCTGAATTTGTGCTCTTATTTTACTGCTGTAAAGTACATACTGCTGTGAGTTCACAGATTTTTTTTTTCTTGTGTGTGTGTGTGTGCACTTTTGCTGTAGACCGAGCAGTCTTTGACTTAACTAAGAGTTATTTGCATTTGATGTTTTTCTTGCTTGCCATGGTAAAGAACTGAAATTGCTTTTTTGTGGAAAGAATGTAAGACTATTACATGTAGAACAGTGTTGTAGGATAAAATAGCTGGTGCACAGATAAATTCCAGCTTTGTAATCAATTTTCTGGGAATAGGAGATTAAATTAGTATTATTATCTTGCATTTATCAGTTGAAAGGGTAGAGCAATAGAAGATTTTGGGTGAATAGGAGGAGGCCAGGAGACAGAGGAGCTGATCACTTTATCAAGTGGATTCCATATTTTAGGCAGACCTGTATGTTGCAAGTACTACTTTTTAAAGGGATTTTTGAGAAAAGTCTTTTATCAGAGTTGTTTTCTACTTAGAGATTTCATTCTAGTCTCAATAATTTAAGTTAAATCTAGTATGCTGGGTTTTTTTGCACTGTATTTTCCATGTGTTCTGAATACACTGGTGTTTTGCTGTGCAGTATTAAAATAATTTAATCTTTTAATGTCTTTATGACTGAAGATGGTGTTGAGAGTATTATTGTTTCAAAATACTGCTTCGTTCTCCTAAAACCTCTCATCTACCTTTTCATTATTACTTTTTGTGGATTAGTTTGTGTTCTGTCTTTTCATGGTAATTATTTCCAACTTGTTGACTTTTCCTTTTGCAAATTGCTTTTTACTTGAAAGGTGCTTGGAGATCTAAATTATAATAATCCATGAAATTTTTGTATTAGTGTGGATTGACATGCATTTGAGAGTTAACAGCTCTGTCCAGGTCTATTTGCTGTGACAAGACTAGTGTTTTATTATCCCTACCTTTCTCCAGCCATTCTAAGCTATGTGCTACACTAACAGTTCATGGACAGAGTTCTTAGGGCTTACTTCTGTGTTCATTTAAAACATTCACCATATCTCATTCTCCAGACAGGGTTGGTGGGGGGAAAAGGTGTTGTTCAAGAACAGAAGGCTAGTAAATCCTCTTTCTTGACAGGCAGCTATTTTGCCTGCTACCTTATAGGCAGTAAAAAAGGCTGGGAATCAGCTCATATGCCAGAAGGGGCTGAGGAAAGCAGAGAGAAAGTGGAAGACAAAGCGCTGAATTTTCTTGATGTAGCAAGGTGGTGATGTGAATTTCAGAGGAGGATAAGCACAAGTCTGGTGGCCTGTACTGCTGTGTAGTATCAGGTATAAGGAATACCTAAGGTTAGGAATACCTTTTGAAGACATTCCTTAAACTTCTATGTAGATAGCTTCATTAAATGTTGTCTTAGTGCGCAGGAGTTAAGCAGTGAGGAATTTATTTTCGGTGTGTAGTAAGTGATTTTCTTGAACTGGTTAGCTCTGTCTGCTTCACTGGGCAGGTGTGGCTGAGAGGAACAGTGCTCTTCTGTGGATCTGCTTTGGGAAGCCTTCTTTGGTAAAAAACCAGAAGTCTGTCTCCAGCTGATGAGGATCCTTGGACACATATGAACTCATTAAAGCTTTGAATCAGATTATGACCAATATTCAGACATTTCTGCCATGTTCTCTGTATACCTGGGTGTTCAGTTGAAGAATTTTAGGGGAAAACAGTCAATAGTCTGTGGTCTGCACTACAGCTGTTACAAAAATCTGTCTGAGGATTTGTTTGGCTGATAGTTCTGACACGTTTGAGATTAAAATGGTGCATTGTAAGTTCAAATTGGTCCATGAAGAAGAGGTAAGATTTGACTATACTATAGGTGTTTTTTTTCTCTTGGCCGTTTAATAAACAAGTAGGAAGGGGTTTCACAATTGCCTCTCAACTGGCCAGTTCATTACTCAGGATACCTGTCATTAGGGATAAGATTGCTTGCTTCTGTATAGCTGCTTGTTTTTTCTGAAAAACCAAAGGAACCTTTGATTTCTTTTCAAGAGTTTGTAGTATCCAGTAAGTGGGGAAGGTGCTTAAGTACTTCTGACTTGCATCCAGTAGGGGGCAGTTAAATCCATAGGGGAAAAATCTTTTAATACTTGGCTGTATGTACAGGTTTACTCCTTTCTGCAAATATTGTCAGTCTTTAAAATACTAATTCTTGATTCAAAGTATTGCTTAAGAAGTAGGCAAAAATCTTTAGATATGGATGTGTATTAGCAGCCTTTCCATACTTGGTGTCCAGACTACTAAAAAGTGTGTGACAAAAGTTGGCCCTTGGAAAAAGACTCTACATTTAGAGGAAAGCTAATGATAAAGGATACTGATGCTTAAAGACATTCTGAATAGTTGACTCTTGCATGAGCATTCACAGATACTTAATACAGGAAATTTATGGTATGAAGAAAGTAACCTGCTTGCCTTTTTCAGCCAGCATTTCAAATAGTCTGTTTTAATTCTAACCCTTTTCAGCTTTAAAGGCAAAGGGTGATGCTTCTGAGTGTTTGGCAGTAATGCTTGTAAGAGTGGAAACAGACTTTAGATGTTAAAAGTTAGCATCTTTTGTCAGGCTTTGTAATAAGCACTGCTCTTAGCATGAAATTTCCTGGAGTGTGCAGGAAGCTTTCTAGTTCGTGGGTTTTTGGCTAGGGACCTAAGGTATTTGAGGGCCACTACTGCTTCCATTAGGTGAAGTTCTAGGTTTTTCTAGTAAGTAACAGTAACATTTTGAATTACCCTCTTTAGGGAGTGGTTCTTAACTTGCTTCCTTACCAGCCTGACAAGGTAATTAGGCAAATAAGGGCTGGAAGCAGTCTGAACTCCTCTGATGGAAAAAGAGTCTCAAATGTTGTGATGTAGTGAAATGTTGTGATCAGGCACAACATTTTAAATTGAGATTCTGTAGTTTGGAGCATCCTTCACACAACTATTTGAGCTCTTAATCTTTTAAAGGCCTCAAGTCCTGGGGAGGTGTAACTTCAGTTGCCCAGACTTGTCCACCTGATCATTTAACATTTCTACTCTCATTTGCTTCTTCCAAAATTATTATGCAAGCTGATGGCTTAGGAAGCCTGTAAGTCCTTTTAGATTTGTCATCATTTTGATATGCAGGAGCTGCTAAGCCTTTGTTCTTGTAGCAGTCATTTGCCTGCGGTGCTGTACTGTCTGTTTCAATCCATAGTTGCCTTTTGGTACTGGTGTGATGCTGTTGGTGTCTGGCAACTAGTTAAAATCATCTGTGGCTTTTTTGTTTATTTGCTTGTGGGGGTTTTATGTTTTGTTTAGCCATCTGAAAGCCTGCTTTAGTTTTTTTAACTGTCTTGTGAATAGACTGGTGTTGCTGGTTGTGATGATAAATTTGTGGTGGTGACAATTTATTGAAAACAAGATAACTTTTACAAAGAATACTAATGCCTTACTAAGGCCCAGAAATAGTGGTGATTGTGAAATTATATGTTCATTTCTTTTTCCCCCTCTCTGTGAGTTTATTCTGTGAAGCATTTAATACATCTGGTCCTTAATAGAAGTTCTAAGGCTGAAAAATGGAAAAAAAGGTCATGTGTTCCCATATGGGGCAATATGTAAGCTAATAAATAGAATGTGGAGTAGATACACCTGGAATATTGTGTCTACTTCTCTGTACCAGGAAGAGAGAGACTTGCTGGAGCAAGTCCAGAAGAAGGTTGCAGAAGTGATTTAGGAGTTAGGAGAGTCTTGAGAGCTGAAGCTTGATCTGACTCTGTTCAGCCTGGCTCTGTGCAGTTTCATGTCTTCTTCATTCTCCCCAGCTTGTAGCCTGCTCCTTAGTTTTTTCACTGTAGTTTGTCACAGCACCTCATTACTCTGCTTAATAAGGAGCTGACTGAGACTTAAGTGTAATCCTATATATCTATACACACGTATTTATATTTAAATTTGGCATTGTAAAATGCTTTTAATTAAAAGTATAATATATGCGCTCACTAGATGGCAGCAGATTCCCTAACTAACTGTGAGAAAGAAACATTCTCTACTATCAGTAGGTATTTTGGGTCTTCAGAGTGCAAATCAACTTTTAATACTGTATTTATGTTAAAATTAAAATATTAGTTAGCAATATGCAGAACTTAATGCAATGTGCAGCTAACATTAGAACTCTTCTGAAGAGAATTTAAGAACATGCCTTCTCAGCAGTATTTAGAGACTAGATAGGGAAGATTACATAGCTCATGAATGTCATCATATTTCTAGTTTTGGTTAGATATCTTCAATTTTAAGCTGTCTTGTCTTCTTATAACGCAAATAACAATGCAAAATGCAGAAAGAGAAGAAAATACATATATTTTATGAGTTATGGCAAGTTAGATGTGTAGATATTTCAAACTAAGTTTTAAGAACTGCTCAAAAGTCTATTTTAATTTCTGAGTCTGACCTGAGTTTGGTTTTGCGTTTATGTAGCACATGTTCTTTGCATGTGTCAGTTGTGAAGAAAAGTAACTTTGGCCTGAAGTTTTCCATTCTGCGTAGCACTTCTGCATTTTATTAAATGAGCTTTTCAGATGATGAGTAACCTGAATTTGGTTACCAACCAGGGAAGTTGGCAGTGTGTGTTTGCACTGGAGCCTGTGTGTTAGTCTGTTAGACTGTATTTTAAAGAGACACGGAATCCTGGAAGAGCAGTTTATGAAAAGAAATGGAGCAATGGAGAAAAATTAATCTGTTCAGAAAGATGCATTGGGATATCAGCCTGGAGGTGGATTTCACAAGGATTTGGTTCTGTAAACTGTTGTTTTTGTATGTATTTCAGAGGAGGAAGCTGAGGAGGTGAAATCCTCTGTTAGAGGAAAGTCAAACAAAGGAGTATTTAACGTGACTGTATCCAGTGAAGCCCTTTTGTTCAAAAGGACTGCATCAAAAGGGAGTAGCCAAGGAATATGTGGCCACTCCCACCCTTATTGCAGTTTTAGAGGGTTGCCCAAACCAATATACGAATGTGAGAAAGCAGAGACAACTGTATAGTGTACTTACTGGGAGCTGTTTTACTCTCATGTTGGACTATTGGACCCATATTCCAGCTTGAGAAAGTCAGTCAGTAGGGCATGACCTAGCAAATTGAGTTTAGAGCTTGAAATGTTAACTCAGTACTAAATTTAGTCTTTTTGTGAGACTAAATTTAGCATTTTAAAGTTTTGCTTTGACCACTTAGGGTGGGGCTTAATTGCATCTGTACTAATATCACAGTTCCAAAGTGTTTTTTATGTATTGAAGAACTAAAGATAATAAATGCTGCATTTTGTTTCTTGTTTTAGTTTCTTGTTGAACGGGATAATCCAGCTAATCATGCTTGTAACTGAATACATTTTCCATCTATGGAAACCTGTGGGCTTATTTGTTCCATTTTCATTAATACTTCTAGCTTGTCACACTTTTATAGAAGCCTTTTGGAAGATGGAATGTGCTGCCTAGGATTTCTGTATATTTTCTGTGACACTGACAGTATACAGAAAAACTTCTTTTCTGTAGTAGCAGATTTCTTGGCAAAATGAAGATATTTGCATACTGCATCTTAATGACACAAATGCTTTATATTTAGTGATTTGTTCTACTTAATCTTTTCTTACTCTGACATAGTAGTCTCAATCTTCTGTTTGTGATGCGTTTATCAAAGCAGGCAGTGATGTAGAACTTTTTTGTTAGAGGAGGAATGGTTCATAACTCACAAGAGGCAGATCCCTGAGTGAGTCATTTAGGTCATTCCCACTTGTGTGGAAAAATATTACATCATTGCTCTGTACTCAGTGTTCTATTTATACCATGCCAGAATTTTAAGTACATTTTGCTTTTTTTAGATGCTGTAAACAGTATTTGGGGTTTGTCTAAAAGTAAAGTTACTGCTAGGCCATAGAAGGAGCATTACTGAATCAAATATTTACAGAGTCCAGGAGTCAGAGGAGCACACTGTCTGCAAATTCAAGCTTGCCAAGGGTGTGGGGGTTGACCTTTGTAGCAGAAAGAGTAAAAGGCAGCACAGATTCATTCTATCCATAACCCTGTAGCTTTTAATGGTTTTTTTTTCTTCTCCCTCTTGGTTTTTATTAGACCAGTAAATAAAGGTGGAGCCATAGTTATGAGCAGGTGTGACAGATATCGATGAGAACACCTTTAACCTGAAGTTTTTGGTTTTTTTGTTGTAGCAACTTCTTTTGGTTCATTCACAGCTTTCAATTTCAAGCATCCTCCTTGCATAATTGTATGTTAAAAATTGAGTTATTCTGTCAGAATAGAGTCCCCTTGTATCCCCCAGGGAATTCTGCAGTTGCATCACTGTCCACACCTTCTGCATTTTCTCCAGCTTCAGATATTGTATTGTTTGCAGAGTGCTTTTCTTAGTCTGTTTTCACCAGGTTAAATCAGCCTCTGTGATTCTAAGACTTGCATACTGTAAACTCTGCAGTCAATGCTACTTTTTTTTGCAGACATTTCTCTCACAACAAACTTAAACTTTGATAAAGGTGATTAATTTTCCCTCAGGTTTAGCTAAGGCTACCAATTATTCTGAAGTTTCTTCTGAGCTGTATTGTGCTTTACTGCAGAACACTAAGAGAAGTGTTCCTTTTGTGTTATTTTGTACATGTTTTCTTAAAAATTCTGTAGTATTGCTCTGGAGGCAACACCTTTGTGATGCAGCTTTTATCAGATCTTTGAATACAATGAACTGTACTGGGTTTGGGGCTGGGGTTTGTGTTTTCTTCTGTGTTTCTTTTTTTCCCCCAAGTTTCTGTTGTTGTGTTTACTGTAGGGCTTTTGCCTGCATCACAATGTTTGTGAGAATTATTTCTCAAACTGGTAAGTTGCTGTAGGAAAGGTTTAGGTGAATGTGAAATAAAGAGAGGACTGCAAGGAAAGTTGTTTCATTCAGAAAATGGGTGCTTTTCCTGTTTATTCTGAATCTGTACTGAAAATCTTCCAGTTATAACAGGGTTGATTGTGTTTAGGAAAAAATAGTTGAGTATATATATTTTATGTTGATACTGTCAAGCATCATGAAATTGGGCAGGATCACAACTGTCTTCAAGAACTAAAATTGAACTGCAAAATGTCATCAATGGTGGGTTAGAAGGTACGAAATTGAGAGTACAAAGGACCTAGAAATGATTCAAGAGAAGTAATTTACTATAGCTTGATGGGATTGTGCATGATAGGTAATTTGTGTGTGCACTATTAACACATGGCAAGTGTGATAAACTTGTAAAGTTACAACAGCTGACTCATTGAGAACAATCCACAGGCAGTCCTGACTTCAGCTTGAAATTGAGATCTCGATTCCTTTTGTGTATTGGAAATGCCATGATGTTCTTAATGGATAATCAATAAAGGTGACAGTTCCTGGTTTCAGGATGCATTTCTTTAGTTATTTATGTCTTCTGTGCAGCTCTAGTTGCATTTTTTTTCCATTGTAGATCCTGAACATTCTGGATTGTTGTCCTGCCAGTCACTGCTGTGTTTGGGAATGCCAGCAGACTGCCTCCTTGGAGTGCAGAGCTCAGATGCCTGCCTTAATGTTTCATGCAATGTTTTAAAGCACTGTGTCAATGCAGACTTTGTGTTACCCTGTGTTCCCAGGTGACCGGGTCATAGACGTGGGCTCGGAGTGGAGAACATTCAGCAATGACAAAGCAACCAAAGACCCATCTCGAGTGGGGGACACACAGAATCCTTTGCTCAGTGATGGCGACTTGAGTACAATGATTGGCAAGGTAACACTGGAAATGCTAAATTTTACTGAGTGCTTTTATTTCAAGTACTAGATGATACTTCCATAGAGAAATTATACAACATGTGTATTTTTGAAGAGATTTTCACCTGAACTGAAGTTGCGTGTTTCAACAGTCTATAAAATGTGGCCCTTTCCTGGGGACAGAAGGAAAGAGCCAACCTTTGCAAAAAAACCAGAAGGTTTGCAGTGTTGTGGAGCTACTTACTACACTCAGATATGTTGCTATAAATAGGAAAGCTGATGTTGCAATTTAAAAAGAAGTATACTTTGACTTAGCAAGTGTATTTGAGGTGGTTCTGAAATTAATGTTGAGATCTCAATAGCTAATGCTGCCTTTTTTGGTAGTAAAGTCTGTATCAGATTCATATCGGAGACCTGGAGACCACATTGTACATGTTCTTTCAATTAATGTTAAAGCACTAAATGTAGAATTCTTTCATGGTGTGAGTACCTCAAAGGAAAGTAGCCCATCTATACTTGGGTTGAAATTTTGTGGTTCAATCATATCTTGCTGTTTCTCCTGAGAGCAAGCAGGACTAGTCACACAAATGCATTCCCTTTAATGAAGCAGTGACCTAGGTAAGTTTTAATTGTTGTACTTTCTTCTTCATATTCTACTGCAAGATTCAAATTAACTTTTTGTGGATTTCCTGAATGTTTCATGAAAAGAGGTGCAGTTGCTGATTAAGAACATTTTGCTGCTTTATGTGTTTTCTCAGAAGTTTTTGTCCCAGTTTTTGCTAGGATGAAGTGCCTAGATATGTATGTATAGGGCAGGGTGCAGCATACTTTTCATGCAAGGATGGTTAAAAGCGAGGAAGTCGACAAGTGAATACTGATGGGCAGCTAATTTTCACCATTAGTGAAAAAGAAATCTTCTCTTTGAGGAAATGTCCAAGTAGGGTTTTGGACAATTCTAAGCATTGCTGCCTATCACATTTTATGATTATAGGTGGCTTTTGGAGTATATTCAGAGAAACAAATTTCTGCACTGCTTCATTAAAACATTGGCATTGCTAAGTGGCTCTGTGAAGCAGTGTTGTAGAAGTACAGGAATTCTAATACCACCTGTATAGGATCAGAAATATTGTAGTTCAGTCCTGGACTTCTGTTGCTGATTTGGTCAGCTGTGATAAAGATCTGTACCTTTAAAGACAGATGAAGAAATGGACTGTTTGCTTCAAGGTTCACATTGTTTCTCACTCTGGGCTGTGTAAATATAAGGTTTGTTTCTGGGAGCTCAGTTTGATTCGGGGAGCTCAGTTTGATTCGGTCAGTAGAATGACCTGAGCTCCTTTAGACCCTACACACTATAAAAGACAAAAGACATTTCAGCTAAAGACAGGTTTTGTGTCCAGGTGATTGGTGACTTGTGCTGTTAACCCCCTTCCCTCTGGACATTCAGATCATAATTTGGAATAAAGAGGGATAGCAACCTTAGTGAGAGAATTAAAGACACAGGAACTTGTTTGGAAAGTTCGTTTGCCCATGAAAACTAATGACTTTCAGAGCTGGACATTCGACTAACGAAAGTTTTGCTGTAAACCAGAACATCCCAGAATAGGCAGGAGCAAACTTGCTGTAGCAAAGAGTGCCATTCCATAAAGACAAGATGAGAGTTTTAGTGTGGCATGATTTAACCTATGAGAATTGAGTAAAAAGTGCTGGAGCTGCCGGGATTGTGTTTGGGATTGTAGATGGGGCAATCAGTCCAACTGTGGATACTTTATTTGCACAGGGAGGAATTGCAGAAGAGGTGCATTATTTTCTATGGGAAATTGAGAATCCCTTTGACAAACCAGGATGTTTTCTGCACAGGAGTTCCTGTGTTTGTCTTGCTAGTAAGCAGGAGCTCTGCGATGTCAGTTCCTTGATGTGAGCTCTGTATCAGGGACTGCTTTTTTTTCAGTCGTTTGGAAGGAAGTGAATGGCTTTTATCAGAAGATGCTGAAGACATATCCTGTCAGTGCAGAAAGGACATGAATTTTGCAGCAACAAAGTAGTACATTTCTCAAGCAGTCATCTGAGATGCCTGCTGGCAGTAGGTTGGGATGTGGATTGACCTAGATAGACACAGTGGTTGAACACTAACTAGATAGACACAGGGGTTGAGCAAGGGTGAAATTGGTGTAGTCATGAAGATGGTAAGTAGTATCTGACAGAGTGCAGAACAACCTTTATGAGTTCCAGAGAATGAAACAAGGTAAGATTATTATTTTCCCAGTTAACAGCAGGTTTTAGAAGGGCCTGGAGTGGACCCCATATTTGTGTGCCAGAGATGGCTTTAACCTTTCATATGGGACAGGACCAGGGCTATTTCTTTCTGCTTGAGGTAGGACTGCAGATAGTAAAATCTTTACAGCTGACCTTCTCCACCCTCGCAAAAACACTCTCACCAGAAAAGCCCCTAAAACACAGCTTGTGTTGTGGGAAATCCAAAAGAGAAGGACATTGATAATTCTCATGGCGCATCATGTTAAGTCTCTTGTAGACTCCTGGGAACAGAGATGGAAATGGAGTCTCAGCCAGTTACAGCAGTATTGCTTTGTAACAGTCGAGGAAGAGGGTCAGTTCTGCTTCACAGAGTGGTTTGTGTCTCTTTCCTCTGGGAAGGCAGGAGGTGCTGCTCTGGAGCCCCTTCCTGCAGGGATGTGTGGTCTGTATGTGTTAGCTGCACTGCCTGTGCAAAGGGATTAATTCCTAATTGGTTTTAATGTGTAAGGAACCCATCTGTCTGAGGCAGCAGCAGCAGCCTGCATTGGAACAAAGATTAATTTGCCTGTGAAGAGGAGGGTGAATAGCATAGTTGGCAGTGCTGGAAGTGGTTTGAATTCCACAGGCCGGTCTTCAGGATACTGGCACAGAGCTGTAACTATGAAATTAGATACTGTGTGCTGCAGTTGATCTGATTACAATGCAGATCAATTGGAGGCATGGTGAAGTGTGACATTAATTGTGACTTGATTGCCAGAATGTTATAGTTATTTCTAAAATTCTAACATAAAATTTTTTGGTTTTTTTTTTTTAATTTTTTTGGTTCTCCTTAACCAGTGGTCCAAGGAAAATCCCTGTGGTGAAGGGGAATCCTTGCTGGCTCCAGGACAGGACAATATTTCCTGGTAGATTAGTCTCTGATACAAAGTCTGACTAGACAAGGACCTGGGGACTTGCTGTTGTTTGTGCTCACTCTTCTGGCATCTACAAGAGTTTGAACTCATACAGTTCCTTGTAAGCATGTGTGCATAGCTCTGGTCTGGGAGGCCATGATAAACACAAATGTAACACACTGCAGGGAACAGGGGTATAACTGATGGCCAGCAAGGAGCCTTTTGACCTAAGACATCTGTATACTTTGGGCCAAGGGAAGTTTTGGCATAATTTTTGAATGGAAGGCCTAGTATTGCTCTTTGTGGCCTGAAGTCTGTTGTACTTTATTCTTGCTCTTTGTTTACCTTTGCATCTTACTGGGAACCTTTGAATATTTGGAAGTGTTCATCCAGCCAAGGAAGTAGGATTGTCTTTGGAGCAGCCCTCTGTTTTGTTGGTGCCAGAATCCACGTCTGGGTGCTTATTTTGTATTAAAGGATGTTTGGAGTAGTAGGAAAAAGCCATGAATGGTTCTGGAATCTGTTGTAAAGACTGTTGAAGGAGCTAGGGAGACTTGTGAGGAGGGTTCTGTGCCGAAGTCCTCAGTTGCCACAGTGAGTCAAGGTGTGTGAGCACCACGGATGGTGTCTCAGCAGGGAGGGATCCACTGGGGCTGCTGGAAGAGGGGTGTCCATGAGGCCTTGGACATGGGAAAGGGAACAATGTAAGTGAATGGTCAAGAGCAAGTGTTATTGCTGTCAGAAAACATCTGTTAAATGCAGAACTGCACCTCAGAGATGACAGAGTTATAGCCTGTGTTAAAATAGAAGGGCACTTCCCAAGGACATGGGTCAGGAAGGAAGGAACTGGGCAGCTGAGAAGAAAAAGGTGATGCCAGGGATTGTTCTGTGCTTTGTTCACTGTGTCTTTGCCCCACTTTGTACAGCCTGGACATCTCAATCCATTGCTAGGTATTCAGTTTGAGAACTCCGTGTGCAAGTGCTTAGCCAGGTTATCAGTCAGCCACAGATCAATACCTGCTTTGTGTTTACTGGTTTTGGCAAAATGACAGTGTCTGTGGTGTCTGTGGTCAGTGTCTGTGGTGGCTTGTTTAAATGACCAAATCTGTCTGTAGTGAAAACTGGATGCCCCATCCTAGGTAGATTGTTTGAAGGTACCAGCAAGGAATAAATGCTTGCAGATTCAGGAAATCCATATTTCACGTGATGGAATTATGAAGAAATGGTTTCCACTTGAAGGAACTTGGGGCCCCTTACATACTGTGACAGTGAACACGTATTTAGACAATATAAGTTACAGATTATAAATTGCTCTTCTCTTCCAGGACATGTCATTATCAGCTATCACTAATCTGACATGGCATTATTTGGTTAAGACTTGTTTTGGACTGCGGGCAAATTGAAAACTTTGAACATTTTAGAGCTTTTGGTTGGGCATATTTGCATGTTTAATAGAAGTATGCATTTTGCTGTGTAAGTTGTAAGGTACAAGCAGAATGGTACCTTGGAAGCTTGTTTTAAAGTTGCCAGGTTGAGTGTGAGGCTCTTAATTCTCTGAAGACCTCAAGCTTTTCTTTTAAGAGGCCAGTGATTTTCCCATTAAGTCAAAATACATGGATATTTCCATTTTCTGATTAAGGCTTGCAGCCTCTAACAGGCACAGTATCAGGTTGGGTTTGACTGGCTCATTGGTTTGTGTGTTCTCTTTGCCCATGCATTCACTTATGATGGTTATCATTGTAACAACTGGTCTCCAGCTGACCATAAAATTGTTTTTCTGACTCACCTGTCTACCACAGATGCAGCCTAAAGGACACACCAGAGCGGGATAGAATATCATCCTGGACCTCAGCATTGGTGACAGGAGTATTGAGATGCACACATTAGCTATATATTCTTTCTCTTTTTGACTGTGTAACTATTGTTACATAAGGGAAGAAAAAGCCCTGTGTAATCTGTGGTCTCTGGGAAGCAATTCATGATTTGAGACTGGTGTGAAGTCTAGAACTTGTGTGGAATGATGCTCGATTGAGTTACTTTCAGTGATGTTTATTTGCACAACTGTTGGAACCGATGCCTTGAATTAAAATGTATAAAGCTGGAAGATGTTTGCTCTTGAAGTGAGCAGGAAGTTGCTTAGTTGCTTGTATTATTGACAATACAAATTTTTCTTTTCAGGGCACAGGTGCAGCAAGTTTTGATGAATTTGGGAATTCAAAGTACCAAAATCGCAGAACTATGAGCAGCTCTGATCGTGCGATGATGAATGCTTTTAAAGAAATTACGAACATGGCAGACAGAATCAACCTCCCTAGAAATATAGTTGTAAGTTCATGTCTCTCTTCCTTAAATTGTTCTGGCATTGACTTAGTTAGCATAATATAATGAGCACATGAATTTTTGATATTGCTGCTAATTAAATGGCCTAGAGTTAATTAAATTTCATCTTCTTGCATTGAAGGATCGAACAAATAATTTATTCAAGCAAGTGTATGAGCAAAAGAGCCTGAAGGGGAGAAGTAATGATGCTATTGCTTCTGCTTGTCTCTACATAGCCTGTAGGCAAGAGGGCGTTCCAAGAACATTTAAAGGTAAATTTTCAATGATAGAGATTCAGTTTTGCTATGAAGGAAATGTTTAGTTTCTGTCACTGTAGGAGGTTGGTTTTCTTATTCCTGGGCTTTGTCAAATTGGTTGTTCTCAGCTGTAGCTCACCTTTGAGGGGACGGTAGAAGGGTCTGTGGGAATTTGTTGTATTTGTGGAGTAGGCTCTAGGGCATGGGAGTTTTAGCATTTGAAAGTTATTTTGAGTGTTGGTGAAACTTAAAAGGCATTGCTTTGATCAGAGGATGGTGGAGACTGTTATAACTGATTTAACTGAATTGGAATCAGCAGTTCTGTAGTGAATAGTGCAACTTTTCCCTAACAGAGATACAATTCTCTAGCGTTCAGTACCAAATTTCCCTTACTAAGTGAGCTGTATTAATTAATGCCTTGTGATAAATGTGCACTTACTGAAGTTTCACAAATGGTCAGAGCTTATTTAGTGATGGTGGCCTTCAGGACATTGTCCTTCTTTGTGGGTCTTAATATAATGAGAATCAAATTTGATTATTTTGGGAGCAACAAATGCTGTGAAGCCTAAGGTTTAATTTATACTTTTTTTTCAGAAATATGTGCAGTGTCCAGGATTTCAAAGAAAGAAATAGGCCGATGTTTTAAACTTATTTTGAAAGCTCTGGAAACCAGCGTTGATTTGATTACAACTGGAGACTTCATGTCACGATTCTGTTCTAATCTGGGTCTTCCCAAACAAGTACAAATGGCAGCAACACATATTGCCCGGAAAGCTGTGGAATTAGATTTGGTTCCTGGGAGAAGCCCTATCTCTGTAGCAGCTGCAGCTATTTACATGGCATCACAGGCTTCTTCAGAGAAAAGGACGCAAAAAGGTAAAACTTGACTTTTTTTGGTCTTTTTTTGGTTTGTTTTTAGTTTGCCATGTCTTTCTTCCTGAAAGAAACTTCAGTATTGCTGTAAAACTTGGATGAGGTATGTGCAAACAGTGATAAGCTCATTCTAACTGCATAGAGCAAGGACCAAACCAGGATCTCCCAGTCCCCAGAATGAACATGGAGTAATTGTCTATACTCAGTGTAAACTGAGTTAATTTTCTTCTGGTATTAGGAGTTGGATTCTTGAATGCAATGGACCTGTGCATTCACATGAGCATAATAATTTAAGTTCACATATATTTTTGTGTGTCCATTTTTCTGCTCTAAAATATTCCACACAGGAACTTGATGGCAGTTGCAGGGAGCCACTTGGGCTTTGAATTACATCAAATCTTTAATCATTCCTGCAGCCAAGGAATTGCCTGCATTAGTACATGGTCCTTGACTTACTGTGAGCCTGTGGTAAAGATGGAAAGTGTGGGATGGCAAGGTTTGCTGTGGACCAGCTGGGGCAGATTCCCTGCTGGTAGGGTAGCCGGTGGGGAGCCAGTAAGGAGTTCAGGGCTCTTGAGCTGCAGAGCAGCATGGATCAGCTGCTGGGGCTCAAGGGAATGAGGCTACAGGGCAGCAATGTCTGGAGAAAGAAGTTTACTAAGGCTGCAGGGGGTAGAACTTGATGTGAGAAATGGATTCAAGTGCTCCTCTGAGTTGTCCAGTCCAGATCAGAAATGTTGAAAATGTAGCAATTTCTTAATGGAGCATTCCTTTTGGATAAAAAATAGTTTTTATCTGTCAGGTTGTGTTTTGTGTTCTGCATTTGTAACTGCTTATGTCCTTGGAGCTTCCATCCTGTTGGCACTTTCCTGGGCCTATGAGTGATCTGGAGCCCAGGAAGTTCAGTACCTTCATCCTTGCTGGTTGTGAGCTACTGGATTGCATCTCTTAAGAGTGATAATTAAAATACTGCTGCTTGCCATGGACACCACAGCTCACGCTGCTCCAGTGGTTTTGGACAGTGCTGAAGGCTCTCATGCAGTTCAATGTTTAAATTCCTGACTTTTTTTTTTTTACTAACTCTTGAATAAATTTAAGTTTCTGTGCATCTCAAACAAGTGTTCCCTTAGCTTGTTAGACAGTGGTGTGTGCCTCTGCCTTATTTCTTGGTGCATTTTAAGGTAAATGTATTTCATGCTTAAGTGAAGGTATCAGTTTTTGTCTGTGGCTCAGTTTTTTGCTTGTTTTTGCTTATATTTAATCAAAGCATAAAAACGAAGTTCTAGAAGTTGATGATGATTTGTTAAAATACTGGTGGTCATATGTAATAGGTGTTTCTAATTACTTTTACCCTCTTCCAATTTGAAGTTTGTTATTCCACAATTTATAGGTTAAGGTGAACTGTAGCACATAAGAAGACAAGCTTAAGTATCCAAAATATTAGTCACCACAGTTAACACCATTTCTACCAGGCTTTTGGGGAAGTTGCAAGTGAAGCAAGTGTCCAGTGCCTCTTGATAAGTTATGCTTGCTGGTTTCTTGAATATAAATCGCAAAAGTAAAAACTAACCACTTCTCTGCTTTTTGTTGTAGAAATTGGTGATATTGCTGGTGTGGCTGATGTTACGATTAGACAGTCATACAGGCTGATCTACCCTCGAGCTCCAGATCTTTTCCCAGCAGACTTCAAGTTTGATACCCCAGTAGACAAACTACCACAGCTGTGAGATTGCAGAGGGTTAATTTCTGTTAACCCTCCCCCAAAAAAACCCCAACAAAAACAAACTCTTTATTTTTGCCTATAATAAAGGATGTACAAAGTGTTAATATTGGGTCTTCGTGTTGTGGAACTGGAGGATATGGAGATGGAGCATAACTGCTGGAAGGCAGCATACATTCCAAGGGTAAACAAGCTGATTGTGTGGCATTTTGTATGTATATATTAGTGGAAGTAAATATTTAATATCTGTTGCAACAAATTTAATTTGATACTGTTGTACTTATTTAGATTTCTTTTGTAGGGATCTAGTAAGATGTATTTTGGAAAATTTAAAATATTGTGTAACTCCCAAATAAACTGTTTTCCAAAAACACCATCTTGTGGTATGACTGCAATGTGACATGCACGTACTGTTGTACATGCTGAGAACTGGAATGCAGTCCATGGAATGGTGGAGTGAGCTTCATACTTGTGGGCTTGGTCACAAGGCTGCTTAAATGCTCACTTTATGGACAATTTCTGATCCCTAGAGTGCTCTGGTAGCTGTAGGGAACTGTAGTGTGGTGCAGGCACCCAGAATGTAAACAGTTGCTGAAAAGCTGTTCCAAGTTTTGCACAACGCTGCAGAATATTTCGAAACTGGTTGCAAAAGGATTAATCCCATCCTTGGTGCAGTCTTCCTGATTCTCACTGTCTCTGCTTTTCTGCTGTGAATTTGAGGTAATGACAAAGCAGCTACTGAGAAGGATGAGGACTCACTTTAGTTGAATTCCTGGTAACTTCATGATTCTTAGTACTGTACAAAGAAAAGTAAAAATACTTATAGTGTAAGTTTGTTAAATGTCTGTCCTGCCAGCCCACTCTGCAGTCTGGCTGGCCTGTGGTTGTTCTAAGTGAGCACTTGCTGCTTGAACTGATATGCCAGGTGCTGAGTGAAGGCCTGAAGTTGTTCAGCCCTGCCCAGGCTAAGAGTTTTGAGCACTGGTTGCCTCCTGACAGTGTCCCTTTGTGTACAAAGCAACAAATGTGCTTAACTGGGAGTCTTGTGGTTCCTGAGATTTTTGTATCACAGGTGCAAATGCAGTTTAACTACACAAATAACAGCTGAGGGGTCAGCTTGCTGCACATCTGGTCTAAGCCAGCCAGAGGGAAGGCTGTGTCCAGTGCTAATGGCACTCACTGTTGGTTGCTAGTTGAGCTTTAATCCTCTTCTGCCAGTAGATACTGGAAATGTGGAAACTGAACATTTTTCTCTGTAGGTTGTACAGTCCTGTTACACCACAGGAGCTGTTGGTTACAGCCATGGAGGGTTCTGGTGCAGGTGTTAGGAGTACGCTCAGTCGTTGGCAGGGCATGTATTCTTTGTCTGATGTATTGCCTTTGACTTTGATGCAACATTTTCTGTTATCTGGGCATTCCTGGTTTTGGTCTGTACTATTCTGCCTGCATCCTCTGTGAGTAAAGATGCTGTGAATGGGCTGGGCCTGACCATCAATGCGTTGCTACAGCTTGGGGATGCAAAGGTGGAAATTGCTTTTACTGTGAGTACTGCTTTCCAGCATAGATCTGTGGATTAAATCTGCGCCATGCAGGTTGAAAGTGACTGAAATATACGTTGCCCATAATGCTCATCTTAAATCCTTTCAGGCATTAGGCACGAGCACTTGACATGTGACGGGTGAGTGTTTGCAGTTGAAATTGTTGCATACAGCAAAGATTGCCTGGACAGGAATTTAAATACATCCGTGCAAAGCTCTGAAGTGCAGCAGCTGGAGGCAGGGAAGTGCAATCCTGCCATGACCCTGCAGGTTCCATAAGCAGTTCCTGTATCTCCCAGGGTGTGGGAGTAACTGTGCAGCACAAAGAGGCAGAACTAGGAATCTGCTTGAAGGCGCAGGTATATTCTGAAGGCCATTTACTACTGATTGCAGTATACTAGTTAATGTGAAGCATAGCAGGAAAAAATACGGCCTAGCTGTGAATTAATTTCTAGGCCGCTCTGGCCCCTGTAGTAGCTCCTGCCCTGCCTGTGTCAGCCCGGCCCAGGGGCGGGGCCCGGGGGAGGTGCCGCTGCCCTCAGGCTGAGGGCGGGCTCCGGGCGCTCGGCTCAGCCGGGACGAGCCTGAGGGGGCGGCTCAGCAGCCAGCCCGGAGAAGGCAGGACAGGACGATGAAGGGTAGGATTCCCCACACACAAGTGTGTGGGGAACATCTTCAAGCGTTAATTCAGCGGCAGTTCAGATTAAATCCTTGAAACGCTGAAGCCAGGCCTTTCTGGAACGATTGTTTAGCCAGGCGTGAAGTGCCCACCTCCGGGCAAAATGGCCACGTAAAAATTCCATGTGGCTCCTAAAAGTAAAGAGTTCTATTCTAAATGCACTCAGAAGAAAGCTTCATCCTCTAGACTGTCCAAAGAACGAGCTCAGTGAGGGGTAGGTAGGTACAGATTGTGATTTGGTTACACAGCTTGCTAAGGAATGGTGGTAGGAAGGAGACTGCAATGAAGCAGTACCCAGGAGCAGGGCTCAGTTGTCTCCCTCGTGCCTCAGGGAAGCCTGGGAGGAGGGAGAATGCTGAGCCAGGCAGACAGACTCCAGCTGTCCCGACTGCTCCAAGCCAGAGAGTGCTCAGAGTCAATTTGTAATGTTCTTTAAAAAAAAAAAAAAGGAAGCCTACTGAGCTACCACCAAGAGACTGGGTCCCCTCCTGACGTTAAGATCTTTTCTGAAGTTACCTGTGGGGAAGACATGACCAGCCACTTCAAGGAACAGCAAAATCATGTTTGCGACACAATTTACAAATTACTCTATTTAGACCTTTAATTTGTGATATTAATGACTGCAAAACACTTAGAATGACATTTGTTAAAGGCACATTTCATTTAATGCATAGTGTACCATTCTAAAATATCCTAATTTCCTTACAAAGTGCTTGAGCAGCCACATACAGATAAAGTATAGCAAAATATATTTACAATCTAGGGTTTAAATCTTAATCTGCCTAAAAATATTTAAAAAACTACAGAGATAAAATTAGTGCTTTTTTCAGCTTAACTGGGTGAACATACCCTGCCCTCTAATTTTTTCTAATTTTTTTTTTTTTAGTGATTTGCTTAGATTAAAAAAAGATTTCTGTACAAGATGTAGTTACAAAAAGGTATGTTTGAAGATACTTTTGTAAGTATTAAGCACCCTGTGAGATGCTTGTGTATATATATATATTTGGGAACCAAAAAGGGTGAGCTGACTGTACCTCAAAAGTATTGGTTTCAGCTAGATACAGGAACATAATTTGTTTCTAGTCAATATAGAACCTGGAAACAAGGAATGCTGAGGAGTTGACTCACTCTTTCCAACGTGATTTGTAGCAGTGGGGAAGGTGCCTGCCCCATTCCTCTGGAGGACTGGCCTGATTTAGACTTAGTAATGATTATTTTATTTTTTTATCCCTTAAGCCTCTCCCCTGCCTAACCCTGCAGGTCTGTCCAGCATCTTGATTTTAAACCACCACCTTAGCATTGCATACTCCAGTGGTTTGCGTTTCTTCTTTAAATTAATAAAATTACCAGTTTTAAATTCATTTGAGTGCGATGCTCACTGCCTTAGCCCATGAACAGCAAACTCCTGGCCAGGATGAACCTGTGAGGTTACAGTGCTGAATAGTGCTAGAGGTAAAGACCAGGAGGAAAATTTATTTTCCAAGAGTCAATGTTTGCCCACAGAACAGCAGATGCCAAAAATAGGTCTTGGTTTACAATACACACACAGTGTCTGGTCTAAATTACTTTTCAACTTTTGAGGTACAGCTTTTAGTGTTAAGGGGTTTATAAAATATACACTGTTTTTATCAAAAATATTTATACATTCTATTACAACATATTGCTTTTTACCCTCAGTAACTGCCAATCCAGGGGCTGGAGCTCAGTGGCCTACATGGATACATTTTTTTGTTCACTTGGCCACTACGCAACATCGGTGAAGTGGTACAGTTAAATTACTTGCCTGGAGGTAAGAATACATTACAACTTCCAAATATACATGTTCACAGCATGTATACATTGAAAACGCTTACTTTTCCTAAGTGATATGATACTGTACAGCAGACAGAGGAGGATGGAGGGGGTTAGATACGGACTGGGAACTTCTCTGCCCCCTCGGGCTGTGGGAAAGGCTCGAGGTGAGTGTGGAAGGAGCTGGGCCTGGGCCTTGCAGCTGCTCCACTCTGGGGTTACACTGAGCAGCGTCCTCCTTACATTCCTCATCCCAACCAGAGCCTTAAGCCACGCTCAAGGAGCTTGAAGGCAAAACTGTTTGGCAAGTGACTTTGGTAAACTCTCCGGATTTTTCTGGGTTTTTCTTTGTAATGGAAGCACTTACACAGTTGTTATCTCAAAGGCAAGGTGTTTAACATTTTTCCTAATAAATACCATAGAAAATTTACAAAACAAGGCATATCTGTTCTCAATAGCATTATTTTAAGAACACAAGATGAAGGTGTACGTAAAAATGTGTAGTTTTAAAGACTGCACAATGTTTAGCTGAAATCATTTGCCTTCTCTGACTAGAACCAGGTTCTGTGTGAGTGTCACCAGTATCCCAACTTACTTCAGTGTGGCTGAGTGGAGATTACCTAGCTAAAGTCTGCATTTCCCACGTAAGGCAGATACTTTAAAAAGCGGTATTATCTGCTGTGGAAGAGTGAGAGGAACTGTACAGATCCACGTGCGCCCATGTGTGGGAAGTTCAACACAGCCTGGGTTCACCAACTCAGCTTAGGAACGCCATAGACCTGCTTTCCAGTGCTCAGATAAAAAACAATATACAAAGAGGCCACTCTTCAAAAGAGTGTTAAAACAGTACTTAAAAGGATCTTCATGTGATTTAAAAAAACCCAGAAGCTGCAGGTGGCACAGGAAGCAATTGAAGGGTCAGTATTCTTCAGAGAGAGGCATTCTTGTGAGCCAGTTCAGCTGGGGCTTCACAGTGTGTGGAAGTTAACACCAATCAGCAATGTAATCAAAATCTCTGAACATTTCCTGCTCTTCTTCTGAAAGTATCCTTGGTTCCCGAGGTGGAGTGAGGATAGGTGCTTCAGAGGTAAATTCATCATCAAAATTACTGACATCTTCTCTTCCTCTAATGGTAGGGACGAAAGGAGGCTTGACTTTCTTGGCCAGTAAAGCATGCCAATCTATTTGCTGTAAAATAAATGAACTGATGTTTAGTTTCCCATCTCTACTCCTTTGGGTTCTTAGAAATAATGCTGGTTTGTACTCACCCTGAAAAAGTGATGCTTTTTCACATCCTCAGCATCTTTCTCTCCAGCCCCAAGACGCCGCTCTGGATTTCTTCTTAGCAGCTGACAAAACATGCAGAGTTTCAGTGGGGAAATTCAGGGGGAGGGAAAGGAAGGAGGAAGGATGAATGTTACTGTGTAACAGCCAACACCAAGATAAGGTGGACAGTAAAGCCATACTGCCTGACCTGTGGGTAGTCCTTTCCCCTTGAAAGAATGGACAGACAAAGCTTTTAGCTGTTAGCAGTGCTCTTTCAGCCTGCCAGCACAGTTTCAGCAGCAGCTACGCCAGCACCAGTACCAGAGCAGACTCATCTGTCTCCCAGCAGAGCTGTGCTGCCATGTCTTGGTACTGGAGGTGATCTGGGGCAAGTCACAGAGTGCAAAATTCCTCTTTGCTGGTGAGGGTGCAGATTTACATAAGCCAGTGGTTCTTGCTCAGCTCAGAGAAGAGATTAATTACCCTGCTGTCTCAGTGCTCCGCTCCCTCACAGCAGTTGATTTACCAGGAGAGGGTTCAAGCTGCTTCATACATTCAGCCAAAGGAAAGGGTTTCCTAGTTACCCCCAGGTTTGATGCTCCCCCTTGTGAACTGTACTGCTGTGAGCAGCCCCCTGTTCCAGGCAGGGCCCAGCAGCAGGCTGGGTTGATATTCATGATGCAGCCATCAAAAAATAATGTCTAGTATATTGTGAATGAAATTCTGTGATGGAAAGAGCATGCAGAGAGCTCCAACTAGTAAACTGCCAGTAAGAAGTTCCTAGTACATGTATTGTGGGTGCAGTGTAGCAGCACCGTGTGGCTTGTGGATATTGGCATGAATTTTCACAGCAAAAATACCTTCCCCAGGTACTGCCTTAAATCTGTATTCTGTGTTCTTTCTCTAGGCAAACACTCTCTCCCTGGGACTAAGCAAGTGTTTTAAGTTACTGAATATTGATGCTATTACTTAGATAGTTTTGTCACAGTAGTTACTGTGCTACAGCACAGTGCTGAATTGGATGCTAAACTGGTACTCAGCATCAGGCATTCATGTGGAGAGGCTGATTCCAAAGGCTTTGGAACCACCTCCAATACTGCCTTTCTATCAGTTGTGATAAGGTGCTAACTTAGGTTCAGCTGCCTTCTTTTGATAAGCAGATGCATCTCATTAAGGAATAGCACTAACAACAACCATAACCAAAATCAGCTGTTCCTTGCCAAGAATGGGACTGCAGCTGCCACGTGTACAGTGTTCCCTGCCCCAGCTGGAATGAAACCAAAAAGATTTAGAAGTCTTTGAATTAAAATATTCATGTGACAATGCTAATCCACCAAATAGGTCAATGCAGCAGTGTTTGGCTAGGAAAAGAGCTGAACCACTCTAGTTAGGTAAAACTAGGAAACTTAGTTCAGAGAGAAAATGGAGCCTTAAGTGTTTCACACTTTCAAAAGAAAAACTTGCTCCTAATAATGTGGAATGGCATAGACTATTTTCATTTAAGGTGACAGGCAGAGCATAAATGAAGCAATTGTCAAAAAAACCACGAAGTGCAGGTTCCTAATCTATTTTGTTCCTCACAAAAGTAATTGTTGGAAACAGGACAAGAGGGACATACTGTAATAATTAGTAAAATGTTCTTACCCGTCTCATTATTGAGATGGCTTCTGTAGACAGAAATCGTGGATATCTTACTTCATCATTTACAATGCTGTCAAACACCTCTTCCTCATCATCTCCAGGGAAGGGAGACTATAATGAAAGCAAAAAAACCCCCACTATAAACAGGCTTAAAATCACAATTGAAAACAACATAAGCTTAGCTGAATATTTGGAATTAGACACCCTGAAATGAAGTCTTCCTTCCCAGAAACAGATACATGACTGTGCTTTTAGATGTAGAAACACCTAAAACTGGGATCTTCTTTGAACTCAGGGTGGGTGTACATGGAAATTATCTATCAGCTCTTCTTTGGGGTAGCTACCATTCACAAATAGCATGGGCATGACGAATTTGTTTTAGTAAAATCTTAGCATGTTGCAGCTCAAGTGTTTTCAAACTGTTTTGAAGTGGCCTGACAGATGTAGGTGATACCGTACAAGCTTTTTGTCCTTTTTTACCTGAAAGGAAGTGAAAGTAATTTGAATGACCATCTTTTTTTGAAAAAGAACAAAATTATGAGTTTTCAGCATGTGCGCTATCACTGTGCCCCTGGGAGATACTGTTACAAAATGGACCAGAAGATAGAGCAGTATATGCAATGGCAAATAAACTTCTCAACAGTGATTTATTTATACCAGCTCATTTACATGGAACTGAGGCTTTATATTTTAGTGTGTTTGGCATAATCTTTCATTGCTATCCAGTTTTATGTGTTGAAGTTCACTTTCATTCACGCTAGAAGAGTTAAGAAGTTTATTTTTTCCCAAAAGCATTTGAAAGCAGAAGACCGATATTGCTGTGCACATCTAGATTTGGTAACAGATGTGTCCTGGAAACCTAGCTCCCCCAAACTGTATGTACAGATGTACTGTACTCTTAGAGACACTACCATTACTGGAATTTAATTTAGGACATAATGATGTAATTAAAAATAGAGTAAAGCAAAAATCTGTTACAACATGTTGGCTTCTACAATTGCTGAAAATTCAAGCTCCAGACATGACTTGCCAACTTCTCCAGTGTTACAGCAGCCAATATCAGGTGAGTAGCTGCTCAGTATTTCACACTTCTTTTTCTTGATGACTCACATTAAGATGCTCACTGTAAAGCTGGGTATGCCTATGCATGCTGTATGATGAATACCGATACTGTGGCAGGTAGGGTATATGAAATGTTAACAGGCTGGTATCTTGAGGTTTGTAACCTTTGAAGATTGCTTTTTATGACTCCACTGTACCTTACTAGAACTTACCTCACCCACCAGCATCTCATAGATAAGAACACCAAGACCCCACCAGTCTACAGCTCTTGTATAGGAGGTTTCTGTCAGCACCTCTGGAGCCAGAAATTCCGGTGTGCCACAGAATGTGCTTGTTCTGTCTCCAAATCCCATTCCTGAAAGTTACAGATAATGAAAAGCAAGCAGTATTTTCTGCCATTCCACAACCTGTTCCTCCAAGCAGAACCTCTCTACAGAGCAACTTCAACTGATACTGTAGATCCAAGGCCTGTGACCTGAAGGCTCAGGCCAATGAGATAAAACATTCCCTCCGTCTTCCTCCCCATGCCTGTTTCACATGTGCTTCCATTCAAGTTTTCTATCCCTCGCTATATGCAATGAGCCAGATTAAGGTTCCAGTTACACCTCTGTTACCCAGTTATCTTTGTTTGGAAAGATACAATCTTATGCTCCGTTTCTACCAGTTAGCACAAGAAAATGCAGTACACACTAGTTGAGCCAAACGTGCCCCTCTGGATGCTTGTGCAGTGCAAATTACATATAGTAGAGAAAAATATGGAGTGTAGTGAAAGAACGTGGAGCAAAATAAGCCCTGTGGATTTGCCAGAGGGGCACAGTTTGGGACATCAGCACCACCAGGCCTGATGTAACATGACAAGGGGAGCTGCTACAGAAAACTTGGGAAAACCATTAATTGTAGTAGTCAGTAAAGGAAAGAACTTTTCTTCACATTTTGTTTTGTCATTTACGGAACTTATTTGTAGCTAGTCACAGGACTTGCTCTGGCACTCCTGTCCGAAGACCTACTGAGTTTACCCAATTCCCTCTTAGGCACCTTAAAGGAAAATATATGGAAGACAGGCTAGAAAAACTGAAAAAGGATCTTTGCCCACACAATGGATTTTTAGAAAAACATTGTAATAACTACCTCTATTTGGTATTTGCCAGTAGTGAGCTGCTTGAAAGTAACTTTCTAGGCTTCCCTTCTGGGACAATCTCTCAATTTTAGCTGTAGTATACTTTGCATATCATTTTCCTAAGAATCACACACAGAATCACATTTCCAAATACTCAGAGTTGCAACTGTTTTTGAGCTAAAAAATAGATAGTCCATTTGTAAAAAAAGCAAGAACTCAGGATGGATTATAATGGCACTTGATTTTGTTGTGCGGTGTCAAGATGTTTAGAATGAGGAAACCACCTAATGCTTTTCCTACTCGTAAAATGTGCAGTGTGCCTTGTTAACAAGCAGCTAGGTGATGAAGTAAGAGTCAGAATAGGTGATGCTCACACTGACAATAAATAAATTAAAAGAACAGGGCAATGCTCACATGCTCCTGGTATGTCCCTACTAAGGAACTTCCTATCTCCACATTTGTACAATCAGAGGAGTATTTTTTTTTCCTTCAAATGACACATGGTAAATAGATCCTATGCACATCTGGTAGTCCAAAACTCTCAAGGAACAGTCAAGAATAGGACAGACTATGGAATTCTCCTAGAAAGAAAACTTAAGGGCTATTACCTTCTTTGCAAAGACCAAAGTCAGCAATTTTCACAAAGCCTTCTGTGTCCAGCAATAAGTTATCCAACTTCAAATCTCTAAATGAACATTTGAGAACAAAGTTGCATCACTGATGTGTTTCTTTAGTACTGTTCAGAACAGCTGAAATTGATCTGCTGGAAATGACTACTTACCTGTACACTATTTTGTGCTCATGTAAATACTGAAGTCCAAGAACCACACACGCAGCATAAAATCTGTTGAAAAAGTTAAAGTTAAAATTTCAATGGAATTTTGTCTTGCTTTTCAGAATGTGAAGTCCATTATTATTGATTTTTTATGAACCATCCTTTGAAGATTACCAATTGGTTTTTTGGGTACAGATTAGTTTTACAAGGCCAGAGTTTTAAAGCCAGATGGCAAGAACACTTAAACTTGCAGCTTTCAAACTGTGGCATGTTTGCTTGGGCTGGAGGATAAATTTTCTGTAGTGTTCACTGCTATAGCATTGAGTTTTCTAAATCGGCTTATTCTTTCCTTTTTTAGCTTTGTCTACTATTTTAACTCTTCATTCACATTTTGAATGTGATCCTAAAAAAAGTATTATAAAAACCAAATACTTGCGTATAGATTTTCAGTGTAGAATTCAGTGTAGATTCAGGCACATTAAACCTGCATGTCATCTTCTAACAACAAAATCAGTTAGAATCTCCAACCCTTAAGCAGCATTTACTGAAGTGGCATAATGTGGTGGCATGTGGTGATAAAGCCCTTAGTTCTTATCCACTGAGCAAAGCGCCCTTCCCTTAATGCCACAGGAAGGGAGGGATACTCACACTGCTCTGGGCTCAGAGAAGACATCAGTGTGAATGTGCATCATCAGGTCCCCACCAGCAGCATATTCCATTACAAAGCACACGTGATCTTTGGTTTGGAAACAAGCAAAAAGGTTCACCAAGAAGGGATGTCTTACACTATTCACAGTTTCAAATATTCGCTTTTCACACATCAAGCTGCAAACAAAATCAGGAATAAAGCTCAGTGCTGAACAACAGTTTTTCAATTCTCAGAAATTATTGGTATTTTATACTTTATGGTTTTTGCTCTATTCCTTAGGATAAGAACTTTTTTTGTTTTGTTCAACAGAGAGATTTTAATATCAGGATTTAAGGAATTTATATTTAGCTTTCCCAATGAAAAGAGGAAACCTAGCAGTCCATGAAAATCATGCTGACAATTTTCCTTCCAAATACTTGGATTGCATTAACTATGCACTGCTATCATGTGACATTCATTTCAATCCATTTTTATTTTAATCATTTACAAGATGTAAAGTGGAAATCCAGTGACAGTATTACAGATATCTATCTATAGTATTTCCTGGTTATTTCTCCTTAAACCAGTTGTTTAAGTTGTAGGTTTTTGTTAATAGAGCTATCCTTCTTCCTGCAAGTGAACACAGTCACTCTTAAGCAACTGTAAAAACACCTTCTTGCACTAAAACCAAACAATTTTGTAATGGCTCTTTCACATCCAAGCAAATAAAAAGCCCAGAAAAAGCAGAATCTGAGTTTTGGGTCAAAAAGATGAAAAACACCCAACAGTACACAAAAGGAAAATATGATGGACAGAGCATGCCGGTATGTTAGAGGTTCAGAAATAGCAACACAGGTTCTGCCAGTAAAGCAAACAGTCACTGTTACCCCAAATGTGATGGAAGTAATTGGAAGTAATTAGATTAAATACTTGCAAGAGTACCTGAAAATCAAAAACAGGATCAGCTTAAGTCAGAGCTGTAGTTCAGGCATAAGAAGGGCACTAAAACAAACCAGGGGTTACTCTGCTCCCTGCTTGCCCCAGAAGAAGAATACACATCTACAGCAGCCAGCTATGCAGGGAGATGACAACTGACTGTGCTCTTCCACTCAATTCAGCAGCTCCCTGGCAGAGCACACAACTGGTTTATGGAATCCACATGTTTATATTGTACAAACTGACCTGTCCACTTCATCACGAGCCACAATATCTCCTTTCTTTAAGGCTTTAATAGCAAACATCTCGTTTGTGTTTTTGTATTCTGCCAACAACACCTAAAACAGAGGAGATAACTTTAAGAGCTATATCTACATTTTGATAAAGCCTTGACACTTGAAACAACCTTTTGACATTTACCTTTCCAAAATGTCCTCTGCCCAGTACAGCGCAGCATCTGAAATCCTTCAGACTAAACTGGAATCTTTGTTGTGATCTATGTAAATAAAAATTGGTCACAAAGTTTCTAGTTTGTTAGCTTTAAGAAATATTATTCAGATCAAAACAGGAAAACCACTGCTTTTTTACCTTCTATCTTCAGACTCTCTGGTGTTGGTGTATTTCATGTCTGAATGGGGAACATCAGACTCACAGATTATTTCAGGCTGGAGTTTTGGAACAATACTATTTCTGCCATTTTCAAAATCAAAAGTTGCTACTTCATCCTGTGAAGAACAAGAAACCTGAAAATTTAAAACTGATTGTGAAGGCAAATGAATGTAGAAATTTTACTAAAAGCACATGAAATTCTTAATACACCCATTGCCTATGCTAAAATGACAAATTTCCAGATGATACAGCTAAGTAAGAATTTAGCAGACTGATGAAACCTACTGCTGCAGTAATTTTGCTCTCTCTTAATAAAACCATTTTATCCTGAATACTGTAATAGTTTTGGAGCTCTGGCTTTTTTCTGTGGTGGAACATGGAGTGTGAAACACACGAACCACAGAAGCAGTCTGCCACCAAGAGCAATCGGAGCATTCTACTGACACAATTCTGTGTGTGGAAGTTAAGAGAGCATGTGCTGATTTATAAAGGCAGAAATCCATCATAAAGATGCCATACTACAACCATGTTAAACTGTATAACCCAAGATTCTTAAAAATTACTTGCCTGAGAAGGCACATCAGGAGCCTTTATCTCAGAGGAAGATTCACATATTTCCGCAAGGGAAGATGCACGGGGTGGAGCAGGTGGAGGCTCAGGCTCAAGTTCAAAGTCCAATTTGGCTACAGGAGAGTCACTGGCAAGAAAATAAATAACTCCTCAGTAGTAAAGACTATTTTAACACTTGTAGATTTCTCCTAAACCAAACATTGTGTGTCTGGATCTAGCTACACTACAGAATAGTTCTCCAAAACAAAAAGAAGGAAAGGTGTGCAGCCTTTCAGGATAACCAGACTGTGCATACATTCTGTACACGAGGGCAGAAGCCTCTCAGTGCTCCCTCCTGCACTCAGGGGTACTGCAGAGCTGCAGAGGTGACCTACCCGGCTGGCAGGGTCAGTTCAGCGAGCTGGGCATCCACCACTTGTCCTGTGGCAGGCACTGCTGCTTGGGGGCTGAAGGTGCCAGAGTGATTCACTGTAGGAATAGCTCTTCTCACCAGCCTTCCCCAAGTGGCAATATTAATATTCATCTGAGGAGCTCGGAGAAATGTTTTGCCTATAGATATTGTGAAAAAAGAAAACAGAATGCAAGTAATTCCTTTACTCATTACCAAAACCAATAATTAAAAAATCCCGTATTAATTAATTTATAGTTTATGAAAAACAAACAAAATTTGTAATTTTCCTTTGCAATTTCTAATTAATCACAATTAAATGCTAATGCATAATAAGGAATTCGAATACAAAAGATTTCTAAATGCAATGCCAAATCCTTCATTATCAACAGTATTATTTGCAGGCAAACATTAGACCTCTGTATAAAAAATTTCATAGATCTACACCAGTTTTAAGCTTTACATGTTTAAATGAAAGAATCACCTTGCTGTTTCGAAAAAATTTTCTTCTGCCTCTGGAGTTTTGGTCTTCTTTCAATAACCGGATTAAAAAACGTAACCTGCAGTTCAAAAAACGTGTGTTATAGTTCAAGTTTCAGAACAAAATGCATTCTTAAAAGTTCAAGGAAAACTCGTTAAACTATTCTGCCATGTAATACTTTTGAGTATGTTCAAGTGCTTCAAAGAAACATTCTTACCTCTGCAAACAGAGTGCCCTGGGGTTCGAGATAGAGACACATGCCATGCCGTTGGTTATCCAGGAAATCTTCCAACCTCAGAAACTTTACTGCACACAAAGATCTCCAGTCACGCCAATAGACTGAGATTTCTAATTCACGTGACTATGACAGGAAACACAGACACAGGAAATCACTTATTAGTAATTGTTCTGCAAGAGTTACCACGGTACAATTTTAAGATCAAGGAACTCAAGGATCAAGATGCAGAGCTGTTATTTTAAAAGGCTGTCAGGGCTAACCAGTCAGACTGAAGCTCTGATGATCACAGCATTTCACCTCAGTTCAGATGAGATCTCCAGTGTACAAATAAAAGCACAGATGTAAAATTTTCCCTGAGAGTAGAAGCAGAGAGCCACAGTAAACAGACTTTTTGGGTCAGTTGTTCAAGATGTTTTAGCTCAAGCTCTGACAACAAAGCTTAACTTATGCTTAGAAACCTCAATTTTGGTAGTTTCTGTATTTTTTAAAAGTACCAACTTCATTTGATGCCTGCAAACATTTTCGTACCTGGATATCCATGATGATGCAAAACCTTATAGACTATCTCTAGAAATGTATACACCTTTTGTAATATGGTTGTAAAGAGGGGCCAAAAACTTTAAACTACCAGGAACTACTGCTCTATCTTGCTGATGTGATTTACATAGAGTGTCATATATGTGTGTTACAAAAACCTGTCCCAAAAGAAGAATCCTGCAATACACATGAATCCTGCAATGTAACCGCACCATCGCATGTTACTAATTCAATTCCATCATGATACATCATTTTACTGTCTACCATAGCTATGATAGGTTTTAAAAGAGGTAAAAGTCAAGAAGCACCAGATTAAAGAGTAACGGGGCTTGGATTGTGCATTTCAAGCACAGAAGGATTCACAGAATATTCTGAGTTGGAAGGGACCTGCATGGATCATCAAGTCCAGCTCTTAAGTGAATGACCCATACGGGGATTGAACCAACACCTTGGTGTCACTGGCACCAAGCTCTGACCTTCTGAGCCCGTCTCAGGATATGTGGCCAGGAACAGCAGAAGCAAAGTCCTTTTCTGGCACCAAAACCTGAGTTCTTAAATAGAGCCCACAACACATATGAGGCTGGCAGGAGCAGCTACTATGCTGAGTAGTTCAAGTCTTAATCTGAAAATAATTGAGGCTTCAGGGCTCCACAGCTGCTTGGTTGTTTTTTTTTTTTCTGCACTACTCCTGACTGTAACCTGAATTTCTCTACTTGCAAGTCTAAAATTGCTTCCTTCCTAGATGGAGGGAATCTGGACTGGGGCTTGGTGGGGAAAAAGCAAAAAACCAGGAAAGTGGCTGTTATTTTTTCTCATGTGAGAAGCATGTATTGGAGTAAATGTGTACTGGAGGTAATTTAAGCTCCTAAAATATAGTTTAATTTACAGAAAAAAAATAAGACTTATACCTTAAAATACTAGGACTATCAGGTATCTAAAAAAATACTTGGTTAAATCTATATAACATAAATTCTACATCAAAAGTAGCAACTCAATACTTGTGCCCTCTAAGTAACATTTAAAGTTATAAGAATGAACAAGTAATGAATTTATTATTCCTGAAGAACTGACCAGCTTTACATGAGAACACTTCTATAAAAACACTAAAAATTCTATGATTAGTTTTACCAAAACATCCAAACTGATCTGATATCACACTTTACTGATAAATAATTAAAAGCTGATGATCCAAATAAAAAAGTAAGCACAATCTCTCCCATCTCCCATCTTTGAAAACCCACTAAGGGTTAGATCTTGGCAAAAATATTACATCAGTTTGTAAGTCAGAAAAGGTAAGATTTCGAGAATGCTGGCCCAGCACAACAGCTTAAGCCCAGGGAGCTCTTTCTAGTAAAGATGGGAATGCTGCACTTACGGAATTTGAATATAATGACAGCAACAGGGGAAAAAAGCAAGATGAAATTAATACAAGAATCAGGTACAGCTGTTGAGGAAATCGGGCCACATTTTTACCCTGTCTAGTTCCAGTGTAAATTTCTGATCCCATGACTGATTGGAAATCGGTTTCCAGCTAGTTTGACCAACCACAGTGTTATCCAGCTTCAGTACAGCACAGACTTCATCTGTAAGTAAAGTACACAAACTCAGCTTAAATCTTTAAGAGGATTTTCCACAAAAAAAAAAAAAATCTCCAGTAAGTTTCCCTTAGAAATGTAATCTCATATTTAATTGGTTCTTATGGGCATAATAGTGTGGTTGTGCTTTTGTTAACAGCTTAACAAGTAAAGAAATATTTAAAGTTTAAAGCTTTGAATCAATTTAATATTTTAAATTACAGACCATATCATGCCCATGAAAATTTAAATAAAAGATAATGCATAAAAATAAGAGAAGTAAGGGTATACTGAACTGGACAAGTCATCAGTTTTCAGAAGGTTTCTACCACTCCCACTTTTACTTTTACTGGGTCTGCTTATGAAAGATGATCTGGCTTCATTTGGACTCCAACCAGGTAATGTAATTGATGTGGCTTTTGATCGACCAGGGACATTTTCCAATATATCTTGGCAGCCCATGAGCCTCACTTCCAGGGTACCTAGAAGAAGATGGACAATGATTTATGAAAGTTTTCTGCTCTTAAGTAAGCCAAGTGAATGACTAATGACTGATTGATGGCAATAGCTCACATTCTGACTCCCACAGGGTATAACAGAAAGATCAGATGAAATCAAAAGACAAATCCAGGACACACATATATATTGAAAATAAAAGCATTAAAAGTCAACTATGTGGGACTCAACCTTCTAGAAAAGAGCAACAGTTCACCAAGATAACACAAAATATGTTTTTGTTGTGTTCCAGAAGTCTTTTTGTTTTCTTCACTTGGGAACCTAACTGAGTTGGGTTCAAATTGTAAACAACATCATTTTTTAAGACTGACAAATTTCAAGCTTCTTATTAAAGCAATGAATCTTGCAGCTGGAGCAATAACAATTTTAAT
Source organism: Camarhynchus parvulus (assembly GCF_901933205.1). NCBI lineage: Eukaryota > Metazoa > Chordata > Aves > Passeriformes > Thraupidae > Camarhynchus > Camarhynchus parvulus. The sequence goes on along the minus strand of NC_044578.1, from coordinate 15,369,876 downwards.
GAGTTTTATATAACTAGTTAATACTGGATAAAATTAACAAACTATTGAGACTACAGATTTGTGTAAAAAATCACACACCAGAAATCACATCTGCCTGGTGCATGCTAAAGTCAAATTTGTATCAGTATGTAATTTAAAATCATTCAATTGTTCCAACTTGACTGAATTTGGATTTATAAAAGCTGAGACAAGAAGCTACTCTTCAACAAGCTATTCTTCCAAATCTTCTGCATCTTTAACCAAATGAGGTATAAAGGCTGCTGCTGTTCAAATTGAAGAGTTCCCTCCAGCAGCACAAAAACATCTGAATACCACAGATGGTTACAAGAATGGTAGGTTTCATCCTGTACAAGATAACATCTATGAAACTGTGACAGCACTGACTGACAAAATCAACTACTAGAAGTGGTGAAATTAGCCAGTTCATAATCAGTGTCAGTTAGAAATGCAGCTCTGAAATGCAGCCTTCTTTTGACAGCAAATGTACTTAACTATGACACTTAAAAAGTACTCTTTTGTAACAGAAACTTAAGTCAGACTTAACCTAAAAATGATCTGCCAACATCATAGCCCACAGAACAGACAGCAAGAAACCAGTCTAAGAAGAAATCCCAACCTGTAGGAAGCTAACAGCCGTAAGTGACAGCTAAGCATTAGGCTATGAAGACAAAGAGATGCTATTGGCTTCCGAAACAGGTTAAAAGGTAAAAGAATACTCCATTCCCAAACTCTGTTTAGAAAAAAAAAAGATATTAATAAGCAGAAAAGCTATACTCTTGTATAAGGAATGGATGCAAATCAGAAAGTCATGTTGATGCACTTAAAGATGTATGACAGTAGCATTGCTCTATTTCTCACAAAGCATTAGAGGCAAAACACAGAGACACTCTTCATTTAAATCCAGCTCAATACAAAAGCTCTTTGTGTAGGCAATATGAAAGTGAAACTATTAAGAACTTCACAAGCATGTAGCTTTGTCAATTTCTATTAAAAAATTTCATATGTATCAGTAGATCATGTTTAAAGAGAAATTATAGTCACTATAAAGTATCTGGCTCTTCATTATGTGTAACAGGAAACAGAAAAAAAAAGCAAGTTGTTTTAAACCCAAGGCATGATACTTCCTGCCTACAGTCACCGATCATTTGAGTTTTCATTTGATGAAAGAAGTTCTTATTACCACACAACTTTACAAGGACTCTCAGCTAAGAGACTCTCAGCAAGTTTCTCTCTTGCTTCACAATGCAAGAGAAATAGACTTGCTCCATATTATTATTATTATTATTATTATTATTATTATTATTATTATTATTATAGCTTAGCAGAAAAGTTCCTCTTTTTGTTTCAAAATATAACCCCACAATACTTCAAAATTAAATTCTGTTTCATTTCTACATGTATATCCTGAGTAACATTTGAATGACAGATAATTTTTTTTCTTATAAACTTACTCTATTAATAATAGGCTTAATAGTTACATGCAAAATGTGGTAGGAAGCAAAACATAAAAGTCATACCTATCTGTCCTAGGAATTCTAGACCACTGGCTAAAAAAATTTAGAACAGCAACACACCCCCAAGTAGTCAGAAGCATGTTTTTCTTTAAAAATGCTGTGAGGCAAATGTTCAAGACATTTGTTAAAGTAGCGTTCTTTTGTTGAAACCTTACTTTCAATGAAGGACAATTCCAGGTGAACCCAAACTATGAGATTGTTCCTAATTCACATTTATATATAAATGTGGTTCCTCACAGTAGGCCAAGTCTCTTTAAAAAAAAATCGCCCACCCCAATCTTATTTGCAAGGAAAAGAGTCAGCACCAACAGAGTCTCCCATGGTTTCATCTATGTTTGTTAGGACCTCCTTCTTTGGATTACAAATATAATGCATGATTTGGTAGTATAAATCTCACCTTCCAGAAATCCATTGAGGTCCAGTGGTAAAATAGGAACTGGGAGAAAAGCTGGGTGCCTATCTCCAGCTCTGTCACCTACTTGTTGTATGATCAGGGCAACTCACTAAACCCTTCTGCAACTTAGTTTCCCTATCTGTAAAATGGGTATAATGATACTTATATACCTTGATGATAAGTACATGATAATTTCAAGATTAAAGGCATTTGGTAAATGCTAGCAATATCATTCCATAGGGAGCTATTTAATGCCAGAGAATCATATTTTCAATAACATTATAAAAAGGTAAACATATAAATCAAAGAAACTTATCTGCATTTTTTGCAGTGTATAGACACTGGGAAACTCTAAATGCCTTTGTCTAAGAAAAGAACAACAATTACATATGTCCAGTAAGAAATATAGTTGGCATTAAAGGCTTGTTTTAAATCATTAATTAAGATCAAAAAAGGAAAACCAAGAAAGCTCTTTAAATCATACCTGTTAAAGCTGCTGGTTTGGACAGTGTACTGTACTGGTTTTGAGTAGATATTACACTCTGACGAGGACTTAATGTGGGTGAGGATACTAATGAAAGCTCTTCTATAATAATACTGCTTTTGGGATGGTTTTTAGGAAGTTCATTCAATCTCTGTTCCAGTGAATACTTCAAGAGGTCCAGCTTCTGGCTTGATTCATTAAATCTTGCTTGTGCCTTTGTAAACAAAAAGGATTTGAAATAGTTGATTTTTTTTTTCCTTAAAGAACCTTTAAAACAAAGTATCAGAAATTGTAATGACAAATTACTTCTGAAAGTGCCTTTCTGTCGGTAACTTTCCCAGATCCAAGTAATTTCATCACATTTTTTGCACCTTCTGCTACAGCGTACTCTATCCTAAAATGATGCCGTAATTCTTCCATTCGGAGTTCAAGAGGGCTTATCACAGGTTTTGCTGCAAAGAGATACAAACAAACAACCTTCATGAAGATAACAACCAGGTTTAATTTCGTTAGTATCAACCCCTCCTCCATATAAACAGAGGGGAGAAGAAAAAGGAAAAAACCAGGAGAGATACATATTTGGTAGTCCAAAGAGAAACTTGAAGTATGTTATAAAAGTAAAAAGTGATATTTTAAACATCTACATTTGAATCAAGAAATAATTGATCAGGGCCTCAATTCAATAGCATCTCCTACTTCCTGAAGAGCTATAAATGCTAGAAGATGAGAAAAAAAGAAAATGTCTTCAGGGGAGTTGAAGGACAAAACTGAAATATCCCCAATATTCAAGTGGCAAGGAAGTTTTGGGACTTCAACACTTCTGAACTACACCATGAGCATTTATCTTTTATACTGCTCTGTAGCCATGTAGATCCCTGATCAGTTTCTGATAATCCCCCTGGCTCACTTGAAATCCCATGGAATCTGGCTTCTGCCAGCACAGAGAAATGTGAGAGATTCCATACACTGCGTTTGCCAAATGGCCTGGGTTAACCATTCTAATGTCCACATCTCAGAGTGCTTAAATATCCTAACCAGAACACTTCCTGAATACATGCCTTTCTGCTTAAAGCACTAAGAGTAGTAGGAAGACAAAAATGCATTTGAAAGCCCTTTCTAGCATGAATTTCTTTTCCTTTTAAACAAATTATATACATAATCTATGTGCTAAAATGGGGTTAAAAAGTGATGTGCAAAAACAAACACAGAAACCAAACACCTCACACACCACAAAACAAAACATGAACACACATTTTTCATTACCTAGGATATATACAGGCCCTGACTACAAGCATTGTCACACAATGTCAATATTCAGAAATGCACACAAATAAAGTTCAAGACTTAGAGATATACCCATATGCCTGTAAGTTTCTAGTACACTCATGCTATTAGAGATTAAGAGTAATTTTTTTATTATTATTTGAAGATTTTCAATGAAATGCAAGTTTAAAAATAATTCTGAAATGCAGCATGAGTATTTTCAAGCCAGGTCATTTAAATAACACTTTTTTTTGTTGCTTTAAAGGTAATTGTTTAGCACTCAATCTAGCCTAAATACCTATAAAACCAGGAAAAATTCTCCTCCATCTGTCCTACCACTAGAAATAATAAGGTCAGTCTATTAAAGTATGTATGACAAGCAGGCTTTGTACTGGCATCAGATTTTTTTTTTAGCATCATAATATAAAGATTATCTGCTATAAAAAAATCACTAATTATTAAGACAAAAGAAAGCATGCATGAAATGAGAAGGTAGACCACAAAGCAAAAATGGACAGCATGAAGTATAGAAAAGATGATAAACAGAGATGGTATTTCTCTTCATTATGATGAAGGTATTTTCCTCCACATTCCTTCAGATGTTTTTGACACACCAAGACACACGAAGTTTTGCCTAGTCTCTGATTATTTTTGGTTCATGCAAGCTGTATCAAATGTTCCTAACAGAAATTTATGGCAAGTCTGTGTGCATATGGGTATATATCTATATGACATTCTGACATTAATGATTCATATTTCCTTTCTACACCATCACCATTATCAAAAGCCAATTCATTGGTCTGGACTGCCTGAAGAATCTGCATCCTTATAACTTCTATTTTTGTCTTGCTGTCCTGAAGCATCTGCTGAGCTGTGGCAAGAAGTTTTCGATCCTATTAAAACAAACAGACAAGTTGAAATCAGAAACGTCTTCATGGAACAAGACACATTGAAAGTTTCAAACCACACATACTTAGGAACAAGAATTAAATCTATGCATTTCATTTAGTATAGCATTAGGCAAACTAACCACATAAAGATATTAGTGAAAATTAAGTTAGGACAGAGGCATTGGTTGATTAAAGACTGTAAGCCACTCCCGGGGAAACTGTATGTCTTTCAAGGTGAGTGAAGGAGGCATGATCTAGAAACATTACATGAATAGATTAATATTTTGTAATCTGATACTAAAGAAAGGAGAAGACATTAAGTGCAAAATACCTCCAAAACTATGTAGAATGTCTCCAATTTACTTTGATTATGGTAAAAAGTCTTGTAATAGACAAATTTGCTAAACTAAGCCCATATAAAAGTAATTGTACTATTTAACCTGAGTTGATTTTCAATACTGAAATTAGAAATATGATGTTGCTTACACAGCACATTAAGTCTGCAGTACATTTTTCTGAACAAATGAAAGCTGAAAATTTTTTGCATTAATAAATATGTAACAAACAAGGGCTACTTCATTAGCTATTTCATCAGCAATCTAAGTACAGTACAGCACTTTTTAATCTAAATAAACTAAGATAATCAAGCTTCATTTTCAACAGCAGTATCACAAGAAGCTGTTTAGAAGAGAACATTTCTAAAGATGAACTTTCATAAACTTCCATGGCTCCACGTGGCTCTGTCTCTATGTTCTGGCAATTACCAGACAGCTTAAAGGTGATCTGACTTGCAGTACGAACAAGAACAAAAACAAGGTATAAGAAAATTTAAGGCAGTGCATTTGTCCTGTCCATGCAGTACCAATCAATCACAGTAATTAACAGCAGTCAGGGCAGATGTGTACCACCCTTACAACCCAAAGGGTATTTTGGTTAGCTCATTTTGTAGCCACTCTATAACCTCATTAATAAGTTACTTTCCCATGGACATGGTTTATAATTGTATTTTTGATTTTATAATGAAGTTATCAACTACTTAAGAAGTTAAAGAAAGTAAATTCTTCCCTTGCCATAATCAAGAGAAAGACCTGCAGTGAAGCTCAGGTCCCAGAGCTGGAAATACTGGCACCATGAAGCATACTGTAAAAAAGTATGCTGAGAAATTGACCTTCACAGAGTTCCTCTATGACCTCTCCCCTTGACTTACTACTCACTCAGATATTTTAATGCTGCCCTTTGTTCTGCAGAATCTACACATAAAAATCTACACATAAAAAGACTTTGGTTTTGTGGAAAGATTTTGTGCCCCCTCTGCATAGCATAGTTTCACAACACTCAATTTTAAGTTTTAGTATTAATCAACATTACAGCAAGATACCACAGATTTAATATTTTAAGATCCATATTACTTATCCAATTAATGATCACACTGACTTTCCTAAATCAATACTTTCTCGCATACAGATGTGAAATTTTGGAATAATCACTGACTCAGTATAGGATTTAAGTAACAGATTACAAGTCACTCTAAAATCCTGTATTAAACCTTATCCATGCATCATTCTGATGTATAAATATGCTGGAAGTGTTTCTTTGTCTGTATCTTCACTTTTATCTTATTTTTGATCTTGCTGCTCTTGATTATCCCTCATAGTCTCTTACTGGAATGGATTTGCTTGCTCAGGAGCAGCATTAGCCCTTCAGTGTGTAGAGCAGAGGCAATCCAGTGTTACATTGATATCCTTAGGTTTTAAAGAGACAGAAGATCACATCTTCCGAATCAAAATGTATGTGTAATGCTCAGCAGCTCTCTTAGTGTTGGAGGCTGAATACAAAGTGTTTCGATGCATCTTCTGAGTACAGTAGAACTGACAGTGCCTGTAAAACTGATCTGCAAAGCTGTCATGGGATCTCAGAGAACCTACGCACATCCAAGGAAAGATGATCGTTATCTCAGAAATGTTCAAGTCCAAATAGGTTGAGCTGAATGTTACTGAAGCAAGTAAAGTACAAAGGGAAAAGCTTCCCATGAGATGATGGGTTTATTAACAGACTGCTTTTTCATTTTTAGAAAACAGATTATAACCTCCCTCCATTAAATTTAGGTCTCAAAATAATACAACAGATTTGAAATTAGATCATATAGTACACTTGCAGAAAGGTCACAAATGAGTTTAATATGTTTAAAGATGGTCCTATGACTACTTTTTAAAGAACTACTGGATTACTGGGATTGGATTCAAACTGGGGATTTTCTGCCCCTTTTGCCCACCCCATCCAGATGGTTGGATTCTTTTAAGCTCTGCTTTTTAAAACATAATCAACATGCTCAAGGCTACAGTTCAAACTTGCCAAATAACTCACTACGGAGCAGAAAAAAAAATAAAAGAGAGAATGAATACCCACCATTTCCATCCTGTTTGCTGAAGTGGCTGGCAATGCTTTTGTGCTTTGCAGCTTGCTCTCTCCAGCCCAGTTACTATATACTCCCAATGTGGTAGGCTCATTTAAGCATTTACCAATCACAAATACAAGATTCAATCAGAGATTTTAATTACATACCTCAATCTAAAGCAAACCAGAATTTATCTTCTCTACCTAGTCTGATCAAAGCCTGCTAACAATGTCTAATATTACAGCTTGAGTGTTTAGTTAAGTTTTTCAGCCTGTTATAAGGTTACTTACCAAGGGTTTATTAGAAACCTAATTCGTGTATGTCTTTTGATCCATTTGGGTCAGCTAATTATTAGTTTTAAGTGTACCTGATGTTAAGTACATGGCCCCAGAGAATGTAGACTCCAAGGGTTTCTAGGAGCTGAGGGACTGTGGTGGATGGACAGCATTCCCAGGACGTTAGTCATAATGTGCACTCCAGCTATTTCTTCTATTTGCCCCCAGCTAGTATGTTACAGGTCACTTTAAGATAAGGCTGCCTGGGACAGAAGGAACTTGATGGCACCTCTGGTCCATTGAGTCTAAACTCACTTTCTGTGAGAAAGCAGTGCTCCCTGCTATTTTTTCAAGGTATAAGGAAGTAATACAGTAGAGATGCACAAAGTGATCTACCTCTCCACCAACACCTAGCCCAAATTCAGTCAAAAACATGAAGTTCCTTTCCAGCAATTTCTAGTTAAAATCAGTTCTAAGGGGTAGCAATGTAATTCCCAGATTCCTTCTCTTCTAGCCAAACACTTCCTTTTAGTAAGTTGACTGACCCAGATAGGTGCTGGCTCAGCTAAGATCTTAAAACATTTTGATTCTACTTACTACTGTCTGGACACAAAAACATCTAACCAAGCTACTACACATTATTTGTTAGACCTACTCTTGTGTTTCCCCTTAGTCTGGAAATTAATCTCCTTAATGATTTAATAAAGGTAAAGAACAGTTCATAAGTAATGAATGAAACGTGAAGGGGAATATAAGTAGAGGATCCTTCCCTTCCTTTTTTCTCATTTGAGAACTACGACTGCCTTCCACCTCCTTGGAAAAATTCTGGTGCTATGAAGAGAGAGTGAGTGCAAGTACTTAAAATTCAGATATAATAGTAAGTGTGGCTTTATTTTTAATATCACTTTATTCTATCAGTTGCTACCTCTAATTTACCACACTTCCCTAAAAAGAATTTATTTCAATGTGTATTTTATGTGTATCAATGCAGGTTATGACATCTCTATCAAAATACTACACACATTCTATTGAAGCATTTGGCACAGATCTTTTTACTGCTAACTACAACTAGATGACAAGTTCAGAATATACTTGGCAATACTGCCTTTGTTGTAATTATCATGCACATTACAATGTTAAACTAATGGATCTTTTTTTTTCCGTGGAGCTAGGAAAAACACCAGACACCAGTGAGTCCTACCAAGCTTTGCTGCTAAGTGAATCCCACGTGGTCAAAGATTACTAGATGTACTAAATTTAGTAAGCCGGATTTATTATTTAGGTTGAACTGCATCTGCACAAACTGATAACACAATCACTTACAGTGGGTATCAAACCACAACAAAAAATGGTATAGTAATTTGTAGCAGATTTGATGGAAACTGTTTAACAAAAATATAGCCCAAACTAAAAATACTGAAGCTGCATACTGTTTATACATTGTACAGTCACATTACAGCAATGTGAAAACCCACATTCATTTCATGATCTTTAAGCATTCCAAAGCCTTACCTTTGAAGAGCCATTTGAGTACATCTGTATCATATTTTCTGCTCCCTGTTTTACCTTCAGTTCTATATCCAACTGCTTCTTTAAGGCCATCAATCTGTTGTTTGTAGAAAACCGAGGATCACTATTGGGAGTATCAGGAGTGCTAGGACAATCTGTGAAATAAAGATAAGGTATAAGCATGCAGAAAAAAACCAGGAAGAAAACACCCAAATCATTCCCCCAAAACCCACCTTACACTCTATTCTATGAAGTTACAGATTGAATAGAACTGGAACATCATACTTGAGAATTAAGTGACCCTCCTGCCCAGAGATACTTTGCAACAGGACTGCAAATGCGCCTTACCATGAAAAGCCTCCCGAGCGCCCTGTGACTCCTACTCATGTCCTAATTCACATGAATCACTTCCGGCACTGGGCAAACAGGCAGGTTTGCAGCTAAGCCTATTTTTATTTCATAGGAGATTTAATTCTTCTAGAACGTCTTGAGTCAATTAAAAAATGCAGTTTTCCATTAAGCTTTCTTATACTCCCCATTTTAAATGAAAGTGTTTTAACAACCAACTTGGATAATAGTATTAGATACTAATGAGCACTATCTGAATACAGCTCTTGAGTAGATCCTCATCCATTTTAGTGTGAATCCTGCAGACACTGTTTATGTCAAAATTAAGAATGGATAAAAATAAGCCTTTTTCTTATTCTAAAGCTGAATGTATTCTGCTCTGCAGTCATAAAAGAAATCTGGGATAACTGGATACATAGTCAGATAGGTTACTGAACAACTGACTGATCTATGGGAAGGAGAAAGCTTTTTCAGTTGACAGTATTACTGTGTTTGGGTCTCCCTCTTGTTGGATTTATTTCATGGAATGCAAGTTAGTTTTATCAATTAATTTATAAAGTCAAGCTCCTTAACTTTTCATAACCAGTCTATTGTATAACTTCATATTTCAGCTTCTGCAACATGAACTGTTAGTAAACTGAAAATAAGTGGCCACTGGACTATTTCCAACATATCTGTCCTTATAGCTAACTATCCTCCCTAGCAGTCCCAATGACTTCCAACTTTTTGGTAAAAGAAGACAAATTATTTCCACCATAATAATTTAAGAAAAAAATTATTTCTCCTACCACAACAACTGAGAGAATACGTTCTCTGTGGACAAACGGTTCTGGTTTCCTCGAAGACAGTATTTACTGAATACGAACAGTAGAATCTTTTTTCCAGCTGTAATAATCTTCCTTGTATTAAAACCAGGATGAGAAATTCCGAAATCCTCAATTACCAGAAAACACAGGCAGTGCACTAGTAACTTACAAATTTTTACTTATGAGGTGTCAAGGGGAGATATTTTATCTGCCATTTCATACTTTTTCTGTAAAAGTTTCTGATAACTACTTCTGGAGATTTAACACATTTTGTTTCCAAGTTTGCTGGGTAATTTCCTCCTAAATGGCAATCTTTGCCGAGGCTACATACAGATTTGAAGTAAGGAGTTTTAATTTCCTCTGCTGCTAATTCACTCTTCACTTCAAGCCACTTACAAGTCTCTTACTGCATCCTCACTACTTAAAGGTAGCACAGAAAATACCAGATCTTAAAAAAAAAAAAGTATTACTCCTCAGCTGTTTTGTCATTGATCCTCTCCTCAATGTTTTGGCTTGGTTCCTCTGTGGAAGAGCACTTGAACAGCTTTACCTAAAATCTGTTATTAATAAAATAAAGATTAACAAAATGCTTTCCTATCACTTATGTCTTCAGTTTCAACTAATCCTCACCTAATAATCCATTCAAAACGAGAACAAACATGAACTTGAAAGTCACAGTGTCAGGTCTCCTTGTAAAGTAGATTCATCATATAAATGAATATTTACCAACTTTAGATATATGATGCAAGCCTCTACCACACATCATCCCAGCCCTCTGATAATCCCTGTGAAGGCTGTGGGGCTCCTGAAGTCTGTTTTCACAGCTTTTAAGGATGTACACAAGCAGCCTTCCTTTGCATTAAAACAACACACAAGTTGCAAGTTAAGGACTAATTAGAGATACCATGTTCCAGGCTGCCCAGGCAGCTGTCATTATCTGCCTTTGCATGTCTCTGCTGTGGAGGTGTAACCACACCACTTACCTGGGTCATCTCAAGAGTTGGTCTGTACCTGTGGGCGTAACCTATCCTCTACTACTTAGTTAAAATTGCTGTACTATGTGCTTTGTTAGTAACTAACAGCAAACAAAACTTTTCTGCAATGGGGACTAATTGCTATGAAGAAGTAATTTTTTGCCTTCAGGCATAATGGCTGCTCACTAAACCCCCAAATATGGAACAACATGCTTCTTAACATATTATGTTTTAAAAAAACCAAACAATAGTTTTTCAGAGATGCTTTCCAAGGGACTCCTTCTACCATCCCCCAACCAATCTCCCCATTACTACTCAGTAAGCAGCTCGAGGCAGCTTCTTATAGAATTCAGATTAATTTTTAAATCAGCCAGACAAACCGGTTCTATTGCAGAAAGCATTGACAGCAACACTACAAGCTACATCTGTATTAGCTGTTTCCTTTTCTCTTTGTTCTGAAAGGTTGTAATGACTTTGCATGGCTAGTTATCTCAGATTTATTTATGTAAAGCACTTCACAGAGGTGGTCTTATCTCCTCTGAAAGCATTTAGTTATCTTCATAGTACAAATAAGTAATAAATTCATCCAGGTAATTGCAATCAATGGAATTTATGTATACTCCTAAAGTTATACAAGAGTTAAGTACTAATACCAAATTGATATTTCACTCAAAGTAGGGACTGGGGAACAGAAGAGATTCTCCAGGTTGCCCCACTTGTTGGTTAAGAAGGGCAGTACAAGACTTGCCATTTTGGATACATTCAAATACAGCTTTGCATAGGACAGCAAGGGCTTTGCTGGGGTACAGGTTCGGGCTCCCAGACCCAAATATTGTTCTTACAGTGAGTATAGAGTGAAGCAACAGATGCATTTCAAGTGAACTCAACTTCAAGCAAATAGGCATCTTATTGTGCTCAACAACTATGAATATTGTTGCTTAACACCAGTGAGTTTTGTGCAACTTGTTTGCACACATCCAGGCTGCTGGAAGAGCTACAGTGCTGCTTCCCTAGCACCTAAAATACCCTGTTTTCATAAAAATATACTCACCAGACTTAAAATAAGTTAATAGGGATGATTTTTTATTTAATATTTGGATTACATGAGGACAATGGCAGTTTTCAGTCTGAAATGCTCATATGAACTGTGATCTTTGCTCTTCTGAAAACCGTTTGAGTTTGTACAGTGCTCACCAGCAAAAACTTCTTGCTTCTAAATTGCCTTTTACCCATCACTGCTATCTAAATTATATTTATAAAGAGCAGTTACATAACTCTACTCTTCTGAGACTGCTGCTCATTCCTTTGGGATCTCTTCCCCAGATGCCACATATAGTATACTTCAGTAAGCTCAGTGTGAAATCGAGGATCCCACATAACTTTCTGAATTTGGGTTCCCAGATGGTACTGCAGCATGCTGCTTAAGTACTCAATTAGCAGCAAGTACCCTTTGGTAAATAGTTAATTTTAATCTTATTTGAGGATATTTAATTGCAGTTAGCCGCATCACTGTCATACCCCACAGAAATACCTGCAATGCATTTAGGCATTGCTGAAGGGAGGAAGAAAGATGCATTGTCAGGCTTTTCTCAGGGAGTCAGAAGGTTGGATCAGCACTTGAACTAAGTCATCAGTAGGCCCAAGGCAGCAGGGGACATTCTGCACTCAGAAAACATCCAGTGCTGACCTCCTGGAAACTTCTGAAGTCCAGCTGAATTTCCACTAGGTAGCAGCTAATTTTAACTACTAAAAAAGTGACAGGAGATTCTTTCAAATTGCATAGATAATATTATTCTACATTAAGGCTCCCAAAGTTATAATGAAATTCCAATGGATGTGAGTTTGTAGGTGGAGTCTGCTGTCTAAAAAGTCACTACCTATTATCAGTTTGGTTGCTACCTCTACCAGTTTCCAGTAAATGGTCTTATGTGGACACTTTGGTGTCCAACAGATTAACCTAGTCATTTGTAACAACAAAGAAATCCCCCAAACAGCCAGCTAATCATATTATTTAAAAAATAATTGATTTTCTTTGCAATACCTACAGCCAATTATGATGTAAAGTGGATGGCTTCCATGTCAGTTAGGAGGATGGAAGAAAAGGCATTAACTTGTCTTTGAGTTAGTTTTGTCCATACTTTATCCAGTTTTATCAATTCACTCAAAGGTTTTCCTATCATTACACTTCTCTATCCCCCTTAACTTCAGCTCTATGAAACAGACCAATTTGCCAATTTATTGGTTTTCTATGTATCAGCTACATGTCTAATTAAATCAGTAACTTGCTGTAGGCAAGCTATTTCAGTCTTACACCTCCCTGAGTCATATTAGAGACCACAATCTTTACTGCTGCTTTTGACACAAACACAAATCCACCAATTCAATCTCTGCTGTTGTATAGAAGTATGTTTTCTAGACACAAAATTTTTTCATCTCTGAAACAGAAGTAATCATCCCCATGGGACACATTACATCTCTCAGACTTCCAGCAATAATGGTTGCTAGGCTTGTCCTACTCTTTTTCATGTTGCTGCATTCTGCTTCACTTTTAAGTGCTGACCTACAAATTTTAAAATTCCACATCCTTGCATGACTAATACACTGCACAACAAGGGCAGACTTGGGTACAAAGTCCCACTTCTAAAACAAACTTTGATTCATCAGCAATCCCTATAAGGTAAAGTACACCTATGTTGTGCTAAAAGTTGTTTCTGAATCACATACCCACTGTCAAATCTACCCTCACATGTTCTAATAAAGCTGTTTGGCAAACTGCACTTTCTGGTTAAAGTTTAGTACCAATTCTTCAAATAATTGTGAGCTTACAGCTCTAGGCAAACTACCACAAAAACATCTAAACTTGCTTGGAATGGAATGTTATTAAAACAGATTTTTCTACAGTAGATTCGTTAATGCTACATTTAATGATTTCAACATGCATTGATTACACTGTGCTGATTACAAAGCAGTTACACTAAAAATTAGTGGCTTGTTAAAAAGTACTACAAGTTACTACTTGATACCATAAGCAACAGAAAGAATCACAACTGCCTGTGTAGCATTTCTCAGCTCTATATTGGGAGCACTTTACAAATATGTGTTCACATCCACTTTTCAGATACAGGAACACAGGAAGATTAAATGATTGTTCAAAAGTTACCAAAATGGTCTTTCAACCAGTCAAGAGAACAGTCAAATAATCTTTAGAGTTCAGGCCTGACAAGTCAAATAGATCAGTTCAGTGAATCTCAATCCTGACTTTAGAACCTGAAAAAACTTACCCAGCATATTGTTATACAGGGAAAAACACAGGGCTTTAATACTGAAATGTATTAAAATACACAAAGAGAAGACAGACCTTGACTCCTACAGCTCTTGAACCCTGTTTACCTTATTTTCAGCATTCATGATCTGCACAGTCTAAAAATTTCCCCATATATTTCAACCTCTTTTAAATAACTTGTTACTAAGTGACCAGAAGAAGGTCAAACACAAGCTAAAGAGAAAAGCAGTAACACTGAATAAAGATAATCTCTGGAAACACTGCACTTTTTGGGGAGCTCCCATATTTACCAGTAAATGGTTATTAAATTCACTGCCTATTTTAGCAAAAGCAAGATACCACTGAGGTATCTTATGTCAGATGGCAGTCACCTTTAGGGTTATGTATCTATGTACCTCCTCAATATCGGGTGTGTGTTTATACATATATCCACATGAACACACACACAATTGACATGTCATAACTTTTATGTTACCAACTTAATTTTGGAAAGATCAAGCTCACCAATACCTTAAATCAAGTCTAAGGCTTCAGTATTAAAAATCAAAATATCACCAAAATGACTTGCAGACATTTGTCTCAAGACAGACAACATTTACTGGTAGTGCTCCCCCTCCATGTACTACTGACCATGAATGAGGAAGGAGACAAGCACTTAAATTACAAGGCAAAAATTACAAAAAACTCAAGCACTTCAGAGGGTGGGTGCTTCCAAATCTTTATCTAAAAAGCTGTATTAACAGAATTAAAGATTACTTTTTTTTCCCCCTCATGAAGATTATGCAAAATATTCTATTTAAATGGGTCTTGCATGGGAATACCTGATGTGATACTTTACAGAGAATATAAAGATCTCAACCAAATTTTCAAGTTTTTTCTTGCATATTTCCATGATTAAGACTGTACAATCTATCTACCACTAACACCTAGACCAGAATGGAATTAAAAAACAGTCCTAAGACGTTTAGCACACATCAAAAGCATGTAGAAGCACATAAGATCAACCATGATCTTTTATCCTTTGAATCCCTCCTGCATTTCCCAAGACATGCACAATGACAATATTACTCATTAACTCATTATGATAAGGCTTTTAAAAATGCTACACTGGAAGGAAGCATTCCAACAAGAGCATTTCTGTGCTCATCTACTTTTCAAATTCTACTGCTAGATGAATTTTGCAAATTATATCTGCACAGATTTTTAATATTTGGTCTATACACAGTTTGTATACAATTCTCTTCCTGTTCTGCTCTTCCTGTTCCTTTAAAAGCCACAGTCCTGTCAACACTGAGGCAGATTTTCATAAACCTTAGCTGACATGGAACAGAACGCTTCATGCCTACCAAAAGCCCAATGGCTATCTGGAAGCATACATGATTGCATTCATTTCCATTTCATGCTGCAGCAACCACTTAGCCTCGCTGGTTCCAGCTGTTTCCCTGCTCCACCTCTTGTATCCTCACACAGATGAAATGCAAAAAAGAATCCAGCACAGGTGGTCCCACCACAGCCCCTGAACACCTCTGCAGTGTGTCACGGGGCCAGACTATGAACTGCAGACATCACCTACCACTATTTCCTAAATTCTCACTGTAACCAACCTTGCATCACAAGGATGCTGCAGACCTTTATTCTACTGCCCAAGCTTCCTCAGGCTTGGTATTCACTTCACGTGAATCTTTGATGGCTTGTGCACAATATTAACATTTTGCCAAGAAGAGTCTGTGCAATGTGAAATCACCAGGCTGGCAGTATCTCCCAGGCCATTCCACAAAGCTCAAAGAGGACTGTTTACTTTCACAACATTCCATCTTAAAATACCAATCCTGGTATTTTTAAAAAATACATTCAAAATTAGTATTGACTCACTGCCATGCCACAGAAAATACTAATTAAAACCATCAACTACAACCATTCTGTGAAAACAATTTCAAATTGTCTTTAAAATAGTAGCTTTGCTGTGGAAAAAGCTGGAGAATAAATAAATTTTAAGAAATGCCACTGTAAGAAATGTTTGATAAGTTAAATAACAGCACAACTGAAAAACATTTTCTAAGTTAAGTTAAAAAAACCAAAATCTAACAAAAATTTTAAGTATAAATGTTGTAATTTTTCCTGCATTGAATAAAAAGGTGCATCAATGCTGATGTCTACAGTGTAATTCAGAGAAAGTCACTGGAAGAGCTCATGAAATTTGCTTTCACACAGAGAAAAGTTACTAGGAAGCATTACAGTGACTGAGAAAATATTTTAGTATGCTAAGAACTGAAAGTGAAGAACTCATAATCCATAAAAGACACTGTTCCCTAGAAAGGAATTTAAAACTCAAAGGTACTGGATACTGACTTGTGGGTCAAAACGAAGAGACATACATAAGTAACAAGCTCACCAGCTATGGATTTGTTCATTCACAAAGCAATTTTTTCAAGTGAAATGGGGAGAGCTTATCTCAGCTATAAAGAAAAAGTGATTTCACAGTAATGCATGGTACCTGCAACATCTTCAAGATCTGTTACAACAATGTGTGCATTTAGCTCCTGTAACTTATGATGCAAGTCTTCTAACTTCTTGTTCGATTTTTTCAAAATGTTGTCCACATATGCCAAGTTCTTTTTATCCGTTGTGACCTTCCTGAGGTTCTCTGCTCCCTCCTTGATTTTAAGTTCCTTTCTTATTTCTCGCTTGATTTGGTCCTTTATTTCATCCAGCTTCTGCTGTACCATTGTATCTGAGAAGTCCAACTTCTGGCCAGTGCTCACATTCTCAGAGGTTACAAGGCCTTTGGCATCCCCCTAGGAAGAAAAACAGTAATATAATCACCAGGCAACACTGTTTCTGACAACACACACTTACAGTGCCCAGCACTCAGGTCTGTAGTTAACCCTGTAAGGCCATTCACTAACCTCAGCTTACACTCACATTGACCTAAAGCAACAGTATCACAAGATATGATGTTAACTGGAGCTACATTTTACAACAGATTTATTTTCAATTGAGTGACATCTTTACTATGCCTATTTTTAACAGCAAGAGATTTAAATACTTTCATATTTGTCATGGCTGCTTGCCTAGCAGTTATATGCCTCAGAGCTAATGAGTCATGTTTGTGATTTTATAGATTTAATTGGTGTTTCAATAGACAAGATGGATAGAGGAAAGAAGACTAATTTCTAATAATTATAATCTATGGGGAAATTTTATATATTCTTTATAATATGTTCCTTTTAAAGATTGTTAAAAAACCATAGTGATATTTGCAGTTGTTTAAAGAAATACTGGCATATCTATAAGGATTTGTCAAGGTTTTACTGGAAAGACATTTACCAGGTCTTTTTAATCCTTCAAGTAAAGATTTCTTTTTATTTTAAAATAAAAATTAATTTATTTAAAAAGTAATAATCATTAAAAAACCCACTTCTACTTTCTTGTGGAGGCAAGCTAGGCTGAAATGGAAAAAAAAAAGTTGCAATGATGGAACAGGAGTTGGTGTAGTAAAGGAGCAGGGGATGAAAAGTCTTCAGAGCCCCAGTACACAGGGGGTCATAATTGTGCCTACTATAGATTTGCATATTGAGAAGTAAGAGCACAAAGGGCACACTACAGAACCTACAGCAGGGAAGTTCATATACAATTAATTACATATGTGACAAGATTTGTGTGCCTTATGCACAGACCCTAGACAAAAAAATTCCAGCTAGAGGTAAATGAGTGAAGATCAAAGAAACATTCTCCTGAACTTGAATTTGAACCCATCCTAACTCAGAATTTATTTAATAAATATCTGGCCTGATTTGCATGTAACAACCCAAAAGACCAAAATTCCACCAAAATTTCTTAAACACTATGATGAAGTTGCCTTGACTTCTGAAAAATGGGGTGAAAAAAAGGCATTTTATGGCTTAATTAAAATGTAGAAAGTTTTTGCCATAAAATCAGTTAGCGTCACAGTAAACTGAAGAAAACATTTGGGAGGGAGTTCATGGAGCACAGCATCAGGCTAATAAACTGAAGAATGTCCAGAACACAAAACCACTACAGACACTCTACAGTAACTTGGTTTTCAAACAAATTTGTATCATGAAGGTTGTGCCTGGGCCCTACATGTCAACAGATAATGTTGGTCAAACTATTTCAATCCATGCATATTCCAGCAATACTGCCTTCCATAAGCAAGATCCAGTCTACTAGTCCTCAACTATAATTTCCCAAGTTTCCTGAATCTCTCATTAAAATTTGTCTACCCACAAATTCTACTTTTACTACAAAATGTTAACAACTCAAAGATTCTTAAATATTCAAAGTAGTCAGAACTGCCATCTTGCCACAGAATTTGACTATCAGTAAAAGAGAGAACAAGAAAGCAATTTAGAAATGACAAAGTGAGTAAGAAATGAAAGGGAAAAAACCATGCAAATTTACTTTAAGTACACTTGTGAGTGCTTTTTTGTCAGTGCAGATTAAAATAAATAATTATGCATGTGTGGAGAGGCTATTAATAGCTCTACTGGGAAGTACATGGCATTGTTTCCATATATAGGCACATAAAATAGAATCGATTACAAAAACCATAGACTAATCAATAGCAATGAGCAACTAGTCCAAAGGTTCACAAAATGAAGGAAGCCATCCACCACAAGTTGAGTGTTTAGTTTTGAGAAAACTGAAACTGAAAATAAATTGATATAACAACTGTATGGCAAACTATTTAAGTAGTAAGTATATCCAAATCAAATTAAGATCTTTGATTTCCCTGTCTTTCTAACACATAAAAATGAAGGACATCAAAAAAAGACAAGATTAGTATGCTACTAGTCAGCTTTTAAAGAAAGAGATATTAAAAATGTTTGTGAATAAAAAGTATTTATTTTATAGCACAATTATTCATGCCTGTTCTGCAAGCTTTCTAGAAATAAACTTATGTATCACCTGCTTCCTTACAGCAGGATATTATACTTTTTAAAGTTCATAGGAGAAAGACAAATGAGAAATGTAAAAAACCCCAAATCAAATAGCAAAACCACCAAAACCAAAAAGAAAATCTTTTTTTCTCTGCTGTAATAGCACCTGAAGTTTGCTAAAATTATGCCAAGAATGTACACTTCTAAACAGAACAATGTAATTAAGATATAAATAATTCAGAAATATTATTCACTGGGGTTTACCAAAGAGACTTCAGTTAATTGTTCATCCATTGAACAATAATGTATTTTGTTACAGGGGAGGTTTTTATCCCTCTACAAGCCCTATATCCCATCTGTTAAAGTGTTGTTATGTTCTCCCATAAAGTGGGTTTTGGAGCCCTTGTTCCAGACAGAGTGCCTAGTAAGCCTTCAATGAAATTAAATCTCCATGATCATTAGTAATTTGCCTTCAGAATTTGCAGTAATTGAGTTGAAGTTCTCCTCAGCCTGAGCAGTCTCAGCAGCATCTTTGTCCCTGGATTTAAGGGTTTCAGGACAGACTTTTCTTCAATCTGCTTTTGAGACAGCAGAGTTCACCAGTGTGGAAGCTAACACTGGAAGCTGGTCACACTGCCTGTACACTTAAACGTTCTTTTCTAAATCCTCCCAAAAGCCACAGATGATACTCCTTCTGCCTCTCCTGTCATCCAGAGTTAATTACACTTTTGAGCAAGAAGTATTCTCTCACCTAGTTATCCAGATGTGTCACCTGGCACAAAGGCCACTGTGAAATAAATTCTTCCAAGGAGGCATCTGTGCACTCAGTGACCCCTGAAGGTCACTGTGAATGCAGAGCAATGGTGTTTTCTGCAAGGGAAGCTGCTCTAGTCCTGCACTAACATGCTTTGCTGCTGAGATGCAACAGAGGTTTGAGACAGAGCCTCATGTTGCAAAGATGAGTAGCCTCAAAAGTGTTCCAGTTTAAGATGAAGATAATGTCACAATGGCACAAAACAGAACGTCTGATAGTTAAATCAGTCTAATAGTAAACATCTAATAGTAAGTCAGTAGTAGAAATGAGGTAGGATTTTTTTCTTTAAGAAAAACACCTCCCAAATGCCAAACTCAAAACTATACTTTTAAACTGAAGTTACTTAAAATACAGCGTATTCCAGCGTTATTAGATGACAACCTACTACCAAGTCTCTGCTTAGAGTTGAATATTCTTTCAAAAAATGATTTTTCTCATTTGAATAAACTCCCTCCCAGGATAAACCTCACATCCTTTAAGTTGTAGGTGTTCTGACCACTCAACCTGAAAATTAAGTGTAAAAAGAAACAACAGTTAGGGGCAAGGCCCAAGTCCTTTCCTTTGCAGTGCTCAAGGAGGCAGCATGCAAAGACAGAAGAAACCATTCACATTCTGTATGCCAAGAAGCTATCAATGAATTTTGCACAACTCTTCCCTTTACTCTCCCTCTCCAAATCACTTAACATAAAATATCTTAAGAGTGGAAATGCTCTAAAACAGATAATGACTAAACCACTCACGCTGGCAAAAGAGAGAACAGGCCTCACTGTTTTACAATCCAAGGCAATAGAATGGGCAGCCAGTTACTGGTTCTCAGTTTCTTTTAAAATTCCGTAGTGTTTTGACTGCTGGTTAAAGGAGAGGGGCCAATCTTTGCTGGGTGCTGCCAGTACTGGACAGCTCAGCACAGCATCCTTTCCCCTTGTGCCACAGAAGCTGCTGGGGACCTGGCTCTTGACCCGAGCAGCAGCAAAGGGCAGCGTCACCCACCCACTGTGGGAGGCACGGACAGCACTGAGAGGCAGCACTGCACACCTCTCTGCTAAATACAGGTTTCTGAGCTACTGCAAATTACTGAAACATTTCAGTGTGTAATGAAACTCAACATATGCTTACCACAATTAAATACCAAGGACCACAAATTAGATACTACTGCTTGATTAAAAAAAAAAGAGAAGGAAAAAAGGAGTCCATTTATGCAGAGTTCCCATGGCATAGGGCTTAACCTCACTTTGATTGCTGGCTCAAAGACTATCTATTTACATAGATTAATTCAAGATGCCAGTCTTCAACTTCTGTACTTCTGAGAAATGTTTTAAGTATAGTTGCTGAAAATAATGAGTAGTGGTCTGAGCATGTCTTTTAATAATACAGTCGATTCTGGCTGGTGTGGTGAAAGAGAGTAGTAATACTGTATATGAACACCACGTGGGGTTTCCACTTTTGCTTCAGATCAGTTCTGAATCAAACAACTGGTGAAGCAGGTGCCTTGACATACTGCATTTACCACCAAAATCCAGTTTAAGAATAAAACATCCAAATTGCATGGTAGTGGCAATGGTACTGCTGAAGAGAGTACCATGAAGCTGAACACAGCAGGCAATCTGCTTAAGTTGTGTAAACCAAATGGATTTGAATTCTAATGGAGATTCTCAAACTGCCCCCTCTTCGAAGGTGACACTAAAACTCTGGGCATTAGTAACTCCTGAAGACTTGTTCCTACGATCACAGTACAACTTGACTGCGCTATATCATATATTCATTATGGAGAATATAGGTTAGAGCAAGAATTTCAATTGCTCATTTCTGTTAGAAGTTGTTATAGAAAGGTAAGTGGAGTCTTAAACTAAACCACACTTAACAGCTGATGAGTGCTCATGCACAATTTTATTGACATTTTACAGATGTGCTACTAGCACACACTAAACCTGAATTTAGAAAAAATCCCAAACCAGACCATATCAAAACTCCCAGTAAAACTGCTTACATTTTTTCCTAAAAGTATTAGCATTTCTTTTTATATGCTCTTGAATTTTAGCAATCATTTCAACAGACAATAAGACAATTAAAAACCTGTTTGACAAATATAGTAAAAAATACTATATAAAAATAGGATTTTCATCTTATGTATGATTAAAAAAGCTATCATAACCCAGAAAGACAAAATGTTTATTAACATGTAATTTAATTTTGAAGAGCTAGAAGTACAGCTTTGGAACAACTAGGTATCTTAGTATAATAATTTTCTGAATAATTTTTTAGGGAAAAAAAAAGGAAAAAAAGCTGCTTTTCTGAGCTAACTGCCAAGGTTCCCAAAGTTCTCTACACTAATTCCTAAGACTAAAGTAGTCTTTTATTTTACGAACAATGTTAATCAATTGCAAACTTCCCTTCCCCCCGAAGTCATTCATAAAACCAGATGTGAGGGCTTGTCTGCATTACTGGAACTACATGGGCTATTTCCTCCTACTCAGAAGCAAATGTGATTGTGGTCAAGATCTCAGCACTCACCCAATGTCAAGAACTGAAAAAACCCCCAACTTGGAGGCTTAATAGATTTTGGCATTAGTTTGCTGTGCTAACATGTCACAAATCAGGATTTAAATTTAATCTAAGTCACAGCTTTCTGCTTTGTAACAAGAGGCTGTTTAAGGCAGAAATATCCACAGTCCACTACATTATACATAGATGAATTCAAGTAGGACACTGATTAAAGGGGGTTCAATTCCTGTGCACAGTGGGTGCCCAACTGCATCTGTAAAAGATGAAATTGATTTTAAAAACAGGAAAAACGTGTTCCTTAATTAGGAAGGTCCTCAATCAGCTGGTCACCTCTGCTATGCTCTCCCAGTTTGAACTGCTGTCCTGATGAATACTTTAGGAGGAACGTTTGCTTTCACTCACACAATAGCTGCTGGGCTGCAGCAGTTGGTCCTACAGCTCCTGTATGAAAAACTGTGTGGCCTGACTCAGCCAAAACACCTAATCTAAACAGGTAATAAAATTCCCTGGGGAGTCCTTGCTATCATCTACCATTCCAGCCACCAAAAATCCCTGATTCAGCCAGAATTTTCTAACACAAAGAGCATGGCCCCCAAAAGGTGCTCCAACTGCAGTAAAGACTTGCTTACAGAACTAGAAGTTGTGTCCATGCAGTGCTGTGACAACACTAATGAGAGAAAGGGGCATTAAGAGAGAGAGATTTCTTTGCTACAAAGGGAAGGAAAACATTTTAAGAAATGCTTCTCATTGCAGGAGCTTCTGATAGTTTTACACAAGGAGAAGAACCTGCAAGGAGGCTTCCAAGGAAATATGACATTGAAAGCAAATCTTCACACTGAAAAGCTTCACACTTCACACTGAAGATTTGCCTTCAATGTCATATGACTTCATGTGTCATATGTCAATGACTTCACACAGTTTCTCACAATCACAAAAGCTTGATGGAGGCTATGGCACAACACAGGTGATGAGCACTCAAATGGGAGGCCAGCAAATGTATCCAAGAAGCATGACTAGATACTCTGGCAACAGGCATGGTACAAACACTTCAGCGGTTTCCAAACTTTTATCTCTAACTTGAGGTTCCGACTCCAAGCCAAAAAATTCCAATAGAGTCCAGTACAGTGGAAACAAAACTTCCCCTCTCTAGTTTCAGATGTGCAAAAGAAAGAGCAAAATCTTAGTTCCCATCAATAGGGACTGCTGTCACAACCTTTATTAACATGTGCCCAAGAAGATCAGGATATGAAATTATGGCTATAATAATGCCACTTCTCTATTCTTTCTGAGATTTTGCTTAGTTTTCATTTAGCTTCTCATCACATATGAGAATAACATACTCAGAAGAAAATTGCTTTTTATGTAAATAGTATGGTTTCAAGCAGACCACATATGGTAGGTGAAGCTCTATTAAATGCCAAAATACAAACAGTCCCTTTCAAGGTACAGGCAACAAGATTTTATGAAATGTTAATACCATAGTGCATGCTGAAAATATCGCCAATAATGATGTATCATAGAGCTGTGCCAAGAAGACTGAAGTAATTCCCCTAAAATGCAGCCTCGCCAAGATGCAGGCAATCAAAGCACTGAAATGATAATTTCTCATCTAATGCCTGTAACATTATCCTATATTAATAATGTGGTAAATATAGACACTCCCCTTTAAAAGATAAGGAAAACAGGTGCATTAAGTGACAGTTCAACAAATGAAAGAGAGACAAGTTCAAAGGAGCACAAAATATTGCAAGACTAAGTCCTTCAGCCACAGATCCTGGACTTGTACACTTACTGTACTGGACTGGGCAGTGAAAACAGACAGGTATCTGTGTCCTACCTCCTACTGCCAACACAGGAATTTCATGCACAAACTTGTTTTGCATTTTCTAAATTTGAACTGAAAAATTTGGTCTTCTTTTGAGAAATGTCTTGGTGAAAAGAATCTTTGAGATCCCATAAAAATATGAAAATTTTCGTATTTCATAAATATACGAAAATATGAACTAGTAAATAGCAGAGAAATGAGCATTCTTGTGTGTGTTTGACAGTTTGAGGCTTCTTTAAAATAAAAACCCCTTACATTTTAAAATTGACAGCAAAACTATGTATTGTGAGGGACTTAAGTATCTGTGAATTTTGGGTTTTTTTTCTTTTCTTGTTACTTTAAACACTTTCAAAAATCCCATAAGAATTGCAGGTTTTTTTTTTCATGAGAACACCTGCAATTTTCTGTACTATATAAATAAAGAAACAACTTCACCCTAATGGCCTAAATTTATTTCTTGAATATATACAGCATGTATAGATTTAAAATACAGTGTATTTTAATATACTTGCCAAACCCTACACAGAGGTATCCATGGTATCCATGTATTTCAGAAATTCATACACTCATTTTGAATTGCTGCCAGAGACTGAAACAAGGAAGGGGGCTTGAGAGAAACTCTTATCACAAGATTTGTCTCAGTTTGACTTGACTGATCTCTCTGTTACATTAAGCTCAAGTTTGGTGCAAGCAGTTGTTATAATGCTTTGAAGTGCTTGAAGTATAACATAAGTTACTCAGGAAACAGAACTATTTCAGATAAAGGTAAGGTCGTGCAAATACTGCGTGGTGAATTTGCCTCTAAGTATAAGTAATACAGAAACTAATCTGTCCACCAGGGAGAAACACTCTCCCCCTTCCCCATACTGCTTCCACCACAACCAGTAAGGGATCTGCTGAAGTGCATGTTAAAGCAAACACCTAAACTCAAAAATTTCTGCTGCTATTGAAAATTAGCATGATTTTGTTCCAGGTCACCCCAATACAAATATGTTTATTGCATTTTTTTCATACAAAACACTTACCTGTTTTTGTCTAACATTCAGAGTAGAGTAATATTATACATGTAATATTATACATTTCAAGATGTTTGAAAAAATAATGTCACTACATTATCCAAACTACAGGATGTGGTATTTAATTTGGTAGAAGAGAGGTTAAAAGGTCAAGTCAACAGACATGAGTCAAAATCATGTCTTATGACTTTGATAACTCCTCCTCAAACTCAATGCACATTGTACAAAGGTGATAATTTGGTGGGCATGCATCCAAAAATATGCTTACTTTAAAGAGAAGCTACCATTCATTGCAACCATATATTTTCAACAGCTGTAGTGTTAACATTAAGATGAAAATGTGTGGGTAAACTTCTGCTTGTGAAGGAGTTTTAGTTACTATGCAGAAATACAAAAATAAAACCTCAAGGAACCCAAACTCTAATTTATTAATGCTTAATGACAATCAGGTCCAATCCCAGTGGTATTTTTCTTGTATATTATGAATGAAAAATGAATTAGATAATAGCTACCACTAAAAAGATATTATTATCTATCTTGGGTAATGCAACAGATTGAGAATTCTGCTCATCCACAAATCACAGTATCAGCTGTTGCCACATCTGTCAAGTGGTGGAACTTCAGGGTAA
Source organism: Camarhynchus parvulus (assembly GCF_901933205.1). Classification (NCBI taxonomy): domain Eukaryota; kingdom Metazoa; phylum Chordata; class Aves; order Passeriformes; family Thraupidae; genus Camarhynchus; species Camarhynchus parvulus. The sequence goes on along the minus strand of NC_044578.1, from coordinate 15,344,054 downwards.
CACACTTGAACTAAACTGCAAGAGAAGAAAGCTAAAATATCTTACTACAGAAACAAATCATTACAGCTGGAACTTCTGTAATCTTTCAGTGCAGGTTAAAAATCTTAAACATTGATATGATGCAAAAGAAATCCTCACAATAGAAAGGAATTTCTCAATAACACAAGCAAGTATCAGGATATTGATGAAAACCAATACACAATTTCTTTAATCTGAAAAGTACAATAAAGGGGTCCCTGTATGATAATCTCAATTTCTGAGATGGATAACTAGCAATTGAAATGAAAAATCCTCGAATTTCTTTGTTTCTGGCAATTCCAACTTTCAGCACAAACAACTGATATGTTAGTCCATTTTACTTTACTATGTTCTACAGGAGCTATTTTTAGCCATTTCAAAACTAATGGAAGAGTTGAGAGTCTACATTCCACTCTAATTAAGCCATCATCTTTAGCAGCCAACTATTTTGTACATTATAAATGCAGCAATACATATCAGAGATAATACTAACATCTGTTTTATAAGGCAAGAGGCCAAGTGGCTAAATACTAGATCCTGGTGAAGGAACCAGATTTTTTGCTTTCTAGGACTGTGTGCAACAACAGCTTCAGCAGAGCTTATGGGTTTCCCAGCTTGGTAGCTGAATCTGGTATTACAGGAAAGGGATGTATGCTTGTATTTTTACCAAGGATCTGTGTCTTCATACTCTAGGACTGAGAACTCTTCCACAGTAGCTTGGGTTGTTTTATCTGAAGTTACTCAAGTTCCCAGCCTACACTCCAACCAGCTGGAAATCCTACTCCTGCTTTCACCTCCAGCAGTAAAAGGATGAGAAACACTTCTTAAATCCTTTCCTCATCTTTTACAGGTGGTCAGTAGAAAAGACCACTTTTCCCTACTGGGACTGCCACACCCAAAATTCCACTTGTAGAGATGCAGGCATCTCATTCCATGCTCTTCCAGTAAAAGTTTATGTATGAACACAGGGTTATTTATAGAAGCATTACTTCATGTCCTATTTGTCTGAGACTTCTACAGAGCATCACTGATGCACATTGTGATACATTTGAATAGTGTTTTTGCAATCCTTTTTCCTCTGACCCTTAAAATATGGTAGAAAGATTCTCGCTGGCTCTTAATGTCCATTTTTTATTTAAGAATTCCCTAGGCATTACAGAATAATGAAGAAATAGTACCCTGTCTTAACCTACGACAGAAGCCAAAAGAAAATTGCCTGACTTAACTGCTTTATATGCAACAGCAATGAAAAAGAGGCAGGTGATTTCACTTCCTACATGAACTGCAAAAAATTCTTAGTACATTTCTAAATACAAATATGCCTAAAGCTTTGATTGTAAAACCTTTCTATATTTTCTTAGTTTTTAGGAGCCCTGATTCTCCACTGACTGCAATAAGTACTCTAAGTAAATCTACTTTTTTATGACCTAAAATGAACATATGACTTACATATGAAGTTTGCAGTGAAAAGTGTAGAATAAAAGCCTAGGATTTTAGCAAGGGATTTCTTACTGCATATTGAACAAATTTTACTCTTTATGTTTAGCCTCAGCACCATCTCCCAAGTAAGCTGTTTCCTGTTTTGCACCCATACTTGCATAGACTCCCCTCCACCTAGCTCTTGCTACCAACACAGCTCAATATCAGTTAAATAGAAAATGGGAAGCAGTGGTTTCAAAATAACCAATGCACCAACGAGACCTGTAACATAACAGAAATAAAGCAGAAGAAAACAAAAGTTTTTCAGTGCATCATGTATAGACAACATATAAAACTAAATCTTAAAGGATATCCCATAAACCCATGTATACATAACAATGGTAAAAAGGTCTCACCTCACAAGTGCATTAGATTAGGGGAATGATGTTGTTTTTTATACTGCTGAGTATTCAGAAAATGCACAAGACATACTTGTTAGTGATCTCAATACTCCTCCCTTTTCAGAGTAGGTAAGGTTACACATGCAGTCTATGTGTTTTCCAGCCACAATCATATGAATGGAGCCTTGAATGTGGTATGTAACATGTTTATCCTAAATTGATCACTTTTTTAACACTAAAAGCCTCACCCTATTTTACAGGGCACATATAAACAGCAGTTTTCATATACACAATTTCAAAAAACATCCTAGAAATACTTGTTGCTAATGTGAATATGATTTTGGTATGCTCATCACTTTTGAGGCATTTTTCTTCAAGACTAAAAGTTTTCCACTTCATTCCAGTTCAGGAGCATTTCAGTTAGCAGCCTGAGAAAAATCTTCAGATTTTTCTCTGTAGAAAACTAGAAACTGTAGCATGAAAAATCTGTTAAGCAAAAGTAGAAAATTCTGCTTTATTAACAACTAAGAACTACCAAAAAATACTCTAGATATGACATTGAGCAAAACCTTCATGAAGAACTGCCTTAAGCTAAGGAAAGAAACTACTGCAATCACAAGCTATTTATGGTTAACCTGCTGCATTCCCCAGAGTATCTACAATGTATTTCTCTATAATGACCTGTCTAATCTAAAGCATGTCATCTTCAGGAGACAAAAATACACAAATTAACTTCTGACTGAAAAATACCAGCAGGAAGATGACTCCTACTTGATGAAAGAGACTTTCATATTCTGAAATTTAAGTGTTATGTGGTTGTGGCTATTTTCTAACTGCACTTGGAAGGGGCTGATTCTGAGTGGGTGGGATGTGTTTTTTTGATGCTCTCTCAAGTATTGTATGAAAGATGTCAAGAGTCACAGGAGAAAAACAAAAATCAGTCTCTGTAATAAAAAAAAGAAATTTCACTACAAAAATAAAGTACAGTCCTAATCTGCACACACCATTTTCCAAATTAAGCTAAGATACTATATTTAGGTCAGGCTACCATCCTCTCAACTCTAAACATCTGACCTCTCTGAGCATTACTGATTTCTTTTTCATGCCCTTTGCACTGCTTTACCCAGCCAGGACACAATGAACCAGCATTACTATGAATGTTCTGGGGTACAGCAGCCAATGCTTCTGCCTAGGCACAGGTCCTCCCCATCTTCTGAAGATGCCAGAACCACAGCCAGCTAACCCTGAGTGAGGAAGAGGCAGCTCTCTTCGTTCCCAGTATATGCCACTAAAATGCTCACTGCCTCTGTATCTCAGGTTTGCAGGAATTCCCAGTAGTTGTACTTCACTCTGTACTAAGTATATTCATTGCAGTAAAGAAACATACATATTTCAGAACAGTAGACAATTATTTTGTAACAGTGGAAAAATTAATAGAAGTAATTAAAAACATCTGACATTTTCAATGTACATTGTTGGCAAAGTGCAAGATCAGAATTAGTGGAATAATTTGCAGAAAAACTTCATGCCAGATAGAAATTAAGAAGAAAATAATTCAGCTTCATAGTTCAGAAAATGTACGTGAATCAATTCAGAATACGGATGCTTGTAGTTAAGTTTTAAAAACTTGTTTACTTCAAGTACTGTATAAACCTCAAATTGACACTGAATTAATTAAAGTAACAGGTGGGAAGGAAAGCAAATGCTAAAGAAAAGAAATGCTACCTTTGAGCTCATAAAACAGTGTAGTCTATTGCAGTAAGAAAAAAATTGCAGAAATGGGAGATGATTAGCAGAACTTGGATCTCCCTTGCTTTTCTTTCATACCCAAAGTCATCTAGTTCAAGAATGTCACTGGAGTTAAAGAAATCAATTCCCATGTGCACAGAAACTGCTGCCCTGACAGTGTCACCGAGTTACTGCCACCAAAAAGAAACACTTCAAACTAGTTAGTCTGGCTGCTAACCTGAAAAATATATGATGATACTGGATACCCCTCCTGCACTTAAGAATCTTCTAAGGATTTAAAAAAAAAACCTGTTAGAATTAGTTTAATTAAAACTTGAGAATATATTCACTTGCTCTCTTGTGCAGAATCCTAATACGGATAAAGACCAATTTCTAAAGCAACTAAATTTACAATTGTAATTTGTTTCAGCATTATGTAGCATGTTACAAGTAAAGGCAGAATTCAAGAAAGGAGTTTGCCCCCAAAACAAAAAAATAACTGCTGATAAATGCCGTGTACTTTGTCACATATCAATATTTTATTTGAAAAATGTACATACAAAATGAAAACGAAAAAAAGTCAGATCAAGATGTTCCTTTGCGAAGTGGCTTGCTTATATGCTGAGGAATCATGTATGAACTAGCTTGATAAAAATGAATAGTTAAAACTAAATCTTTCACCCAACAGAAAAATACTTAGTTTGACTCACACTAACTTGCCTGAATAAAGAAGTAGAGTACAATTTAAAAACCCTCTGAAAGAAATTATGTTGTTCTAATATTGAAGCACTGTCTGCTTTAATTTTCAAAATGTCATGTTCCCCTCTCTTGGGAAACCAAAGATGCAAATCATAGCAACTTGAAGAAAACTCCATAAATAATGAGTTAAGTTTCAATAACAAAATTTAAATAATCTTTCTGAGGACCCCTAGTTATCTATATTATAATTTGCAACCCATAACTTTTGACATCCAGGCATTTTCAGCCTAAAACAATGGCTTCATATGAGCTTATAAATAAGCAACAAACAAACTCAAAATATTGAAGGAAACATGCTTCCATTAAAGGAGATTGCTGAGTCCCAAATGGGCAGCAGTTCAAGAATGCTACATGAGTAGTCAGGCATGTACAATTTACAGTACTTTTACTTTTCTACTGCTGTCACTAAGTTTAGAATATGTCTACAAAAAGGCCTTGCTGATTTTAAAATATTCTGTAGATCTGTATGCTTGTTTTTTGTATTTTTCAATACAAGTCTCTGAAACTTTGGCTTCTGTAACCTTTTGCTAGAATCTGGCTTACTCTATTGGGTCTCCCCATCTGATTCTGCCCATGGAATTCCCCACATGCTCTGGATGGGTTGCAGGCAGCACACACCCTTACAACTACAGAGGTTAATAATACTTGTCAGAAAAGCTGACACTTCCTTGTCATAATTTATCTTATAATTTTAGCTTCCACAATTCGAGTATTAGGAAAGAAAGAATCTTGTCATGCCATATGCAGATCCATCTATAAAGGAAATATGCTCTTAAAACATATTCCAGTTCATTGTTTTGCAGTGTCTTCCCATATAAATAAACATATGAAGTTGAAAAGCAGTGGATGGTTTTACATATTGTGCTTGTAAAAAGCAACAAGCCAAACAGTCAATTTGCATTCCTTCCAAATTCTCAGCAATAGATTTGGATGCTTTTGGGCTTATGTTACTCAAAAATCCAAGTGATAACATGTATTACAATGATGAAAAAGAAACTTCAATCTCTTATCTAGTGATGCAAATAGGGCAAGTCCTAAAATTTATCATAAAAGGAAGTGGTTATGTTCCTCTTCCTGCAGAAGAGAAGTAAGAAAGGTAGAAAAACAGAACCAAGCAAGTTTTTTTCCATTTTTCTAAGGACTGGCATAAAGTTTTTAGCCTACATTACAGAAATTAGCTTGTTGTTACTAGAGAGCTCTAGAACACCTGGAATCACCAAAAACAATCTCCTTGTTTATTTTAAACATAATCTTTCACCTCAACAGCACAAATACAAAATAATACATTCAGGGTTTGCAAGTACAAGGAGAATGAGAAAGAATTTATAATTTTGGAATTAAAATTCAACACAAGAACATTGAAAACATTTAATCACTTTGTTACCTCAAACTTCTTACTTCTGCACCAGATTTTTAGGCCTTTTCTCCCCCAAATTTGGCTAGACCTCTGAAACATGGAATCAATCTTGTATGCCGTAGTTTAAAGTCCTCTAAGTGGTGCTTTAATTGATGCTTATGTGACCATTCAGAGATATTTTCCTATTGCAAACATTCAGTTCATCACTGTAGGGGATTTATTTCCCTATTGAATAGTCAAATGCCTCACACTTATTGAGCTACTCATTAACTGACAAATGTATTCATACCAAGCTGTATATAATACCTCAGTCTCTTCATTACCTTTATGGGCAGTACATTTATAGTATTACTTGCATAGTACTTTGTCTTCACTCCAAAATTCAATCCCATCCATTTCAATTGTACACTCACTTTTTCTTCCATTTCAGTTAGAGAAATAACAAAAAGACTCAAGATTCTTCAAAACTTCAAAATCTTCTTGCATTGAGTGCATAAAAGGTTTACCAGCAAAGGCTTACCACTGCTGAAAGTTAGCTAATAAACTTGGGCCTATATCCCTACACTGGCCTCGTACTGCTATCAAACCTCACCACTGTTCTCAGCCTTCAACATCAAACTAAATGTAACTATATCTTCCATCCATGCATGATGTCCAAACCAATAGAAATTTTAATGCCTTTTCATACAAATAGGTTTTCACTGTCACAGGCATATTGTGAGACTTTCTGCTTGAAGAATGTCAAGCTAGAAAAGAACTGCCACAGACATTGCTTGGACTGCTCATTTATCAGCATATTCACCTGCAGCAGAATTGGACTCCACACAGTCCTTAGCTGTGAATCTGTAATCCCATAAACATTTTACTGCATGAACCACCACTGCAGGCAATAAAAAGCATCCTAAAGAACAAGCAGTCCTGACCTCCCCTAACAGTTTGTTCCTGTTCCAGACCACTCACTGATATATGCAGTACAAACTTTTATATAGCCACACAGTGAACTGCAATTATGAACCTGATCTGGCTGAAAACTAATCTAGGGGTTAAAAAAAACCCCACTAAAACAAAACAACAAAAACTGTTCACCATATAGCTGCCTGTGCAAACGTAAAGCAACATAATATGGCACATGCTCAGTTTCAGCAGTGGTACCAGCTGACAAAGTCTGACACTTAGAGCAACAGACTCAAGTCCATATGGGCAAAGCTTCCAATTCCAGCATATGACATCATCAATGAACCAACTAGAACTTTTCCATCCTAAATTTATGGCACAGACCTGTCTTACATCTTACTGCAACGAAGAAAACCAAACTGAATATACTTTTAAGAGTTTTCAAAAATACATATGTTAAAGTTCCTAAGTTCACAGGCCAACTATGGCACTAGTGATATACTAAACAACATCACTATTACCTGGTTAATTAGACAGTTTGTGTTTAGGACTTTGAAATGAAAAACAAAAAAAGGACATTTTTTCTGATGTTTTATACATCGACTCTCAATTTCTCCTCAAAAGTTACATGAAGTTTGTATAAAAAAAATGATACACATACACACAGCTGAATAGAAGAATAATTTCAAAACACCTATGTACTGTTATTATTTACAAGTACTATTTCAGGTAAATAACAATTAAAATTACTATTACTTCTTATTAATTTAAATAACCTATTTATTTCAACAGTCTAACAAATATGAGTACACGGTAGTGCATATGTACTTATGAAGTTCACATATATGTATTTACTTCTTAAATTGCATTAGAGAAAATGTATGTGGTAGAGATGTTCAAGTACTTTGAGTATTAAGAGCTAAAAAAAACAAAGCCAACCACAAGGTATATTAGCACCCACATTCCAAGAATTGAGTAATATTCTCTGGGTTTAGGGCTCAGAAAACTACTATTGTTGTATTTACCCACAAGAAAAGTTCTCCTTTCTGACCTGATCTGCTTGAAAGTGTTTCATCACAGTAACAAACAGAGCCCCACAATATTCCTGAGATTTATCTTACAACTTTAGTACAATCTATTAGTACCTTGGTATTGCAGACTTAATTATGCCTTCTCCTGGCTACAGATTTGCTGCCTATTGCATTTTGCTACATCCTAATAACAAGTGTGGAAAGTTAATGGAAAGCTCCCTGGTTCTTCTCAATAGAAACAGAACTGATTCTGCTACTTTAATTTTCAGGCTTATGTGTTCTTGTATTTAATGGAACTTAAAATGTATGAACCCTACTACCATGTTGCAAGGTAACAAACGTCAGAAAAACCTCAAGAGAAAACCCAGTTTTCTTTAACACCAGACTCCCACACATAACACTAAGACAGGAGCCAGGTATTAAAGCTTTCTGATTCAAGCTCTCTGATCTGCACTTATTTAGAGAAGGAGCCAGAAACTCCTATCATTTAAAAGACAATATATCTCCAGTGAAGAAAACAAGGCTTAAAGGAATCCATAGGAATTGGAGGTAGAAAAAGTGAACTAATTTAGTCACATCCACATTAAGGTTTTTACTAACCCTGTTTGTATGTTGGGCCAGAGCACACTGTCCCTGGATCTTGCCACCTATCAGGCTTTCTTCATGGCACAAAAAAGAACAGGGAAATGCTTCATTCACTAAACTTTCACAGCCCAGCCCTTTCCAGTTATCATTTCTTAATTGGTATCTATCTGATAGCTAGCTATGTATCTTCAGTAAAATAACAAAGGCTTTCAGTAGGGATATACTTGGCCTAGGAAAATACACTTCTGCTAATATTCCTATTTTTCTCTGTCCAGTGGAAGTAACAAATTCTATTACTGAGACCACAGTCTTGCCATCTCCGTGCATCCACTCTAGAAGTTTTCTGTACACTGCAGCACCAGCAGCAGTAAACAGGAAGTACAGCCACAGTGGGCATAATGCTGATACAAAGCATAGGAAACTGTATCTATAGCTAACATCAAGAAAAAGGCGTGGCCTGCTCTGAAAAACAATCAGCTCACCACCACCCAGCTGGTGGTCCCACTTCTGAGCCATAGTAACTGATCACACGAACCCTCTCAGCTCACCCTACTGATGAAGTTGAATGCACTACCTCAAATAGCCTCGTTTCAGCCTCTTCTACTAAGCAGAGTAGAACAGCAGCAGAACTCCCAGCAAAGCTGGCCCATTTCGCTGAATATAACCCTGCAAATGCACACTACTATCCTGTTCATGTCAGGGTCTCCTCACCACAGAAACCCCAGCCATCTCATCCTCACCAGATATCAGAATTTGCATGGCAAACTTGATAGATTCCACAAAACTTCCTTAGTTTGACATACAATCACAGAATTCCTGAAAGTTTGGAAAATCATTCCACAAAATCATGAGAAAACCGAGCAGTACTTTGCTCCAAAGGATGTACTCCCAGACGGCCATGCAAGTAGCTCAATTCACTGGTGAGGTGTCAAACAGTAAGTAAGTGGTAGCTGTAAAATGGCAGTGACAAAAATTGTGTTGATTTGTGTCACTATGACATAACTGTATTGCTGCAGTTCAAATAAACAAACATATCATATCTGCTGGTACTTGTAAGGACAGGCCTAAAGCATTTTGTTAGCTAACGGTATTATTAGTTTCTGTTTCGATGTAGTACTTCTCAATCATATCTCAAACTAGCAGAAGCCATGGATTCAATTTTACAACATAAATCTCATTTCTTTAAAAAGAACCACCCCCACCCACACCAAACAGTAGCAAAGATGCTCTTTTGCTTGTGTCAGGAACTGCAGACCAAGCATTAATAATTAAAGCTTCAACGTACCATACAAATGCTTTGCCCATGCTACAGTAAAGTCTCAGGAGAGATGCTTCAGCTCAGTCTGTTCCTGAACCCATTCACTTACTGGACCCATGTAGTGAAAAAACAAAACCAACAAAAAGCCTACCATCAACCAATTTGTACCAGCTGTACAAGTGTGTACAAAACAAAACAAAACAAAAAAAAAAAAAAAAAAAAAAAAAAAAAGCAGACAGAGCCCTCCACTGCACGTAACACATACAAGACTTTGTTACTCTATGAATTTATGTAGAGGTCTTAGTCTTTAATTCAGCACTGGGGCACTGATGAAGAAATCTTTAATCCCAACATGAAATCCTCAAACCACTGTTTCCCAATGTCAAGGACATATTTATCTAGTTATTCTACTGCAGATTTTAGGTTACACTGTAATGAATGACCTTCTTCCAGAAGAGCTATTACATATAGCGTAACTAAATATTTTCCACTAGCCATCACTAATAATTTATCTTGAGTTAAAGTAACAGATCTGGGTCCTAAAAAGACAGCTACTCTGATAAAGAAAATTCAGTCAAATGTATAGAAGTCTAAATGATCTACAAGTTCCTGTGTTAACAGGAAGACTAAGAGAATTCAAAAAAAAAAAAAAAAACAAACCCCAAAACAAAACAAAAAACTCCACCCAGCCACCTACCAAAAGGTATTTTAAGGACTGTTTATGTTCCAGTGAGAACAGGATGCATATTTTGCTAATACAATATTTGAACACAGGAATGTTTAAAGAGTATATACATCCACAAATGGAAAAAAAAACTGAAGTGCTTTTCTAAATCCACCAATTGTGAAAACATTTGTAGGGACCTAAGAAGTCCCAAGCAGTTGTACATCCTTTCTAAACGGCAATTGACTAGTTCAGGATATTTTCACCTGAATGTGACATTTGTTTCCTCCTGAAGAAACAAGAGTCATTCAAAATTATTTAAAGCTAATCTGTCCTAGCTGAATATTATTTGAAGGCAGTCTTACTGCTGAGTGTTCAGCCCAATTACAATGTTTCTTCAAAACAGATTAATTAGGTTACTTGTACCTTTTTACAGTGTCCTTAGGCACTTTGACCACAGCTAATAATAAATACCCAGTACTTTCTAACTCTAAAAAAAGCAGGCATCATTACCTCTATTCTAGAGATGAGGAAATGGAGACATGAGTAAGCAAAGCCATCTGCCTAATGTCACCTAGCTGAGAGCAGAGAAGCCAGGAATGAAATACAGGTTTTCAGAGTTCCAGCTAGTAGTTTAACAATTACAAGTGCCCAATTTTATACACATTTATATACAAAACATAGTTGTATAACCTCAGACTCAACTGTCCAATTTGTATCATGCAGACCAATAAAATACTAAGCATTGTTCAGTCACATTAATTTAACAGATATTCTTGCCCTAGATATGAAATGGAAAAATAAAATAAAAAACTATACGGATGTACCATCATATAATTGTAATTTACATATTTCAGTTGTGATACTGTTCATCACTATTTAAAAAAAAATTACTGTGGCCTTTGAACATGATTCTGTCAGGAAATTTATGCTTTATGATCTCTAAGTACAGCACTTTAGGAAATTAGGTGACCAGGGTATTAAAACAAAATGTCCATTAAAAATGTCCCTTTATGCTGGCCAGTATAAAGACATTTTTCACAATGTTCTGTAATATTAAAAATATGTATGATGGTTGAGTTTGAAAAATTAATTCCAGGAAGAGACTTTAATATTTCCATTTGAAGCAATGGAGGGTTTGTTACATGCTTATTCATCTCACGGCATAGCCCAAGTTCTCTGTCTTGCCCAAACAATTTCACATAAGCAAATAAACCCAAGTAATATACTTTTTTCCTGATATTAAACAAGTATTGCTTTGCAAAACACAACTTTGAATGAAGTGAAAATTTTTGTAAAATAAATCCTGTAACATTAACAATAAAAGCCTCCAGTTTAGAAGATTTACAGTACTGTCTAGAAAAGAAGTGGTAGTGAACACCTGGAAGTCGACAAGTGTAATCACTGTGCATACACAATGGTTTCATTTAAATACTCTAAGTAATAATTTCTGTTAATCCAGCCATACCAATTTACTATACTGACATCTACCATCACTGCCAAGAAAGCATATACACTTCACAAAAAATTTCTTTTTAATAATGATTTGAAAAAAACAAACCAAACTTTCTTCCATAAAAACCTTTAAAATATTTTATCTTGTGGATCCCTTATTTAACAAACTACAGCACTGTATGTTAAGAGTTTAATTTCTTTGAAGAAACAGAGCTGGCACTTCCACCAGGAAGCAAAGAGTTAAAGACTGTGCAATTAACCTGAGAGCAAGCACTGGAGAGGCTAGTTTACCTGGTGTACAAAGTTCTAAGGGATGCAAGCCCAGAGAAGGACAGCAGAATTTTGGAAGGGAAGGCAACATCAGCAATACTGATTCTTACCCAAGCTCATTCCTCCTCCTACTAAAGAACCTGTACTAGAGATAAAAGGAGGTAAAAAAGGGTAATCTGGATTTATGTAATCTTCCAATCTTTAGCAATCAGGCAATTTTGCTGGTGAAGCTACCAGAACAAACTAAAAAGAGGCTTTGCTTATTGACAAGTTTGCCTTGTACTTTGCATTTGCTAACTACTGAGAAATAAGCGTTGCATTTTTCACCCTGAACAGCCTTAAGTTTAAAGCTTGCTAACTAGCAAGATATACTTTCTACATCTCACTATCAGTCTGGAAAATGTTTAAAGTAAAATAAAATATACAAGAATGGATACAATATTTTGTAGAAAAAGCAGGACAGAAATATTAAGTGGATGTTTGCTGGCAGAGATTTATAAGCAACTGCTCTATCTAATATGGCATCACTTATTTAAAATACAAAACTTCCATTGTGAGAAGTGAGATCTAGAGTCTATTTAAGGCCTGTTTAATTAAGCCTTTGAAACAAGGACACATACTGCATCTGTTTTACCACTTGCTTATTAGCAACTAGTTACTTTGCCCTTTCGTTTTTCGTATTTTCTCAGAATCCACTTCACATCCTGTTAGTCAGTAGTTGTGCCAGTCTGCTAATCTTTCTGTCAGGAGCATTCAATTGATTCATAACTACTGATCCACCTCTATCAACTTCACCCCAAGCTAACAGTTTCCTTACAGCACGCTGGAGTACACAGGGCTGTCATAACCAGAAGCACACAGCCCTTAGCACAGCACAAAGCAATGCGTTATATTGATCACTGACTGACACTTTAGAGCCCGTGGCAGGAACAAGCTTGGCATTTACACTGAGTTTAGCTTGTTTTCAGTAAGTTTTCACATCTATTAACGAAATATTTAGATCACACATCACCCATGATCTAGATCAACCCATGGACTTGACCCTTTAAACTTCTACTGTAGCCATGAATTCTTCAACTTCCTCATCTTTCTGTGCAGGATTGCAATATGCAAGCAAAAGTCTGTTTCACATATAAGCACTTTGAGAGTTCTTATGATTGAGGAAGTTCCCTCCTGAAGAAACACGAGTGAAATGGCGTATCTCACACTTCCCTCTAGTTCCCTTTACTTTCAGACAATACCACTAAAGCAACTTTTATGTACAGGTATATGAAAAGCAATTTGTTTATGTATAGGTATATGAAAAGCAATTTGTTTTGAGGTATTCCCAAGCAGAACTACATTGATGCCTTTGTATTTCACTGCTAATATACAGCATGGCAAACAACACTATCCTTACAGCAGTTCTTTCTGATATGAAAGTTCTTCTCAAAAATACCTAAAAGTTAGCAGTTCACAAAGCTTAAACCCCACTGGCATTCCCATGTTAACTTAACCTTTCTGTCTTGTGCAAGAAGCTGTATTTATTAATACAGAAGTTTCATATATAATGGAACAGATAGTGCAATCCAAGAACCTAATCCATCCTAGATTTTTTGGTTGGTTGGTGGGTTTTTGTTTAGTTGATTTTTGGGGGTTTTTTTTTTTTTTTTTTAATTAGTACTACTGTCAGTCTCATCTTTCAAGAGAAAAAGTAACAAAACAAAAACAAAAGCAACCTTTCCAATGCCCACAAAGAAAAATCTCCACTCATTTCTGTTTAAAGTAATTAGAATCCTGCTTTGGGTACTTCTACAGAAATGTTGCTTCCATTTAGCCTACTTGAAACACTGCTACAGTTAGTTATTCACACAGCTCTCCAAACAGGTTTACAAGCTTTTACATCATCGTATCAAGTTTGTATTAACATACTGATTCTTCCTAGGCACTCATGAGCCACTGATTAAAGTTCAGCATTTTAGATGGATTCTTAGCCTTCAGCCATCTCATGTGCTACAATATTAAGTAGACTCCTACATCTATTGTGCCTTCTCTTCCTTTGCTATTCAAGTGAACACACCTCCAACATTCAGAACTACAGGAGAACTTAACAGCATTACATAAATAAAATTACTTTTTCTAAGACATGCCTTTCTAATTTTTATTTGACCATTAAATCCAATACTTTCCATTTATGGACTTCTTACTTTGGTTCATTGTCCAACTAATAAATTCAGAGACACATTCTTTGCCTGGGTAAACATAACAATTTGCACGGATTAAGTGATGTATAATTAAAATTAAAAAAAAGAAAAAAGAAAAGCAAGCTTTCTTCGGAACAAGGAAGCTGAAGAGGTAGCAGGTTGTGCTGACATATAAAGATAAGAGTGCAAAAGCGAAGCTCCGGAATTGCATCTAACCTTGCAGCTGGCAAGAAGAAAAGTAACAGTTGCACAGGCAACCAAACCCGGTCAAATTACAGCGATGGAAATCTTTAAGCCTCGAGCTTTCAACCTTTAACAGTGTTGCGGGGGTCTTTTGGGATTGTTCTTTCGTAGTGACAAGAACCCTTGCCGTGTGACAAATCAAGTCGATCGCACCATTTTCTCCTCTTCCCAAGCTCAGCGTTCAAGGCCTACAAGAAGGAAGCTGCTCGGCTCCTGCGCGGTGCCGTGTCCAGAGGAGAGAGAGGTTCTTTGCCTGACCCTGACGCGGGCGTGGGGTGGCCACCGGGAGCCCTCTGGGCCCGGCCCGGGCGAGCGCCGTGCCCCGGGCGGGGGGGAGGGCGAGAACTCCGGCCCCCGTAGGGGCTCCGGGCGCGGGCAGCCTTGGGGCGGGCGGACGGATATCCCGGCGGGGCCGCGGCGGGGCCGGGGGCGCGGCCCGGGCAGGCCCCGCCGGAGGGACGCGGCCGCTCGGCGGGGGAAGGAGGAGCCGAGCGCAGACAAAAGCGGGTCGCGGCCGGCGGCGGGGTGGGGCCGTGACCAGGCGGCGGCGCCTCCGCTCCCGGGGGAGAGCAGCGGGAAGAAGCCCGGGGTGGGCACGGGCTTCCGCCGACCCCCCGGCCCGGGATGGGCTGGGGTGGGCGTCCCGCGCCGAGCGGCGGGCAGGGGGCGGCGGGGCGCGGCGTCTCCTCCGTCCTCCCCGCCAGGAAGGGAGGGGAGCGGGGCTGGGGCGGCGCCCCTCGCCGCTTACCTGCAGCTCGGTGAAGAGGATCTCCCTCTCGGCCGCGTTGGACGCCATTTCGCCGGGGTTTGAAGTCCGCACCTGGGCGCTGCTGCTGCCGCTGCCGCCGCCGCCGGCGGGGAGGGGAGCGAGGGAGGCGGGTCCGGGGCCGGGACTAAGGGCGCATCGGGGGCGGGGGGAGCGCTCCGTGCTCGGGCAGGCGGGCGGGGGGTGCGCGGGGGGGCAGCTGCCGACCCCTCTACTCTCATGGGGGTCGCGGTGGGCTGTGGGGCGCGGTGCGGCGCGTTCCCCGCGGGGCGGTGCGGAGCGGCGCGCTCCCCCGCGGTGCGGCACGGCGCGCTCGGAGCGGCGCGGAGCGGCGCGGTGCGTTCCCCGCCGTGCGGTGCTCGCCGTGCGCTCCCCGCCCGGGCGCGGCGCTCGGCCCTGGCAGCGCTGGGGCCGCCGCGGCTGCTGCGCCTGCGGCCGCCGCCGATGTCGCACCATTTGGCTGTCACCCTGTCGCAAAGGCGTCGCTGCTTTGCGGCTCCCGGAGCACGTGACTGAGCGGGGAGGAAGAGCGGGCTCCGTCGGAGGCGGAGAGCGGTGCGCGCCGCCCGCCTCACCTGCCCCGCGCGGGCCGAGCGGCGCGAGGCGCCGAGCGCGGGAAGGCGCGCGCGAGGCCCCTCAGCACCCTCATTGCCCTCACTCCCCTCAGCCCCCTCATTGCCCTCCCTCCCCTCAGCCCCTCACTCCCCTCAGCCCCGCGGCCGCCTCGCCACCTCCCACCTTGCACGCTCCCCTGGTTGCGCTTCCCCATCCGTTAGGCTCCAGCTCTGGGAATCATGTCGTTTCCTCCTGTGGTGGCGGGGTTTGGGGGCCGTGTGGCACATTCCTGGTGTTGGGGGCTGCAGGGGCTCGGCTCTCCCGGGCCTCGGAGATGGGTGAAGCCCTCAGTTTGTTGGGTAGCGAAGGCAGGTAGCTCAGGAAGGAGAGTTCACGCTTGTCTCAAGCAGCCACCTGCCGCCCTGGGGACCTGGAGCAGTGGCCCAGGAGGTTGTGGTGAGTGGGGGCTGTAAATGCCGTTTTTAACAGTTTAAAGGGCTAAACATTGGTACTTGGGATGCTTGGTGAGTTTTTTGGGGGGTTGGCACTGTTCAGTTAATCTGCAGAGTAATAAGCTTCTCAGAACTTCAAAATCGGTTTGAGTGTCTGGGAGGAAATGGTTTCTCTTTCCTCGTGGCACTATGTGACAACACCGTTCATTTTCTGCTTCCTGCCTGTGCCGAGGGTCGGTGGTTTTCTTCACCTATCCATTAAACGTGTGCTTTCTGCTGTCGACTCTATACACACGTGCTTTCCCATTCCACCCTAATATTTGATGCTACGTTCAGCTGATTGGACTAATGCAAAATGCTCTGTGGAAGCAATTATAGCTGTTTGGGGGTTTTTGTTTTGTTTTTTCTCTGTGCAGTTCATGTAAAATTCATAAGCTGAGGCATTTTGATAGATTCAACTTCATGGAAGCATCATCAGCATTTGCTCTGTATATGCTGCTGCATCTCTGTATGGCTACAGACCAATAGTCTGTTTGCTCTAGGAATGCAAGTTAAACTTTGGAGGGTTGGCTTGTTTTGTTTTCTTGAGGAACTAGGAATGGCAGAAGTCAGCATTAAATTATCAGTACTATTCCTAGCAAATTTGAAGCATTTTAAGTGTGCTTATACTTCCACTGTTGAGCACCAAACAAGCCTGACGATCTGAGGTACTATCATGCAGTAGAAAAAAATTTATGAACGTGTGCACACGGTTTCACATAAAAGAAATATTAAGATAATTCTACAGTAACAATGCACATATTTACTGAAATTACAGTTTCACTGACTTAATGTAAGTAGCTGTTTGATACAGTTCATAATCTTTCACATACACAAATTTTGTCTCTAGACTTAGTCCACATGAAGCCAGTGGCTTAATGTCTATGCTGTGTGGCCAGGCCATTACAGGCTTAGAGGAAAACTACTTGCTGATTGTGTAAAAGTCACTATTTTGGAAAGGCTCTTACCCAATGAGATGTGTGCTAGCCCAGCTTCAGTGTCAGTGGGATGAATTAGTGCTGTTTCCCTGGGCCCATGTCCACAGCCATGACATGACTTGTGGCACACAGTGCATACAAATGGGATGGGTAGGATGGGGAAAGAAAGGCTTTTATATAATAATTCCTCATTTTGCCATGATAGAATGATTCCAAATGTTTAAACTTCATTTGAACTGGTTTTGAGAACATATGTTGAAGGATATAAAGAAGTAATCAGAAATCACTGGATTACTGTGACTTAGTGACTTCATATACTTGTCAGCATGTATGTGGTCCATTACTGCAGCTCATCTCCTTGCCTGGTCCCATTGCAAAGGAGAGGATCAATGTGCTTGCATGTCTCATTTACAAGGTGTGGTCAGAGGGAAACACAGATTGTGCACCAGAGAAAATTCATAGGTAGATGAGTGGGTGTCAGCAAAGTCAGTGTAGCTTTGAGATTCTCTCTAAAACAGGCAGCTGGCTTTGGTTCATGCTCGGCCTAGCCTGCCTATCGAGTGTAGCCTAGAGCATATTATTACTTCTGTCAAGACAAGGCATGTAATCTTTTTTTGTATTCCAAATGTTACTTGCACAGCTTGGGAGGACACAGTCCTAGATTCTTTGATGGAAGTGTAGTGGCACAGGAATCTAAAGAGAAACTGGTTTGGTAAAACAATATTAGCTTAGCTAAAGCTCTTATTCTTAATAATTCTTCCTTTAGAGTCTGGAAAGTATGAGGCAGTCCTGAACATCTGTAGCTCTGCATTTAAGTGCTGTGACAGTGAATTACTGAGCAAGAGGGAACATTCCAAATGAGTCCCAAAATAGAAGGCAGTTAAGTATGTAAGTCTGAGAATTTAGCATTATATGGAATCCTGAGTTCAGCCTGTGCCTTAAAATATTTGAATGCAATCTCTTCAGCCATTATTCTGTTAGCTCATCCCTGCAGTCAATTAGCAAGCTAGAAAAGCAAACTGAATGAAATTGATGTCAATACTATTGGCTAAGCCCTTTAATTGTTTATTTTCTTCATGTTGTGATATTAAAGTTTTGTCACAAAGACCTGGAAAAATGAATAGCTGAGACTTTCAGTGTTCCTGGTACAAAACACACCTTGTGAACCCTTAAGCACAGCATAGAACACTTTATGTAAATGTTTGGGATACTGTAAGCAAAATCAAGGGTATTTTTTAGGATAGTTCTAACTAGTCCAATGTATCATGTAAGAAAGAGCATTCCTTTCAGTGAGGATTGACATGTGAAGAGCACCAGATAGGTGTTAATTATATGTAGTAAAATAATTATATTTTACTACTGGCAAAACTCTACCAGGAAAAAGTGTAATTTCTTTTTTAGGCTTTTGGTTAATTTTGCTTTAAATTAGTGATGTAGGTCTAGAGGGACAACAAGGTAGAGATGTGCCTAGATATGGGCAAATTTAAACTCTTGGAAAGAAGAAATTGGATGTGATGCTACATATGCTCTTAATAGATGAGTGGGGCAGAACAATACTAGGCCAGCTCACCACCTTTTTAAGCACAGAACAAGCTCTAAGAATTAGTGACCTTGTTAATGGGGTGGGGTAAAGCTTATTTGATTTTGCAAGTAATATTGATATCTGTTAAAGGAAATCCTTGTCTCATAAGGCAGGAATGCTAAAATTCACACCTCAAGTCAGCTTTGGGATAGCATTTAAGTTCTTTCACTTGGGAATAAAGACAACTAACTATATAAAACAAATGTAGCCCCAACATTAGTTAACAAAAATAACCTCAAACCACTACCACCACCACAACAGATTTTCAGTAATGTAACCATTAATTGTCCCTGACTTCTAGACAAAGCAATGTTACTCTTGCATAGTGAACCCTCTAAATTGGATCCTTTAAAAACATAACATAAAATTCTGAAACTATGAGGCACAGAAAAATGAAATGGAAAATTCATACATCTTTGCCTTCTTTATTTGTTTACTTCAGCCCAATGGTGTTGAAAAAATAGCATATTAATGAAGAATAGTACTTTCCATCTTCCTGTTTTGCTTTGCAAATAATTGTGGGAATAGGAGTAATCTTTGTTTTATAAAGCTTCCAATGCTACATTTTCCAATAGATTTAGGTATAAATATGTCTAGATCAGGTTAAAACTTGAGAGAAAAAAGAAATGTATATAATAATGTTTATTAGATCAACAATTTCCTGGTGTTTATTAAAGAAAATGCCTTAAATGAGAAAATAAAAAATTGAAAAAAAAATTAAAAGTGTGGATAATTTTCTGTTTTTTGAAAACTCACTTCTTTTATAGCACTTCTAAGGAGTTAATTACCTGCCTTTCACTCAGATTTCTCAAAGGGAAATCCGTGTAAGAAAAGGCTCCTGAGAGCATGTTGATGTACCAGTGCCAGTGAAGGGGATGAGTTTATGGCGCATCACAAACAGAAAACTAAAATTACTACCTACGTTTATTTAGCTCTTGTGGTGCTTGCAAATTTCATGTATACTTAAACTATTCCTTTATTACTCTTTTAATTACACAACTAATCTTACAACTTCTGTGTGGATTACTGTGATGTAATCATAACCCTCCTAGCAATTGCTGCACACTTTCTGCTTAGAATTTGTCTTCTATGTTTACTATTACCCAGGGCTAAGTGTAGGCATATGTTATGAGGTGTGGAGTGCAACAAACTTTATCTCACTATCTGTTTTATTAATTCTGGACCCTGGGAAGACTTGCAGTCAGTGAGAAAAGAGTACTCCAGGGGAAGGAGGTTCATTCCTGTTCATTATGGCCTGCTGTTTTTCTTTTCCATCTTTCTCTTATGAGGAGAAATCTGCCTTATGCCAGCTAATATCAGCAGTACCTTGAGGAGAGGAAAGCCTTACCTGTGCACAACCAGCTGTTAAGATCAGACCTCATTTTCCTAGAGGAGATCAACTTGGATTATTTGAAGTAATAACAAAATGCATTATGTCTTTACATTAAGGCTATGAGCCCACAAGTGGATCAACATTATCGATCTCTACACCTATGCTAAGTCCCGGTGATTCTAATTAATCTTGATTGTAGGATCCAGCTTATTATACTTGATGTTGTTTCTGCAAATGAACTGCCCAGATGGACTCTTGTGCTTTCATTGACTCTACTGAAGTGAATAGGGCCTGGTGCAGCACTGGTAATATCAAGACCTTATTTTCAACAATGTAGATAAGGAATCAGTCCAAACAAGGTAGCTATACCTCTGGATAGTTCCTGGTCTCATTGCTTTATTTCTGTAAATTGCAAGCACATTACTTCAAATGGTGACTAGGGGAAAATATCTTTGTTTGTTACAAAAACAAGGCAAGATGACAAATATGTCATCCTGTTATGAAGAAGGCTGATTTCCTGAAGGAATGTAGGTGGCTGGCTGTGACCTAAAGTTGCTATGAATAAACATCAGAAAATTCAGGCTCAGGAGGTAATTGAAGGACTTTCTTGTTCGGCAGTAAGGTGTGCAACTTCCTATGATTCTAGGAAAATCAAGTTCCTTCAAAAAGCTTTTCAAGTATAAAAGAGTTTTACAACTTCAGCTGGAATCCCAGTCTGCATTTGGAGGAAAGGGAAATGTATTGCAAGGGATGAGTCAGCCATGGCTTACCCAGAGAAATCTTTGCAAAAGAGATCTGTGCTTGAAAGGCTGCTGCAGGGATGTCTCTTGCATGTTTGTGGCGTGGGGTTTGACCTGCCTATGGGCAGTCTGTTGCTTCCAGAAATACGAGACTGCAGATTTGCTAGCAGCTCACAGCAGGGTATAAAGAAGTCAGAAGATTGTGTCCATTTTCTTCTGCACCATGCTATCCAGAGACTTGTCTCGCCTTGTGTTGTGGGAAGTTGATGTGTGTGACTTGTGAACTTCTGGTTGTCCTCGACAATTTGAACTTGCTGTTTTGAAATCTTCAGCAAAGACTGAAAAAACCAGGAAGCAAGTCTTTCGTATGACGTGTCTGGTGATACAGCATCTATACATCAGTGTTTTCTTAGCTCTAATATGTTTGTGGACACATAAATACCTATGTTGAATATTCCTGAAAGAGACTTCATCAGACACTCAGTCTTAGATGGTAATGATTTCTGGTCATGATTAACTTGATGGCTGGTTTTTTTCCTCCATGTCTTTATCTCTTCTCAGAGACGGTAGCCTGCATATGTAACTCTGTCAGGGACTGAAGTCCTAAGTAGTTATTAACTTGTACTTAGTAGGCAATGTCTCTGAATTAAAAGGGCAGATGTATCTTCATCTAATGAACACTTAGAACAAGAGTTACCTGGCAGGTTTGTAGCTAGCTCTAATTGTATTCTTGCTCTGCTGGGATGGACATCCCCAAGAGAGAAGAGAGCTTAAAAACTTTCTGAGAAAATGACAATTGCATCAGACAATGTAAAGAGAAAAACATTCCAAAAAGTTCTGATACCAAATATGTTAGTACTTCCCCCTCATCTTGCTTGTCTTATATTCCCTCACCTTCAATTTTTTTTCATCTTAGGCTGTGGCAAACTTGCTGCCATGTAATTTAGTGCAACTTTACATTGCTTTCATTTATGTTCTGCTTGTGAGCCCTGTGGTTCAGAGATGGCTTGTTACAGTGTATTCCCCTTAATTAAGTGTTATTTAAGCATAAGGGGAAGTAAGACTAATCACCCTCTCTCTCTCTCTCTCTCTCTCTCTCTCTCTCTCTTCTTTTTTTTCTTCTTTTTTTCCTTCTTTTTCTTTCTTCTTTCTCCCCCATCCCTGGAGAGGGATGGTTATAACACAAGTGAGCAGGGAAGTTAATCACACTTATCACATTTGGGATATACCTTTTTAACTAGCTGTAATTTCCACACATTTCAGGTTCTTCAAAGGCATTTTCTCTTGTGTGAAAGCATCTGCTGGTATTTTCATGTTTTCTGAAAAAAACCACAAGGTAGAAAGGCTTAGGTGAGATTTCTTCAGTTAGATTTTTGTACTGAAGCCTAGTTACAAAGTTACTTGTGGAGTGGCTCTTTTGACTGGAAAGTGATTTGGCATCTGAGAGATTAAATAAATTCTTGTGCTTCGCTTAATGTGATTGAGATAAGAGAGATAAGAGATTAGATTAATTGAACCTGTGCTAAATGTGGTCATGGTAATGATGGACATGATGGGGATATATCAATGATACATCTTCAGAAACCTTAGAACCATGGCTGACTTCTCTAAGAGAGAAATGCACAATTGCCTTAATAGTTGTATAAACAGCCTAGTGTTTGGATTTTGTTTATCGTTAATCATGATGGATAATAGTAACAGTTCTTGGAAGGAAGCACCACATCTAGACATTAAAAGCATGGACTTTCACCATGGACCCGTTGCTATTTGCAGGTGGAGGTTGCAGGTGGAGGTGGAGGTTGATTTAACATTAGAAAAGTTCATTAATAGGAAGGATATTAAAATGTATACTGTATTATGATGTTTGCAGACTTTAGATGCTGCAGACTGTTCATGAGGCTTAGATTATCATACTTGTCAATCAGAAATATTCATATTTTGTAAGTATGGTATAACAGAAGTCTTTTAAAAGAAAAAAGCAGAGGCCAGTTGGGGATTGCTGTTTGCAGGCTGTCCTTAGCTGTCTTTATTCCTTCCCCTTTTCCCAGCAAATCCAGTATTAAAGAAGGATTGTAAGACCCATGTAATCATTGAGGATTTACTTTCTTGGTGCCTCAGAGCTGCATTCAGCAACAACATCATTGTTCTGTTTTTAAACATACATATCACCTTCACAAGGTACAGATAGGTGTTATCAGGAGGTACTTTGGATAGTTACAACTGTAAATTGTTGCTTGAAAATAACATTAGAAATATAAATAGACATAGGTTCAACTTTTGGTCTTACACTGACAGAAGGCACTGTAGTTCTACAGCCATCTTAGATACAACTGATGTAAATTGGGACTCAAGCTAATGAGGTCAAGTCTCTTTTCCTTTTGTGTCAGTACAAAATATTCTTAATTCTGAGTTTCTGATACTAAAACATAGAAGAATTCTAACTATATAGTAGTTAGGCTAAAGTTCAGGGTAGGATAGAATAATCTCTGCCGGCAAAAAGTTCTGGTGTCTGGTGAATAGAGAGTATAGTATTCTGATAAACTGCTTAATTTCTCTTAATGCTTAATATTTCTCAAGATTAGGTAACCTAGATTGGTGGATTAATTAAATTAACAGTTTAACAGAAGTGGTTTAGAATTGCACTTTACCTTACACTGTTTCTAGTCTTTGCTTCAATACAGGCAAAATATAGAAACATTAGTGTTTATTCATATGCAGTTTTCCTTTTACTTGCATAATATGCAAGGACACAGTATTTGTAAGTATCCTTAGCAGAAAAAGGAAAAAACAAATTGGTAATGGGAAAGGCAAAAGAATCTTTGTAAATGGAATCTTAATATTAAATTGCTCCATCTAGTGGCTATCTTCTAAAACTGACATTTTTCTTTAGTGATTCTTATTCTTTAGTAATCATTATGCCTCTTAAGAATTTAAGATTGAATTCTTCTTTTACATAGGAAGCTCTCTACCAAGGGAACTGCACATGTGACAAGGTACAAACTTTGATTTTCCTTCCAGTTTCTTCTGAGGATTTGTACTGTTTACTTCAATGGAAGCAAGCCTTAGGTGTCCAAGTGTCTTAACTGCTTTTGAGATCTTGGTTTTAGTGCCTTACTGTTTTTTTTTGGTTCTTCTTGGGCCTGGGAGGGAGAATAGAGAAGCTGGATTGCATAAATAGTACAATAAGGGTGAAGTCTCCGATTCTCTCTCAAAGAGTTAAAATACACAAAATACACAGTGAATAATGTACTGAGTCCAGTACATAGAGAGATGTGTTTTGTGTCTTAACATGAGAGAAATATCAGTTGCAGATTGTTTCATCCAAATGCCTTAACTAGCACTGATGCTGTACTTTTCATAATAATAATGAATAATTGAATGATTTGTTGATGTCAATACACTTTGTAAGCAGCTGGAATTTTTGTGCCAATCAAGGTGAGAACACCTGTGTTTCCCAGCTATGAAAATAGGAAAAAATTCAAAAGAAAAATGTTCAAGAAAAAAATTTTATACAGACATCTCTGATGCTTTCTTCCTTTGAACACCTTGAAAAGACAAAAAAGACAAAGGAAAAAGAGGGAGCTCTTGAGGAGATCTGCAAATTTCTTGCTGCCCACTGCTGTGATCCCTTATGCAGCTGGCTTTAACGGGAACTGAGGTGCTTAAGAAAGCAAAATCATAGAACAATGAATCACTTTCAGGGTGATTGGTATTGTTTTTCAGTTTCTGAATAGAGCCCAAAATTGTGCAACCAGAGCTGAAGTCCTGCAGAACACAAAAAACATTTAAAAATGAAAAGCAAGAAAAAGGAATAACTAAAATAATTTAAATCCAAATTTTAAGTATTAGATTTTTAAAAAGAAACTTGCCTGTTCTTGAAAATGTAACAGGTGCATTGGACTTGCTTACTCCCCTGTCCTTTACTTTTGTCATTAATTTTTCAGTTTTGGTTAATCTGCTACCTTTAATTTCCTAGTAAATTAATTCTCTCCTCGTTTCATGTCCAGATACTCCTTTAATATTAAGAAACTGCTCTATAAGTCTAGAAGAGTTGCATTGTATTCCAAGACTGTTGTTTTTATTATTCACTCGAATAATGGAACATAGACCTTGTAGTGCACTTTTCCAGACTTCTCTTCCCAATTAGTTTGGTCACTTAAAATTGCAGATTGCTATTCCTATCTTCCCAGGCCGCTGAATATCACAGTTGTGTAACTTCCCTACATGCTAAGTAAAGTTTCCTTGCAGTGTGCATTTTAACTTCAGCTGTTGAACTTTTGGCTTAACTTTCAAAGTTTGAGATACAAGGTATCCTGATAATAGTGCATGAAGAAATAATTAATTGCTGTGAAATGGAATGGTGCTTTATCTTAAAGCAGTGGAAATTTTCTTTGAATTAATTAAAAATACGTATATGAAATCTTCCTTGTTTCCTGAGGCAGATATATTGTCAGAGTATGCCTTATGATGATTCGTACTGGTTCAGTTCTGCTCCTCTCTAGGGTCACTTTGTTGTGTCTTTGTAGTGATTTTGATATTGGAAAACATCTTTCTCATTTTATTTCTCATCCCATCGAAAATGCCTTGTTTTTGTAATGAAACATAATTGTTTCAAGCCTGAGCCAAACAGCAGCAGTCCCAGGAAACAGTCAGCATGTGCACTGAGGGAGGCAGTATTTGATGTATACTCCTCTATTTTCTTTTCAAGATGTACTCATCAGAACCTGGCTGTTATCCACATGCTGGTTTTAATAAATAAATATTTGGCATTGACCGCTTTTTCTTTAGGCTTCATCTTTGCTTCTGTAATACTTCCTTGGTTTCTAGCAGAGTATGTCTTTTTAAAAATCTTATGGGTGGATACAAAAATGGTGAGCACGTTTGTCTTTTTGCAGTTTACTGAGAGTATCGATGCTGATCCATCTGATCTGAGCCTTTTTCTGAACAGCTTCCATAGGACAGTGCAGGACCTGCAGAGTTGTTGGGGTTTTTTGGCATTATCGTGGACTTGAAGAGCTTGCTTTTCTCCCAAATTTCTGAAAATTTTGGTCTCATGCACCTTTTTCATTAGACCAATGCCATGAAGTTTTAATTCTGTCAATCTGTCTTGTGGCATTTTGCATTTTACACTGTTTACTGTATCAGGTTGCTTATTTCATAAACTTAGTGCTGAATTGTGTGACTTAATTGGGCAAATAACTTGTTCTCTTTCATCAAAAAGTGATTCTAGATCTCCAAGCATAAATAACCTCTTTCATTTTGGATTGTAATAAAATCTAATCTTACTGATTATTCAACCCTTTTTGATCATATAGATGTTATCTCCCTGAAAGAAATAAATGCCACACTTTTTTATTTTGGTTTGTTTGTTTTCAGTACATTCTTACCATTGATGATTTTTCTAGTTCATTCAGGTTTAACTCCTTAAACTTCCTTTCTTATGATTCTTATTATCATATTCTAACTTCTGTGGTGTTTCCATGGTTAGCCTTCTCTTAGCTAATTGAAAATAACTGATTTTCACATCCCCCTCTAATCAAAAATAGAGTCTGTTTTAGTGGCATGTACTGTGAAAAAGAAAACGAGCATGTGGCTTCTTGTTTCTACATATTTCCACGCTGACAGGTAAAAAAACATTCTATTCAGTTGTTCTACTCAGGTTTGTTTTGGTTTGGGCTTTTGACCTCTGATACCATATGATCTCCAGGAATAATTTCAGTCCTAATATTGTAGCTAATCTGAAATTATTTTAATTCTGTCTCTTCCATGACTGCAGAACAGATAGTGGACTATTTTGGTGCTCCTTTCTAGATTTACTGCCACCAAAGCAGAAGTCGACATTGAGAGGCATTTTTTCAGTCCATCAAGCTCTCCATGTCTGCATCCATGTTTCTGTGATGTGAATTGTGATGAAATTGTGAATCAGAGCTTTAGAAGCAGAACATCTGATTTAGGTATTCTTATTAAGCAGAATTAGGCGTTCTTATTCTGGACAGGTGGAATCACATGTTATTTCATTAGCACACCTAAGAATCCTTCTATAGAAGTCCTGAATGTCTCTGCTCTGTTGTAAAGACAACCAGTAAAAAGGACCACATAAGTACAGAGCAGAGCAGTGACACTGTACTTGGCTTTTGCCAAGACTTCTGATGCTTCCCCTGTTTATTGTTAATGTGAACTTCCCACTGTTTAATTAAACATGGCTGCTCATAGCATTCTAGTTTCTTTAGCAGATTCCAGTCACAGCAGTTATTCTCAGACTTGACAGACTGGCAGCTGGAGATATGAACCAGGCATAGCAGGGAAATATTTAGGTATTCAAGGACTTCTAGATCTCTCTCATCTTTTCAATTGCTTCTCTTTTTTTTCCCCTTTTTTTTTCTTCTGTGTTTCTAAACTGAATTTTGGCCTGTTATTCTCCTAGAGTAGAATTGTGGGGTTTAAGTTTTCCCTCCTCTCCTGTGAGTGAAAAGTCGGTTTATGATATGGAAGGTGATTTGCATATTGTAAGAATGCAATAATAAGGGATTGGAATGGGGGCAAACATTCCCTAGAAGTAGCATTTTTCAGTCTACTTTCTGGGTTTAGCATTAGATCTGTGTGTTGGAGTGTAGAACTGGACATGGTAGAAAACTCCAACAGAAAGACAGGATGACCTTCTGAAGCACATAGGTCTTATTTAATAATGCTTTTCTGGAAAGTCTGTATATTGTGCCCACAACAAACAAGACAAGGAATTCAATCTCTGATTAAAGATCCCAAAAAAGTTCTTGTGGGAATTGAGCTGAGGTATATCTGCAGATGTAGCTGCTATGTGTATCAGAATGTCTTATGCAAACCAAAATTAAAAGTTGGTAGTTACTGTATTTGAGCAAATTTAGAGTCTGGAAGGCTGATGCATCTGGATCATACAATTTTTATGTGTTAAAAGGTAACAGGCCTGTGTTACATTACAAAACTGTAGGAGGATGCAGTGTCCCACAAGGCTATAGGAAATGTACCTGACTTACTGAGAAACAGAAACATCACCTGTGCCTTTCTAGCAATGAGATTGTTCCCTAAGGTGCAAGGATGTTTTGCTAAAAAGGATGGATAGATTATGTTGAATTTAGTTTAAAATTTGCCTCCTTTAAAGATAATATTATGTCATGTTTGTTTGCTCTAAGACAATAATCACTCTCTGCATGTTCTCCTGCAAATAGGTCTGCATCATGAATTTCTTGTGCGCCATCATATTTATTGTTTGCTGCTTCTAGGGCTATTGAAATGCTTCCCAGTTATAGACTTAATTCTACAGCTCACCCACCTTGTCACCATGTAACTTGCCATCCTCACAAGGTTGCATATCTGATCTTATGACTATTTTCTTTTCTTCCACACAAGAGGTAACTTTGAAATGACCTAAAACAATTGCTTTACTGTGTGTGGTAGTTATGAAAGAACACTTGGGTTATGGTGCTCAAATAGCAGGGTCTGCCACTCATGTGAGGATATCGAAAATTGTGGATTCTCAGCCTCTGAAAACAGATGGATCATACTTTTCTAACTGAGTAAAAGCTTGAAGACTTGGCAAAAATAACTGGGTATTAGTTTGCTGAAAAGAAATTTGGCAGGGCTGACAGGGGAAGCTAGGAAAATCACCAGCAAATGTGTTAAACTGATTCTATGCAACCAAAGCGTAGCTCTCCTCATTATTTGTGTTAAATCTCTGCGGTCACTTGGAGAAGAATAATGTGACAAATAACAATCCAAATGGATCAGTCATATCATCAGTATAATCAGTCATGTAATCTTGCTTGGTTTCACTCCTTGATTGGAAAGCTAATTAAGTATTAAAGGGTTGTATACCTTTGTAATTTCTGTTTCATTTAATTCCGAAAGTGCAGTAGGGAATCTCTGCTTTTCAGAAAGATTTAACAAAAGCATACATGCAAAGGAGACTGTACTGCAGCATGCAGATAGTGACTATGGTCTTACCACTGCAGAATCCTGATTGAATTGAGTAAATCCAGTTTATTGGACTGAGTATACCTAGATTATCTACTAATTTATGCATAGTAATGCTAATGTTGTTTCTTAAGGCCTGTGCCTTTGCACATGTGCTTTAAAGATGGGACTGTCTTATGGCAATCTTGTGTGGTTTGCCTATTATTTTTTATTTTATCCACCCACCTTTGAAGGTAGGGTTGCAGATAACTTTTCTGTTTGTTCTGAGATTCCAGGATGCCTAAAGGCTGTAGAGTATTTTAAGTCAAAGCATGGAATCCTATATAAAAAAGGACTTCAGTCATAATGGATCTTTTGCTGCTTAGCACCAATGAATTGTTAGCCCACAGAAAGTCAATAGGAAATAACCTGGCTGTTAATTAGCTCATTAGCATCATGTAACTAAAAGCAGAATCAGATTTGTATTTCAAGAAAGTTCATTTGTAGAAGACAATTGAAATTGTGGTGTGGTGTTTTTTTGTTTCACCTTATGGAGAGAGATTAAAAAGATGATAATTTGTCCTTACAGTGAGTTCCCTGAAGGCCACTAATTTAAACTCAAAAATGCCAAACTTTTGGGGATGAATTAGAAACTTTTCCTAGAGCATGTTAATGCTCCTCCAATGAAGGAACAATCTTCCCTTCTCCACAGGGCAGTTCACCTTATCCAGTTGTTTGGTTTTTTTAAAGCATTATTGGGGAAGACACACGTGGCCAAAATATCATCGGCTGTGTATTTTTCTTACCTTTCAGTTCTTAATAGGAAGTTGGGGTCCTCAGACTTTCTTATGTTTATTTGATGTTGTTTTTGTAAGTGGAACAAACTTTCTTAATCAGTAAACCAGAAAAATGGATGGAACCTGCTTTCCAAAACTATTTCCAGAGATAGTGGAAAGCACTCAGTGGAGGCTTTTGTTAATTTAAACTGTTGAGTTGGCAGCCTTGGCCACTCTCTTCCCCACTAGGATGGGGAATACAAGCTTTTCCATTCCTGCTATAATCACACATTGTGTCACTGATGACTGAATTGCTAAGATGCAAGGATAAAGGAAGTAGCTGAATTATTATGCTTATTTAATATTTTAACTATTGAGATTTCAGGAATAGTGGCAATTAGAAAAATTGTAACTGCAGTCTTGCATTCATATGAATTAAATGTCACAAGTGAATCAAATTCTGTATAATGACTTTCCTACAAGGATTCTAATTCTGCTGGTTTAACTCGGTCAGAAGCTGCTGTATAGAGGACCCCGTAAGAACTCTAGGATCAACGGTTGCTATTTGCCTCAGTTCAGTAATTGTTTTCTTTTATGC
Source organism: Camarhynchus parvulus (assembly GCF_901933205.1). NCBI lineage: Eukaryota > Metazoa > Chordata > Aves > Passeriformes > Thraupidae > Camarhynchus > Camarhynchus parvulus. The sequence goes on along the minus strand of NC_044578.1, from coordinate 15,314,084 downwards.
TACTTTTTAGAGTGCTCTGACAAGGAAGGAATGAACAGCTTATCTTATCAAGATTTATAGTCAATAGCTTCTGTAGTCTTGTGAAGAAGACATCTGCTGTGCAAATAGCAAGGTTAAAGTGATTGCACATGAAGTAAATACAAACTTCAGCTAGTATTTCATCCTGAAAACCAGTCTGAACAATACTTAGATAACTTCATGTAATGAAAGCCCTTTCATAATCTTGACCCATATACAATTTTGTCAAATCCAAGGTCAGATAGAATTTAAAAAATAAGCTTTATTTGAACTTCTGTAACCATGATTTCACAATTGTAAGCATGCTCTTTAATAAAAAAAAAGAAAAGCACTAGTATTGTGTTGTGGGTTTTAAAAAAAATTCTTATATAAGTCTCAGAGTTTGATCACTTATAATAGAAAAGAAAGTATTATCTGTTTGTTTAGGAAATGTCTTCTAAACCATTGCAGCAGCAGACAAAGGGAGTTCATTTCAAATTGATTAATGTGCTATAAGTACCTGGAATTGCTTGGTCTAGTCACTTTGTTGCTTTCTCATCTCTCTGAAAAATCAAATGAAGCATCTGAAGATACCTGATTGATGCAGTCAGCTTTGTACTGATATTACAGTGCATTTCAGGAAATGTTCAAAGTGGGGCAATAATTTTCAATCTATTTTCAAGCATGCTGCAGTAAAGTTTTTCTATCAGATTATACAAAGTCCATTTCCCAAAGAACTGTGGATTTGTGTGTTGTGCATTTGTGGGCAGGTGCTTCTATGTATGGACCTTTATAAATATGTATGAGAAAACGATGTGTTGGTGATACTGCCTACTGTTGTAGTATGCCAAGGTGCAATTTTTTTCTCCATAACCCATACTGCCTTTTTTGATTCTATACAAGCTTTAATTATTTTATTTTCTCAGAAGCCATGTGTAACTTGGTTTCATTTCATAAGATATGTACAAATTTTCCAAATCTCGCTGCAGAATGTTTCAGGACCAAATCCGGTAATTCATTGGTAAGAATGTTGAAGTACAGGAAACTGTAACAAAGAAGATTATTTTGCTCCTAAATAGAGAATTTAGACAAGATAGTATTACTAATTCCTATATTTATTTTTCTCAGCTTGTGAGGAAAGCATGAATTACCTTAAATTATCAATTCTGCAAAGTTTAGATGTGGATGTGATGTGGCCAAAAGAAGTTCACGCACCTAAGCTTCCTGAAGCTGTATAAAAATCTTACTGTTGGTTTGGTTTCTTTATGAAAGCATTCAGTGAAATAAAAAGATAGCCTTTAGTATCCATAAGCTGTACATACAAACTCTGCAGGAGATCTTGAGCTGCAATAAAGGTGGAAATACAGAGAAACGTTAAAATTCCCTCAGGAACCCCCTCCAGTTCATAGCAGAATGGCTGGCTGCTCGCCATGCTGTCACTGGCTGCTGGCCAGCACCAGTACACCAGTGACCCCTTCTGACACGGCTCGTAGGGGCTGGAGGATGACTTAATGCTGCTTCTAGTACCATTAATTAATCAAATTTTAAATGTGGATTCTCATCCACAGTGGTGTGAGAAAGTCCATTGCTCTGAGAAGAAACCAGGAAAGAGAAACATTATCTTAAATTTAGATTTTGTGTAGCTGAATAAAAGGTCTTCTGATCAACCCCAAAACCAGCACTGTTGGTGTCTTACAACAGCATGAGAAAAGAAATAACTGATTTTATTAGCATATTGCCATGATTTGTGTAGCATATCTTGTGTGTGTACTCTGAAAGCTGCCTGATGCATAGTTTTCAGTGTTGTTCTTTCTTGGTCTAAAATACAATGGAATATCCTGGTTCAGGATGAAAAATAGCAGAATACATTTAAGCCTGTACTTAACTTCCATTGACTGTAATGAGGTTAAAAAAAGGCTTATAAATTCTCATATGCATAGGTATTCTCATATAGAAATACTTAGGAAAGATTATTTCAAGATATTGATCCTCAAAAATGGAATGCTGACACTCTTAAAAATTTATTGAGCACATTTTGTAAAAAGTATTCTGCTGTCTTTTGAAAGCAAAGCAATTGTATCTTGAAAATCTGGATGTGGAGCTCAAACATGATGAAATTAGTCTCAAAATTGTTGATATAAACCTTAAATAGGGTCTCCTAATGATAATGTTTTACCAAAATTATTTCCTTTAAATAGCTGAAGCATTAACACAAGTGAATATTCTTTTGCAGTATGAATTGTGTTCAATTCAGTCTCTATTTGCTTGCTTATTGCTGCAGTGCAGGAGGCAAAACAGTTGCATAATCAAGTCTTTATTGTATTGGTGTAATTTGCATGTTTTCTTTATTGTTTCAGAACCATCACAAATTATTATGAACCACTTATTTTCATGCTGGATGGATGATTGGAACTGCTGAGCGAATTTTTCCATGTTTTGGGGGTTGTGTGATAAAGAAATATCAAAAGGCATTCTAGTTTGTCCGTTATACAGTAAAGGATATTGTCCTCTTTTTTTAACCTTTAGCATTTGCAGCCTGATTCTTTTTTGCTGAGGTGATTTTGTGCCACAGAAGTTATCAATAGCGCTGTATCCTGAACACCTTCCTTCCTACCGCATTACTTGTACAAAATTGGACTTGTGTGAACAGGGCCATTGTTTTCAACTTGACTACATTTGCAGGGATGTGCTCTCTGTAAACCTGGCCTAGTGAGACCAACTGCAATGTAAATGGAAAATTATTTTCTTGAATTCACTGCAAGTCTGAACTAGGCTTATAGTGGTACTGTTTAGGCTGCCCTGTGCTGTTTGAAAATTTGCTTTTCAAAAAGAAAGGCATAATCAATAAAAAGGTTGTCTGTTGGTTGTGTGTGGGTTTTTTGTGGTTTTTTTTTGTTAATTTGTGTTTTTGTTTTGGTTTGGTTTTGGTTTTGTTTTGTTTTTGGGGTTTTTTTTCTGTTTAGATGTGGGGAAATGTCAATGGTTTGCTTAATAAAGTTGTTACTGACAAGAGCAGCTCTCTCTTAGTCTGATACTGTTCTGAGGCTTGATTATCAAAGGCTGTTCCACTGCCCTGTGCTAATCCCAGATCAGTTTGTGGCCCTGTGTGTTTTGTAGTCCAGTGCCCCACAACTCCTTCATCTCAAGTACACTACTCCTGTTCTCTGTGTGTGGCTAAATATTTTAAGCAAAGTTCCAAAATATCACAGTTTCAAAAAAATTCTGCCTCCAGTTTTAGGCTATTTTCTTATGGATTGTACCAAAAGAGTAATTTTCAGTGTTCAGGTGTTTGCAGTTCTTCATTCAATCTAAATTCAATCATTTATAGAATGCCACAGTTTAGGTAAGGCATTTTTTAATGTAATTGTGTATGGCACTGTTTTTCTTCCAGTTCTCTGAATATATTTCTTTTTCTAGGTTAAGGGCATTCCATTCCATATAAAACTGTCTTTTTTTTTAAATTAGGCCTAGAGATGTTTTGCATGACATCATAGCACTTCTTCCCCATTCTATTTTTGTTTTGCAAAGTGACATGCTGGGTCTGTGCTTGTATTTTGTAGTGTTTGCCTTTGGTCGGCACTGTGTCAACGCAAAGCTTTAAAAACAATAAAATACTGACTTTGGGGGAACAGAAAGGCTGAAGGATTGACTGTATATCTCTTTAATTTTAAAATGATAGCCATAGTCTCATATACAGTTTATATTCGCACCCCTATCAGCACTGAGCCACCTTCTCCCAGAAAGTACATCTTCCAGACCTCCTGAGTACATGAAACACTCTCCTCAAGAAAGCAATTTCCCTGCAGAATCAGTGAGCTTTGCCACCTCTTTGTCCTTCTTGAAATGTCCTGTGCTTCTGGCCCTTTAATTTAATGTGAGACATTCCTGCACTCAGGCAGCAGAGACTGCTTATGGCAGAGACAAATCAGTATTACAAGAAACATGTAATGAGCCATACAGCCTGCAGAATTCTGGACAGCATAAAGGGGAGACACTTAAAGACAGCTTTCTCAAAGTCATCTCATTAGCCTGGGAACCAAGGCTAAGAGATAAGAGAATTCTTAATCAGAGACTGGAACTTGCTTCTTATGTTTATTAGAAGCTTGTTTTTCTAAAGGTTGTACAGTGTATTTTCAAGGGGTCTGATAGCTAAGCTGTAATAACCTGACCTGTCTTGAGTTTCTATCATTACTGCTTGCAGACTGTAAACTAAATCTCAAATGGTAGTTCCATAAAACAGTAACTAGCAATATCTGAAAGTTACCAGAATTTATAGTAAGTTTGGATTCTGGAATCCTTGCATTAGTAATCCTCTGAAATCAAATTGTTTTCACACAGGTAGTGCAACCAGAACTGGGCAGGGAATCCCATTTTCCCCAAAAACTTTTCTCCCATGACTATTTTAACGTTAAATACAAAGTTAATGGAGGCTTAAGGCTCAGCTCCTGAGTAACAGTTATACTTTTCCCTTCAAGATTATGTTTTGGAACTAATAATTGAGGTCACTATATAAGGATAGGAGGTATAATTTTGTGAGATTCCTTAAGTAACTGGAAAAAGCTTTTGTTCTGGAAAGAGGAAGTGTGTAGGTATGCAGGGGCGGGAGGGAGAGGGAAGGGTGCATAATAGTTCCCACTGTAGTACAAACTATGCAGGAACAGAGCTATCAGCAAAGTGGAAAATAGGAATCAGCTTTGCTTCTAAGGAAAACAACTCCCAGGAGGAAGCAAAAGTCCGTATGTAATACCATAACTGCTCATGTGCTGTTACTTCCCACAGCACAATGAAAGTTCAGCTCGTTTCGTTTCTTAAAGAGGCACCCATGAAATTATGGAAATTCTCATATATAGAGTTTAGCACAGGGCAGCTACTGATATAATGAGTCACCAGCTGCAATGTGTATTTTCCTCTGTTATTTATCTGCAGAGAGGGAGATAACAGCAAAAGAAATCTCATGCAATATGGACTGAAGGGTTATTATAGCATTTTCTTAACCAGACCCCCTGCCCCAACACAGTCATCTCAGCCTATGACATGCCAGAGAATCATCACTGCAGAAGGAGTGACAGTTTCTGAAGGAAAATTTTAGCCTTCCTTCAGTGTCTAGCTACCCTTATTGAACCCATGATCTATAAATAGATCTATATTTATCGTATTTGTTTGTTCAAAGCTTTGAAATCTGTGTCCCTTATTTAAGCCAGTAAAAAGGTGCTGATGCTCATGTCTTGCCTACATTGAAGAGGCAGGAATAAATGTTCTCTTAAGACCCTGGTGGGTGGACATGTGATGAGACTTCCTTTGACTTCGGTCCACCAAGGAAAAGTTGAGGTGCTGGTGTCCTGAAGCCATATGTGACAGGTGGCCAGGGAAGATAAGCTTTAATTGATACGAAGCTTTTGCCCCCATAAATACCCCAAATGTAGTATTTCAAAATAGTTGCATTGGTAGGTAGTTAAGGTTGTAGTTATGCTGCTGCTCTCACTTGTAGGAAGTAGGAAAGCTGGGGTCACATGAGGTATGATCTCTGCTTTATGTCAGTAGGAGTTTTGTGAACATGAGCTTACACAGGCAAAATTGTTGCTGCTGTAATCTGTTCTGTGCATTATGGCTTAACTGTATTGGTATAAGGCACATCCCTGTAACAGTCACAGTAGGAGAGCGTCGGGGTACCCCTGCATTGGAGTGCCTGTAGAATGAGCAAATGGCAGGCACCTTTCTGTGTCAGACACTAATTCTTATTTACTCGTGTTGCTACAGCTTCACAGTAGAGTCTGAGGCCCTTGCTTACAAGAGTAAGGGAGAAATTTAAAATCCTGGAATATCAGGGTTTTGCACTTACAGCTCTCATCAGGAGGCTGCTGTCACGGCTGCTGGGAACAGGTTGATGTCTGAAGTGCAGCCATGGAAAATATGTTAGTGGAACGCCCCCTAGCTGAAATAATTTTCAGAACATGGCTAAGACAGAAATTTCCTGGGGATTTCAATATACAGCTGGGAGGAATTCCACGTTCAAGCTTCCTTGTGTTTTGTTTTCAGCTCAGCCAAGCAGTTACTCTAAGGATGGATACATTTTAGTTTATATACTGATCATTTTAGAAATGTGTCTTGCATTGAAAAAGCAATTTTCATTTTTTGTTCCTGTTAATTAGGTTGCTACAAATTTGGACATATGAGGCTGTGCTTGCAAAACTCATCTGAAAGCTAGATTGGTATAGATATAGATGTATTCCTACTTTAGAGCCAAATTAAGTAATCCTACAAATACAAGTGTCATAGAGCTCTGTGTTTTCTCTGGTGTCACAGATTGCAGATACTTCTCAAAGCAAGAGAGCTCTGCTTTTTCTTTTAGTAAATTGACTGAACTTTGAATAAGCCAGTAGCTTTGGTTTCATCTTCATTGAAGTGGGCATTTTAATGTAGAGAAAGAAAAGCAGGAAAACCTCTTTCTATGTAGTTAAGACTTTGACTTTATTATATACAGAGGATGGCATTGATTCTACCTCTTCCTTGATCAGATTGCTCAGCATAGGAATTTCTCAGAGTTTGCCAACATTGTACACATTCAGGAGAAGTTTTGATGTATCCAGTTAATGAATTATTTCTATTGCCCATATTCTCTCTTTCTCTCCCCCCCTCTCTCTCCGTAAGTCTCATTTTTAGTGTCATGTTAGAGGGAAATACATGGCCAGTTTAAAAGCCCCAAAGCTACACAAAGTGAAATATCTCAGGTGATACACTTAACTGCTGCTTGATTTTGGACAGGCTCTGCTGTGAGAGTTTCTTTAACCATTAAAAAAGTATCACTTGGCTAGGAAGTGGGTGATAGGCTTGTTAAAATGGTCACACAGTCCTTCCTTTGCAATGCTAACATCACTGCTTACACACAGAACAGAGTTTTTGAGGATGAAGTAGTATTGTAACAGTAGATTAGCCTGGTAGTTGCAAAAATCAAGCTCTTGAAGGTTAGAGACTTCCTTTCCTGACATTATCAAATGAGGTTTTGTTGTCTTACTGTTTTCTGTGCATGTAAGAGTGCATGAAAAGGTGGACTGTCACCACAAGCTGTCTATGTATTATTCTTCCTCAAGCAGAGTATACAGAACTGAACAGGAGTAATTTGTAATAGAGTACAGCAAATGCTGTCTTCAAATTTACAACAAGCATAACAAAAGTACGTTCAGTATGTCTCAACTGCTAATCAACAGCAGTTGTGAGAAAAAAACTGAGAGGTTCAGTACTTCCATCCCCTCCAGTTAGTGCTGAGCAAAACCTGGTCTCCCTTGTATTTCAAAAAGCAAAAAGTAAGCTTTTTAGCAACTTGTAAAACAACCTCATCTTGGCATTCTGCAGAATGTATAAAAGCAGCAAAAAGACACAAGCCCTGTTTTTCCTTTGTGGATCACTGTTATGCTGAGAGATCTCTTTTCTCATGGTTCCAACTGCAGTAGGCAAGTCCAAAAGTCAGTGTGCTGTCTTTTAAGGCCCCTGGTATTTTTTTGCATCTTTGGGGAAACCAAGACTGGGAGACACATGATAGAGTACCTGAAAGCATAAGGTAATAGCTCCTTTCCAGCTGCAACTTCCTACATTTTAATGGTTACAGGTGTATTTCCAAAAGTACTTTTTTTTTTTTAATGAAAATCAATGAGATCAAAAAGTGAAATTTGGAACTTACTTTTGCACAGTTCTTTATGAAGTGTGATCAGAATATGGTCTATTAGTAAGACTACAATACAAGGCATGGCAACTATCTGAAAAAATCTCTTTACGTTCTCACAGGGTTTTTTTTTCCTGTATTAATTATTCTTTATTGTAATTTGAAAAAGGACAAAATTGCATTTCCTTCCTTCCTTCCTGCCTGTCTGCCTGCCTGCCTCTCTTTGGGAATCACACTGATAATAGGCTGCAAAGTAGTAAGGAATTAGTACATTTATCAGCTCATCCATTTTAAAGCAGTTATCTAAAGCATCCTGCATATGAAAGTCTATAACAACTACACTGGTATTCGTAGTTTTTGCATAAATAAAGAATTGGTGGGTGCATCTTCATATATATTTTGTGTATACTACTTTCAGTTAAGAAATGATTTGCTGATAAAGCACTTAAGATTCTTAGACTTGAAAAATCAAGAAAAATATGTAAGTTAGACAGTAGCTTACATGTGTTAGTCTTGCAAGTCTTGAATATGGTGTACTACAATGATTATTGTCAAACAGTACTGAACTACTTATTGCACTAAAATTAAACAAAGGTGACACAAACTATGAATTGCTATATTAACATTTCTGAACTGTTCTGAACTAATTCCACTACCACCTACTAATTAGTTACTGAAGCCTAAATCTAATACAATTGCTATTTCATATCAAAGTAGAGTAGCAAACCATTATAAAGGAACAGAGGAAATTAAAGTTTAAGCTGTATTAGTTTAGCATGTGTTTAAATCATTCTGCCAAATTACTTCTGCGTTTAGCTAAATAGATAACTTTAGTCATGAAAGCTCAGCAAAAGAACTTGACTCAATACTTAAATACTTATAATCATACAAGTTTGAGTGCATAACACTGAGTCAGGATTTTGGCTTATCCCTGAAATTGATATTTTTACTACAAAGATCTTTGTTTGGATCCCAATTCTTAAAAAAATCTAGTTCTAGACCCTTCTGTAACAAAATATCAATACAAAGTCCTTCTGTTACAGGGACTACAATAGCATGCTCCTATTACAAACAGATGGGTTATCTAAGACTCATTAGTGACTCGACCATGAGGTTTTGTTGCCGTTGGAGTGTAATCAATCAGGAGGGAGAACTATTTGGTGCTTGTCTAGTGCTTTAGTAATTCATTCGCTATAGATCCTCATTAGAACGGAAAATTACAGCTGTAGCAATGTCTTAGTTTCAAGAAACAGAAGCATCTTTTTTCTTTTCCCTCTTTTTAAAATAAATGTTTCATGGTTGTAGGTGAAGGACATGCACATTGGAAGAAAAGCATCAAATGGCTGCTGGTAACTTATTCATTGCATTTTTAGCCATTGGGAAAGTTCCCTGCTCTATACAGCTGTGCTGGTTGCTACTTTAAGTTCTCTCAGTACACTGATACAGGAGAAAGAACCAAGCCTGAGAATCAGTTACTGTTGGAAGTAATGACATGTGATGTTATGAAGAGTCACAGGAATTGCAGCATTTATTTCCTTTGCAGACAGTTTCATGAAAAGTGAAAGGAAAATAAAAAAAAATAGGAAATTTTGAAAAATCAAAAGTCAGAACTCATAGGGTTGCACATTATTTTCCTACAGAGAGCAAGAAAATTTGCCATGATTTTTCTACTACTGACATGTTATACTATGAATCTACAACTATTAAAGTTTAGTGCAAATCTAATTCAGCTCATCAGTGTTTGCATGGTGTAAGAAATATTAACAGTAGGCCTCTGTGCTAGGGTATGCATGTCCTCTAATGGAACCACTTGCTCAGTCTCAAGTGTGGGCTGAAGAAGAATGAATGTACAGGCAGGTGTCTCTCAGAAGACAGGATTAAATGAGAGGTTTATAGCAGTTTCTGAGGTGGCTGCTCTGTGGCCACCTGTGTGTGATTATTTTCCTGTAATCACACTTAACCATAGAGATAACCACAGAGCTGTATTTCCATAGTGAGTCTCTTGGCTCTCCCTCTCGCTGTAGTCTGTATTTCTAGTGGGAAATACAGATCAGGCAAAGAGCTTCCATAGATTTGAAGAAAGTTCCTTGCTTGACCAAGGAGTGTGAATGGCTGATAACATGCCAATGTTAGGCCAGACCTACACAGGCCAAATTCAATCTATAGTGCAACATCACTAAAACTGATGGACATGGTCCCATTTGCATAACACATGCAGAATTTTGAGACTTCACTGCTCCTGGCTGTCAGTCTGCTCCTTGCACTGGTGTTACCACCCCTGAGGCAAAGCTAGCACAACAAGATAGGTGAGTTTGCATCTCTACTTATATACTTTTCAGCCTGATGGATTAATGCAAATTCAGCTTCATTGTTCATGTAAATTAAGATATCAGGTTTGGACAGATTAGAGAGAGGTAGGGACTTTTACTTTTCTGCTGTCCTTTCTTCAGGGAACAGCCTGTTGCAGAGATAGGTAACTTTTAAGGGCAGCAACACTGATTTGCACTAATAAACTTGTGGAGCCTTCTCTATGCAAGCTGTACCTTTGAATTGTTTTCTTTAACTATTAATGGATCTTCAACACATCTTCTCAAAATTAACAAGAGCAAACTTCTGCAATATTCTTAAGAAACAGTTTTTAGGAAACTCCTGGCTCTTAATGATTACTGGGATAGCTGATCTTGGATTTATATCTAAAGCTATTAGAATTTTGACTGTCTCCAATTGCCACTTTAAGTCATAGTCAGATCAACATGCCTTGTATATTTAGCAAGTCCAGGTTTTTGGAAGCTGCTTGAGATTTGACCTTGCTTTTTAAATTACTCAGAATAATTTCACAGATCTAATTAGGGTGTGAGAAAATCACTTCAACTCACCTCATTTGACATTCGTTCATTAAAGTAACTCATGAAGTTTTGTCTATTGTTATATATTACTGTCAGTGCTACATGAATAAAGATTCAAAAAGAGAATTGGCCTAAACAGAAACTATAAACCAGTGAATCATGTGGTCTGAATTTTACCTTGGCCAGCAAATTTTACCTTGGCCAGCAAATTGTCATGTGTCACTTCTGAGTAAAAGAAACCCAGGAGAGAGAAAGGTCTGAAGGGAGAAATAGGGAAAAAAATAATCTATGCTATGCTTGTGGAAAACACCATTTAATCAGCTAGACCAGTTAATAACTCTTGCTGCCTTTTTTATTTGTCAAGGGCTCAATATTTTTTCAATATGAGGTCTGCTTCAGTGTGCTTTAAATGGCAGTTTATAATTAATGGTACTTGAGCATCTCTTATTTCAAAAATTCATACAACATTCTTGGTTACAATTTATACATGATTTTAAAGTATAATTAATGTTCAGCTTTACAAGATATATGCAAACAGATATGCAAATTTGGAAATAAATATGCAAACATATAAAATGTTGTTGCATTAAGTAGTCCTTAACATTTTTAATGAAATCAATATTTTATTCATATTTTGCACACAATTTTGAGTACTTAGTGATTTGGTAGTTCTCAGACTTTTGTGGACCATGGCTGCAGATTGATTCTCTTGTGGCTCATCTTGTCTTCCACTCTCCTGAACCTCATATTTTCTTGATGGAAAACAGGAGCTAATCCAAACCCCTCTAAACTATTTGGATTCTTTTCAATTATGCTTTGTGGACATTTGGAATAGTAAACTTAAAATGTTGCTGAAACAGTTGAAAATAATCTTTATAAAAACTTTCATATTGAATCACATTAAAGGTTTGTCTAGCCCAATATCCTATTCCTAGTAGTAGCTAAATAAAAAGGGAATGATATGAAAATATACATCAAGTATATCACCTAGGTGTTTTTGGAGCACACAGCCAACTGAATCAAGAAATGCTTGGTTTTATATATATATGTGTGTGTGTGTGTGTGTGTGTGTGTGTATTCTATCTTTGGATATGTATATATAAAAATGAGAAAAAATACTGAAAACTTTTTTCACAGGAGTGTAGACTGTTGGTTTGTATAAGCTATGATCTCTAAATTTTACACAGCTCTTCTGAAAAAGTTGCCCTAAGGGAAGGGATTCCACATTTCATTTAATTTCTAATTCCAGCTTTTGCAAGTTTTGAGCCAGTTGAAAATGTGGATTTTTGCTGATCTGAATAATATATATATGGATGTATACATATATTCTGGAGATACATATGTATATATATGCTGTCCCTGACAGTGTTGGTGACACACCAGTTTACCTGTTTCTTTTGAGTGGTAGAGATCCCAACCCCAAATACACTATTACAGATGTGGTCTAACAAGTGATGAGTTTCTCCTCCCTCAGTGTACTGATGATGGTGTCACCACAGTCCAGGATGATGGGTGCTGTCTTCACCAGACATCATGTGAGCTCAGTGCTGCAAGCAAGGACATTGCCTCACCTGCCCCAGCCCCGAGACGTGGATCCTGGCAATCCCTGCAGCCCCTGGAGACTGGCATCCTCTCCTCAAGAGTTCATACAACCCAAATGCTACCTCCAAAGGACATATAGTTAAGATACCCAGATAGACAAGGTATAAAGGGGTGTGTAATTTTGTATTTAACTGATAAGACAGGAAAATCCTCAGGGGTCCTGAGAGAAAATCAGGATTCTGGCTGTAGTTGCTAGTAAATAACTAGCTATTAGTACTGGGAGACTGATGGGTGCTTTACAATTGTCACAGACTGAACTAGGAAGTCATAAAATATTGGTACTTCAAACTACATCCTTTACAGTGTAATAAGAGAATGCATGCTGAGGAGGGCCACCATGAGAAAAGCTTGGTGTTATAAAGGCTGAAGTAGCAGACAAGGTATGGAGGCAGGTTTCCATTCTGCCTTCATTTCCATCCAAAGCATGCTTTAAGATTGCACATTGTTTCACCTACTGAAAGAATTTCTGCAACTGGAAAAAATTACTGCAATTGGCTGTGTCTTCAGACACTTAAAGTCCTCCATCTATATTTTGCTGTTAGGTTGGCTTGGACATTTAAATACCTGAGCATACAAATGTAGAGTGGATGAGTATGGCATAGAAGATTGCATTCAAGTCACAATGCACCACAGAATGAAGGAGGTGTACCCTATCCAACTTCCAGTCTCAGAACCTGGGTAAATGTTACATTTTAGCCTTCATGTGCTACAGATCCCACAAGGTGACTATCAGTTGAAGAGTAAATATGGTTCCCTATCCTTGGTTTGCAAGATTACTAATAAAAATCACATTCCTGGGCTTTAATTCATTTAGAGTTACTACACAAACTTGTTACATCTAAAAAGCGTCATGCTGAAATGTTTTGTTGATCATATAAGAGTTGTGCATTTTAATAAAGTTTGTAGATTTGGTCACTTACATTTTTTTCAATACAACCTAGAATATGTTTCATTTAGTTTACATTGATGCATAAGTAATCAAAATCATAATTATATCGCTAAAGAAACATCACTTTAAAATAGACATATAAATGCTGTTTTGATCATTGCAAACTGCTATTTGCGGTGCAGTGTTTTAGTTATGAGATGTAGAAAAATTTATCTGTCTTTGCAGGTGCCTACTCAAAATGCTGTTTCAGGGCAAGTAGTGCTATAGTATTTTTCTGAGAGATATTGATTGATTTATTACTACAGGTACAGTGAGTGAAAATCAATACAGCTGCTTCCCTGTACATCTGTGGTAGTTACAAAGTTTTCAGAGTACAATTCACTGAAAGAAGTAAGAGCCTGGTATACTTAGCAAACCTATGTTCCGAGCTGTGCAACACCCTCTGCTTTCATACCAAATAACATTGGTCTTTAAAAGACTATAGTTGGGCACTTGCTCATGTATTTTTTATTCTTACAGCATACTTCAGTGCTGGGTTCTTGCAAGATTTTGTTTCTGTGGGCTGGATTTCATTTCAGCAGATTGCACAATCCCCTCTTCCTTCTATTGTAACTGGTTTTGAACTGTCTCAAATTCACCAATGGCTTTATGACAATCTGAAAATAAACAATGGCCCCTTACTTGCACAGGGCTATGTGATTCACAAATTCTTTACTTAACTGATACTTCTTTTCCCCTTACTTCCAGCCAGGCAATCCTGTGTGCTTTTTAAACCAGTGTAAAGGCAGTAAAATGTGTATACATTGAAACTTTTTCTTCCTGGCACTCCATCACTTGGAAAGCAATTGGAGGCTTTTCCATAGGCTGATGTATTGGCAGTAACTTAAAAAACCCCAAAAATATAGAAACATGATTTTTGATTATGCTATAAATGAGAATTTTTTCCTTCAGGCAGGCGGAAGGACATGCCAGCTGGACTTTATATGTTGGCTGTTAAAAAGCTTTAGGAGCCAAAATTATAATTAGCTCACTCATACTGAAATATGTTCTCCCTAGCTGTTTTATTTTTTTGCCAGAGCCTGATGCAATTTCTGAAAGATGCAATTTCCTTCAGCACAGGAAATACGCATCATACTGTTGGCATTAAGCAAGCACCCGTGCAGTGGCTGTTGCAGTGCTTGCAGGAATAGGTGATGCATCTGCTCCCTGGTGCATTTCCAGGGTGTCTGGCTGCAGGGCCTGGTGCAGGAGGCTTGCACTGGCTGGGACTGCTCAGTGCACCAACTGCAGGGATCCGCACTCCAGGCACAGGGGGCATGAATTGCCCAGAATTGCAGGAAATGCTTTTTAGAAGCAATCTGCATGAGAAGCAGGGCTAGTCCAGCAACACATCATCAGTGCAAGAAAATTGCTTATATTTCAGCAGCACCTAGTTTTATGTATTATAAAGTAGTGCTTAAGAGAGCCCATTGAGAGTCAGGTGTCACCTATTCAAAATCACTATTGCACACTGTACGTAAGTGGTGGGAGTGAAGGACTGGTAGGCATAGCTGAAGGAAACTTTATCAAGGAACTTTGACAGGAAACATGGACTACAGCACAGGATGCAGATCTGAAAGACATAATGGTTACTTACTGGGACAATTAAAATCTGTTGAGCAGGCCAGTGAGAGTAAAGGAATGAGTCTGGGAATGTTTTCATTCATTTCATTTTCATTCACCGCTGCCCTCTGTCTTCTGATTTTAGCATAGATGTGTCCACTGTGAGAACTGCTCCATAACTTCTGTAAATCACCAGAGTTGAGAAAAGGAATGGAGGATACTGAAGGAGACAGGATAGCAAATGAGATTTCATAACAAGTCAGACACAGCTGTGCAAGAAGAATCCAAAATCTCCTGTTTCACAGTTCAGTGCCATCCAATAGTTCATTTCAATTTGATCTGAAATTGCTACTAATTTTTTCTCTCAATGTTTGGACTGTTTATTTGCAAGATGGATATTCAATCATATTAGGTGTGGTAAAAAGCTTTCCCCTGAAAGTTCTCTCAGATTCTGTGTTTGGTTGGTTCCTTTTACTTGCATTTGTTCTTTCTCTCTCTGTTGTGGGTGCTTTCCCATGAATGGGGAAGTTTCTCAACATGAACCCATTTTTAAATTCCATATTAGATATTTATGATGGTTACACATTTGCATATTTTGGATATTTTGTGTGTTTTGTATAAGAGACTCTTATCCAACTTTCCATTTTACTACTTCCCAAAGGAATATAAAACTTTCTTTAGGAACATTATTTAGTTTGGATAAAAGACTCATAATCTTCTAGCACTGGGGAAAAATGAAGAGGGAGTGTTCTGAGTAGAAGATGTGAGAGCCTTTTAGTAAGTGCGAGAGCCGTGCACCGTTGGCAGCAGTGGTTTAGCCGGCTCATCTCTTCCCCAGCTGAGCTTTAGCCGGCCCTTCCCCAGCTGAGGTTTAGGCGGCTGTTCTCCAGCTGAGCTTTAGCCGGCCATTCCCCAGCTGAGATTTAGCCGGCCATTCCCCAGCTGAGATTTAGCCCGGCTCTTCCTCAGGTGTGGCCGAGCGGCTCTTGAGCTGGCGGGGCCGGGCAGGGGCAGCCGCCCTGGCGTTCTCTCCAGGGCAAAGAGAACCCTCCCCGCGCAGCAGCCGGGCACCTGCAGGACTGAAGAGCGTTTTAAAGAGTACTAAATAAGTTTCTTACTTTTTCAGCATAAAACTCTATAGTATGTTCATGAATTGATTAACTGATTTTATGGACAGTCTCCTTCAGATCAAATTCTCTAACTGGTTTTGAAACTGATTCTTTGCAGACACAAGAAAACACATGGAGAATCATATTCTTGCAACCACAGATCAATTCAGGTATTTTGGCAGGGAAAAAGAAGAAATTCAAAGCTGGAGTAGAAGAAAGAGCTAAAAATTAATGGACCATTTTGAAGTTTGAAGGCAAGCAGTTAATGTTACTCTATGAGTTCAATAGTAATCCAGCAAGTTTTTTCCCAGATACTGGATTTGATGCACGTGTCTTTCCTTAAGATGCTTTTTTAATTTCATCTGTTGAAAGACTAGGGAAAGAAATTATGCTTATAAGTTTGAGTTGAAAACTTTCTTACTAATATTAGAAATATTTAAAGGGATGGTTGAATGCCAGTTTGACTTCTTAATGTACAGACATCCAATATCTTAGTTTTGCTTAGATTCCTGAATTCATGCAAATATCAGTTACCATCTCTAACTCTGCTTTTTTCACATGAGAAGAATGAATGCTGTTGAGGGTGGTACCACCAGATAACTGAACAGAATTAAATGTTTAGAATTAGAACTCCAGAAAGTAAGCATGAAGCATTATATTACTTGAAAATTACTGTAGTTTCCATGGTGAAAAATGTGGAAGGATTGTAATACAGTTTGTAGCATCTATAAAAAGCATTATTTTGATGGACCATTTCCTATGTTTTGAAATCAATGAAATACAAATGATTGGAACATGATAACAAATATGAATAGGGTAAAAACCTGAGACCTTTACTGCTTGAAAAAAGGGAGTACTCAGACTTTTATGCTTTATGTTCTGGAAACTATTAGTAGCTGAAATGAAAAATCTTAATTTTCCTATAAGTTATACAGTGACATACTTGTAAAGGTAGTATATTTTCCTTCTCTTTAAAGCTGGATGTGTATTATAAAAGCAGTAGCTTTCCACACTTTTTATTGACTTATCTCTTCGTAACTTTTTTTAAAGCTAGTTTTGCATTAAAATACATGATGCCACCATAATTCTCTCTGTTGTACATATTTTCGCAGGACTGCATGTTGCCAAAGTAATTTTGATTATACTTAATCTCTAGTGAGCAAAATGCGGTTGTAACAAATACCTGCCTTTGGAGGAAATACATATATTTGAGGAAAGGAGGAATAGTTTGTGTGTGCTTTAGACCTGATTCAAGCACCTCCATTTAGTATAATAGTACTGATAAGCACTGTTTTGCTATGTCCCTAGTGATTTGCTACAGAACAAGCAGCAAATGTAAACAAAGATCAGTAATCCCCTCAATGTAAGTTCAATGCTGGGCCTCGTTAGATTCCTACCTCTTGTTTTTATGTAGGTAAGACAAGATATACAAAGGAAATGCATGTTTCTCTAGGGCTGTTTGATCTGAATTTAGTTTGCTTTGAAATTGGTATTTTGGAAATAAATTAGTAATAATGTGGTTATAATACCAATAAATTGGTATTGGAAATATTTTTACTTTTGAAATTGGTCTGCTTTGCTGTCTTTGCCTAGAGTACCTATAGTCCCAAGACTACTCCAACAGCTGAGGATATCTCTCCTGCAGCAGTTAATGAATGTTTGATGCATGGACTTCCTTACTTTTTGACAATACACTCATCTTAGTGACCTACTGTGGACCTCCAAGTATAAAGCACTGTCCTACTCTAATATTTCAAGAAGATAATCTGCAAACTCTGGCTGGTGGTGATCTTGCCATAGGAGCCAGCAGGAAATCTGTTATGCTTCATGTATAGCTGGTTAACCATTGGCAGTTACCAAAAATAGCATTACATGTGCATATACAGTGAAAAAGAAGCTAAAACCTGTTGTGGTAAAAAACAATGTAAGAGTGGAAACTGTGACACAAGAAGGGTAAAGCTACATACCCATACAGAAATTCTCTGTATCATTTGGTGGCTTTATTACAGAGAAGTGGCTGTGTGAAATAACAAACTGTTGTACCTCTGAACTTACCATTGAATAAAGAATCCTTAAAACCAAAAAATGAGACCATGAATAAATGAATAAGCAATGAGCTGTCAGCTGAAAAGAAACAATGGAAAACTAGGAAGGGAGAGAAGAATGAAGAGGAGTTGATGCTGAAAAAAGGTGCCAAAAAACCCAGAGTCTATCAGATTGGTACAAGCAATAGTCCCTAGTTCTTATTAGCTACATATACAGTGCCTGTTGTCAGAATCCTTTGGTCCTACATTAATTTATTAAGCATTTTGATAAACAATTTATTCTTCCCACAAGACGTGCCAATGGAGACAGAGAAGGGAGGAAGCAATGTCTAGGAGCAGTCATGCAACAAAGGCACAAGACAACCAAGGGTTCTGAAAGTTTACTGAAATGCATTTTTTGTATAATGCAATGATCAGATCAATTGTCATCATTCCTCCTAGAGCTTCTATAGATCACCAAAAACCATAATTTTCTAAGTTCAGCCACTATTTATATATGATACTAATATTACAGAGATAATAAATGTACTCATTCTTTTTATGCAGCTCAAGTGACATTGACATTGAGGAGAAACCATGCAATTATCCAGCTGTACTGACACCATTAGGGGAGCTTGTTCTGAATCACAGGTAAGTCAGATAAATATTTTGGCTTTCCGTATTTGGGTACAGAGCCTGTGGTCAGCAGTTGGTATTTGGCATGCAACAGCCTACGTTATCCGTTTTTATGCACCAACTAATTTCCATGATGTAGGGATTTAGGGATAGTGAAACAATTTCATCAATTATAAGCAAAAAAAAAAAATCTGTTTCATCTACTTCATTCTGGATAGCCACTGCATAAAACCTGTCAAAAACATATTGCTTCGGGTTCATCCCTGCTGCAGTTCCATTGATTACAGTGGAGTTAAATCAAAGATGAATCTGTCTGTTGAGTTTAAATCTAATGATTGGTTAAAAAGTCGGGGGGAGAGCCCTGTCTAAATCCAGGGCTGTTTTATCCTTGTGTCAGCATTTAATTCCATTTGCATATAAGCCTATTTCCCTTCTCTAAATTTAATTTGTTAGAGCTTGGCCCTCAGGAACAACAGCAACAACAAAGTAATTGCATGCAGTATTGGGCAATGGTGCCAATACAGCATGTGCTATAAAAATGTCTCATGCAAATTTATAAAATGTAGGCATTTGACACTCTGCCTGGTAACAGGTATCTGGGTACTTGAAAAGAACTCCAAGCCTCCGTTTCATGGACATGTGACATCTAGTAATAATACACATATGAAGAAGCCTTTTTTAAATATCAGCTATTAATTGTGTCCGTTTCACCAAAGGAAATAAGATATCCATGTCTTGTATGACCAATGGGAACATTCTAGAGTTTCACTGTGATGAGATAAAACTGGCTGAGGCTTAGTTCTCAGGCTGCACTAGATATCTATCATCTGTGACTTTGCACAAGGTACTTTTGCAGTGTGACTTAGCAAGCTTGTTTTAGACTGGGGAGGAGTGGTTGGCATTGTCACAATATAACTTGTTTGTTTAGCTGCTATAGTCCACTGCAGGACTGTGTTCTCATATCACCTTGCCTTGAAACACAGAGCCCATCTTCACTGAGACCCTTCACCTGGCCATTTTAAAATAAAAATACTCCTGTTGAACTTAACCTGATCAGCAGTCATTCCAATTCAGCTGTTCTTCCAAAGGTACTGGTACCTGCCTTAAGTTGATAGAATTCTTTATTCTTCTTTTCCCTATCCTAAATATTTGATTGCACCCAAAGGGAAAATCCTCAAATCAAAACAATTTGTAGGATTTGAGTTTTTCTTTCTGCTTTAAACTCCAGCTTTTTCATCATACATTCTGATGCATCAAAACTAATCATGGTCATGGATTCTTATGTGTTGTCAATTTTGCCCAACTTCATGATCTGTTGAGAAGAGATCACTTCAGTTTCACCCTTTGTGGAAAGAAGACACTGATGCTAAGGGGTAAATATATTGATCTGGGACACAGTGCAATTTTATGCAAATAACAAAGCCTGGAAGAGAAGCCAGGTTTTGTGAATTTGGTCTGCATGATGTGGGACTAATTTACAGAGAGCAGAGAATAAACACACATCCTCCCACTTTCTGATTTCTGTGTTTCGATAAATCAGGTGATTTCCTAATAGATCAGATCATTTTTATACAGTCTGTTCCTCATGTGGCCAGGAAAGCTCACTATTACCTCTGTTACTTGCTCCCGTTACCTCTCATTGCACTTTCAGCCTATCCTCAGTAGGATTAGAAGGCACTCAGGACCTTTCAGGAGGCACTTACCACTTTACAGGATTAGGATAAGCCTACCTTTGATGTTTTTGTGATCATACCCATCTGTCATAGCTGAACATGGTGAAGTAGGCTTTATTTTTATTTAATGTTCTAATTATGTTTAAAAGGTCAAATATAATTTTTTTTTCTCAGTTTGCCTGCTTTTCTTTATAAAATCAGTGAGGATGTGTTGTTTTTCAACACATATGCTAACATTTGAAAAGTAAAAAAACGCATGGTTAGAATCAGCAAATAAAGATGTGGTTTCACCTGATTTTAAGGTTTAACAATTGTACTCTATGTCACACTCCTTCCTCTTCTTCCATCCATATATTCATTACAAATGTCAGATAAGGCTAATCCTTCATGTGACATTACTACAGATGGTTACACTGGGGACTTAAACCAGATGCTGATAGTCTGGATAATCTGGATAAAAGCTGGTAACCTAAAACAAATCCATTTTGTGTATTACTCATGCTAACAGTTAAGATATATATAAAATCTTTATTACCCTTTAACACTTTACATAACTCTTTTGCTTTCCTCTTTTTATAATTTCAAAGATGTTATTTTAGAGAAGATTCTTCTTCATTTCTCACTGTCCTACCTCATCTAAATCATGCATGTATGTATGTAATAAGATTTAGGGAGGGGAGAGACATTTTAGATAAGAATGAACACTACATTTGTCTTTTGTTTTAAAATTCCCATTGGGTTCAAAATTTGCACTGGAAAGTAATTTTAATTTACTTTCATAAAAAGAAGTTTAATGAAAGCATTAACAGTAAAAAAGTAACTCCCTTCTGTACTTTTGAAGAGTCTCTGAAGTTGAGTGTTTTGGATGGGAGCTGATAGGGATGTCTTCTGCTGAGTGGCCCAGACCTCTGACTACACTTGATTGTACCCATTTTTCTTACTATTTAAGAATAGTAATATCCTATCTTAGATGAGATTTACTCTGAATATCATGTATGTTTATTCTTTCATTTAGTAATGAAGTTTGTATTCTGAACTGAGTGATTCACAAAGGCTTGTTAGTCTAGGAAGAACTCTTGGGTGTGTGTTAAGCAGCTAATTATTTACATGGGAAATTCTGTGACATAAACAAACTGGATCCTTCCTTGCCCATCTATGACTATCACTGAATGCTGCCCATGGCTGGAGGAATTGGAGAGGAAGATACTGGGTTATTGTTTGTAGCTTAGTGTAGTGCTATTTTGGGCTCTTTTAGCTGTAGTACTTTTTATTTATTACTAGGTCTTGTTTCTAAACTGGTCACTAGTCTGGAAGTATAGGAAAGTAAGTTTACCAAGCACCTGAGCTAGGCAATTATTGTGTAGCTTTTCATCTGTTGCTTAGCACACTTGAGATTTAGATTAGGGTAAGCAACTTGAGCAGGTCTCCATACAGTAAATAATCTCAGGTCTAATTTGACCTCCCTTTAATCCAGTGAGCTATGAGGGCAGTGGTCTGGAGCATGGTTCATGGAGCACGGTTTCTGTGATTTGCTTCTAAGCCTGTTTTGCCCCTAGTGTGTACTACAGGAACAGGTAAAGAAGTCAAGGTCCTGGGTCAGCCAAAACATGTGTAGTACTGAGGTTTGAATGCTGGGATTTAATAATGCCTTCTGTTGCCAAAGCTCTCAGCTGGACAATTCTCATAGTCTTTAGCAGCATAGCCAGTAGCTAGTAATGACTATCTCTCTTAGAGTCCTTACTGTTTCACTGATTCTAAAAGTGCATAGATCACACCATTGATTCAAATCAACACAGCTCTATTGAAATCAACAAAATTCATACAACTTATACCAGTGGAGAACCTTGATCCTTCCCTTCATGTATGGAATGATACAGCAGTGAAGAATACTGCTCACTGTGAGTTGAGTAATTCTCAACAAGTTACTGAAATTGTTTAGAAGAGTAGTCAGTCATTAGACCTTAGAGCACACTGTAAGGATATATGGTGCAAACCTTCTGCATCAATGGAGATGAGTAAAGACTTACTGTCCAGATATTTTCTGTTGATAATATACTGTTATCAAATACCATCATAACTGTTGTTCATTTTGGGATCATAAACCATTATAGTGGAAGAAAAAGTAAATACTTTGGTCTGAAAGGTTAGCCAGAGGAAGACAAATTATTGCAGAAGATGTGGAAAGGTGGAAAAGGTGAGTAATTACATGAACTATTGCAAGCAAGGAACCAAACTCCTACAATTATGTGTTTTGTGGCAAATGCAGTCTTGGTGGGCTGATACACATTACCCTCAATATCATAATGATTAGTGGTAATGTTATTTTAGTGTTTGTGGTAATTGAAGAGTGGAAGAAATAACTGGATCTATTTGATAGCAACATTTGACTAACTTTTGACAATTACTTTTTTTTAAGTGTAAATTTTTAAATTGTGACTTTAAACAGGAGCACTTCCTTGATGATTTATTTTAGAGGCTTACTGAAAGTATGAAAATAGAGTGAAGTTCTATTATTGACCATATAGATGTGGTTGAAAGACCTGTGCATAGGGCAGATATTTTGCTACCATCTGCTCCACTTCAGAGGAAATGCCCAGTTCAGCAGAGCTATTTCTTTGCATGTTGTAGGCCTGGAAATTCCATTTCAGCACTATAAAGTCTGATTCATCAAGAATGAAACGTCACTTTCAGGAATGCTGTTTAGTGGAGTATGTATGTATGGAAGTTATGTTCTGGTGTAGAGAGGGTCTTGGGTTATGTGTATTTTATGATCCACATATTTCTAATTCATCTTTTCCTTTTGAAACATAACACATGTTTGAGCTTCACTGATATGGGTTCCTGCTTATTATAGTTAATGGATTATTCATCCTCTTTGTCCTTGACATAATCCTAAGTATGTGCATAAAACTCAGATCATGTTGCCCATAAAAACCAATCAGCCCAGAGTTCTTCTGCAAGGTGTTGAACATTCACCCAGAGCAGATGGTAAAGATAATGTTTAATAAAGAGTTAGAGGATTAGTTGGAACAAAAATAAGCTAAGAGAAAGGGATAATTTAATTTCATATGAAACTCCATGACATTTCATGTACCCAAGGACTGATTAAAATTATGCCAAAAGCTGCTCTTTTTGGCCAGTTTGTCCTAATACTGACCCTGCTTATGTTGTCAGCTGCTGTATATGCATGTGTTATTTTACCACTCTCTGAATAACTCAAAAGAAAGCTCTTCTGATTCTCCTGTGGCAGGCAAAAGTAATTCTTAATTAAACAGGAAGAGGAGAGATGATAGGATTCTGCTAAATGTGATTAATATATTTAAACAACTGATACCTCAACTGAGGTTTAAAAGAAACGTTTTATAGGTAATTTTAAACATAAATAAATTTTAAATCGTAGTTTTCATAATATGTGGAGTTAAGCTTTGGTTTGCCTTGAATATTTAGATGCTGAATGGAAAACAGAGCAGGGCATAGTCCATAAATGATTTTCAGTCTTGTTTTAGGAAAATTTTTTTTTGCTATCAAAAACATAGTGGAGTAACCAAACCTATACATTTTGCATATTGCATAACATATGTAATGAATGTCCAGTTGTTCTTTAATAAGGCTTAATAATAGAAATTGAATAAAACAAATCAGAAGCAAATATTTTACAGTTATGGTATTTCTGGGCCCATGGTTATCTGCTACAAATTTAAGATTTATAAATCAGAATCTTTGACAAAGTGTGTCAGGTATAGATGCTGCAGAAACAAGTAAGTGGAATTTACTTGTGAATGCAGTGTCCTTTGTTCTGAACACAAAATTTAAATTTTTTGAAGCTGTTCTCATAAATAAACACATGCTCTTTTAAGAAGACATTTTAGAATGGTTGGTGGGAGACAGAAGACAACTCTTTCTTTTAATTGTTATGGCACAAGAGCAAAACAGGATCAAAATCCAAGCTATTAACTTACTTTACTGAGACTCAGTGGTCACTGAAGCATAAAACCAGATGTAAGCATCTCTGGACTCACTCCAGCTGAAGCTTAAAGCTCTGACCAGTCTTTAATGGTAGAGAACTGTTAGCTGCTTCTGTAATGCAGGAAGACAGAAGTATTCTAGAATCAACATAATGGCTTCTGCACTGATGTGGGCCAAGGCCTAAACCTTTGGAAGCCTCTTGATATTTGCTGGCTTGGGTAATATTACTACTTAGTACTTCTAGAATTCAGCTGAAATGTTCTCAAAACCTGCTCTGCATTTTAGAGCCATTTCCTGTGCTTAAGACAGTGTTTGGCTCCCTAAAATAAACACTCTAAAGTAGTTTTCTGCTGCAGATTATTCCTAACTTAACTTATGCTCCTGTTGTTTCTCAAATTAGTTACTTTTGAAAATGTTCCATTGGGCACTTCAAAGAGCTGAGTATATTTAAAATAGTCTGAATTAACATAAAAATAGCAAGACACAATTAAGAATGAAGTGGAAATTAATGAAACCTTAATTTCACTGACAGTAATTGTAAATATTTTATTACAAGATGCAGATTTAGATGACTAATGGTTGTGAAACACATTACTATAAAACTTATTTCCCAGTTTCCTTCAGTCTGCTAAATACTTGTCCATACTTCATTGTAGCCATCTTTTGAAATCACAGTGGCAAGAATAAAGCTCAGGATGTCTGTCAGCTGATACACAGTATCAGCATGAGATAGTGCAGCTCAGCAAGAAGAGAGGGTCGTATCACACAGCTGAGATGAGACATAGATAAGTCTAAAGCAAGTTATGGCTTTATCTCATCTTAACCTTGAACCAGATGCCCTTCCCAAAGCCCTCCCTTCCCCCCATCCCCCCATGCTTGTAGTGCACTACAGCTGTGCTGTAACAAACAGCTAGAATGAGCAAAATTGGAGATGGGAGAAAGACAGCCTTAAAAAGGGTACTTTTTCATTCCAAACATGTTTCTTAAAGTGTACAGATAGAAATAAATTGATTGACTAGCTGAATTTTGAAATAGAACAAGCAAGTCAGGTATGAAAAGACTTCTGTTTAGCACTTCATGTTAGTAGAAAACTGATAGCAATGAAATGTGTTGTGAAACAAAATATTTTTAACTTGTTCATATTTTTAATTTAAATAATATTCCATCCACAATAAACCCCAGAAATTGTGGTCATTGAGGAGTGGGTAGGCATTCTAATTCTCTCCCAGATGGTGAATGATTAATGTACAAGTAATTTCTCCCAGCACTCGGAATGTTGTTCACCTTGTAAGTCCTTTCAGTTACTCACTCTCCAGCCTGCCAATTAGTGTGTTCACATCATCCTCAGATAATGCTTTTTTTTCCACCTATCTGTATTTTTTTTGGTCTTGGAAGGGAAATGTCAGAAAATAAGCTTTTTTTGCTTTCTTCTACTTTGTTTTTCTCAACTGCTGCCTTTTCAAAAGTTTTCAGAAATCAAATGCTTTTTATTTCCCATTTTATCTGCAGTGGTTTCCTAGCTTTCATTCTCTAGCTCTAGTATCTCCTTTAATGGGGTCTCTGTGCCTCTTTTCTCACAAGGTGAACACTTTCTTCATTTTTCTGTCTGAATTATACACTCATACTTCATTAAGACATTTTTGGGTTTTGGTAGCTCTGGGATAGGTGAGATCCTACCACTAAGCATACCACATTTTGGATGTGTTTCTTGTATGCATAGTTATTGCCCTTGACTTTGACTAATAATTTTTTTTTCTAAGGCTCTTATATTCAAATTAATTATCTCTTTTTTCATTGTTAGATGTTTGTCCAAAGGAAGGTTAAACTTTTACTTGAATATCATGAGACAGTAATTTTATTAACAGAAAACCCACAAATTATTCATTGGCCCATTGTAAGTCTTTCTGAAAGACACCCTTGTGAAGATAATAACTGGGATATGTGCTTTTCTCTAGCAATAGTTTTGCTTCCTAGTTACATCAATGGGTTTTAATAAAGAGATATCGTGCTGCTACAAGAAACTATCTAATGGTATTTCACAAACTGCTTTTCCCAACAGGAAAGAAAGCCAGTAGCAGCTAAAGTCACTGCTTTTCCTTACAAATATTCTTAATTTTAATCTCATTTTAGATTAGGGGATCTCCAGAATAAGACAGTATATCACATATGTCCAAAACTCAGAGTACAGCTAAATTTTCTCTTCCTCTACAACTTCTGAGGTCCCTGCTGAAGATTACTGTCTTATCAGGCCTGATGTAAGTTCATACCCCAGACAGATCTCAGTCTGTAGCTGCAGTTCTATACCCAAAAGGGTAACAACAACTTAGTTCCTGCTGGTAGATTATTGCTGCACCTGTGACTTATTAAATTAGCCCCAGCTGGACTAGCTGGGACCTACCAGCTGCCAGGGGGGAGCAGCAGTGTGCTCCAGGAACTCTCCAGCTTCTCCATCCCGTGCTTTTGAATGGAAAAACAGCACCGAGGCAGGAGAAGGGCAGAGGCAAACTCAGGTTCTCTTTCCTTACACAGAAAATAACCCTTACTCAGTTTAAGCTGCATCAAAGCCATAGTGTAGCACCCACTTTCCAGATAAATGCTTAAATTTCTGCATACTGCAGAAATATCATTGACATACTCCCTTCTTAATTTGGAAGATCTCCCAGTCACCTGAAGTAAACTACCATTTTTAACCACTTGTGGCTTCTACTTTCTACAGATATGCCAAAAAACCCAAAAACCCAAAACCACAAAACCAAAAAAAAACCCCAAAAAACCAAACAAAAAACCCAAACCTGGTGCAGAAGAAGAACTGGAAAATCCCATTATAAAAAGATATTTGAAAGGACTGGTTTTTTTTCTCTTCAGTAAATAATAGTTTATTTTTTAAAAAGTACATGCTATGCTCTTCCATAAATATCCTCTTCTGGAAAGCCCTATAAAAGAGGAATGAATTATGTGCTTTAAGGATGCCCTTCATTAGCATAATTAGAAAAGCAATTCTATCTTCTTCTTTCTTCTGAGACAGCACATACCACCTGATTTGGCTTGCCTTGCCTGTGCAAGTCACACTGAGCTGGCTGCTACTTTGGCCAGTGAGAATGTGAGAACATGGAGAAGCTGGAGACAGAAAAGATTGGATCCTCACAGTTTCTAGAAACATCATGTTTTTGAACCTCCTTTCTTAAAGAAAGTATAGAAATTGCTCCAGGTTTTAGGTGAGGAGTGGTAAGATGCAAAATATATTGCTATTCCCCAGAGGTTAAATTAGTGGTTAGGAAGGATGCTTTGCTTGTTTGTAATTGCCAATTAAAAAAATTAAAGGAAATGTTTTGTTTTAAACAATTCTATCCCCTTTTGAATGTGGGCTGATGCGTACATATGAAAATCAAATTTATAATATTTCCAATGCATATAAATTCAAGTATAACACTTTTAATCTTTAGCAGATAAGTATTTACTGGGGACTTAGCTTCATTCTATTTCCTCAGCTATGCTCCTGATGATATAATGGAGCTGTGTGTGACATTAGGGGTAGTGGATTTGATTTTGCTTCAGGTTGACATTTCATGGCACTACGTGTGAAAAATTACATCATCAACAAAGCCTTTCTTGCTGGAGCCCTTGGACACAACAATAACACCTTCTCATGCTAATTGGAGCCTGTATGATGTCTGAGTGGTTGCTTTGCTGTTCTTTTTGAGTCTTTGACGCTTACCCTGTTGCCATCAGATGCTAAAGATAAGATGGAAGAGCAAAAAATGTAGGAAAAGGAAAACAAACAAGGCTACATATTGGTTTCGTGTACATTTAAGTGGCATTATTTAAGCAAGTCAGTTCTCTTGCAAATCAAATGAAAATGAAGTGCATGGAGGATAGCTGGAATAGGTATATCTATCTTTACTAATCTGGACTAGGATTTCTTTCTATTGAAGCTACAGAAATTCATATAAATAGGGGACAGTTTTCATTAATTTTCAATGTTTCTGAAATGTATATTTTCATATGCATAAATGTTGAATTGTCAAGCATGATAGAAGTTTGTAGAAACTGATTGCCTTGTGAATCAACAACAATGAGGCCTTTTCTTCATGAAACTGAGAGCCTTGGATTACAAATCAAAGGAAATGAGGGCAAACTAAGAGTTAATGTATGGCATAGTTGCTTAAGATCAAGAGTGCAGTCTTTTACAGAAATACTGGTCTTATTGAGGCAAAATTTGGTGGTACCAGCACATGGTATTGCCACAGAGAAAAGATAAATTTAGATTGAATGATTTCTCAGTTAAGCAGGGACCAACAGGGAGTTTATAATAAAACAATTTACGCTTACTTTGGAATATGACAATGGCAATTTTTCTTGTGCTGAAAACAAACCATTACTGATATATGTTTGAGACCCAGCAGGAAGCTTTCTAATGCAGACTCTTTCCACATCTATCCAGTAGCAGATGTAATTTTTCTAAGTTGTGTAGCAGTATATAACGTATTATTACTCTGGTCACATTTTCCTATCATGGTGAAAAATCTAGATTTGTTAGGAATCCCCTAGAAGTGATGTATGTCCCTCAGCCCTGAAAGTTTGGCTCTTAATGAATTAAAGACTTAAATTCACTTTTCTGTCTTTAGGTTTCATTAAAAATATTTGTGGTGTAATCTCTGATTCTAAAAAATTTATGAGGTAACATTTTGACATATGTAATGTGAGTTTTTGATTCACATGCTCCAATGTAAATCAGGAGGGATTCCTTTGTCAATGCAATAAATCAAGGTGAAAGGACTGACTTCCTTTTTGCAGGAAATTTTAGTTCAATTTGAAATGCCTGCTACTAGAAATATTATATTTCTTGTGTCTTATTTTAGCTGTGTAACAGGAGGAAAGGTTGTCAGTATTTCTGATCTAAATCTGAAATTTCTATTTTTGTCAGTATGGATACAGCCAATCCCACCAGATTGGTACAGTAGAACCTATGGACAGAGAATTGCATGTAATAGCAACCAGTCTCTCAGGGGATGTCCAGGATCACTTCAGGTCAGATCAGACTATTAGTACTCCTAGCATCGGGCAGAGGTGTTTCGAAGACTTCTTTGCTGAACAAGATGACACTGATATAGCTGATTCTGAACTAGAGAAATAGCTGCCATTTTAAAGCTTGGGATCTTGAGGAGCTGCCCATCTAAAGGAATGCTTTGGTTGTTTGGTATTGGTGAGCACCATTGATTTATGGGAGAAAAGTTAGCAGAAATTAATTGTAAAGTATTGATAATTGCACTGAAATTTCAGTGCAGGCCCAAGGGGAACACATTCTTCTGATTTCTAGATTATATATAGCAACATCTTGATGCTATTATGATGATTTGCAATTGATATATCTTAGCACAGGAACGTAACATTCCTAATGAGATATAGCAATAATTTACCTGTCACAAAATGATCTTTTCCCTTGGAAGTGACAGTGTCTTACTGTTACAAATATGTCCCCATTGACTAAAGCACTAATGAATACAAGTCTAGCATTATCATATTTAGATATTTATGCCATTTGATAAAGTGTAGAACTTGATCTGGATCAAAACTATTCATATAGTGCATGAATCCTAGCGCATGAATAGTTAAGGCAGTGAGGATATCTTTCCTCTTTTTTTCCTGGCACACAGAAGGCTTGAGCTACTCAGGAAATAGCTGAGGTAAATGAAGAGATTTTTCAAAGGAGACTAGAAGAGTTAAGCATTACACTCTTAATATAAGTTTTTTAAGCAATTCCTTTTGGAATCTCTGAGCCATTGTTCCTGTAAGGCTCAGTTCTGTACTCCCTCTTTAGGCTTTGAGCCCATACATTTATGTGGGATTAATTTTAAACATGCAGGCCTGTGGCCTTCAATATACACATGTGTATGCATTTTCAGAAACAGAGCTGTAGGAGAGATTCCCATTTATTTTGATGGGAGTTCTGCCTGAATGCCGCTTGAACTCTTCTGTTACCAAAGCCATTTTTTGACACTCCAGTTGGACTGTTGTAACTGGGAAGAAGTTAATTCAGTGAGAGGAATGTGTATTGCATGTTTTGCCACATTTATCAGAGGAAAACTGTTTTCTTACTGCTGAATTTCCTTAGTGATGTAGATTTAAGTTTACTTCATAACACCTGGAGTAGCTCATACATAGTTTAATGTCAATATTAACTAAATTCTGTACTGTTGCTTTTGCATTATTTTGCTTCCTATTAGTATGATTGGAGAGATGGCACAAATCTTCAAAATACACATTTCATGTGATATGCACCACTGGGAATTATTCTATAACCATTCTATAATTTTTAAAAGTACTGTATAATATGGTATTTCTTTGATGTTTTGTGATTTTTGGTCATTTTCTCACAAAATCAATGAGGATGACTTTCAATACTCAAATAGGGTACAGCTATTGATCAGATGTTTAGAAGTGTGTTTGAACTCTGCATATAACTGCTGGTCAAAACCTAATGATAACCTAATAACCTTAAGTGGCTCAAACTTCCAGAATTTGGAAGTCAGTTCTTAATAAATATTTTAGGATTAAAATTACTATTTTAACACAATACCTCCTGCATATTGGTTTGCAGGATCGAATGGAGACCTGGACTTGTTGTATTATTTTGTGGGAGTGCTGCACTTACTGGCATGAATCTAGATACTGCAGTACTTGAACAGAACTGGGTTTTGAGGTGAAAGAGAATCTTAAGGTGCAAAATTTCATACATGTTGTGAATACTGCATGAGAGTTTGTGAACTACTCTTCAGCAGTGCAATGTCTTTAAACAGGCAGAGGGCAGGGATTGAGATTGATAGCTACAGGACTTTAGACACATTGCAGCCAATGCACCGGAGTTCCAGAGTACACTTCACCCACAGGACTGGGTATGATTTCACTGGAAACATCTTCCCCACATGTTTTCTGTATGAATGAAGAAAATTATCTGAGTGTGGGTTTGAGCAAGTACTATTGGGAAGCACATGCTTACTCTAGCTATAGCCTATCTTTAATTACCATGATGGTTTGTATTATGTTGCTTTAAAAAGCACTTTAATTTCAGAAAACATTGAACTGGCTTTTACTCTATCAGTACTATCCCAATATGTTGCTTTTTAAAACTAGAAATGTTTAAGAATTTCTGAAAATTCATGTCACTGGTACTGGGCTGTCACACTGGCTCTGTTCTGTAGCAGCAGGATGCAAAGTGTGCCATGAGATGACACCAAGTACAAATCCGTATGAAGGTCTGGGGAAAGAACACAATGGGAGATATTTGAGGTGGTTGATAGGAAATCCTCTTGGATAGCATTTACCTTTTCCCCCACATTTACACACTAATATTAAAAGTGTTGACGAGATAGAACAGAGTCCTGGATGGCTCATAAGTCCTTTCAGTATATAACAAAATACTGCAGTATTGTATATCTCCATCTGTTTAGTACTGGTTTCCTACAAGGAACTTAGGCCAGCTTACACCTGATAATTTCTGGACAATACTAAAGTAGAATAGATTTAAACTTGTATGATGGAAGTGAAAAGCCCTATTTATTTGTGCCTTGACCGTCCATGAGCAGAGTTTGTCCAGGATTAATATTTTTTGCTAAAGGCATTAGAATTACTTGAATAATTCTGATATAAACTAAGTTTGGATCATCTTATTCTAACATCTCATCAGCCAGAGTAATGTGATGAAAAATGTAACTAGTCACTTTGTCTGGGAAGATTAGGACAGTACTTCTTTAAAGTGATTGGAAAACCTCTGATATGTGTGAGGAAAAGAAAACTTATTCCATTTTTACTGAAATATGCAAATAATCTTTAAACTGCTGAAGTGGTCCATTATGAATATTGAGCAAATATGTACCAAAAAAGCACACAGAAGGTATGTAATATAAAGCGGATGCAAAATATTTCTTCAGTAGTATTACTTATTTTCTGTTACATGACCATATTTGTATCTGCTTCGTAGGCAAACCATTTTCTTTTGAAAAAAAAATCTCAACTCATACGTCACATAATTTCTGCTACAACAAAATGAACATGCCTTTAAAATGCTGCATGGAAAAAAAATTTTTTACAGCCCCCAAAGGCTGGACGTAGATAGCTGGAAAAATGGAGGAAGAAAAATTACATGCAAAAGGGCATCACTGACCCAAATGTTGGCCGTATTTGGGTACTTAGTCTTTTGGTTCTGATATTACAAGCAGATTGATAGGCTAGTAACTAGCATGTAGAAATGAACCATCTCTGAAGTATTTAACATTTATACAAAAGGATAAATGTCAGAGTTAATTAGCAAAATAGGTGCAGCAACAATTTTACATCTGTAAAAGCTGATATAAATTAATATTGTAATGATGTATACTAAAGCTCCTGTGAGTTTGAAAGCTATTGACAAGTTCTTTTATGTACTCAGTGTACTACCCGCTCAGCAGTACACTGTCATTTTAGAGTAATTGCCCAGCAAACTTTTAAAATGCTGTCACAAAAAAATTGCTAAAACAGAGGTAGCTCTTTAATTTGTCTGTCACTTTTTCTGTCACTCCTACTGCACTTTATGTTGAGTGCAAGCTTAGCTGTCACATTGGAAGTTCTTCCACATATTTTTACAGATTGGGTTGAGGCCATGTTGCCAATTTGTCCTACAATGTTAAGGAAAGTTTTAAATAAAAATATTTTGTAATCACTTGTTTTACTTGTACACATTAATATAGAAGATTGGGAATTATTCCTCCTATATTTGGGGAAACTATTTTGGATTTGTAAAACAGAATGAGTTTCACTTGAGATGATGATTTCTCCAAACCCAGCTGTTTCATAGGTGAATGTATATGTGTGTGTGTGTATATGTGGGTTTTTTAGCATATATAATACAGCTGCTTAAGGCTGGTTAGTAGTTGATGTTCTGCCCAGGTACAGGTTCTTAAAATGAAGATTTTTCTGTTCATAGAAGATAAAAAGGCTACAATGGGAACTTACCTCAGACTTCAAGTGGCCAGGATGCTCAGCTGGAATGTGAGAGAATGCTAAGGGAAGAACTAAAACATTTTTGTAGTGTTCACTGATTTATTCAGATAGGAAACAGTTAAACATCTGGAAACTTTGATTTTTCAGGAGATGGGAAGACTTTTCTTTACAGTTCTAGATCCAGGAATTTTCTTGTGCATTGGCTATTCTTGTGTGATGCTGGAGGCAAAATGTCAAAAACATAATCCAATTTTTTGCACCTTTTCTAAAAGATTTTATTTTCTGCTTGCCTTTTTAGGGAGGCCCTTCCAAGCAATAAGATTCCATGTTATTTCCCAGGGCAGAGTAGAAGTATAAGGCAGCTATGTCAGACAGCAAGTTCTATGCCAATAAATGGGGAAAAGTTGCTTTAAGGCCAGAAGCTACTTATGCAGCCATCAGACTTCCATGCAGTTAGCATTGTATTGTGCAGGATATTCTGAGATCATGAGCAAGAAGTAAGAGGAACTGAGTCTGTTATCCTTCTTTTAAAAGAAACTTTACTGTGGCATATATTGCAGACTCCATAATTGAAATTGAGTGCAAAATTCTGAATTGCAGCAACTTGATCAGCTAAATGCTCTTACTGCTAGAAAACTGTTTATGCTGTCTGAATACCATCACAATTGGAAACTGTATTAGGAGGAAACAGCTGAAATTCATCATCACATGGATCACTTTTTTTTCTTACTCCTTAAAAAGACTTTTCATATTTAGTTTTCATACTTTTTGAGGGTAAAAGAAAAAAAATACTCTTTATAGGATTACTTTTTGATTTCGGTGAAAGGAAGGTTGCATTTTGATTTTCACCATCATTTAATTCTCTCAAGTAAATAGTTTCAAAAATAAAAATGAATAATAAAAAAATATGAAGAGCCAGATATGATTTATACATTTAAATGATGAAAAAGCTCTTCTTTTAACATACAGAGTTACTAACAGTTTACACATTTGACTGTAGGGGGAGTGAATATTCATAATAAGAACAATTTCACAGTATGAAATGGCAGTATTACTGACAATCTGTGGATATCAAAGAATGAGCACTGGCACATTAATAAAGAACTTAAAAGCAGATCCACAGTCTAACATCTTAGGAGCTATAAAACTACAACTTCTACATGAGTCATATGTTTGAACTCCAAACTATCTTATAAAATTTAGCTGGAACACATTTTTCTTGACACAAATGAGTATATTAATTTCCATAAGATATTATCTCTTACCATAGATTTAATTCAGATTCTCTTTCTACTCCCACTAAAATAATTGCTTACAATATATTGACTTGATTTTATATGGCTAATTAGAGCAGTGGATGGAAAAAAATAGGTTTGCAGGTAATAGTGAAATTAAATATGTTAATCTGTAGCTCAGTGCACAC
Source organism: Camarhynchus parvulus (assembly GCF_901933205.1). Lineage (NCBI taxonomy): Eukaryota > Metazoa > Chordata > Aves > Passeriformes > Thraupidae > Camarhynchus > Camarhynchus parvulus. The sequence continues at coordinate 15,279,684 of NC_044578.1, read as the reverse complement.
ATTTTGTATAAGCTTTAATTTGCTATATAAATTATAGTTCTGCATTTAAAAAATGCCCTTGAAAGAATGTCCCATTTTTTGAATACTAATACCATAGGGAAACAAATATACAAAGCTTTTAGCTATAGGCTATATTTGCATAAATTAAGACAACTAGTCAGTCTGAATATCCAACTGCAGATACACTTTCAAAAGATATTCTACAAAGAGTTGGTAGGACTCTGTATATTTAAGATTTTCATTCAGTTAGTAATGTAGCAGTCCTTCATAATAGGCAAGTACATTTTGAACAATGAGGCATAAATAGTATAATAAATAGGCTGTGGTTTATCAGCTAGAGCACAGAACAATTATTTCAAAAGGCTCTGAACTAATTTCTCTCTGAGCTGGTAGCAAATATCTCCACTACTGGTCTTCTTTACAAGTTTATTATACAAAAAGCTTGTATGACTCTCAGTGTAGCTGCCCAGTGCAGTGTGTATTTAGTGAGATGACTGCAGTGACACGTGCTATTGTCCACATAGATTTTGGTAATCTCAGCTAAAAGACTGGTAGTTTCAACCTTTTCCAAAAAAATCCTCACTGTTTAGAAAATCCTTGGTCCATGTGAATTCAGTTAAGAGTCACTAATGATAGAGAGAAGGCAATTAGAAAATTTGTGTTGCAGAGTATGTCCTAATTTCTGCTTAGAGTGTTTTACTAAGGAGACAGGCATATGTATGGCAATACACTTTTATGCTTCTTTCATAGTCAGGGTGGTCAAAATATTCTCTCTTGTTTAGGCAGTGGCAGTAAATTGGGATCAAATCCTTAAATGAGAAAAAGAACCTAAATCCTTTCTGTATCTGGTTCAGGAACAGTATCTCTACTGGAGTTATACAGACACATTGTGGAATGCATAGGAAACATTGCATGGCATTCAAAATGCATCCCAGGAAATGTTTATTTTGAAGCAGCATCCTAAGTAATTTTTATTTTCTTTGACTCTGTATCAGTAATCAAGATCTTGTATGCTCTAGACAGAAGAAAGCATCACTGGTCAGAAAGTTTTTGATGAGTCTGTGACTTAGACATTTAATAGTGTTGGAGTATTAACATTTCAGCTATATTTTATTGCTTCCTTTACCATCTTAAAAGGCAGCAGTATGCTCTGAGTCTTCCCACTAGCTTCATGGTGGAACAGAAAACTCAGAGTTAATTTAACCTTCAGACTGTCAAAGTAAAATAAACATTTTTTTAAATGAAAATAGCTAGTCAGGAATAGTTCACAGTGAAGAACTTCATTTTTTATTCATTCTGTTCATACAAGGTGAAGATCATACAAGTGAATGCTTAATATTGTTCCTCTGAGGGAGTGTCACTGAAAGTATCACCTAGAATTAATGGTTTGACGATGCTGAACAAGCCAGAGAAAATTGCCCCAGAATGTGTTTTAGTAGCACTACTGTTCTTGGGTGAAGATTTTCCCCTTGGATTTTCTTCATTCCATATAATGCTGTTTGTGCAATTAAATAGTCAATTTAACATTCTGGCAAAATAACCCTTCAACATCAGCTTTCCAATAAGATTATTGTGATTGTCCATTGCTCCTTGCTGATATATAGAAGTTAGTATAGTGCAACAATAAATCTCCTTTATTAAAAGAAAAAAGCACGTTGCATAACCAAATATCACCAACTATGACTAAATATGTGACACTATGAGCCCCAGTTATGAGAATTGGTAGAATAAATGCAGTCTCTAGTGATCCTTTATCAACCTTTAAGCCAGGTCAGAAGTTTATGTGACACCTTTATATCTGTCTTCTCCATTACTAATCTAGAAACAGCTAAAGACTAGCAAATAAAAAAGAACATTTAAAATACGAAAATTGCCACAAAATTCAACTTAGGCAATGTAATGGTGTAAGGTTTGAAGAGAAATCTCCCACAGGAAGAAATCCAAAAGTATGATAGAAGTCACATCAGCTGGCCAATTTTGAATTTTTTTTTTTTTTTTTTTGAAATATGAGAGAACACTTAGCTGAAGTTTACAGTCTTTAGGGCCAGTTAACATGGAAGACCATCATACACAATTTCAAGATGCACTTGATGAAAAACACCCAGCTGGAATGGTTACAGAAACCTTGTTTCACAGCAAGTACATTGACAGGTTAACTGTGACCATAGAGGGAAACATGCAGCTGAATGATAAAGGGAGTACAAAAAGTCTAATACAGCTTCCCAGATTGACTCAGACTATGAAGATATTGGCCAGATTTACTGAGAGGCTCTGCAGATAAAACCCACCAACTCCACTTAGGAGCAGTAGAAATCAGGGGTGAAGGAAGAATGAGCCTTAATCCTTTCCTCCTTTTGCAATGAGAGCTCATCCAATCTGTACTAAGAGCAATGTAATTTTTGCTTCTGCCTGAAAACTGTCAGCTAAGACCAAGTGAAACTTAAAATGGAACAATTTCCTGCAAGAGTTGCTAAATTCTGTCAGTTTTTCTTTGGAACACTGGGAGACAAAAACGGGGATATGATGAAGATCTGTATTTTAGGATGCTGTCTGGATAGAGTCTATGTAGATGCAATACTGGAATGTCTGCTGGAGCAGAACATGGGATTCATAGGCAGTCAAAGAATGGGAAAGCAGAGGAAAGAGAGAAAGGAAAGAAAAAGCTCCATTAATAAGAACTGTTCTTGCTTTTATAAATCATAAGTTTATCCAGATATTGCACAGGCTCAGGATCTCTGAATTAGTGTTTCATTGAGGTGAGAACTTCAGAACATTTTTAAACAGTATTTTGGATGGAAAGGCAAAGAATTAACAACACATTTATTCCTCTTCAAAGATGGAAAATACCTCAACCAAAACATGCTGAGAATAGCAAAGTTGAATCTTTTTTCTGACCAAAAGTGCCATAGGGCATGAAAAACAATCACAACACTTGCATCTGATACAGAATCCTTTTAATTAGTCAACAAAGGTCAGGTCTTAAGTCAATGCACCAGAGTCATTAGACTGGACTGGACTGGACTAAATCTAATTATTCCCAGTCCTACTATCGGACAAAGATGTTTTGATAATGACTTCTAACAGTGTAACAATGATAGCACTCAAAAAAAGGAGGAAATAAAAGATGATTCTTCAAAATAAAATCAAATTTATATCAACATATATTGTCATCTGAAAACTGCAAGTACTACTTAACCAAACATCTGCTTTTTGAACATAGAACCCAATTCATTATAATAACTAGCATTGACCCCAAATATATCACATCTATCAGAAATCAAATCCAAAATTATATTCACACATATTTGTTAATGTAGTCTTCCTTATTAGTGGCATCTTTGACTCCTACATTTATAAACCCCTTGGACTTAGGGGGTCCTGGTCCATGGTTGTTGCACTGTTTAGTGGGAGGACTCTTGGTTCATACAAAAGTGGTTGATGTTTCTCAGTTCTCCCTTTGGCTCTGGCCTGTTTTGTGCTTATGTGCAGAGGATGTTGTGCTTCATTGATATACAGCCAAAAAGAGGATCCTTAGGTTCAGTGACAAAGTTGCTGAAGTTGTAATACTTCTAAGGCTGCCCTGACTTACACTGGGAATGGAATTATTCCTTGAGTATTAGAAGAAAATAAAAATGATAGAATTAAAAGCTATCTTCCTAGCTGCAAAATATAGATTTGTATTCTGTATAGTGGGATTTGTCCCTGTTTCCCTAATGAAACAATTACCTATATGCCTAATAACACAATCACTTTTTCTTTCTCGCCATGCAGGTCTGCAGGTATCCATCAAGCTCATGAAAAAACTGCTTATTCTAGTTTGAACGGCTTAACTGCTTTTGTACGTACTGAATGTAGTTTACCCATGAGATCTTTGTATTAATTATGATATATCAAACTGTATTTCAGGTGTATATAGTCCTGTACATAGATTTAATAACTAGGTTTAAACAATTGTTTTGTATCAATGCAAAAGGAAAGATGAAGGGGATATACTTGCCACAAAGTACTTACTTCTTCATGTTTAAGGGAGCGAGTTGATGTTTTTTCACCAAATTAAATAGATGGAACTGCAGCTTAAAAATGACCATAAACAAGAGAAAATGATGGGGTTTTTTTTGTTTTTCAGTAGACTGATATAAAAGACTTCTCCTAGGAGTGTCTAGTATTGGAGTTTCCACTCTGTAATGAAATACATGCCCTTTACTTCAAACTAGTTCTAGTTGTTAAGGTGGATTGATACATAATTTGAGTAAAAGAATTTGTGCAATTAAAATAGAGAGTATCTTGTGATTTGGCTATAAAGCACTTAAATATTACATACAGTGAAAAGTTCTCATTCAATGAAATTGTTTAATGGTCTGACAGATCACTTGTTTCAGGCAACTGAATAGTAAACTGTATCTACAGATTAACAGTTTGGGGCTTGATCCTGTAAATAGTCCTATGAGTAATTCCAGTGAAGTAATTTCTTCCAAAATGAATATTTCTAAATGCTGTAAAAGAGTGTGGTGCTGTATTCTAAAAAGATACTGCCTTTTGGAATACTTTCCTGCTTCCAATGTATAGTGTCCACTGCCAGCCTATGCATCAGCTTCAGGAAGCAGCATAACAGTTTTCTCAATTTTTTTTTTTCCAATCTGTGAAAAATTCCAGTCTTGTGAAAAGCACTAATTAATGCCAGTGAAATCTGTGTAGTTGGACCCTTGTGGGAGTAGCTAAATCAGGATAAACTGAGTAGCATGTTTGAAAGTAGTCTTTTATGGCTACAAACACTTGAGCCAGATAGCAACCTGGCCAACAGTTTGTACTTGTGGCACTTGCTCTTCATCTGTGAAGAGCAGAGACTGCTGTGTGAAGTGTTGGGTGATGCGTTGTGTCATGAGGGCTCCATCAGTGTAAAGGTTGGATGGTACGCACATGGCAAGGCTTATTCTTAGAAATAAACGAGTGTTGGCGGGACTGAAAGGCTGCCCTGAAACTGCAGGTGCTCAGTGGCCCGAGCTAGACCTTGTCCAATCTTGAAGGGCCCTACCAGGCAGTGACACACCGGGCCCTTGTCTTGGCCAGCTGGAAACTACCTAGGAGAGGCCTTGGGCTTGCGGGAAGGTCGCTGAGTAGGACGCCGCAGTTTACTCAGGGCAGCCTGAAGGGCAGAGCTGTACCCTGGCCCAAGCGCGGGGCACAGCGGGCGGCTCCCGGCACGGGCGGCGCGGCCTCTGGCCCCGGCTGCTCCCGGCCGCGCCGCCCCGGCGGACCATGGGCGCACAGGCGCCCGCCTTCGCTCCGCGGCCGCGCGGCTGGGAGGCATCCCCGGCCCCGCCGCCGCCCCCGGGGCTGTGCCCGCAGCGACGCGGGGCCCCCGGGGTGCCTCGGGTTTGGCGACACCGGGCTGCAGGCGGCCCCAGGCCGGAGGCCGCCCACGGGGGTCGGCGGTGCTGCCCCCGAGTCTGAGGCGGGCGCGGGACCCGGGGCGGGGCAGGGCCAGGGCCAGGGCCAGGGCCAGGGCCAGGTGCAGGGCCGGGGCCAGGCTGCCGCCTGCTGCCGGCCGCCGCGCGGGTAATCACGCGTCCCCCCTCACTGCTGATTTGCAAGAGCAGATTAATCAGAGCGCGCGGCTTGATGAAATTTGCTGTTATTGTGCCCATTTTTAGAAACATCTTTTATTATCTTCATTATTCATTTACAGGGGACCGGCATCAATTATGCAAATGAGTTCACAGACTTTGCAGATTACTTCATTTGCCGCTATTGTTTGTGGAAATTTAATTATTAAATATTATTAAGCTTGCGTTTTCTTCAATTTTCCGAGGCTTAGTTTCATTTGATTTTTCCTCCAGCTGCTCTCGTTTCCTTTCAGTGCCAAAACAGCTCCTCATCAAAGCAGCTCTGGCATGTGAAGACCAAATAAAATCTCCTCAATTTAATAATTTTGATGTTAGTCCCTTGTTCTCAGCTGCTTGCTCAAAGCAATGCAGAGAGAAACGCAGAGCACATTCAATTTAATGAGTAGAAATTGAATTCAAGTTTGTTCGGAATTGACTTCAATTAAGCAGAGTCTTAATGATAAATTAATCTCTTTTCTTTATTCCCTAGAATTTGTTTTTCAAAGTAGGAAATTGGACTACATTGAAAGACCAAATAAAGAATACCAATTTTAACTAGATTATGGAACCGATAGCAAAATTTAATTCTTTATAGTAACGTACATGGACAAATAGCATTCACTCTATGGCATGTATTATAATTTATATTCATTGTTACCACTCACACTTTCATGGCATGGATAAAATGGCAGTTGAATTAAATATGGGCCTGTAATAGACTTCAGAGTTTTAATCTTTATTAAGAAACTCTAATTGAATGCATAATTAGCTTTTCAGGGTCTAGGAAACTAGGTTTAATATCTGTGTGGGCTGAAAACATAGATCAGGCTTTTTTTTTTTAAAAGCATTTTTCATTAGTTTATTTTTTAGGAGAAATTATCTTGTAACACGGCTTGTATAAAAAGCCACATTTTAACTTCATTGCAAGAAGCTACATATAGAGGAGCAGTAACAAGTTTTTTTGTGCTCTGAATGCCCAAAGACAGCTCTTGCATTCTGGGTCAATGGTGGGTAGTGCAGCCTTCTTTCATTAGAACAGGTAGCTTGTGTCTGTCCCCATTGAAACACTTAGGCCAAACAAGTCAATGCTTTTGAATAGCAGTGTGCCTTTTTCCTTCTGTGCTGCAGTTCTGCCATGCTTAGACACCGTAGTATCTCAGTTATTTTCCTCTGTGTTATTCTTGTGGTATGACGACCATATGGTCTATATTTTTGCTATTTCAGAGAGCAAGCTGTTTTTTCAAGAGTGGAGAGTAATTTGGGTGCCTGCTCTAGGTTTTCAAAGGTGATCAAGCATCCTTATGATGTCTTCAGCTGGCCATCTCATGCCACTGGTAATTTCTGAAACTTTGATTAATTTGCCTCTCTCCTCAGGGGAAAAAACCACTATTTTACTGTGTATGATTAAACGTATAGAAATAGCATTAGATATGGGATCTTTGAACCAAGCTCTGTCTCATATATGCTTATATTAATGTATAAATGAATAAAATATCCACCCACAGTACTAGCATTTTAGAACTATTATGCAAACATTCTTTCCAGTGATGTCTCAGGTATGATAGGGTTTTTTTACTAAGATTAATTACAGATTCAGGAGGGGTCAAGTTCTGTGCTTTTGGTTTTCAGTGAAGAGTGTGGGTAAGTTCAGCCAGCTGAGGAACATTCAGTCTTCTGCTTTTCCTGCACGTAAAATCTGTGCTTCCCAGGCACTGGGAAATATAAAGCAAAGGTATATATTGCTTTTTAAATAAGAAGTAATAAATGGAACAATTTCCTTTAGACACCTTTTACAATCTTCACTGGCCTTGTGAGCACCTCCCCCTGTGTGTCCAGCACTGCTATGTTTCTGTTTTCCTAGAATTTCCTGTTACTTTTTCTTAGTGTAAAGGGTCAAGGGCCTGCTAACATACTCTCTGCACGGCACACAATTGAAAATACTTATTAATGTAACACTTTTATTTTTACAGATCTGGGAGATTAAGTTTTAGTGCTTTAAGGATACCCATATTCCAAAGATTTGCTTCAGTTTTCTGAATGTGTTTTTCAGTAAATAGCCATTTGGAAATGGGAACCAACTTTCTCTGGAAATGGTAAAGAAAGTTTTGTGAGTCTTAACTAACCATATGTTTTGGGGATATGGTTTAGTGGTGAACATGGGGGTTCTGGGTTAACAGTTGGACACGATCTTAGAGCTCTTTTCCAACCTTAACAATTCCATGATTCTGTACTTCAGAGCTGCAGTTATTTAGAAAGAGATGAAATAAATGTTTTTACAAGAAATTGCAGTTGCAGTTCATATGAAGCTGTGTTGTTCCAAGTAGAAATCAGTCCCTCTGTTCCAGTAGACATAGACCAGATTTATAAAAACATTAAGGTTTTTAGAGTCACAGAAAGCCTTGTAGAGGTGAGAGATGTCAAAACTCCACCAGTCTTTGCAGCCTACATGTTGAATTGAACCTGGGTTTAGGCATGACATTGTAGGCATCACACATGTGTGTTCCAGCAATTGATTACATTATAAAACATCTACAAAGAAGTCATTAAGATAGTGGTCCTGTTAGAAATAACTGTACTATAATAGCACTGTGGTACTCCATATTCCCTTGTATATCACTGATTCTCTTATCAATTTCTTCAGTGCAAAAGCCTTAAAGACTTTTATTGCATATAGATCTTACAAGTTCACTTTAAGGTCTGACCATTAAACCAAGCTGTTTTCATCTATTTGTCATCATTTGCAGTAATGGTTCTCTAGTTTGGTGCCTGCCTTCTGCAGTCCCAGTGTTGTCTGATTAGACTCCTGTGGACACCTGTGCAGATCACACTGCTATCTCTTCCTTTCATCTGGAAAAGCCCTACAGGGCCCTATATGTGGTACAGTGAAACAGTTTCTCAAATTTACTTGTCTTATGTACAAAGGAAGACCATATGTCAAAACAACTTCTTAAAAAAAAAACCTTAAAATTTCTTTCCCCCTTTCACAACTGCATCTGATCTTGGTGAGCATGTCCCTGCTGTTGCTTGGTACATTTTCCCAGGAGATTTGGCTTTTTTGAATTTCTATCAGGCAGAAATGGGATGGCTCCATAAGCAAAATTCAGCCAAAGCAGTAAGTTTCCTGGAGAGGAAAAGAACCATAAAACCACTTTCAACCAGTGAGTATATTCTGCGTCTGATCCACAGAAATATTGTGCATGTATTAATATGCCTTTTAAAACAGAAAAGCGAATGTTTTTAAAAGAGACATTTGTGTCAATTTTGGCTATGCTAGGGAGTGTAGTTGCTAGCAGATTATCTGGACTGGCTGGAAGCTCAAGCTCTCAGCTTCTCAGAGAAGAGTAAGGCAAGATACTGTAAAAGGAAATTATTTGTTTCTACAAGAAAGATGAAAGGGGAGGGAAAGATCACCTTCCTTAAATTATCCTTTACCAAAATGGAAGAGCTCTGGTTTGTATGTATTTACACACCTACAGTGAAAATAATTCCCCATGACAGGACTATAGTTATTTTATATTCTGAGTTTATTTTCTGGAGATTTCAAAATAACGCATTTCTTAAGATCAAGATTTTACAGTTTTCTTTAATAATTTCTTAATAGACGGTGTTGTTTTCAGTGCTGCCCTTTTCTACTTCATTTTTCTGCTCATTCTTTCAACAACCCTGATGGTAAATGGATGAGGCAAGAGTAAGGCAAGGTATTCAAAAGGTAAGAAATGTCACACTTATAAAATCCCTCTAAGAAACAACTCTTGACTACATTGTCAGCTACTATTTTTGAAGTACAATTATTATATCACTTCAGATAATTCTGCATTTTGTGCTGTTGAACATTTTTGTATGCCAGAAGATCTGGTAAACCTCTTATCTACTACTGCAGTCTCTAACCACAGTCTCTTGCAATTCTGTTCTCATGGTCAGGGCAAAGTATGGATATGTTGATCCACCAATATCTGAGTACTTTCTAGTGAATAATTCTGTAAGTCACAGCTGCTTTGCAGGTTTATTCTACATTACATGTGTGATTATCCAAATTTCAAGCTTGGCAGATGATCTGGGTAGCTATATTTAATTAACTGTCAAGGACAGAACAAAGCTGTATTCTGGATGTATTTTTAATTTTCCAAGATGTGAGAAAACATTGCGCAAATTTTTTTTCAGCTGTTTATTCACTGTTTTTGTTCATCATGGGCTGGCCACTGTTGTTGCACTGTTGTTGCACTGACTGTTTGTCAGATTTATCAACCAGTTTAAGAACATTGTGAGATGTGACTTGCATTTTTAGGATACCTGTGCATGCAGCTAAGTTAGCTTCAAAGTAAAATCTCATCTCAAAATTGAACTTAAGGCAGCATTGCTGCTGCTTCAAAAAAGTCCATAGTATATGGCTGCTGACTAAAAAAAATACTTACTGAGGAAAGATGAGGATTTAATCACAGAAAAGTTTGTTGGTAAAGACATACTGGACTATTATGGCAGTGAAAAATATTATGTAGTATTATAATCTGTCTCTGACTTTGTGGGAGAAAAAGTACGATATTGACAAGTAAGTGATTATGTAATTAGACTATACTGTAAACTATACAAAAAAGATGTACAGCTAAAAAGATTTGGAGTTTCTGGTCTGCCATGTGGCATTCCAAATATAGTTTCCTGAAAAATCTCAAGTTGAAAATCTTTTACTATGTAAAGAAAAAATATTAAAAAACAAAGTTCCATTATGTGGAGTTAGCCTTATCACTGCTAGAAGACTTGGTTTCATGTGCTTCAAGGAGACCTTCCCCTTTCCTGTAAAATTTAATGCAAGTTTTATTGCAAAAGACCTGTACTTTTTGTGGAAGCTCATTTCAAACCTTCTTCAATAAGTGGCTTCCTTTATGCAGGTCCTTCTCTTGGAAGATGTGGAAAAGGGCTGTTCAGAAAGTTTTCACCAGGGGGGAACCAGGGTCTCTCTTCTCAGTTTTCACAGGAATTGAAGTCTGGACTAGAGATAAGAACAAAAATCAGGCCTTTCAGCCCCAGTGAAATACTGTTTTCCAGATGAAGTAAGAGACGTGGAGCTCCTGCAGCTGTGATATTACCAGGGCTCTGTCTGTATATAGACCTTTGGATTACTGTAATTCTATTGTTGATTAGGATCATTAGCCTCTGTGTGGTTCACAAGCTAAATTTTGCTTTCCATTCTGCCCTTCTAAACCAAAGACAGTACAGTTAGTTTTACTACTGATTTCAGCAAGCATAAGCAAAAGCATTTCCCCTGAATAAAAATCTGTGGGCCACTTGGAAACACTTCTTAAACAGCACTATATAGAATAAATGCACATTTTTCTCTCTTGTCCAGAGCTGTGTCCTGAGAAATAATTTTATTTGTAGCCCACAATGGAATATCACAGTTGTACCAAAGTGTCACTGGAATGGAAATTTGCATAATAGAAACATCCCTGTGTTCTTTAAAGTGATTTCTTACAATTATTTTTTTTAATCTCTGTTATGATAGCTGTGCTTCAAATCACCATTTCCATTGTTTATGTTGGATGACCACATTGCAAGTTATATTGTGTTGCTGCTTACTGGTGGGTTTCTTACACCTTTCCCTGGAGCATATTCCCTGCAGGAGAAAGGATATGAGACTAAATAGCCTGTGGTTCTGATCATGTTCAGCAGTTCCTGCGATCCTAAGTTTGTGTACTGTATTAGAGCTTTGAAACTTGCATTAGATGGAATATGGTTGTATTGCCCCAGGGATGCAAAGCTAAAGTACCAAAGGAACAAATTAACAGGATGTCACATTAAAATAATTTTTCTACTCTAATTTAGGTAACTAGATTAATGTGAGTTCATTTAGGAATACTTAAATATAACATAATCACATCTAAATGATGTACAATATCAACAATAATTAAGGTAGAAAAATCAAATTTATGTAAAAAGGAGTCTAGACTTCCAGTGTTTGTGCACCTCAAATACATCTGCTGAAAGAAAGTAGAATAGAAAGGGGCAGTTTAAATTCTAAATCATGCAGTAAATGTGACTTGACTCTTGGAGTCTTTCTGTAAGGAATTTTTTAACACCTGACATTGTCTTCTGGTCTATTTTCCATTGCCAGGACTGGTCAAGCCTTTCAGTCCACTTGAAAACACTTTACAATTTCTGGTAAATACTAAAGCAGTGTGACCACCACCTATAATAATTCCTGAAAATATGTGTATTTTAAGTGTTTTTTTTTTAATGTATTTTATAAAATGTACGAATGTCACAGTACCTTTTGGCATGGATGTTTTAACTGCAAAGCAAGTTTTTAGGGTGAAATGCAGAGATGAGCTAGAAGAAAAAGAACCTTTGAAGCTTGTGATGTAAGTGAAATAGACTTAATATATGATTAATAAAGTGGAAAAACTAATTTTCAAATGTTTGTTGAAAAGCAAGGAATTACATTCATTGGAATAGGTCAGGTTACCTTTGAGAGTACTAGCACTATTAATTCAGCCTGGATAAACAGCAAAAATATCTATTTTCATTTTCCCAGAACAGATTTATTCTACTTTTTAATTTCCTTCTAAAGAAAAAATACTGTTTATCTCTCCAGGAACAAAATTCTTTAGGAGAATGTCAATGGTCTTTACTGTGTACCATTTCATCTTACTGCAATACAATGTTAAAAATTATTATTTGATTATTAACTGTGACTATTAAGTCACTTGAACAATGGAGAATTAAAGTGAAAATTCCAAATGACACTTGGTAGGTTTTGATGCTACATGAAAAGGAAAAATCATCCATTGACTGATGACAACCTGTTTGAAATAAGCATTTATATTAAGACTTAAGGCTATAGGTGGTTATTGCATTTCATTGTACACTTCCTGGAAGTTTACCTAATTTTAGTGGTTCTATTATATTGCGCAGAATAAACTCAGTTTCCTGTCTGCAAACTTTCTTTCTGTAATTAAGCAATCAGTTGGGTGAAATACAAGCTGTAAGAGGAACAGACAGGTATTTAATTGAGACTCTGCTTAGATGGAAAATGAACCACTGCATTATATTGCTCACTTCTCTGTGTAGTGCATCTTAATGGAGAATATTCACCTTTGTGCCAAAATTTTCATCATGTGAACTTTTGGATTCAGAGCTTTTCCAAACCCCTGTTTAATTGGTGAGAGAAATTCAACGCTGAGTGTGAACATCCAAGTGATTTATAGCCTATTCAACACTACTGGTGTGGTAGTTTTGCAAAGGATGAGATCATAAGCAAGCAGAGAATTTATCCTAATTAAACTGTATATGTATACTGTGCCTAATATGAAAACAATCCAGAAGTAAACCAAGAGAAGTCATTATTAGATTCTGTTCCTCAGAAGCTTGTTTTGTTTGCCTTTAATGCTCATCTTATGAATGCTGTTGAGAGATCTATCCTTAAAATATCTGCTAAAGAAAAATAAATTACTGCTTGAACTTTCTTAGATTGCAGCCACAAACTCTTTTCAAGAAAATGTAATGAAATAAGGAAAACTAAGATGATGGGTGAAGAAAACATGAGTCAGATTAAACAGGACAGAATGAGTTGGAGAATGTCAACAATGGAGACTTCTGCTGAAGCTGCACTACTGTTCATGTGGGTTTGTCATGGCTTACCTGAGCCCCACACCCACACAGCTGCCTGCCCACTCCCCCACCAGCAGGACAGAGGAGAAAATCAGAAAAGTAATAGTCAGAAAACCCGAGGGTTGAGATAAAGACAGTTTAATAAGTAAACTTGTGCATACAAGGAAAGCAAAACAAGGAATTTGTTTACCAGTTCCCACAGGCAGGCAGGTATTCAGCCATCTTCAAGGAAGGAGATCTCCATCAGGCAAAATGGTCGCTTGGGAAGACAAAAACTATAACTCCAAACATGGCACCCTTCCTTCTTCTTCCCCCAGATTTCCATGCTGATCACAGTGCTATATGATGTGGAATATCCCTGCAATCATTTGGGGTCAACTGTCCTGGCTGTGTCCCATCCCAGCTTCTTGTGCCCCTCTGGTCTACTCTCTGGTGGGATGGGGTGAGAAACTGAAAAGGCCTCGATGCTGTGTAAGCCCTACTCAGCAGTAACTAAACCATCTCTGAATTATTAATGCTGTTCTCAGCACAAATCCAAAACACAGCCCCTTACAAGCTACCATGAAGAAGAATAACTACTTCAGCCCAAACCAGTACAAAGTGTCAGTTTGCTGTGAGCATGGCAGGATATGTACAGAATGCAGTAAAACTGTCCTGAAGTGCATTTCCCACACAACTGATAGAAAAAAAAGTCTTGCTAAAAAGAGGAAGTGACAATCCATGAATGGTTCCAGTGTTTTAGCACAGCAGATTTTCCCCCGTCAGGCATGAGAGTTACAAATGGAAGTATATGCATGTCTAGGGACAGTAGTGTCACCAAGGTGAGCCACCTCAAAAGAGAACAGTTGGTGAAAGTGCTGTGTTCTCCTTGAAGGAAAAGGCACCAGTTGGTGGCTGAGTATCTCTAGCTGGTTAACAGGAAGCTCGTTCAGAGACTCTGTCTGAGTCAGCTGTCTTTTGAGCCTGCTTCTTAAACAGATTGCCCCATGCCTATCCCAGAGAGAGGCTGCCTAGGACAAGGTTTGCGTATACCAGCTGCTTTATCTGTGGGTGAATTAATTGGGTCTTGTTCCATCAGTATAGCAACTTTCATCAACTTTCATTTCCTAGAAAGTAAAATGTTTTAGGCTGTGACTGAGGTGTGGTGCCTGTTACCCACAACTTCTATACCATTAGCCTTTGTTATTAACTCTGGCAAAATCTGTTTTCCACTTTAGCTTCTCAGTAGTAAGTGGTAATTATTCAAGGCCTAGACTTGAGGTACATAAAATAACCAGCAGTATCATACTCATTAAGCTGTCAGTTTTCAGCAGGACACTTGTGATATTATCTATGGCTTCCTGTCTTCCTGACTTCCTCCAACAATCTCTTCCATCAGCTATGTCTCTTATGGCCTGGAAACTGCTGCCTGCTGCCTGGTGGATGGCTCATTTGACATGTCTGTCATGTTGTGAAGTTTGTGTAGGAGCTGGATAAAATGAAGAGAAGGTTGGCTGGTCTGACTGTCTACTGAGGAGCTTCAGGTCAGGGAAAGCTTTCTCTACATTAGGACTGCAGTAATTGGAAGAGAAGAAAAGTAGAAAGCAAGGACAGCTTTGTGGTGAGGTAGGGTGAGGGAGACAGCAGAGACTGGATGGAGGTGGCTGAAGTACATGTGCTGTTGGAGTATAGGGATATTAATTCCTTTTCAGTGCCATATTGGAGTCTTTGAGAACTTTTAAGGAAATCATTTACTGTCAGCTTTTTCAGCCTTAGACTTTTAGCACACAGGCTCCTCCTAATGCTTGCAGGCATTAGCTGTTCCTGCTTTTGGAAAGTTTGAGGGAGAAAACAGAAGTAGAGGGGAAATATGGAAGTATCTGTCTCCCTGTGGATGAAAAGAGTGAGGCATCTTTTCCTCCCCTCCCAAACCTGAGTCTTTTGTGGAGCTCATGCTAAGTTATAGAAAACTCTGGATAATTCTGCACTCTGTGAATGTCAGCTGCTTTTTACGATAGATTCATAATGTTCTCAAATACAGTGGTGATACAATGGTAAGGTAAGCAGTGAAAATTTCTGATACATTTTTAAGTAAAATGAGAGAGAGAGAGAATTGCCCTTAAAATTGCATTAATGAAAAGTCATGCCTTTAAAATAGAGGAGAGAGTTATTTTTATGCAAGTGCAGATTTTTGATGCCAAGACAATAAAGAAAAACCACAGTTTGTTCCATTAAGCTTGTATCATATTGTCAGCACTTGCCCATATGGAAAACATATAAATTGTCATGAAAACATGAAAATGGGACAATTTAGTAATGTTTTGAGTAGACTTTATAAATATCATATGTATTTTTAAATACATAAGTGATGCAGTTTTGAGCACAAAAGAGCCACAGTTGTGGCAGCCAGATTTTGCTGTGTTCCCAGAGCAGCAAAATTAGCAGAGCTGCAAATTTAGTTATTCAAAAGTTGAAAATTTGGAATAAGTCAGAAGAAGTATTAAGAGATTTGGTGGGAAACCAATAAAAGCTAAAAGTGACACAAATACACATTCTTTTTTCTCACCAGAGGTCAGAATTTGTGTGTGTGCTTTTAGATTTAACTGAGCTTTTTTTCTTTTTTATGAAGACTCAGTCATTAAGCCTGACAGCTTGGTGTCAGGGGCATAGTTTCACCTCATGGGTGGCTGAAGTTGTGGTATTGTTGGGCAAAGGGTAGAAATGTGAGCAGTTCTGTGACCTGTCTCCGTGTTATGAGCTTCTGTACGTCTGGAAAGTCCTAAGGCTGGGTCTACAGGTTTATTCTTAACCTGCTTTTAAACATACAGTTGTACAGAATGTCAGAGCTCAATAGGTATGAATGGAAAAATGAGGCTATGCATTAGCTGAGAATCTGGCTCACTATGCAGAGAGGAGGAATCAAAAGCATCTTTGTGGGTTTTCCCCCCCTTACCTTGTTCCACTACGTGTCTTCCCTGTAGATTTTGTGTTAAATTTGTGATGGCCTCAGTTTCAGAAAAAATAATTTTGAGCACTCTTGAGTATTATGATCTGTGTATTTTAGTAATTGATGCAGGCCAGAGACTAGGAGGTGTTTGGCAAGCAGTAGTGTTATTTTGGGATCCACTCTGCCTGGGATTCCTTCACATGCTATTCATTCAGTAGCTTTCTGCCAAAATCCTTTCTGACTTGATTCCCTGTTTGTAGAGTCAATAACATTCCTTTCTTTCCCACCTTTTATAAACCCTTCCTTATGGAGTTTAAAGTCTCCAGAGCACATCACACATGCCTAGCTAAGGTCTTGTAGTACTACTCCAGTGCACCTTCTAATGTATTAAATTGTCATTCACTGGTGTTCTGGGTCTTGAAAACAATGTCACCTGATTGTACTGACTTAGCCTGTGAGTCTCCTGAGGCACCATCTGAATGAGAATATCTCACATCTCTTCTCCACAAAGGCCAGCTGGTGTGCAAACCCCACCTTTTTGTCTCTCCCTTCGGATTTGTGACCTACCAAATGGGGGAATTCAATCACTGGGGAAGCTGTGCTTCCAGCTGTGGATTTTTTACTGTTTTTCCCCTGGTGCTGTGAAAATCTGCTTCCAAAGCTGAAGAAATCTAACTCAGAATGCCAGTGCTTTTAAAGAATATTGTAGAGGGATTCTATGTTGGAGCCTCCCGAGAGGGAGGACAGAGAACATGCAATTAAAAAATAGTAATTCTTGTTGTTAGTGACATGACAATAATAACAATGTCTGTCTTTTAAAAAATTCCAAGGAAGTTCCACTGATTCATATTTATATAGAAACTGATATTGGAATGTTTATTTCATAGCTAGTGGCTAAGGGATAAGATAAAATTCTGGTGCTGTATTTATATTCTGTTTTGCAGACATATCTAATCTTCACTGGCATGAGAAATGTTGTAGAAAAGTATGTCATCAAAAATTGCTTCAGCATCACACTTAAAAATCTGTCCTCTGGAAAACAGGTCAACTTTCACTGTAGCTTATGGTAATACACACAGACACTACAGAGTATTTTATATCTTATAATGGAGATAGTATAGATAATAATATACTTTCATCTATTACTTTTATCAGATCATCTTATCTCCTTTGTGGCATCAAAAGCATGTATTCAGAGAAGATTGAGACAGAAGTGTCTGCTTTATTTAATACGCACATGAAGGGCCTGATTCTGTTTACACTGAAGTCAGTGGAAATTTCTGTCCTTGATGGGAGCAGAAACAACTGTCTGAATTCTACTCACAGCATTTCATTAGTGTTCTTTATGGTATGCACGTGGGGAATGAAGATTGACCTCTCAAATCATGAAAATATTGTTATAATTGAAAAGATATTAGTGCTGTAACTTTGTCATCAATTAACAAACCTGTCAGTTCTGTTCTGTCAGGGTGTGTGCGTGACCTCTCATTATTATGGTATCTGAGTTCTGGCAGCAAAAGGAATTCAAAGTAGCATGCATATACATTCTCTTTGTCTTCCAAGTAATTTTTCAGGATTTCCAGAAATGATTGTCTTGTTGGAGAAGTGATAGTGCAGGGCATTAATGATTGTCACCTTTCTCCTGTTTTTCAGTTGTCTTGAGTATGGATTAGGAGTTTTTGCTTTGTTGTAGAGTTATTTGGAAGAAGATGCTGTTTATGTTTCCTGCGATTGTCCCCATTCACTGTGTAATACTGATTTTTCAGTCAATGGTGTGTTAAAGTTTTTTTAAAAGGCTTTTTTTTTTGTTTTGAAGAACTTCAGAAAAAAGACTAAAATTTCAGAGTATCTGTGTATCAAATCTTTGGCAATGCAGTGGACAATAACACTCTGCATTTGGTTTGAGAGGAAAATATGAGTAATTTCCTAATGTTTTTGTTCACCCAACAGCTTCTTTTGACTTTATGGTAGCAGTAATAGGCTAAAATATCTGGGTTTTTTTGCGGGGTCTTTATTATGGAATAATTTTTTCCCTGCTGACCATATTATTGCATATTTTTACTTCCTTCTGGGAAGGAATGTTTCTGAGAGAATTCAGTTGATCGCAATTGTTTGCCCTTCTGCATCACCCAGGGAGGTTGAAAACCAGCTATAAGTGACAGTCTGAGATATTTTTTATGCTTCCAGAAGAACTGCTTAACTGTAAAAGTCAGGAGTTAAATAGGCAGTATAACTCTCAAGCCAGTGTTCCTAGGCACCTGTGAGATCAGACCACTCGAGAGTCACTTTTTCAGAAAGGTTTTAGAAGCTCAGCTCACATAAGCATCAAATTATCAGGATATTTCTCTCAGTTTCATAGATTTCCTGAAACTGTAAATTGAAAACTCAGCCACATTAGTAGGCTTGTGAATCCACCCTTCTTGTTGTATTTAGAGTTATTTTTTCACCAGAACTAGGCAGGGTAAGAAACTGTAAAATTCTTCTATAAAATAGCTGAAATTTTAATTAAATGCAAAAATCTTCTATTGATCTCATTAAAAGGGTTAGTATTTTGTTTTATCATACTTTTGTTTGTCTTTAATATTTTTAAAGATGTCATGTTGTTCAGGAGCACAATGACAGGATTTTTCTTTTCTTTTTGGAGACAGTAAAAAAGGTTCTTAATTTTAAAATAACAGTTTAGAAAATGCTTTTCGAATTCAAGATCCAGTTAGATGTCTTTAAACCTTTGGTGATATTTCTGTACTTTCATTGATGGGATATGGAGAAAATGTTTTCCTTGTTTTAGATTGATTTAAGAGACAGAAGGCATCTCTGGTGAGTCATGGAGGAGTTTAGCTGTGATACGTTACTAAAATGCATTTTGGCAGCAAATGGAGAAGTAGCTACTCAGTCTGTTGTGAAACAAGAGAGTCTTTCAACCCATTTTTCAAAGTGCTCACAGTTCTCATTTGAAGGCAAGTCAAACAATAAAAGTAGTGAGCAAAGAAAATTAATGTGTATCTGGAATACTTTAATTAAAAATAATAATTATAATGGACCCATGGTGCTCATGACCTCCTATTTTCTTCTTATTGTTGATTGATTCTGCTAAATTTTACCCTCAGCAAATTATGTTGCTGTTCTGTTACATTTCATATTTGATTACTGAGAGATAGTGAAGCAATTTAAATGGGACTTTTAGGAAAAAATTAGACTCTGGTTTTGAATTGAAACAGTATCCATTAAAATAAAGAAAGTTGTTTTAGTACACTGATTATTTATAATAAAATATTTTGCAATAAAGATCTGAAGAAAGAATTAAGTACAAGAATTAAATAGCTAGAAGACTCTCTTGAAAGCATGAAGCAAATGGTAACTTCCAGGAAATTAAAATGCAGCCTTGGTAACGACAGAATTTAAACAGAGCGACTATGGGAAACAAATTATTTCTCATAAAGTCTTTCCTTCTAACTGCAAGTTCTCTCTTTTAATCTTTATCCTGGAACGCTGAATTTCTTCTGAGTGTTCTGTCAGCTCTACCGCAAGAATCCTTTCTGTTAGTAGCATAAGCTGGTTGTGCACGAGCTGTTTCAATCTGGAAGCCTGTTCTTCATGTTCTGCCAATAGGGTTAAATTGCTCATAGTTTTGTTACTTGATGGATAGCCTTTAGGACAGAACAGATCTTTCTTCTCTGAATCTGTAACTTTAGAACAAACTGTAATTTCACCTTGCTTTGCAGTGGTTCATGTATTTCACACTATAGTCTGGAATGATTTAGATATCGTAGCAAGAAGAGGGGAATGACTGTCTTTACCATGAAACCTTAAAAGTAAAGTATGACACTGCAGATATTGAGGTGTATGAGAGTGACAGAGTTTGCCATCAGAGCAGTAGTCTTTAAAAGAGGATTGTGGTTCAATTGTCACAGCTTACTGAAAACAAAAATAAAACACTAGTTTATTTAAGAACACTATCTTTTATTATGTGCTCAGTAAGACAGAGAAAGTGACTCAAAGCAAATCTGATCTAATTGTGGATCTTTTCTTCCAAAACTTGAGGAGTTTGCATTTACTTTTTTGTGTTTTTTCCAACTGCTCTATGCAAGAAAATGTTGAAGGTTGTTCAAGAGAATGAACGTTGTCAGAAAGTTACTGAAAGTAAGTTTCAGTCCATACTGAAAAAACACATTGACATTTCTCAACTTTGTACTTGATTCTTGATACTGGACTCAAGGCTGTGACTAAATTTATACATGTTTTTATAGGTATTGCGTGAAGTGGCCTATGTCCAAAGATGTTTAGAATTTGAGCCTCATTTTCTTCATTCAGAGAAAGAGATGGAAGCAATATGCAGGACTACTCACATGTCTTCAGGTGGCTGTGTTATGGCATAGAGTAAGAGTGGAAAATGAGCCAGTTTTTCATACTTGAGAAAAAAGGAAAGAAGAATCACAGGCTTCTGTGAGGAAAAGGTGTAGCTATGTAGTTCCCCAGATACATATGTGAGCAAAATGTATCCACTTCCTCCAGAGACTGGCAAAATGGGAAGAACAAAAGCAATGCTGTTCTACATTAGAGCATAACGTGGCAGTAGATTCAGCTTCTGAAGACGAAAGAAGCAGAAAACAATTCTTAAACCACAGGATGTATACAGAATGGAAAGTTTTTATGATTAGACACGGTTTATCCAAAATATTATTTTGTAGCTTTCAAATGTAGCTTTCATAAGAAACTCAATCTGTTCTCAGTGTATTTTCTGACTTCCTTGTTTCCTGACCAAAATAGACTTCATGGAGTCTGACTGTCATATTTTGAATATGAGCTCTATCTACAATTTGGTGGAAAGAACACGTTCAGAGTAGTCACAGAATCAAACAGAATAGTCACACAATCAAACGCCCAAAATTCAAGAAGTAGCTGTATCTGTCTTGCAGTTTCTCGTTTTGTTTTGCCTGAAACAAAGGCAGTGTGCACATACCTAATTGTGTTCAAATGTTGTAGTAATTCAGACCACATAAGAAAAATGGCCCATCACATATGGAGAAAGAACATAGGAGAAGTGTTATTCTCTGATTATGTTTTTTTTAAAATAAACTGTTAGAAGATGAAAGTTGTTAAGAAACTTTTATAGTTATTTAGAACTCCAAATAGACTGTAATTTATTTGATTTTTATAGACTAGTAGTCTTTAATCTCTATTGCAGAATCTGAAGTATACCTGTTACATACTGGTAAATTAGTTGTCAATCCCTTGGGCAGTATATTTTAATATCAGTATTATATGGTAGATGATATAAATCTTGTATATGGTATTATTAGCTTAGGCAGCTGCTGACTTAAAAAGGCCAGTTTAACAAGTCACCACTGTATTATGTTTAATTAGGTACAGTTTATATAATGAGGTGTTCAGTTCTAATGGAAAGACATGCTGTGAGCAGCACATCTGCAGGAATAACTATTACAATCAGCATTGCAGAGACCCATGGAACTGCAAATTAGACTTACTTATCTAGAAATAAATTACATCCCAATGCCTTCATAAAGCTCATTAATTAATTCCACTGGCATAAAGGTCTTTTTCTTAATTTCATGTTCCATTAGCATAATAAACACAATTTGAGTTACAACAGTATGATCAGTTTAATGGATGCTATTTATTTTAGTTTTTTATTTAAAGTCCCGGTAACACAGAATTAACATCAATATGCTGTTTGGTCCTTTATTAAAAATTCCCATAGGATAACCAGCACAGATGTTCAATACAACATCATATATTTGCTGCATTTTATGACTTTACTAATTGGCCATATGGAAAGGTGTTGCTTGGATTTCTTTTTATTTTTTATTTTTTAAAAAATCTGATAAATTATATGGATTGTAATAGTCACAATTGGTTACTATGTGAAATTGGACAGGTTAATATACACTGCATGCTGGCATCAAAGAAGAGTAAGGAAAGTTTTTATGTATGTGGATTCATAGTGAATAGTAACAATGTACTTCCTGGTGTATTACAATCAGCTTCATTTATATGTAGTTCCTGACATAATTGTAATTCTTTAATTTATGCAGACCCTGTCTCATCAGAATGAAATGCTGCCAGCTATTTGTTTAGTCACAGTTACCTTATAGCCAACCTAGTTGTTCCATTCAGCTTTTCTTGAGTCCCACTATTAATGGTAAACTACACTGTTAGCAACATTTATGATAAGATACATACATGTTGTATGTTACTAGAACTAGGGGTTTCATTATTTATCTATCTAATACTGATTATTGTAGATGAAATCCATACCTATGATTTTTAAAATTTGTTGTAGACTAAAAAAAGTCTTTAAAAATTTGGTTTAACCTTATATTGCCGATTTTATGCCAAAGCCTAACTGTAATATCACCAAGCTAATTTTGTCATCAGCTTGGTAGGAATGTTTTCTAAGGCTTGTCTCTTATATTGTTTTTGCATTTCCTGATCTTCTTTCTCATTTCCTGATCTTTTTCTTTCTTCTTTCCTCTCTGCATTTAGAGTGACTATCTCTGCACATATCTTCTTCAGCCTTCAATGCAGCCTTTCAGCCCCCTTGGAAAGTTACAGAGTGCTACTCATGCATCAGGCAAACCCATCATCTGATTTTTCACGTAAAAACTGATTGCTGTCTTTACACTGTAATTCACCTTTCTATTTCTCCCATGCTTTCCAAAATCATCTGAACCCGAGTAATGTATTTTTGCTAGTGTGATTTCCTTCTATTACATGACCTCAATTATGTTATCAGGAAGAGTTGCACCAGAGTAGATGAGGGCAGTTTGCCCTAATAGTGTGTATGTCTGGATGGGCATACACATACTCAGGTATATAGTTCTCAAGGATCACATGGAAGCATTTTGCTTTAAAAAATGCTTCATACCTCATTATATTTTTTAATACCCCCAGCCCGGCACATGCCCATACCCTTGGGATTTCTGCTTTGAGGTTGTTTTTTTTTTTTAATTCCTTCTCATATATTTAATGACTGGATTTTTTAGGCATTTAAACATGGATATAATCTTAAGAATGGAATTTCACATTGAAATTTAGATTTTTATTGTAATTGGAAATTGTCTAGCCACATGCAGAAAGAGAACTAGCCTTTAGTATCATCCCTTGTGGGTGACTCTGAGCTGTAGGAAACACAAAGCAGTGTAGATTGCACAAAGCAGTGAGGTTGTATGATCAGAATAATGTCTCTTTCTTTGTAAATTCTGTTTAGTGCAGATGTTCAAATGAAATTTTTAAAATGAATCACTATTTTCTGATATTTCAGTGTTATGGGTCCTAAGACACACATGTCAGCAAAACATGATTTTGCACTGAAGGACAAAGCTAACATTATTACACAGCTGCATTGTCTGTGAATATAATAAAGTCTTTTCGTGCGCCATATAGTCGTACCCTGAAAAGATAAAAGAGAGGTGACAATAAGGGATTGATTCTGTTCCACATTTAAGAAACAGTGACTTGAAAAGTTTGTGCATTTTCAGTTTCTTACATAGTTATTTGTTATATGGTTCAAGCTGGAAACATGCGTTACTGGTTTTTGACAACAACAAAAACAAGCTGGATAAATAGTGCCAAGTCGTGGCCTTTTTCAGGTGATTGGTCTGGTTGTGGTTACATGGACAATCATGTACATTCTTCTTTAGCAGTGTGAAATGAACACTGTTCCAATTACATGGGTGAGTATAAGCTAAAACTTGTTCAGGTGGCAGCAAACTGCTAGAGGAGATGGCCTGAATGCATTTGGAACACAGGGAGAGGCAGATAGTATTTTTGGAAAACAGGGTATCAGAATGATTCA
This sequence comes from Camarhynchus parvulus, assembly GCF_901933205.1. Taxonomy (NCBI): domain Eukaryota; kingdom Metazoa; phylum Chordata; class Aves; order Passeriformes; family Thraupidae; genus Camarhynchus; species Camarhynchus parvulus. Next base: position 15,255,737 of record NC_044578.1, on the reverse strand, counting down.
GGTGATGATAGCTCTTACTACACTGCTATGAAGTGGGAGTGAAATAGGAAGCTGAGCAGTAGGAAACCATGGGGACTCTGCAGCACCTATAGATCTCTGTGTTGATTCCTTTTTGCTTTCTATGCCTTGCTGTGAGAGCTTCAAATTATCTCTTGCTGTTTACCTGTGTTATTAGCTTGTGTTATGAGGGCAAACATATTCTTGAAAATTTTATCCTCAGGAAGAAGGTAAACCTCATTGCTTTACATCTGTTTGTAGAGACTTATTTCTATATTTTATTTGGATATCTGAATCTGTAATTCCAATTCACCTACAAAATTATATTCATAATGACAAGTAACTGGCATAGAAGATTTTGGAGAAACCTCTACCTGCCATTCCCCTGATCTCAGAGCACCTGAGGTATCAGCCTATATGAAGTTGAGCATTTTGATTTGTCTGGCAGTGCATTGGGCATCTGACAGCTTGGGTTTTTTTCCTCAGCTGTCTTTTTGTTATAGACACCACTATCCTATCTCCACTTCTAACACCAGCTTTGCACTTTGCAGCTGGACAGAAAGTAGTTGGCTTTGTTGTTTCAGGGTTGAATGCCTGAAATGCATGCAGCAATTTTCTATGATCTACTGGATTCAGATTAACAGAGAAGGAGAGAGAGAGAGCAGGCTCCTCATGTTGGTACTTACTGATCTGATGTCTTACTGAGTTGTGTCCCAATGATGACTGGTTTTGCTTAAAATCTGAGTAGATGGAGAAAGAAAGGATAATGCTCAGGGCATAAGTCCTAAGACACACATTAGAAGGAGATGAGTGTTTATTGAAGGGCAAAGCTATCTTTTACTGCTGCATTGCATATAACCCTCTGCTAGGAGGAGTTCTGATGGAGGGCTCAGAAAGAATAAGGAGAAAATCTAGTACAACACGAAGTTTTCTACATATAGGCTTAGTCTTCTTCTGAAATAAGGCATCTTTTGAATATTGCTTGCTGTCTGATAGAGAGAGAGAAGTCGCATGGAATCAAAATTGAATTGGCTTCTCATATTGCCTGAGGCTTAGAATATAACTTTGTGTCACTGAGGAATACAGAAAAGGATAGCTGCAAGTATCATTTCACAGACATGGCTGGTCCTGAGAAAATTTGGCTAGGGAAGAGGCAAATTACTGGTAAGTTTCACCAGAATCTGATGAGACCAAATACAGTCAAGTCAGAATAAAACACCTTTGCCACATAGACATAAATGCCATCTGCATTCAGATGGAACTGTATTGTGTTTTCTGGTCAGCGAGGCTCTGACAAGAATATTTTTACAGAAGTTAAGAGCTTCTCCCACCTCTCAACGATACCTAGAGACTTCTTATCTCATTAGTGTCCCAATAAAAAGAGATAGGAGATTTCTTATTTATTTAAAACAGTATGGTAAGTAAAAATGCTTTGTAATGTAGCCTTAATATAGACATTGACTAGATGCCAGGTTGGTACAACTAAGTAAGATGTTAATACAGTCAGACACGTTTCTTAAAGCCATCCAATGCATGTTATTTCCACAGGATGTTGCAGATGCTTTATTTGCATCTTGGTGATAAATATTTAAGGAGCAGAAATATTTAAAAATCTTGTAGGACTACAGATGTCACTTTTCAGAATAGAATCTATTCCCCCTACTAGTTTATATCAGTGATTCTGTAAGTACCTGTGGAAATGTATGTATTCCTTTCTGCTTAGGAGTGCTCTCTGTAGTCTGTCCTTTGCATGGTCTCCAGGAGACAATATCAAGTACCATGCTCAGGCCTTAGACTTCAGACCACAAACTGGAGGTTTCTGGTTGTTGATTTTTTTTCCTCAGTTCATGCTTAAAAAAGGTAGATAAGTTCTAGGAAAAAAACTCAGAAATATCTAGAGAAACTGAATGGTAACACTAATGTTGAATCCACAAGCCTTGTAAGCTGTTTCATTTGTTTAAGCAGCCACTTTTAATTATAATAGGTAGTGTTGCACTCAGGTACACATTAGTGGTACTTGAAAAGAGCATCTAAGCGAAGGATTTGTAGAAATTCAGTACACATATAGCTGAACGCCTTTGTTCTTGTCATAGTGCTTGAAGTTAATGGACAACTGAAATAGAATGGCTGTATGTGTCATACATTGAGTGAAGAGGACTGACTTAAAGCCATTAGTGTCCAGAAAAGAAAGACAAAGGCAGAAATTATATTGCTTCCAGATGAATCCTAACTGTTCCCCAGATTCCGTGTTAGCATGACAGGCTATAGGAAGGCCATTAATCGGAAGGTCAGATAGCGCAATTTTAGTCTGATTTTCTTGATTGAAAAAGCACCAGGAAACTCTCTAGAATGTTACAGAATCTACGAAATACTTTTTAAAAACTGGTTTAATGGCTTGATGGCCTAAGTGACAATTCTACCTGTCATACTAAAAGGGAAAGTTAGCTTTCAACACTGTGTATGGTAGAAGTGCTAGAAGAGCTGAGTTATGCTGTAGTTTGAAAAAACCAGTTAATTATTTTTTGTTTCTTCAGAATTCTTTAATGCAGTTAAAGCACAAACCTTAAAATTCCCTTCCATTACTGCTGTTCTTGAATTGATCTAATGTCAGCCCTCAATAGCTTCTTTGCTCCTGAAGAAGTATTTTGGTAATAGATTTTTATCAGCATTTTCTCTTCAACAGTTTTAAAAAAATAATAATTTGATCACAACCCCACACTCTAATATAGATTTTTAAAATAGCTCTCATCAATCATACTTACTATAATAATTAAGGTGTGTTTCAAAACAGTCCACTCTTGACATTAAATACTAAATACAAAACAGGTACTTGAATATATGCAACATGGAGAACTCCACTGTAGATCATTGTGTTCCTGTGAAAAACATGTCTCAAACCCTTCTCTTTGATTAGCAGATATGTCAGCTAGAGCTTTTAGTACTTGTTTTCTGACTGTTGATTCCTCCCACTTCTCAGTCATCATAACAGCCTGTGTATTTGCTGGGCATCTGTATAAAGCTGGTTTGGCAGGAGGCATGGCTGTCTACTTCAATTTACCAGTCTTGAAATTCTGAAGTTAGAGTAGAGCTGAAATGATGATGGAGACAGAAAGAAAAATCTTAAAATCCTCTTTTTGCTAACCAATAAAAGTTTCTCAACCAAAAAACCTCTCATATTTATGGCCTCGTAATTAACATAAGGCAATGTTTGCTCTTAGGCCTTTTGTCACCTTTGTTCTCCTGTCACCACTTTTCATTCTTTACTCTCCTCCTGTCAGTAAACCCACATGAACAATAATGGGAAGATAATTCTTTTAGTAAAATAAGTACTGTAATGCCTCATTGCTTGAGCTGACTTATCTGCTGCTTGAAGCTTGAATGAATGTCTGCAGGTTGCAGTAAATCTGTTTCTCTGTAATGGAGCAAACCCCAAATACTGCATAGCAAGAATCATTGAGCTAGAGTCACTACAGCTCTAATTCTTGTATCCTTGGACTCTCAGTACATGTTGGATGCCACTTGCAGTTTTGGATGAGAAATTGGACAGGCTACAATAATAAGTGGTCTAGTTAGTGCTGGCTGCAGAATAACTACTTGTACCAAACAAATGGTGTTTTGCTGTAAGAGGGGGAAATGCTACTGTTTTAGATTAAAACCTTTCATTTTCCCATTTTGGTTGCAGACATTTGTCTGTACACTATGGAAGTACAGTTCTGAGGAAGGTAGAGCAGATGTGCATTCAGGCAGTGGTATTTTGTCATTTGACTTACTGCGAGGAGAACTAGGTGACATTTTAAAGTTTGTGTTATGTAAGAGGGTAAATAAAATCATCTAATGATGCCTTTTAGTCCTGAAAATTAATTAACCTGTACTGTGGGGTTTTTATTGGATATGTTTTCTGAGGCTCCTTTTCCATTTCATTGTATTAGAATGTAAACCGTCTTCATTAGTAATAGTTAATTAGTCTAGTTTGTAGCGATTCTGACACATTCAGGCCCAAAACAGGAAAAAAAAAAGCTGATATAATGTTTACAGAAGTACTCCAGCTAAATTTTCTTACATGTAGTGATGCCATGCATTTGGATGAATTGTGTGCATAGTATGTAGAAATAGACTTTTTCAAGTGAGAGAAACTACCCTTTGTGCCACTCCTAAATAACCTAGGTATTTTTTTAACTTTGCATTAAATACATGTGACTTCACTGTTCATATAGCTTGTCATGAAAAATATCATTGTCAACTGTTCCCTTTATGCCTTGATATTATACAGTTGTCAAAGAAAAAAACTGCATTCTTCCTTTCCCTTAATATTTACCAACTTAAGAGATTTTGTTGTCTGTTGAGCAATCTCAGAAGGAAATAAATGACTCCATAGGATGAAACTTCCAACTATAAGACTCATTGTCTTCCTTTTTATTTCTTAGGCCATTTTCCATCAGTGCAGTGAAGGGGAGTGCTAGTGCCCGATATGTTGGAAACTACACTGCTTTTCACTTCTATTTTGCTTTTTACCTTTTGCTTTTATTTACCCTAAAAAAATATGACTTGTCCTGAAGCATTTATCAGTTAAATGTGGCATTATAATCAATTTTATGAGTTTTTAAGCCAAAGTGAATATCAAATTGCAGCTGAGGGCACTCGGCACCATACAGGGTGGAGCCCATAGTGAAAGCTGACGTTTGAGGAGTAAATGTTGTATAACAGTTGTAAAGATTTGTGAGATTTCATGGTGAAGTTTTGTTTAAGCTGGTGGAAAATTGTCATGGATAAAGTCATGCACTTCACTCACAAGAAAGAAGAAACAATGCATTTTGTTTCTATCAGGCAGTGTGTTAACAAAGTTCTATGGTAAATGTGACTGCTTTAACAAAAATCCACGGCAATGTACGTGTGATTATTTACTGCTTGTGAACAGTTCTTTCTGAACTGACTGAGACCCTCATGTTGAGTCATGAGGTTCAGCAGGGACGCCCCTTTCATTCTATACTCCTCAGGGGGGAGTTTAGATGCAGCTGGATACAGATTTAGTCCCAGACTTGGTGAATGATTTATGTCTAAAGATTATATATGCACATCCCTTTCTCTATTTCACTAGATAAGATTTCAAATTATTCCCAATTCACTTACCTAAGTAATAATATAAGGAATAGTAGGAATAAGGAATTCCTAAGTAGGAATAAGGATTCCTACTCAGGGACTTGACCTAATGTGCAGCCCATTGCCATTGAGGAGAGCTCAATGGGCCCTGGGCTGCCCATAAGTATATGGAGTCAGATGATTGAGTTGTAGTCATTTTTGTATATACTGACTACAGATGTTAGCTTTGTCCAGGTTTGGCTTGAGTAAGGCATTGACCAGACCTGTGGTTTGGAGTGTGCCTTGCTCCAATTAGCCATTGGCTATTGTGTTGTCAGGTCTCCCCTGAATCCACTTTGAGCCGGATGCAGCCATCATTACCAAACCATCCATTAGGACCATCACTGGTGGTTAGCACTTGAACAGATTTACAGGAAATAGAGGTCAGGTTGATACAGAGAAGGAGAAGCACACTGTCACAAAAAGCATGGCAACAGGACAGGATGTATATAAGAATGTATCCTGTCTTCATAGGATAAAATGACTGCCCTGGGCAAATAATATACTGCAAGATATATGTCCTGATTTTAGATAATGCTTTAATGAGAGTTTATAATTTGGAAAGCACTCCAATCCCATATATATTGCATCTAGAATACAAGCCTGCAGGTTTCCTTGTGTTTTTCATTTTTATTCTCACATGACAGCTTAACTTGTTACTACTTGATTATAATTAGGTGCTTGATTTTCATCAACAATAATTTCTAAGTGGAGTACTTTATGTCTTTTTAAAGCAGGCTTTGCTTAATATTTCGTAGTTTCAGCCAAGAACATGAATTCCTCTGCCTCAGTTTATGTTTGCATACTATGAGTAATTTACCTAACTCAAATGTAATATTCAGCATAAAAAAAGTTCTATGTAACATTTTAAGCTCCTACTGATCTTAGGAGTAAACTGAACTTATCCCCCATACTATGTTATATTAACCTCTGAAAGCTTGACTAAAACTGATGTTTCAGGCCTTGAAAAATCCACTGTTATCTTCTGTAACATCTCTTTTCTCTTATTAGCATAGCATGCATCTGTTTTAATTTCGTTGGACAGTTCTAATTTCACAGTCACATGTTTGTTGAGTTTCTAACCCTGAAGAGCTACTCAGGATTAATTAAAGCTTGGTCTGTGTAGAGAGTCTTTTGATTCTCTTCCTTTTACTGTCTTTAACAGGACATCGCCTGTGTAAGCAAAATCAATGTTAAATGCCTGTTAGAAATGTTGGGAAATTAACATAAAAGGTTCTGTCACCCAAATGAGGGTTTTGGAGAAACTGGAAAACTGCTTACATTTACTTCAAGTTTTGCTTAGCGTGCTGCAATCTGAGAGGGGAGTTCTGGCAGCACCCAGACATGTGCACATAGGGTTGAGTTTCATTAAACCATTTTCCATGCAAAGTAAAGGTAGTCAAAAGAAACTGAACAGTAAAGTCTTATTGGAAAATTATTACTGAAAAATTGCTTGAATACTCTGTGTATTGTATGTAAAATATATGAACCCTGATTGGTTTCCATTTATGTGCTAGAGATTGTTATAGGCTCTTGTAAGGACACTGGTGGAAAAATGGTTCAGGGTTATAAAAAAAAAATAGAAATAGTTTTAAAGGATATTTTAGTGAGGGAAAGGTATGAGGAAGGAAATTCATTGTAGAGCATGCCATGGGCAAGAAAGTGATTTGGAGGGGAAAACAAAAAAACACATTTCAGAAAATGAGTATGGACTATTAGTGAAAAAATGCTGGCTACTCAGAAGTATGTATCTGTGAGAGAACTGACTCATGAGGCCTGAATTCAGAAAGAGGTTCAGGAAAGAGAAATGTATGTGGACTCTTCTGGTCACCCCAAAAGAACTACATGTGGAAATCTTGTAAAAACCTCCATGTTTGCTGGCTTACATGTATATGACTAACTTACAAACTGAGGAAGGCATGAATGTATGGCAAGTCAGTACATATCCTGGAGGAAATCTGGTAGTCTAACATGGGTCTTGGTAATGAGAGCAGAATCAAACAGAATGTGCTGAGTTGGAAGGGACCCATGAGAATGATCAAGTTCAGCTTCTGGCCCTGCACAGGATTATCCCCACCATGTGCCCAAGAACATTGTCCAAACGCTTCTTGAAATCTGTCAGGCTGGTGCTGTGACCACTGCCCTGGGGAGCTGTTCCCCTGCCCAACCCCCATCTGGGTGAAGAACATTTTACTGACGTCCTAAATCTTCCCTAAGAGAACCTCAGGTTATTGCCTCGGGTCTTGGCCACCAGAGAGAAGAAATCAGTGCCTGCCCCTCCTCTTCCCCTCAAGAGGAAGTTGTGACTGCAGTGAGGTGTCCCCTCAGTCTCCTCCAGGCTGAACAGACCCAGTGTGCCCTCAGCTGCTCCTCACAGCTTCCCCTCAAGGCCCTTCACCATCTTTGTTGCCCTTCTTTGAACACTCTCTTATAATTTAATGTCTTTCTTATATTATGGCACCCAGCTGCAATAAAACTCTCCCCAGCCACAATAAAACTGCCCCAGCACTCGAGGTGAGGCTGCCCCAGAGCAGAGCAGAGCAGTACAATCCCCTCCCTTGCGTGGTTGTTGATGACCCAGGTCTGATACCCCCAGGACACAGTTGGCTGTGCCCTGGCTCCCAGGGCACTGCTGACTCATATTCAACTTTCTGTTGACCAGGACCCCCATGTCGCTTTCCTCTTTCCAGCACTGCTTTCCAGCCGTTCCCCAGTCTGTGTGTACATCTAGGATTGCCCCATTGCTATTCTCAGAGGGTTTTATGGAAAGGGGCAGAGGGGCAAAGTCTGCCTGAGAAGTGCGACACACTACAGAAGAGGGACAGAGAGTGGCCTTTCAGAAATTTCTATCCCGAAATACAAACCACAGCAAAACAGTCTAGGGAGTGTTTGGCAGGTGGAGCTCTACATATTTCTAAGTATTATGAGTTTTGAAAGAGTTGAGAGGTTGAAAGGTTTCCTTTAGGTGGTCATTAGATACTGATTGCCTGGGATATGGAATTTTTTTAAGCCACTTTTTCTTGGAGGTATTTAAATTGGGCAATGGCTTCATTCTGTAGCCAATAACATCTTATGTATTTGGCTATTTTGTATTTTTCACAGAAGTGCCTGCTTGTTACATACACAACATTTTCCTTTTCCCAGAAACCCTTGTGATATACTTATGTAGAATTTTATGTCTTTTCTGATTCAGACAGCTGAGCCTGAATCACAGCATGGGGAGAACAGCTTTTTTTATTCCATAAGACAAGTCAGTGTGCGGGCTGAATTGGTTCTTCCAGTTCATGATCCTTCACTCATTCCTGTAGTATTTGAAGTGATTCAGTGCTGTATTGGAGGTTCAATGAGTATACTTAAATCCTTCCATCAGTTACTCAGAGGCGTCTTATAATGTGACAGGTACAGGTGCAAATGTCTTCACTCATATATAATTCCACTTACAGATCAATAACTATCTTACATATTAGAGCTATGATAGATTTCCTTGGAAAATTGCATTCACCAGTGAGGTGCAGTGGGGAGTATATCATTTCAGGTAGCTTTTAATACAGAATTTTTTTTAATAGAGAAATGATCTGTTATTTAATTCTATAATGAGATGGGTAGGAAAACAAGTTACTACATCCATAAAGCAAAAATATGAACTAGCAGCACCATGCTGGAAACTGCAGCTTGATTGCTCTTAACTCTAGATAAATATAAGATAACATATTCCTCAGTAATACGGTAACAATGGAGGAATTAGCGCAGAGAATCTGTATTGTGTAATAACCCTCTCCAGCTTACTGCATCCATGTGTTTACTTGTCCATTTTGTAATTGTTCTCTATACCTGAATTTTTTTCTCTTGGTTTGTAATTAAGTAATTTCTCTAATGGCTCCTTGTCATTGTGGAAGAGCTGTGCAACAGCCTTTGTGTTTCACTCTGCTTCTGAAGTATTTGTTCACATCACATTCCTTTTCTAAGCAAATAAATAATGTTTATTAACTGTGTAATCACAGTGACTGCTGTGGTGAGCTTACTGTGGGCTTTAGGAAGAGGTTTGAGGGAACCCAGAGGTTGGTTGGGCACTGGGACAGGCTCCCCAGGGCAGGGGTCACAGCACCAGCCTGACAGAGTTCAAGAAGTGTTTGGACAATGCTCTCAGGCGCAGGGTGTGACTCTTGGGGATGGTGCTGTGCTGGGCCAGGAGCTGGACTTGATTCTCATGGGTCCCCTTCCAACTCAGCATATTCTATGAGATTCTGTGGTTCTATGACTGTCCTGCTCTGCACATGTCTTGGAGCATGTGTGATCACACCCAGAATGACACATAGGACACCATCTTTCCCCATTTTCTGTCAGCTTTCTGCTTTGACTTCTGTCATGGAAGATGTGTATTGTTATTCAGAGTGCCTTTATGCCTCCAAAGGAGATGGTTTTCCCTTGGTTCTTGAACCAAACTTTGAATTTGGGATAGAAATTTGAGGAAGCTTGGATGTTCTGTTTGTAAATTAAAGATCACTAGTCTAATGTGGGGTTATGTCCTGTAATTCGGCATTGACATAGGGAGGACCAGGTTCAATTCTGCTTCTGGACTTTGAATTTATTTTTGTGTGGGGTTTCTATTCTACCATCTAAAAATATACAGACTTCCCCACTTTGGATTCTAACCCCAAATTATTTTGAGCATTTTTCAGGTACAGAGTTATGGGCATACACATGCAACATGTGAGATTTTGTGAATAGATGTTCATTAAACTTAGGCAGTATTGCACATATATGTAAATTGTATAGATTTTGAATCCAAGTGATACACAAATTGTCAGTGAACGGGTTGCAGAACCTCCTGTCATTTATTTTTATAGCTAATGGCTTTTTTTATATTCCATTTTCTACAAGTTTTCATTAAGCAATGCATGTAAAGTGCTTCAACTTGACTTTGATGCACATTCAGTATCAGAAGGAAAGATCAGGCCTTTTATCTCTAAACTACAGATCAATTACCTTTCTAAACACTTACCTCATAATTTTCCTTTAAATAAAAAAGAAAAAAAAAAGGTACTACAGTCAACTGTATTAAAGACAAGAAAAATGAAAGTGGTTGGAAAAAATGGAAGCATCACCAAAGATAAGATATAAGGGCCTATGGACCTGCCATTATAGGATTTGATACTGGTGCACAATTATCCCATAGAGTGTAGAAGAAAAAATTGTACCTTAATATTTGGAAGTAAAAAAATCCATGATTTCTTGAAGCAAGAAGGTAGCTGGCTTCCTAATGAATTAAATATGTGACAGCTTTTAAGTGAAGCACAGCTGCTGAGTTGTCAGAGCAGGTGACTTTATCATCAGCAGATTTTGATGGTATTATGCTTAGGATGAAATAACCACTTGTTTCAAAAAACAATCTCTAATATCCTATCTGAAGGTCAGTCTCATAGATTTCATTCCTTAATATTCCAGCTGACATTCCCATTTTCTGAAGCATGAGTCTTTAGATACATAAGTCTTGGATATTGTAGTATCAAAAAGGCTACAATGTGCAGCATTGCAATTAGTTAGAGAAAATCCTCTTACTATTACATCTGTGAACTGTAAACCAAAAGTTCCAATTTTTGTTGTTTATACATTTTTACTGGGGCTCTCATAATAGAACAGTCAGGTTCTAAATAGGAGTGCTTTTTGATTCAGCACTATAAGACTTAAAAAAATAATTCAATAGAAATAGTGTTGGAGTTCAGTGTAGGTAAAATACTAACATCATCTTACACAGCTCTTGGCCGTGTAGGTTCAACTTAGAGAGATTTTTTCTTTTGAAGTGACATGACATTGAGTTATTATTTCAGAAAGGAAGAAAAGAGACTGTTATTTTATTCATTTATATTCCAACTGTATTAAACATGCTACTTCAAAACACAAGACTCCCCCTCTTTGAAATGAACAAAATAGTCAAATGCAGAAGAAGCTATTCAAAATTGTCTTTTAATAAAAGTTTAAAGTCTTCAAAATATATTTGCCCCTGGAGCAAACTTTTTTCATTTAATATTGTGTCTGTTAATTAGTGCTTCAAATTTGCAAATTCTTTATTGGTTTATATCAATGTAATACCCAAAGCTCATCTCATTGCCAGCTTTGAATGAAATATGATCCTGTTTATTCTATTAAAACGAAGGCTTGAAATTGTTACCCAAATGCCACAGGAATTCTTGCCGTTTTCTCATCAAATTCCTCATCAGATTTTTTGTTAAAGTCACATTGTTTTAGATGTTGAGCCTTGGCATTTAAATGAAATTCAGTGTGCCCCACTGGAGAAAACATCTGCAGGGACATATTATGTACAATATCCATTCCAATCAAGCAGGAGTGCACTGTGTGACTGAATGAGAAGCTTATTCTTACTCCACTTAGGTTTACCCTGATGTGGCTATTGAGTCGGTCTGTGACAAGAAATGTTTAGAAAATTAAACTAGCAGAACAGCAATGTTTTTTTAATTCTCAGAGCAAATACTTCCAGTTGAACAATATTAATTTAAGAATGACATTTTATAAAAGAACCTGAAGGAGTTTGGTGCCAAATTCCCTCAGAAATTCAATGGAACTTGGGAATTGGAGCCTTCAGGTTGCCTTGGTGAATCTCTGAGAGATTATTCTTAAGGGTTTTCTTTGAATATAAAATTGTGATCTACTGAAACTGAAGGGAGTAGAGAGGTGTAGGGCGAGAATGAAAAGAAAGAATAAAAAACTCAACTCTGTAATACAATAAAACATATTAAAAAGTTGCAGAAATTCTTGAAGCATGGAGTTAACCTGGAACAGTCCCTTTTTTTGGAGCAGTTGCCTTACACAACTAGGAGTCTCCCTTCCAGTTGGTGGGCAAAAAACAGCAGTGTGGGGGAGCAAGCCCTTGTACAGCAGATGTGGGTGTTTGTGGAACTTGCTCCTTTTTCCAATGTAGAATTCTGACCAAAAAATAAAAAAAGCTTCTATAAAATGTATTCATGGTGGCAGAGTCCTCTGCCATCCTTTGAAAGATTTCTTTTACAGGCGGAGCACCTGCCTGTAACATCTCTTCTGTTGCAGACCTGTGAATAAGAGCTGTTGTTATGGGCTTTTCAACTGCTTTTTAAAAACTATGAGATGTGGCAGTGGAGGCAAGCGGGTCACTCCAGAGAATTACTAGAATTTATCTGTCTTTAGCTACAGGCCATTAGGACCACATCAAGAATACCAGGTCCAATTTTTGTGGCCCCCATTACAGAGAGGACATTGATAAAGTACAGCACAGGTCTAGCAGGATGGAGCCAGGCTGTTGACAGTGGGCCGTGGTCAAAGGGGGAGAAACAATGGGCATAAATTGGAGAAAAAAAATAGAGTTTCAGGCTGGATGTAAGGGAATACGCTTTCCTCTTGAGGAGAGACAGGCACGGGAATAGATGATGCAGAAAGACTGGGCAGTCTCTTATCTATGGAAATTTTTAATGTCCAGTTACATGAAGCCTTGTTTAACATGATCTGACTTCAAAGCTGTCTCTGTTGTGAGCTTAAGTGGGCGAGACATTGTGAGATCTCTTACAACTTGAATTTTCCTATGATACAATTGGATTTGTAGAGGAGGTTTCATGTTTCTCTTTAGAATCTTCCTCACTCCTTTCTTGTCCTTATTCTACCAGTTTATCTCAGTTTGTTATTTAGAGTTATGTCAATGGATCTTCCAGAGGTGTTTAGTTCCTTTCAAGAGCACTTCTGGAAGAACTGATTAATAGTGAAAAACAAAACAAGAACAACAAAAATCACAACAAATAAGAAAATAGAGTCAGCAAAAGTTGTCCAATATGGTTATCAGATAAGGGAATTCAACCAGTGGGGAACAGAGAAAAAAAAGGAAAAAAGTGTAATGATAATGAAACATTAAATTTATGGTAGAGTCCAATCCTGTGTGTAACTTTGTTTACAAAATTTGCCTATTTGGTAAAAGCAGGCACATTAAAGCTTATAAACATATGATTACCCCAAGCAGTGCAGTTCTAAACTTCTCTGGTTCACATCTACTTCCTTCAAGTTTGATGAGACAGAGTTTGCACACTAAATTTGGAATTCAGGAAAGCTGTATACCAAACAGAAGAGATGTTACTGAAAATATTCTTCTTGAAATCTCTTGCATTTGATACTCAGAAAGTATTCATGTAATGTTAACAGCTGATCCTAACTGTCAGAGGAGCCATGCAGTAAATAAATACTTTCTTAGAAATTAGGTAGAACAGGGAGGAATTGGATAGATCAAAGCTAGAATGAGTAATCTGTGCTAATAGAAAATAACTCTGGTGCATCCTATAGCTAACTGCATGAAAAAGGTAATTTTAAGCACAAATTGCAATATATGATCTTAAGAAGTATTCTTCAAATTCTTTTTTTGCTGATTTGAAAGGATTTACAAACTAACTGCTTTCACTCTAATGTGAGGTCAAACTCATGTGAGGTTTTTTACTAACTATAGTTCTCTAAGTTACCACAAGAAGTGAAGTTTGTTTTCTTTCAAAATTTTCATACAGCTACATTGAGTAGAAATGGATGATGAAAAGGAAGTGTAAATTATTCTAGCACCTGACAAGTAAGTAAAGTTGTTTGGGGCTTTGTGGTGCACAGGAAAGGATTGAAAATGCTGATCAGAAGGGAAGTTCCATACTTGTTCTACATGACCATTAAAGGAAATTTGTGCTCTTTGGAGAGTACAGTGTTAGTAGTTTTTAAAGAGAAATGTGAAGTGAAGTGAAATAGGTCTGTAAATATTTTGTTCATAGTGGGACAAAAAGGAGAAGAAGCATGAATTAAAACATCACAAATTGGTTCAACAATTCAGTTCACTCCTGCTGGCAAGAAAGGATGTTGGCTGATGACATGGTAAGTATGTACAGCAAGGCTAGATGATTTCTTTTTTCATAATGTTTCATCCTTTGCTGTGTTCTTCAATAGTGCTGGGGAAAATGTAGTGCTAAAATGGGAGCAGATTCTTTGGGGTTTTTTTCTGTCTGTGATTCCCCATTGTATTTGCAGAGATGACATGTCAAATTTCTGAACTGCTTCTTCAGCAATTTCAAATGGTCTCTGAATTTCAGGCTCAGATGCTTTTTAGCTCAAGCATAATTATCATGAATAACACTTTCAGTAGGTCTAACTCTGCTTTCACTTACAGCCAGGTAATCTCCTTATCTTTTGTAGGCAGAATACAAGAAATTCTTTTTCTCATGGAACGATTCAATTTGGGGTTTGCATTTGTGTTATAAAACTAATTCTTCATACTGCATGTGTTGAATTTGTCCTGATTTTCTTTAGCTACTGTCTCTGCAAGGCTTGCATGAGTAAAAATAGTATTTTAATAGTTATTTGTTTTTATTTGTTTTCATGTGTTCAATAGATACGATTCTGAAGACGTGAAGTCTTATGTGAGGAGCAGACTTATTAAATAAGCAATTGCTATTTTTTGAAGGCTGAGTACATGTTCAAAACAGAAAGCTCCTAATACCACAGAGATAAAAGGATCATTTGCACTAATTTATGAAGCTAATTAATCAAATGAACTGAGTATATTAAGCAGTTGGTGATATTCTGCAGAGCAGGAACTGAAATAGTTAGTAGCAACTTCAATAACTTTTATAGATTTGTTTTCCATTCACTTTTCATTTCTTCTTTTCTTGAACTTTAATTTCCTGCACCTTCTTGCTAAAAACTGCCTACTCTGTCAGTGACGAGTCATGGTGGTAAAGAGAGAGTGCAAGAGCAGAATCTAAATGGAAAAGTCCATTATTTTTCCAGCCCAGTCCATTTCCCACCGTGGAAGACTGAAAGGAATAGCCTCTCTGATATCCTTTGAACATCTTGTCAGCTGACATGATTTGAAGCAACCCTAAAACTACTCAGCTTTGTTTTGTGGTCAAGGCTGAACAAAGTCAAGGAATAAAAGTCTTCAAAAGTGGACATCTGAATTTTATGACAAATGCAACACTCACTACATAACAAATACAACATGCCAAACCAGTATTTCCAAGAGTATCTTTACAAGAAATTGAAAAGAGGACATTTTAAAATATATATAAATGAAAAAAAACTGTTTGATGATGATTTCCCACTAGCTTTCAGAAAGAGAGGAATCCCTAAATTTTCATTATGTCTTTGAAGGTCTCTCCTTAACATTTAATGCTGACTAATGCAGTAGTCATTCCTTTTCTATGTTAAATCATTAACTGATGATATCCAGTTCATTGTTTCAAGGACATTTAATATTTTTTTCCTTTTTTCAATTTGTAGAATAGTTCCTCCCCCTGGCAATTCCCACACATTTTTATTGCATACTGAGCGGCCTCATTTGAAATGTCTTCTGTGAACTTGAGCATCTTTATGGATCAAACCATGAATTTCAGAAATAGTTACAATTTTAGGGATTAATGCTTTTCAGTGTCTAGAATATATTTTGTAAGTTATGCATTGTGAGTGTTGCTGGTATCTTCTTAGAAACAGTTGCTTCAGATCAAAACCGTTTCCCACTCTGTTGTCCTTTACCATATCAAATAACAATTGAAACAGCAGCAGCAGCCAATGAACATGGATCAATGATATCTTCAGCCGCTGCATTTGTGTACGTTTAATCCATTTATGTGAAAATCAAGTTACTACTGGCCTGCTTTTTCTTTACTGGAAACAATTGATAACGTTACTTCAGAAGAAATTAATCCAGAGAATTAATTAGCAGAATCTAGTATCCAATAAATGTAGTCTTGAGAAAGATTTCATGGATGGTCAGTTGTGACATTAAATGGAAGGTTAAAAAGTAAGTTCCACTAGTTTTTTCCATAATCAAACAGAAGTGACAGAAAAGGAACAAATAGGATGATGTTGACTTTGGAGAGAAGTAAATAGGTCAGTTCTTGTATCTCTTGCAGAAAAGCTTTGAGAAATTTTTTTTCAAGATTTTGGCTTGGGCCCATATTTAAAGGGTTAAGATTTTGGAAGAAATACTTTGAAAAGCAAAAAGAAAAAAAGTTTGTTTCCAGACCATTGAGACCAATGAGATTGATACCTCAGAAGCTGCACTGGTACTTTAGGATCAAATTCAACCCAAGTCAGTGGGAAAAAACCAAATTAATGCTTCATCATTCCTGTGTCTTTCAGTAGGTTAAGATTTTGCCGTTCACAGACATGAACCTTACATCTGATTAGTTAATGCAATTTGGCTGATGAGTGGTAACCTCCATAGCTGCAGTATTTGAATTTTTGATTTTGAGTCCAGCCCCCTTTTTAATATAATTTAATTGTTATTATTGAATGGTTGCACTTAAAAATACAAATGGAGATCAGTAGGCTATTTCATGAAAGCTGAGTGTGTGTACAGGCATGTACTTTGAGCCAGATTTTCAAAGGTATTTAAGATTCTGAACTTTCAGAGAGATGTCTAAGAGGATCTTTGAAAGACTGTCTGCATGTTTAAGCAGCTAAATGGCTTTAAATATCTTGGATTATTTTTGAAAGGTTTAAGCAAGTGTTTAAGCAACTTCTTGAAACAGGACTTTAGTAAGAGTGAAGATCTCTTAAAATCCTGAGTAAATCATATTTTTCTGGGGTGGGAGTTTTTCATGCAACTCCCAAACATGGAAGATGTTTCTAAAAATAGCTAATGTTTCATTTAAAAACTCTTTATAAACTGACTTTTACTGCTTACTCCAGTAGATGTAAATCAAAGGAAAAAGAAACTACTTTCCAGTTAGAAATTCTATTTTAAGCTGTTATCCCTCTTGACCCATAGACCTACATATGTCTGACTTAACTCTGTGGCCTGTAGCTTGTCACAGGGAAAGATTCTGCTTTTGGCAGCTGTGTTCATTCAGCATGTTTGCTAACTTAGCAGGAAAGTGCTTCTGTATTTGCTTTGTCTTGGTTTCTGAGCAGTGACTTATTTACTGAAACATTTCTTTTTCTCTCTCTTTTTTTACTTATTGAAATTGATTGTGTGAGTGAAATTCAGGATGTTGTGACTGCAGGATTGTATGCTGTCAGTTTTTCCAGAAGGTTTTATGTACTTGTAGGACCTTGTGTTTCACTCATTACACTGACTAAAGTGAAGAATAACTGATATAAGGAAACACGCTGTATCAATAATCACAATAGAAATCTTTTTTGGTGCAGTCTTACTGCTAAAATCGGAGATTTTTAAAAGATGTATATATTTTAGATGTGTTTAAATTAGTAGTTGCTTTTTTCAGAAAAATTCCCCCTGAGGCATGTGTAAAACTAGTGGCTACATAAAGCTGAAGAATCAGATGTCTGCTGGGCAAATTGACAGAACTCATTAATCTTAGACGCAGTGTACTATAGAGTCTGTCCTTTCATGCACCTGCCCATGCCTAAAGTAATTACATGATGGCACTATTAATACTGAAGAGCTTGAGTGGGAATAGGGTTATCTTCTCTTCCTAGTAATTGATTGCTAGCTGATTAGTGGACAACATTTCTCCTACAGTATAATTGCCTTTCTGCTATTGTAGCCTCTCTAACCTGGGGTTAGGCCATCTTACTGGTTTGGAGACCCTAACAATAGCATCACAGCCCTCAAAGTAATGAACTGGAACTCAGTCACTGTGAATTCCCCAAACAGAAGATGACTAGTTAAATGTATTTCAATGATAGCATATTTTACAGCAATCAGACAACTGAAGATTTGTTGCCTTCCCTCCTGCCTTCTCTTTCAGTGAATATATTTTCAAGCCCCCTGATTCCTGTGTGGAAAAGCAGGCAGTTGATGTCTATTAAATCACATCTGTTGCTCATATAAAGTTATTATCTAAAATGTATCAGAACTGAGTAATAAGTTTGTATATTCTTCTGTGACCCTATAGAAATAGAAATCTATATATTTTTCTTTAGAAGCAAACTGGTAATAAAGGAGCATATGAATTCTACAGTGGGGTCTCAGACATCTGCTGGTGTCTAAACGTGATTATGTTCTCATATTTTGAAAGGTGATACTGTGTTGTTTTTGGGGTTTTTTCGGAAGCTGGTAGATATCAGACTGCTGCTTGGTTAGGTCTGGCATAGGAAGCACCTTTTGCTATGAAGCTGCCTGGAGAGAACAGATGATTTCCAGGGCTACACAGAGCTGCATCAGTTCTCCTGCCCTGTGACTCTTGGTGCCAGCTGCACTGGCTTGGGGATGCAGGGACCAGCTGAGCAGCTCCTTGGTGTGCAGGTTTATGAAGGTGGAGATGAAAGATTACACTGCAGGAGATGTGACAGATATGAATCTTAGGAGGAAGACATGAAATATATGACAATTTCTACCCCCCATCTTTCTGATGACCTGAAAAATAGCTCCTACCTTGCAGCACCCTTGCATCTTGCTATGTTTTTGTTTTCTATGACTCTGCACTAAACCAGATTCATATAAATCTTTGAGCTTTCTTACACTGGTACTGGACACAGATGGTATGTAACAGCAGTGGTACAGCAAAGAAATCTCTAATCTCTACCTTAATGCTATGTCATATACTTCCTCACTTTATTATCAGTTTATTCTATGGTACAGCCAAAGGGCTAATTTTATTAACATTTTCTAAAGACTTCTGATTGGTCCTGTTCAGTCCAAGTGCTTAGCTTGATCACTGAAGTGGGTGTCTAAGTTTAAATTATGTAACCAACTCCCTAGATCCTCAGTTCCAAAGATATTTAGGGGCAGTTAATAATATTACCCAATATTATTTTCAGTATTCTGTCTATGAATCCAGCCAGAGACATATTCCTTAGTGAAAAGTGCGAGAACACACAGTTGTCCACTACGTGACATAACCTGCCTGGAAAGACATTTAATTTTCTAACTTTTGTAAATTACTTTTGTAAATTGGGTACCCAAAAGAATGATGACTTGCCTAAGGAATGATACCAAACTGGTCAGAAATCTCAATGACTTCTGTCTTTCTTCTTGTGGCATACCCTGTAAAATAGTACAAATATAGCTGAAATGATCAAGTACTTTGATTGATGATTTTTGTAGTAGCCTGTAGACTGGGGAAATGTTCATATTTGATATGGAAATCAAATCCCATGCCAACTGACTTTCATAAGTACTAGTTTTGGTCTCAGACAAGCTTTTTGTCTGCCAATGGATTTTTGCACCTGACTAGTGATTCTCAAAACTAACTTCTGTCAGATGTGTAGCAAGTGTAGAGAACTGTAGAGGAACTACTGAGTTTTGCATGCACTTAACTGGTGACATGACTTATTAAAAATTCACTCTTCAGATCTAGAAAATGAGCCTCATGTGAACTGGAGCTGAGAGAAAGGCTCTCCTGTGCATGGTGTATTTTTGCTTCATGGTATGACCAGCCTTCAAGAAACTGAAGTCCGTGCATGTGTGTAGAGTCACCACACTCTTTGACTCCTTTGCTCCTTTGCACTGCATTGTTTAACAGCTGCATGCACTGGTTAGGTTTTACTAGGAGACACCACAGTTTATGCTCTATGCCCTTATGCAGTATTCAGTTGAGTTGTCCTTTACGCATTCATCTGGGATTACAAACTGAGCCTCTGTCATTCTCAGTGAGTTAGCACTGACATAAAAATGTCTAGCATACAAGCTCATGGAAATTAGAGCATTTTTTTAGCATTTACCAGAGCATGTCAGGGTATTAGGGATGGATATTAGAGAGTCTTGGGGTCATAATAGAAGTGAGTTGTCAGGAAAGCAGAAAAGCCTCCTCATTTTTTCTCCTGATTTCCTTTGTTTTCTGCAAACATAAACCAGTCTGTTCTTTGCACCATAAAATTTAAACCAAGAATCTTGAACTGCACAATTCCTTAAAGCAGTCCTTATAGCTATGTAACTGCTAAAAAATAATTTGTCAGATAGGAGAAAAATCAGCCTTTCCCAGGAAATGCTAAAGGATTTTTAGAAAATATTAATCTAATATATGCATACACTTATTCCAAGTGGGCCTATGTTATGTGTAAGAAATATTGGAAATGTTAAGGTTGCAAAATGAAATCTTCAAGTCAGAAAATGCCACCCTTAAGGTTGCTCCTTGAAAAGCATTTCCCTACTTTGTGGCAATGTTTCACGAACAGTCTTTAATTATTGGATCACATGCTGGTTTCTTTCCTACAGGACCACTGC
Organism: Camarhynchus parvulus; assembly: GCF_901933205.1. Classification (NCBI taxonomy): domain Eukaryota; kingdom Metazoa; phylum Chordata; class Aves; order Passeriformes; family Thraupidae; genus Camarhynchus; species Camarhynchus parvulus. The sequence continues at coordinate 15,235,468 of NC_044578.1, read as the reverse complement.
CTCATTCACTGCACAGATGGGTTATGTTCTCTGAGTTCAGCATTTTAGCGTCATTGTTTCATCTGTGGCTCTAACTTATCTGGGACATACTCATATCCTGCTCTAATTAGAGGAAATTTCACTTCCACATAGGCTTATCTGGGCTGCTCACCACTGTCATGCAAAATGCTTCCCAAATGTTATACTAATTTTCTTGAAACCTCTAGGAGGTGAAAGTTGTATGTCCATTTTACAAAGGGAAAGTTGAACCACAGAATGATAGTTACAGACTTACCCAGGAATTGTGTTGCTCAGGACCTGATTTTTTTCAGGATGCTTAGTGGAGTATGTGATAATGTTTATGTTTACTGGTAGACTTCCTCTTGATTTTGCTCAGGTGTAGAAGCTTTTAACACTTCCAGAAGTTACAAATAAGACATGCAGAACGCAAAGGGCATGTTCATCTTTTCAGCCACTTGAGCTCTTAATGCAGTGTCAGATTACTATAGCTAGAAGATCCAGAACAGATCCAGGTTAAGAGGACATTCCTGTGTAGTGAGGACACTTTACTGCAAGTCTCTAAAGCCACCCATCACCTTCAATTGAACTTTTAAACAAAAATGAATTCCCAGGAAAAAAAACAGAAGAGATTAAAAGCATTTTCAGTACCTTTTGTGAATAAAATGGTTTATGATGGCAAAATTAAAAAAAAAAAATCAGTGTGTCTCATGAGAAGCATTACTTCTTAACCCATCTTTTTGCAAAGGTGACCTGAGGAAAATGTGTTTCAGAACCTCTGATCTGATTAGTTTAACATTATGATGTGAGCAGGACGCAGCTGATGAAAATCCCAGACTTGTAATTTCAAGTCTGTGGGTTTGATTTCTTACCAATGCTACTCTTTACATTAAACAATCCATCTTCTTTTATAATATTTGCTTCCCAAATTCATGCATTTACTTGTTGAATCTACATCTAAGCCCATCAATGGAACTTTCAAGATCCTTTGATAAAGGAGGAGTCAAATGAAGTTCTCAGTCATTCATCTTTCTCAAGTATGAGATAATATTTCTTTTTTGTATGGATCAGAAGAATTCATTTTGCTGAATGAAAAGAATGAGAAGATGTACATCAGGACCATACTTAATACTCTCCAGTGCTACTGGGCATTTGGTTTGCAACCTGAAGGAAATGAGGACATTAGAATGTTAACAAAGGGGGTTTGTACTGAACCCTTCCCATTGATCTTAATAGAGATCAAATTGGCATATCAATTTCTGCTCTCAGATTTCAGCATCAGGAATATTTCTTTAAATCAGCTGCATAAACTTTTGCAGTCAGGGGTGGTAACTGTTAAGAGTGGTATGTTGACAACACAGAATTAGGCATATGCTTTGTTAATGAAGAAAGCTGTTTCTGTGGCCCTTTTGTATAGAAAATTTCAGCTCAAGCAGTAAAAGCTGAACGTAGTTCCAAGGGAAGTGTCATGGGAAGTGCTGGGAAACCTTAACTACAGGTGACATTACTGGCTCCACCTGTGGTAAATATTCTCTACAACTATTTAAGCAATATTGTCCTTCACTATCATGTTTCTTCTGTTGAAGTTTTTGAATAGTGAGCCTGAAAATAACAAGCTGAGCTCATTAGTAGATTAGGTGTTGCAGTGAATCCATGTTCTCATTCTCCGGTTTGATAGGGTTTCTTTTAGAAAGCAATTACATCTGATTGACATGTTTTCATGTGCCTCTAGCCTTGACTCCTTCTTACTAAACAATTCTAGATCAAGGACAGTGACTCTTCTACTGCCATTAACTGAAATCAGGATCCAGGAGAAAAAGTTAAATATCTTTTAAGATGCAACTTGAAACAAATTATAAAATATGTATAAAGAGGAATATATTTTGGTTTCATATACTGTAGTTGTTGAAAGTCAAGTAAAAAACAAAGTTTAAGGCATGGACATGAATTAAAATTAGGCAACAAATTCTCTATTTCTACTTCAGACAAAAATGAGGTAGAGGGCCAAATCCTATCACTAAATGTTCATATAGTTTTCTATATATTTTTCAATTTATCATTAACTTAAAATGATGTAATTTAGTGAAGTTTTATACTAATATTGCAACTATATATCCTGAAGTAAGCAAAAGTGATTAGAAAAAAAAATTAAATGTTTTACCATAAAAATAAAAGCATACTTTAAGGTACCAAGTGTTCTTGCTCACTGGATTTTGCTTCTTATGGAAAAAACCTTAATTTGAAAAGGATTAAAGGCTTCAAAATTAAACCAACAAAAATAATTCCTCCCTTACTAAATCCACTACAGCTGAATGTTTGCTTTAGTTTTAATTTGTTTTTTTTTATTTTATTTTGTACTCATACTGGATTTTGAGGCTTTTCCCCCCAAATTTAAAATTTCATTTATAGGTAAAATGAAACAGAAATCTGTTTTCCTGTTCTTTTTGCACATCAGGGTCAAGGGATGGATTTTTACATCCTTTGCATGCACTTATGATCTATTAGCAAAAATTATTTTGTTGAGCTTGTGTTTTGATGAAGTTGAAAGGATCAGGATTGCCCAATAAAGAGTTTTTGCCTGAACACAGCAAGTAAATGCAAGAAAAACTACAAAACTACAATTGCTCTCCTTTTATAAATCAATGTCTTTTTTTTTTTTTCTGATGCCTGTCTTGGGAAGCTGCTTAACAATTTGTGTTACTTAGATGAGCTATCATAAGTAAGTTGTCATGCTGTAGCTTTTGAACATATTCTGCCTGTCCAGAGGCTATATTTTTTTTTCATTTGAGGGCATGTTTGTGCAGCAAAGAACATTTTAGTATGTTTTGGATCCCATTTTCACCTATCTGCTATAAATTTGAAAAGCCCCCCCTTTGTTTTGTGAATCTGTTTCACTGACTAACTTATCCAGGACTTCTCTCTTCTCAGACCTTTTTGACTACCAGGTTATCCTGTTTGGCTGTAATAGCTACTCAGCAGTGGCTTATAGATTTTATTTTGGTGATTGGTGTACACAATTTTGTTTCCTGCCTTGCCCTAATTCACTGCTGAATGCCAATTCTTAGCACTGGTATTGTGGTAGGAGGTTTGGGATTATGATCAATTTATCAACTTCTTCTTCAGGGGAAATGCAGCAGTACCAGGGAAGTGCAGATGAAAAATGGGGTGATAAATAGCATGGAAAAATAACCAGAAACACTTCTTGTTCTTGCTGTTGGTCCATATTCTGTTACAAGCAAAGCTCTGGTCTGTAACTGTGTCTGGCACATGTGGATGCAGATTCCTGCATTGTTTCATGCCCATGTCTAATGAAGTGGTTTAGAATTGGCTTCAAAACTGGAGGCAGGTAAGGCACTTGAACTGTGGATGGTATAGATAGTCAAGGTCATGTGGCTGGAGTGGATATTGACTAAATGATTGTACTTGATGTCTGTCTTGCCCTGAGGATTTTGGTTCTTAAGAAGGATTATTTATCCCTTTGATGTTTTATATATATACTTAAGACTATATAAGAATGCAACATAAATATAATGTATTTGGTTTGTCAAAACTAGAAATTTCAGGTAATATCATGCAAAGCAATAATGGCCCTGTTAGTCATTTGATGTTTCTCATGGAATTATCCTGCATTATGAATTGTAGAAGCCCAATGTGGTTACACATATGCATTTTTCTTTAATCTAGGGCACTCCCATTCTTTTCAGAAGCCTTTTACTTTCCCTGCTATTGCTCACACTGCCACTCAGTTAAGTGCTATGCTATTGTGGTGTTAGCTAGAGTAAGCCAGGTGTACTTTTCTTTTTGAGAGCAAAAGTCCAGATGACACAACTTTTTTGTTTTTATACATTTTTCCCTGAAAACTTACTGGGATAGAATTAGTTCTCTCGCCAAATTAACAGTTTAGTACAGTAATTAGCAAGTTCTGCCAAAATATCTGTTCCAGCAAGGAATTGCATTTGGGAGATCGTCTATTTTTTCCCTTTAGCACTGACCACAGAACTTAATTAACTTTTCTTTCCATCATAAATTCCAGTGCAGGCAATGACCAGTGTGTCTTCCCCCACTCCTACATGTTCATTTATGATAAATTGTCCCATTCGCAGCCAATCTGGAGGCAGGTGCCTGTGTGAATCTCAGGGGTTACCCATACTGTACCATCCACAGGGCTGATTAATAATGAGGTTTTCACTGAACCCCCTTCTTTATTCTGTGTTCATGCTTCAGTGAAAGAGGGAGAAGTTTATGGTAGAATGAGAGCTTTCCTCCCTCCCAGTCATACTTCTCATTTAAACTAATGTCTTTTGGAACTGATTTGCATGTGCATGCTGCAAGGTACCTGCACTTAACCCCTTGACCCACACGTCCATTCTTGTGGTGTTTTGTAAAGACAAACTTTGCCCCCTTTCTTTTTCTCAGTAACTCCTAAGTTTCTATACCTTTTCTTCAGTGTTTACTTACCTGCATGCCCCCTTCCATTCTTGTCAACTTTCCATATCTAGTCAGCTCTAAATGGACTGCTATTGCCCAACAGTTTGTGTAAAGGGTCTCTATTTTTTTTGTAACTGTGCCTTTGAGGTTTTTACCCATAAAAATAGATAAAAGTTGTTACCAAAGTTTTTAAACTTCATGAGACACTTTTCAGGAATCTGCCTATATCTTAACACACGCATTTGTATGCATTGTCAGCAAGCAAAATTTAATCCCAGAGCAATGAAACACAAGCTATTTTGTGTCCATGGGAATAGATGCTACGGTGCACATTGCGCTGGATTTGCTAGGCTGCAATGTTGCTGCAAAGCTCTGGTGTTGCGCAGATGCAGTAGCCTGTGTGTGAACAATAAACTAGAAGGACACTAACTCAGTATTTGCTTTTGGGTCGTGGTCTAGCTCACTTCAAAGTCTCTGCACCACACATCTTGGATGTCAGAGTATGTCCAGGGGATCAGACGATTTTGCATCTGAAGCGTAGACAAGGCCCAAGTTATTTGGAAATGAAAAGTTGTTTTTTCCCCAAATCTGTTCATTAGGAGTTTCTGAAAGCACCAGTTCTTCTTTATAAGGAGATCTTTCCAGGCCTCTGATGACTTCTTTTTTAATTTTTAAAATTATTTTTTTTTTTTTTTTTTTTTTTTTGCTTTTGCTCTACTGTTTTGGAGCTCTGATTACTAAACTAGAACTAGGAATTAAGGATTGGAAGGGTGCCTTTAGGTACTTAATTCTTTCCCTGTCTTAATATAGAATTGTATTTTTTTTTGCTTTTGGTTTTGTTTAAAAATGTTGTGGATTCTGAACAGACAACTTCATTGCACTGCTAGGAAAAATGCTGTTGTTTCTTTTATGGTGGCAACCTTTTCATCCCCAGGTTGTGCGTGAATACAGGAAACACAATTTTCATTTGATGGAATTCCCTAGTGCCTTGTTGGATTTTTAGTAGCTGAGGAAAAGATTGACTGGGGAAAGATTTTGGCCATGATTGACTCCTGTTTCCTGGTTATTTCCAGCACCAGAGAATTTGGTCTTTTCAGTGTCAAACATGCTGCTGGCCTGACTGGTTTTGACATACTGCTTCATCACCCTTTATCTTTTTCCTCTATGTTTGGTCTCCAGGACCTTTACATATTTTAGTTCTGTTCACAAACTATTGATTTTTAAGTAATTTTCTTATTTACCATTCAAGGCAATTCTTTTTCTGACAGCTTTTTTTTTTTCTTCCCTGTTTTCTATTTCTGTCCTCATCACTTGCATGGACAGGAAAATACTCAGGAAGGATAACAGAAAAGGCACTGTGTACATCCATGTGGCCATTGTTGTTCTTGTTTCACAACCAAAGCAATCCGTAAGTAAATCAAGCTCAAATGTCTTGTCACCAGATTGACGATGAATGTTTTAATTGCTAAGAGATTCCAGAAAGGGGAGGGGGGAGGAAGCCAACTTGAAACAATAAACTTTGTTATCTCTTACTGCCGTATGTGTCTTCATCATATAAAGCTGTCAGTTTGATTTCCCTCTTGAAAATATCCTCATGAAATTACTTGATAACTAGTGGAGAGTTAAGTTGAAGTACTATTTAACTACAGCTCATGATTCCTTTCATTTTGCTAGGCAGACTATCAATAGTGAGAAGTGTGGTGTTTCAACTCCCTGTATTTTCCCTTATTATCCAGGTCTAACTGCAGTTTTGTTGTTATCTTGCATTCAGAATAAAAGCAGGACATAGGAAAAGGTAGCTGTCATGCTGAGTTCAAAAACCATCAAACAAAAGGCTTCTTCATACTTAAAGGTCGCTCTCTGATCTTCAGATCAGCCCTTAAAAAACCATAACAACAATTAATGCCAGGGGGCTTTCTGCATTACTTTTGATAAGGACACTCTAAAGCAAGAAGAATTATGGTAGGTGGTGTTGCTGTTGCTTCCTTGTTGAAAACAGTCATATTCACATGCCTTCAAAATGAGAGTAAGTGAATGAAGGGACTGTAGCTTGTTAAAAAGATACTGGGTACTTCACGATTCTAAATCATAGTGGCATAGCAAGAGCACTCTCTACCTAGGAGAGATGCTTTTTGCCTGTTGAAGAACTTTCCAAAGGATGAAGGAGTCTTATTATATTCTCAGATATTATTTATAAAATATTTGAGTGCAGTATCAAGCACCAATATTCTATTAGGAACTGGTGCTTACAGCCTGAAATTTTAACAACTATCAGTATGTGGTATAATTTTAATTGCATGTAAAGTAGCCTATTTGGTTTTACACTTGAAAAGCCAGGGACTAATTATATCAATTTGGATATTATACCCATTTGGGTATTTTAGTAACAAGGTTTGGCTTTTGCCTCAGGTAAAAAAGAGTATTATTTATGTTTTTATTGCCTGATGCTTTTACTAATTGCTGTATTTGATATGCAGGAAGGAGGTTCCCATGATTTCCACTACAGCAATCTGTGACAGGACTAAGTGTGAACCCATTTCTAGGAGAAGTGCCCATGGTCTGTGTTATCAGCTACATTGTGTGTGCTACTGGCAGTGCTAGTGCACACCCAGCTATGCCTCTGTATGTGTATGATGTCAGATGGATAAAATGCATTCCAGGCTGGGTTTGTGCTTTGCATTTACATACTCCTTATAGGGGAGCTTGTCAGTGAGCTCCACCTTCCCATCATACACTTGAATCTCCATGTTGACATACTTTTCTTAACAATTTCTTTTCCTGATGTAGAATAAATGAGGATACAAAGTTAATGTTAGGAACTAAAAGTACCAAGGAACTTGGTTGTTGCAATTCAGAGTAAAATTTGTTGTCATGAGTCCCAAGTTGTATAAAATGCTAATACATGAGGTTTTAATTAGAAGTGTTTTGTTGAAACATACCTTGAAATGTGAATGCAATAGTGAAATCTTTACTGTATTGGGTTCAAAGCTGTTTAGATGTTGACAGGATCTTTAAAAAGTACACAACCTATAGCTTTATGTGAAGGTTACCTGTTCAGTATATTACATGGAGAGTTGATTAAAGCTGCTGTATCTGAGAGCTGCCGTACATTTATGATAAACATCAGAAGCCACAGACCCCTGAAAATATAAGCTAAGGCTAGACTAGACAGGAGCTGACCTATGTGAAGAAAGGTTTTGCAACAGATGCAAAACCAGAAACTGGGAAATTCATCCTTGTGAAGGAGGAGGACGAGGATATTTGAGTGCCACAGAAGAAATAAAGGACAGAGCCAGTATGGCAGAGGGAGGATGGGCAGGAAATGAAAACAATATGACCCTGAAAGAAAGGTAGGAGGGAGCCCTTCAGCACAGGCTAGAGAAAAGCAACACACTGCACTGAGCATCTGCTGTTTTCCCACTGTGTTCAGGGAAACAGGACATATATATTTTTGAAAATAAGTAGCTTTGCATCAAAGAAATATCTGCCTCTGTCATCAACTTATCCATGTAAAAGGGAAAAGAATATTTAAGACTGTTTCCTACTGCTCTGACCAAAACACACCATTATTTATCTCTCTTTGCCTGTACCAAGGAACATATGAGGCTGTTGAGGCTACCTGCTGAGGACCTTATGGAAAATTTTACAAGGTATTTAAGCTCCTGAAGATGTAGAGGCACCTAATGGAGTTTTTAAAAACACCCAGGATCCTAGTGCTCTTCATAGACAATGACAATTAGCTTCCCAGGTGTCTTAGAGAGATCCTACTGAAGGTCCCCTAGGCCTTTCAGTACTGTAGAAATCTTGTGGCTGGTCTCTAGTGCTGACAAATATATTGGTCTGTTCTCTCTATTACTTGTTCATTCCAGGTGAGAAGAGAAACAGGGAATGTGTTTGTGAAAAAAACAAACAGGGCTTTTAGTGGAACCTTAACTATTGAATAGCTTTCTTAATTTTTGCAGTTCTCTGGGATCTTAATAGTAAAAACCAAAAATCCCATCCACTCAGCTTCAAGAGTGTTGTGATACAGGCTACTTAGGCAAGACATAATAATATACTTGTAAACAGTTTCTCAGTGTGCTGTAGCCCTACCATCATTAACACAATCAGTGTGGCAGAGTTCTGTTTGAAATGTTCATTAGACTTTCTTCTTACTTTCCAAAATTTTCTGGTTTGTGCAGAAGCCTCTTTAAGTTACAAGAGTTGTGTTTGGCTTTTTTATTTTCTGTATGCAGACACATCTTGGCTATGAATTAAGACAACTTTGAAATGGCAAATATTTATTCTTAGGATAAGTGCACAGTACTATCCCAAGCAGAATCTATTGAATGCAGTTCTTAAAATTATTCATATGATTTACCCCAGACATCCTGTAGAAGTAAGTAATACTCAGTATTCAAGACAGAGAAGAATACTGCAGTCTGGCCATTGAATGAAGGCTCATCATCTTTTCAAGAATTCTTGAGTGTTGTCTTGCTCATGGAAAGTCTCATCACACTTACTTTGAACTGGAAGAATGCAGAGTATTTTGTTTTTTCCTAAACTATTTTAATTAGGTCTGCTTTCTTCATAGCTGTGACATCTCAGTAGTTCTGAACAGGAAAAAATGCTGAAGTTATTTTCTGTGTTAATTTCAGTGTCTGCTGTTTGCCATTTTGATTATATTGCCAAATTTTGAAGGTCACCCTGTCCTTAGCAGTCCCATCAGAACAAAGTGCTAATGCTGACTTTTTTCCCAGACAATGAAGAGCTTTAACTAGCACACAAGAGGAGTCCATCAAAACTTTATCCTCCACTGAGTATTATTGCACTTGTAAAGATAATATTAATACACATTTCTAATGCTCTATGGATCATTATCTGGCAGTGGACCAATAATTGGGTATAAAACATTAACAACTAAAAAGGAATACTGATTCCTTTGGGCTTGCAATTGTTGTTCATTACAAATTGCTTCCAAAACAGGCCTGAGCTGATTCATAGAGAATTAAGTAGCTTTGGTTTAGTAATGTTTTCAGGTTTCTGAATAAATTATGGATGCATCTTGACTGTTAGAAGGAGCCACTGACATTATGAAATGGTAATGAACAGATATGCGAGAGAAAAACAGCCTCAGCTGATCATCCTGTTCAAAACCTATTAAGGTCTGATGAAATGAGAAGGTTTTTTTCCTTCCATGTATAGATGTGCAACAAGTCATAAGTTGTGGACTTTAATAATATATTTTCTTCACAAGCAATAACACAGCAATTAGGAAGTGCTCAGTGAGGTAGAAATAATGGTAACTGCTGCACAGATTAGTGCTGCTAAAGGGAGCTCAGACATACAGTAAAACAACATATTCCAGGTTCCTGTTGGTGTGTAATTTCTACTTTATTTACTTATCATCTCAGTTAAAGAGGACTCCTGGCAGTAATGAGGCTACATAAATGCACATATAATACTGTAAGATGTTACAAATGATATAAAAGATAAATCTAATGATTACCTATTATAATGACAGTGCAATCACTGGGTAAATTGTAGAATTCTGAGAAGTCTGTGACTGCCAAAAATGCCACTATGCAGTGTATTATTTCAGAGCTTTTATTTCTCCATTACTGTTTTGTAGGAGATATATAACTCACTTGGAAGGGAGCTGCTAAACACAATGGCTCACAAATCTTCATCTAGGGCAGCAATACTTACAAGTACTGTGGTAACTATGAAGATAGTAATCCTGAAAACTTTGAGGGATTTTCTTGCTGGAAATTCACAGTATTTGTTACCACTGTGGTAAAAAAGAAGATAATGTGACTGCCAAAATGAATCTCTTATACTGTAACTGCCTTAAAAATAAGCATGCAAAAATTGCCACATACTGCAAGTTCTGTCAAAAGAAGGTAAGTTCAAGTCCATCAGTGCTAACTCAGGGAAATGGATGTTCATATCTCTGAACCCCAGCAGAGTTTTAATCTTTAAAATCTGCAAGGTCTCTGATGCCTCAGATGTAGAACATTAAAAAAATTGTCAAACAGAGTTTAGTCATAGATTAAGCATAGAACATTGAGAATATGTGCTTACAGTAAAACATTTGTAAAATAGCAAATGTTAATTAAAATAAATTATGATTAAAAAGTACTTCAGAAGAGTCAATTCTTTTTTCTTTTTATGCTGGATGATAGTGCCTGAATCCTACCCTCTCCTCCTGTGAAGGCAGTCATAGGATTATATATGTAATTTTGGATGCAAAGGCAACATATGAAGTCTGTTACTGAGTGGTATGGAGGTATTAGAGGCATTCTGTGCTGAGTAAGTCATGGTATTTGTGTAAGTGAAATACATGAAAGAGAGCCAAAATGAAGATTTAATAAACAAGTGACTAAAGCTGTTAAATGTTCTCTGTAACAGCTGAGCACTTCATATTTAAAATCTAAGTGCTTACTAATTTAGGAAATGAAATATGAATTTACTAACTGTAACCATGTTGTATTGTGAAATATTTGCCTTAAAGTAGGCATAGTGATTTGTAGTGGTGGTTGTTATTACTTCTGTTGTTATTATTAGGGGAGAACAAATAGGACAGTAATTGGAAGATGGTAGTAAGGTGTAAACTAGAAGTGAGTGTAGATTCCATGGAATTTTTTGAGTAAACTCTTGAAATGAGTGTCAGTGAGGATGGATGTAATGTGTTCAAGCTTTCTGCTTTATGTGATAACTGTGCAGTGCTTGAAACCAGAGCTGGAATGGAAGGGTGCCAGCAGGGTAGCAGTCTTGTAGTCTATAAGAGGATATGAATGGGGAAGATTAGACATTTGATTTTTATGATTGGTAGTTTACACACTTGATGGGAAAGGAAGGGAATGGAAGCTATGAGAAATGATAAGAACTAGCCTCTTGGAGCTAAAGAAGGAGATAAATGTACGCTTTTATTAAGGGAAAGTGTTCACATCTCCTTATTTGTCTGACAATGAATTATTTTCTACTCTTATCCAGTTCTGGAAGGTCTAGATTGGGTTCTAGCTTTCTTCCTTTTCTGTGAATACTTTTGCAACAAAGGACAAAAAAATAACATCTTTCTTGGAAATCTCTTGGAATAATTCTAGTCTCAAAAAAAAAAAAAATCTGGAAAATGAAGGCAGAAAGGTGCACAAGAAGAATTGTTAAGATAATACGCAATTGAGTAAAACACCTGAATTTTGTCTGATAAAGGTGTCTATATTCAATTGATGAATTAAGAAATCAGTATATGTATTGTTAAAGGGTACAACCCAAAGTGAGTGAGCTGATGTTTTAGGTACTGTGTTTGTTTGTTTGACAGACATGGCACACTCCTACTTTCATTTACCTATCCTAGTACTTTGAGACTTGCTTCAAACCAGTCAAGGAAACACAGACAGGTTATATAGCTGCATCAGCCTGTTTTCCTTAGGAGCCTCCATTTTTGTTTGCATGACACAGACATGCATCGTTTTTACTGAAGTCCCCATTTCAAAAGTTCTTTCCATGGCCCAGGATTTAATTACTGCTGTAAAAAATGCAGGAACCCCGTCTTCCTAACCAGTCACTTTTGTAGTATCTTAAGTGTCTCTATACGTTTATATCAATGTCAAGAACAGTGAGCCAATTTTTGTATGACAGACAGAAACTCTTCCAGCAACTCTTGGTGATTGAAAATGTCTTAAACTAATGGGCATAGAAGACTCTCTTGTTGCTTCCCTGCAGTGACAGTCATGTGATTGCCAGTTTCTGGCTGAAGCAAAGAAGATGCTGCCCTCACTTCCACACCAAGTTCTGGCTGGTTTGTGAGGTATAAACTGATTCCCCTTCATGTGTATATATCTGGTGGTGTGGAACTATGCCATCAAGAAATGTATGTTTTCAATAAGGTGTGACAACTGATCAGTACTTTAAGCTGTAGATTGGTGTACAGTGCCTGACTCCATCTCCGTGTGCTAAATCATGTCAGGATCTGAAATTCACTGTTCCATAAAATAGAATAGAGGAAGCCAAAATATATGGGCACACAGGTATGTGCATCTATATAGCAAAAAAATTATAAGTAATTTGCAGACTCTTAACAATCTCATACAAATCCCCTGGGAATAAGTTTTTTTTGCCTGGTTAGAGTTCCAAGGGAAATGTCAGGAGTCCAGTCACTTGTGTTATTTACAGCCAACCCAGACAAAGCACCTCCACATTTTAGGGCAGGAGGCGCTCCTGCTCTAGCAGAGCAATGTTATTAATGACCATTAAGTCTTCTGCATCTACAAGATAAATTTTGCTCAAAGCAGATATGCCTCAGTTTGTAAAATCCCTATTCACTTTCTAGTGTCCCTTACTGTTTTTTGAATCAAAGCCATAAGATGCAAGAGGCAATAAATGCATTAGTATAAGTAGTCCTTTTTTAAAAGTTTAGGAATTAGAAATAACTCACATTGTATAAATCATATGGCATAATTATTGCATTTAAATGTTACATTACACTTATGTTTACATTAATTCTTAATAGGTCTGATTTTTTCCTTCTGAAAACATAATTGGAAACTGTATCTTCCCTCTTATTCTAATTAAAATATTTTAATAAATGTTTATTTTGATACTATGTCATGGAAGGTTGCAGCCTTGGCTGCCTAATGTAATGTAAAAATCAATTAGATGCAGAAAAATATCTGAGTTTAATTTACAAAGACTAGATATCTGCCTGATCACTGCTGTGTAGCAATATCCATAACGTTTTATATATTAAAATAGTAATGATTAGTATTAATCTTGGACATGCTGAAGTATTTACCTATTCATATATTCAAAGGTAATTTGTTTCCTTGACTGCAGCTTTTGAGTTGCCATATTGTATAATTTCTGTACCAAAATGTCTTCTACAGTGGTTTGAAAGCAATTTCTAACATGCATCATATACTCGAGGTTTATTTGTCTCATGCAGAGATCAGCGTGCAAACATTGCTGCATATGTAATTCTTGGAACTAATTGCATGCATACAAAACAATGCAAAGATTTTAACATTGTACAGCAATTAATATCTCTGCTAGTGTAAGTATGTTTCCTTCTCTCCATACTCTCTTCCTCCATGCCCCCCCAACCATAAATCATTTCCAACCTGTCAGAATGGATCTGTGCTGGCAAAGAAACAAGGGTAATGTTTCAGTTTTCTCCATCTGGTAAGATATTTTCTGTTAGTTTTTCTCCTTCTCTGTACTCATTGAATTTGCATGAAAAACTATGTATTGTAGACTAATAAGATTTCCTGAAATAGAGTGGAGGAAGCATGACCCGTCTCCCCCTAAATCCGAGGTGGTGTGAGATAGAGTAAATACTGTCATGTTAATGTTATTGAGAAGCTGAGGGCCAGACTGGCTTCCTGCACCTCTGGTGCAAAGGGAAGGATGCTGGCATACTGGGAGAGGGACTGGGATTGTGACTGCAGGCCTGTGAGTCACTGTATTCTAAGCACATCATTCCATTTTTCCCAGTTTACAAAATCAATTAAAAATTCCTTCTAAGGAAATGTTTCTCTGTTTTCCTAAATATCAGTCATTCCAGTCTTTAGCATCTATACCCTTTTTGAGGCTTAAACTGCAAGCTTGGTGGGTTAAATAAACTTCATTTATTTTAGGTATATAGTTAATTACTTAAAAAAAATAATTTCGTATGGAAAAATCAGTATCCTCTCAGAGTACCAGATCCTATGTTGATGACAGACTTTGTGAACAGTTCTCTGCATTGCTAGGGGATTCTCTTACATACTGGCTCACAGATGAGGTACAATTTTGTCATAGCCATTAAAAATAAAAACTAGTTTTTACTTGCACAGAGAGAAAATTTTGGGCCCTTCTGAAGGACCACATCCTGTACTTGTAGGATCTATGGACAAAAATAAATACCTGAAGGTACAAAATTGTAAATGCTTTTTGAATAGCTCAAGGTCCAGGCCTTGAACCATAGCAATCCTTGGGAGAGTGGTCCAGCAAGGCATGGGTAGCAAAAGTGGACTTGGCAATGAGGCTCTGATTAGTGCTACTACACCAGCTCCAGGGCAAAACCACTTTCCTAGGAATCTGATTCATGTCCGAAGTGGAAGCATTCCTCCCTCTTCTTGCCCTTGTTCTGTACTGTGTAGGACACAGCATTTATCTGAGGAACTTAGCCAATTTGCTCCACTTGTCAATCCAAATATTCAATATTGAGTTGAAATTAAGAAATTATATTAAAATTGTACTGTAATTAAGCATCCCACTTATCTTTCTTTTTTTTTTTTTTTTAGTTTACCTTTGGTTGTTTCATCTGTCTTGAGTATATTCAGTTAATATTTTCAAGTTTTACTTCATGTTTGAGAAATCTAGACACTTGTTTTCATGGAAGCTCAGATTCACATTTATTAATATGATTTCAACAGCTAGAACATTAAGAAAAATAGCAAATATCACAAGATTCATAGGAAAATAATGAGAGTTGGCAACACTATCAATTTCCTCTGAGGATACTTCCATTATAGTTAGGTTATTGGACATACTTATTTGTTATTGCAAGGCTTCCTCTATGTGGAAAGAGCAGAGAGCCTTGATCTGAAAGAGAATAAAACCCAAGCAGAAGCAGATGTAAATTCTCTGTGAAAGAGCAGAGAGACAGTGTGCATGTGCATGCATGCCTCTGTCTCCACGAATACTCAGCACTGAGCACTGAAAACAAAATGCTGTTTGACTTAACAAGTAGGGAGAGTACTCAAATGTAGAGGCACAAAAACGTCCATGCAATTTCACAGCTAAATACACTACAATTATAATCTAATGCAATAACAATTTTAAGGGTCATTTCATTGTAAGAGATAAGATATCTTTTGAGTGGTAGAAAGCTCCCACCCAGCCATCACCTAAACAATAGTTACGGTTCCCTGGGAGGGGAAACATTTGGACCAAATTGCTGACGCAGAGACAAAATACCTTTTCAAGTGTTTTTTTGATGTACCTGAAGTTCTCAGAACTCACACATCCCCATACATACCTGGGGACTCAAATTTAACATCCCTATCAAAAGAAAGTTAACTCTTCCTTATCTGTGGGTTTGATTTCTAAATCTTTTATTTTTTTAAAGGTTAGTTATTGCTGTTGGGTTTTATTTAGTCTTTAGCAGCTCCATGTGTCTGGAAAAAAACCATATGTGTCCGGAGTTGTAGAGTTGTAGAACTATTGATAAATAAAAGATAAATTTACTTTTTAATTAAGTCTAAGTATATGGCAAACAGTGCTCTGTGCTTGAAACATAAAGACTTTGGATAAGATCCTAACTAAAGACAAAAGTAACAGGAATGTTCCTTTTATCCTGTAACTTCAGTCTCAGCTTTTTCCTTTTTACGTGTTCCCAAAGCCTGTCTAAGTGTTATTTGTGTTGATATTCATTTCAGCCCCTTGTTTTGCTCTGTGGTCCAGCAGTGACTGGGAGCACTTCAGAGCCAGCACACTTTCAGGTGTCACATTACAGCATCTCCTCTGGCTGATAAAAGAGAAGTATTAACAAGCTCCAAAAAAGCCTCATATCCAGTACTTTCACCACTGCAATGCTGTTCATTAACATGTTAGTAAGCATCAATAGATGCCTCCAAAAGAGACCAAAAGCCGCCAAAATAGAACTGCTTCTTCCATGCACAAGCAGTGGTGTAGAAATACTACATTTGAAAGGACAGCTCCATTCTGTTTCATGGGTCTTTCAAAACAACAATATAAGTCATCGTTATTAAATCAAAAAGACACCCTCTGTGCCTGCCAGCCTTTATATCTGCCAATCAGATCTCTGGAGTGCTGTGTTTTCTCTTATAAAGCTAAAATGTGTTACAAAGGGTTGAGGAAGGCAGAAAGAAGGAGAAAAAAATTATTGAACTGATCAAAATATTAACCAGGAATTGTTAAAAAATGTTTGTGAAGCATTTCACCAAATTTTCAAAATTATATGTTCCATATTCTGCAGAGCTATAGCTCTCATTTTCTGTTTATATTTCATCTTCCACAGAGAATGTTCACTGGCTTCTCAAAAGGAAAAATAAAATAGAAGGAGAGCAGTTGTAAGAAATGTTGTGTAAAACAATGTGTGTTCGTGTGAGTAAACATAGAAAATGAGATGAAAATCATGTCTGTTTAAAACATTAAGGAATTATAAGCAAGCCATTGCATTAATTTAAAAAAATGTCTTCCAGAGTAATAAATAGCACAAGTTTGCTTATCAGGAGTGTAACTGCTTGCATTTCTAAATGCATGATGGCAGTGGAAGTAACTGAGATTTACAAGGCAGTTGTATATGTGTAGTGCAATAGATATTGTTGTTTGCTCAGGTAAAGCATTGAAATAGCCAGCTGCTGTTTCATCTCTGGTGCTTGTAATGTAGGTAGGTCCTAACACTGTTCATTTCAAATGGGGTTTTGTTAGATGTTTCACACCATAGAAGCCAATAAGACTGAAACATGTTATCTTGATCATATCACAGAATTGCAGAATATTCTGAACTGGAAGGGACCCAGAAGGATCATCAAGTCTAACTCTGTGTGAATGGCCCATATAGGGATCAAACCTTGGCATTATTAGCACCATGTTCTAACCAGCTGAGATAATCTCAGTTGTATACTGGGTTTGGATTTAGTAGTGTTTGACTGATGCAAGGCACTTTATGAAGGCAAGATCCCAAATTCTTGCTTTTTTTAGAAAGTTATTTAGATTTTGAGATTGCAATTGAGATAAGTACTTTCTAAATGTTATCATTCCTAGCCAGTTTTATTCTTCATCTGCTGTGCAATGAGATTAAATTCCCAGGTAGATGTACAAACCCAAACCTGAAACACTGGCATGCCTGGGAGGGAGCGATGGCTGAATGTTACAGTCAGGACTATTCAAAGTGCATTGGTTTCTGAGTGCTGCACAAATGCAGAAGTACAGCTGACAAGTTCAGGGTCAAATTATGATCCCAGCTGTGCTACCACTGCCAAAAGGGGAAGTTGCTTTTACCTTCCCAGGCTTCCTCTGAATTATGATGTCCTGTCCCCTCCTGCCACGGGTAAAACTCCTTGCTAAATGTGATTCTGTAGGTGGATCCTTTCCTCTCCACTTTGTTTACTGGCTCAGTTTTCCCCTGTTTTGCCCAGCTGAAAGAGCCCAGGTCTAGGAGGACCCGGAGTCGAGAGCGTGTGGTGAGGAGCACACAGTTGAGAGCAGATGGCAGAGTTGAGCTTTTCCTTTTCCAACAGCAGTAACCAGTGGGATCAGCTCATTGTATTGTATGTAGCTTCACCCAAAGCAGCAGATTTACTTTTGACAATGTTCAGTTGTGGTGGCTTTGTTTTAACATGCTCATAACTGATGCAGATATAATTACTTTTCCCATCAGAGATTATCACATTGGAGATTGATGTATGATCTAATGAAGGGGAATAGTAAAGTAACTTTGTGTTATCTGTGATCAAGAATGAGAATGCTCTTTTTTTTTCCACAGGCATTTTTTTGAGCAAGCTGATTTGTGAAAGCTTTTAATTTTTTTTTCACTTTTATGAGTGATAATGATCAACCAAATAACAACCTGCTCAAATAGGGATGCTTTATTAAAAAACACCTGAAAGCTAGTACCTACAGTAAATGGTAAATTTCATTTTTAGAAAATGCCATATCTGGGGAACTAGAACTTGGTCTCATGCACTGTTATTTAGATAATTCACTGGACAAATTCCTCATTTAATGTATTTCAGCTGGAAGTAGAGTTCAGTACTCAGACTGGACTGTGGACATCACTAAATTGGTTTATAATACAAAAGCAATGGAAGGAACTCTACTAAAGGAGCAGTTATAAGAAAATACCAGAAAACTACACTATATCTAATTACACTCTGAAATAGAAGTTATAATTATAGTTTTGTTTTGTGCCTTAAACTTTTTTATCGCATCTTGGAAATATATTCAGAATAGTTTAAATTTAGTTTCTTCAGTCAAAAATCAAGACAGTTGTTTATTGTATGGATTATGTTCATATTTGCTGAAGAATTAACTACCAGTGAGGTCTAATTATTGTTTTTTATTCGTGCAGTGAGATTTTTCATACATTGCCTTCTGACCACTGCCCAGCTGGAAATCATATCCACTTTTGTAGGATTTTGGTAGCAAAACCAGAATTTTGTAAGGTGCATGCAAGTCTAGTACATTTGCTTAGCTTTTTGTTCTTATATTAGAATATTAGCTGGAAATATATTGTACATTTCTTATTTCCTGAGAAAGGCAGCGGTTTGTGAGATTTTGTCCTGTAGTGATTGCTGTCAGGCACAATGATGACCTTCAACATCATATGTGCCAACAAGGTTTATGACACAGAAACTCAGCAAGGGGGGATAAAGCAGATTTCAGAATTCTCCCAAGTAGAGTTACAATTCTGGAGTGTAGAACAGCTGGGATAAGTAAACATCCAACTTGCATTGGCTGCACTTTTGGCTAGTCCAGGAGAGAAGAGCAGGAGCAAGTTTCTTTAGTGCTTTCTCCAGCTTTAATCAGAGGTTCATTGACTGTGCTGCTGGGCTTGGGGAGAGAGGTCAGGCACATGCTTCATTCTGCTACACCAGCATGGGTCTTTTCTATGTTGTAGCCGTGTAAACAAAGATGTTTTAGTTCTTCCAAAATTATGGACTTTTTTTTTTTTGCAGAATATAGTCATATGAGATTATAAATTCAGCTGCTGGCTCTTAGTTGATATAATGTTTGAAATAGTCCTGTCTATAATAAGGACATTTGTTTTGTCTTCATTAAGCTGACTGCCATTTTTCATCCCAGCATAATGTAAAGTCTGCTATGTATGGGATTTCTGTAAACAGTGCTTACTTTTAAGAACTCTCAATAAACAACTACTAAACTCTTTAACAAGATGTTTTAAACTTCAGAAAAGTTTGACTTTTACATTTCCCAGATGCTTTCTTTCATTGTTGCTCTTAGTTCGGCTTTAATATCTCTGTTGAGGTTTTGGCCATTTTGATAATTCATGTTTTTAGCATTGAAGGTGGCATTTGGGTAGTAGTAATTTATTATTTTTTATAACTTTTTATTGCATGCATGTAGACATAATTTTGTTGTGCTATATATAGGACTGACCATATTCCCTTATTTTTGTGCTGCGCAAATTCAGGTTCCTGCCTAAATTTCCTTCCTAGTCTTCCATTTTTATTTCACAGACAAAGCTCTCATAATCAGAGAAAACTGATTGACCCAAGGGCCTAAAGCCTCTTTTTTTTCCTATAAAAAGGTACCAGAAGAATGCAGTACAGTTAATGTGGTGATTTGTCTTTGCAATTCATTTCATTACCTTATCTCTGGCAGAGCTGTTGTGTGTGTGTTAATGTAGTACGTTTAAACATCAGCAGATGGGGCCCTTGTTTCCTTTGAAGAATAGTTTGTCTTTGAATTTTATTTTTTAATGTCTGTGGCAAGAATGAATTTTTCTTGTTATAACACATTAAATTAATGTAGTCTTTGTAGCAGATAGGGATCTAAATGCAGATCAGAATGCCTTAACTTTAGTAGGAAGAGAGTGTTTCCAAATCTAACCGGAGATCTAATTTTCATGGTTGGCCTTTATTCCTGTAACTGACTGAACAAAAACCTCTGCTTTGAATATCTCAGAAATTTTCTAGGGTTTGGAAACCAACTGTTCTGCCTTGTGGTTGAATCTTTCTTTTAACTATATTTCATAAATCTTTCTAAAGGTAAAAGAATAAAGGAAATTCTCTGTCTTCTCTAGAACAGGCAGCACTTTTCAAAGTTATTTACAAAATGCAGTTTCCCTTCTCCATAGGTGAAATAACATAAAGGTTGCATAAAAGTGAAGAAAAAGGCATTGTAGAAGCAAAGCAGAAATAACTGTAGAGAGTAATGCTTTCTTTTAACTGAGGGAGAAGCATTGGCACATGCAGCTAAGGGCAGCATATGTCTTAACTCAATTTCCTTGCTTTTGAAAGACTAGAATTATAAGTGGAATGGATTCAATATTTGAATATGGTCATTTTGTTTCTAAGCTTGTTGTCCCCTTAATGATTCTGTTAGACTTAAAATACATGCATTTTATTTATAAGTAAAAAATTATATGGAAGGCAAAGCAATATACTCTGATGCCTTAACCAATCTCATGAGTGTGTTACAAATTTATACTTGTATTTTGTAAATGGGTGTCTCATAGTTTGGAATTACTTTTTCAGGGTTGTTAATCTTTCTGATCTAAATAAGAATCTTATTTGAATGTGGCGACATAGTGGGATTTTAACATAATGTATCATAGAGGGCAAATCTTTCATATTATTAACTTGAAACACCAAAATTGCTCCTTCTGTGTCATTGTAATCTGTCGTTTAAAATGACTGCTACTTGCTTATGCCAGCTTCTTCATGTGGTTCATGTGTGGGCTAATTAAAGACTGCAGATTTGGGGGTTTTGGGGGAAAAAACCAGAATAACGAATACATTAAAAAATCCTTAAGTCAAGAAAAGAAGCCATGTCGGAAAGAGAAGCACACAGTTTGCATTTATTGGGTATTGTACCATTACCCAAGGGTTGATACTAAGGGTTAAAGTACTGTGATTTTAAAATTGAAAATTGCATAACATGCAAGCAGTTATTAAGTTAAAAACATCAATTTGGTATATAATTTATTGTTGCTTATACATAAAAGATTACATTTGTGCAGCCATGATTTACACTTTTTCTTTACTTTTACATATGAGCCCTGTTATTAACATTAATCACATTTTTCATGTCTAATGGTGCAGACCATGCAAGGCCTGTCAGAAATTATTAATATTTCGAATCTGTTTTTTGACTCAGTTTTTGATGGAAGTATTATTTGTTTTCCAGAATTTATTAGGGAGAAACTTCAGAAACATTTTACTGGTTGCTCATTTAGCTGATTTGGGTGCATACCTCATAAACAGTATGTCCTATCAAAAGGTCACCTAAACATACCATTCTGCTTGAATTAAAATTATTTTATCTGCATGATAAGGTATAATCTGAGCATCTCAACCCTTCCCTGTATTTTGTTACTGATTTACTCTTATATTCCCCAATATATTTGTCTGGTCCAAAAGACCAACACAAATATATTGGGGAATATAAGAGGGGAATATATTGTGTTCTTTATAGAGATTAAATATAGGGAGAAAAAATCTGATCAAATGATTGGAGTTGTACTAGATTTTTACTTGTGACATTCCCATAAATATTTTTTCCCTGGAGATACTGTGTATGGCAGTGCTTTAATTTGAGGGAGATTGACTTGCACCTGACATCGACTCTATTGGCATTCTTTTCCAAAATGGCAGTGCATTATTTTCTGGGGAAGTAAGAAATGACAATTTTATTTTGGCCACAAAACTCTCAGGAAAATAATTTCCTATACAGTACATTTTTTTCTCTGTACACATGAAAATGTATGATTTTAAGGTGTGTATAGAGTATATAAGTGTGGAGGGATAGAATGTAAGAAAATAGTGCAGAAGGTAGTCTCACACCTGAGGAGCTGCAGCTGTACTAATCACCAAAGATTAGGAACAGGCCTGCCCTTAATAGGCCACAGCTGTGTCCAATAAGAAGTCGAGTGCTACAAAAGAGTGGGTGAGCTGGGTGAGGAGAGAGTTGGGGTTTGTTGGCTATACAATGAAGAAGGAGTCAGTGCTGTGCAGAGCTGCCCATGAGGAATCACTGAGAAGGTATGCAACTTTTGTAGTAAGATGACAACATATAAGGACAGAAAACATTTAGGTTAACTATGAACTATTTTGTATATAGTGCATTGGATAAATAGAGACTTAGATCCAAAGGTGCAGTACAGTTTTCTTATTTAAATTATTATTATAATGGCTTATTGATAATTTTACTTAACACACACTAATTTTTGAATCTCTTTTACCCACGTATTCATCATGCAGATGATCAAATGGAATTTCACTTCCTCTGTCTCAAGGGGGAAAGTAAAGAGGTTTAAGCCTCTGAGCTGGAGGAAGGGAGGGAGAGTTAACTGAAAGGGAGGTTACTTTCTTTAGAAGTAGGGAGTTCTGTGCTGTGGTTGGGAACTGAGATAGTACAGCTGTTGAAAGCAGCTCACATCTTTGGTCATGACTTGAGTGTCATTTGAAACTGTTCTGAACATTGTTAAATATAAAAAAAGGAAGGAAAGGAAGGGGCTTCGAAGAACCAGCTCCTTCTGGAAACAAATGTATTTATGGTAGCTTTATCTAGGAGTTTCTACACATTTAAGTAATAATCATTACTAAGCATCTGTAAATCTATTTAGCTAATACTACCTAGTAGATGTAGATTTTCCAAATCTAGTGCTTATCTTGCAGCTTGGTGGTGTTTTTTTTTTCTTCTTCTTCTTTTAGAAATGTATTAAAAATGTGAATTAAAACATGAATTGTAGAGATTAATCCTAAGGTTTCCTCTGCAACTCTTTTCAGGAAAACTTCTTGGGTAAATTTTTCTGATGGATGGTGATGTTGGGATCTGTCTTGTAAAGACTGCACAGAATACACTGTATAAAACCAATGGATAGAGGTTTAGGGTTATTTTGGGTCCTTCTATTTGATGAGCAAGTCTGGGTGTGGTGGACGTGTTCCTGTGTGCTGCTTCTCTTGCTGGAGCAATGTAAAAACCCTTCCCACAAAACGTAGCAGACAATGGCTGTTTGACAGTGTGAGGTAAATTTTGGAGCAAATGGGAATGTTCCATTCGTGGCATTTTTGCGGCTGGAGCTTTATGAGCAGGATGGAAGCTTTAGGTGAGAAAGGCTTTTGTGGCATTTCCTAAAGGAGAGCACCTAAAGGTGGTGGCATAAGCTCTCAGACTCTGTGGATCAAGAAGGGAGCGTCCTCCAGATAAGAGATCACATCTCTCTCCATTTCTGCACCATTAATGGGGGATTGTCAGGCATATTCAGTGTGTTCTTTTTATTCCCTGCAAAACTGGTTTATCTTAAAGTTCCATAAAAGAATGAATATAAGAATGTACATGGTTTTCTGTGCCTTTTTGAGTATATCAGCAGAGCTGGTTTTACTTGGCGCTCGGCCTTGCTGAGTTTGGAATCTTCCTCAGATCAGGAGTTCTGGCAAAGCTGGTGCCAGAGATGACATGCTTGTTGCATGTCAGTGGATCTACAAAATGTGGCAGTCTTGAATTCCAGCAGCTCCACACCCTGCTCTTACAGCTGGAGTTTAGGGAGTACCTAGCAGTATTCCTGAGGAGCTTGTGTGATTCCCAGGACAGGCTGTTGAAGACTGCAGAAGGTTTGACATTAATTCTGACCTTGGATTGTCCGACTTAAAAACTTCATGTTTTAAAACTTTATTTGCAGCATAGTCTCTAACTTGATTTTCAACACAGTGTTCTAAATGAGTAATGTTTGATATTTTGCAATATTTTAAATTAATAGATAACCATTTACAACGTTAACACTATCTTAATGAAGATTTTTGCTTGGGATTATAAACAGCTGCTGGAAGTACACTTCATCTATCATTTATAATCTGTTATTAAATTTGCACCTGGCAATGTAGCTATAGTTGAAATTCTGTTAATTATGAGACCTGCAGTTGGGAGGCCTATAGGCCGTCCTTTCCAATCTCATCAGGCTGCAACTTTGTATATAATATTTTCACTAGGGTGGATGTTTTTCTTCTTGGGTAGGTCAACATTTAACTTCTTCCCTTCTCAATAAATAGGTAAATACTCAAGAATTACTAGAAGATGCCAAGTAAGAAAAGCATAGGTGGTTTTTTTTGTTTGCCTTTTAATGCCCATTTCTGAAGCTGTCCTTGCCTTGAATGGGAAAACAAATAACAGAAGCGAGATGAAAAATACTTCATAATAAATGATTTAACATGTATAACTTTTTTTCATTTGTGAATTGTCTATGAGCTGCTTTGATTTTCTCAAATGAATTTGCTATTCAAAATTATTCACCAAATACTTTATCTGAATAATTTTTGGTCTGGAGATGTTGGCAAGCAGATTGTTGCATTTATTTGAATTTCTAATTTCAGATATCACACTGTATATGTTGATTAGATATACTAACATTTATGTTCTCTCTTTGAAAGAGAAGGTACTAGAACTCTTAAAATGAGATTTCCAACTGGTGTTTGCAAGTTCAGAATTATTAGTGAGTACATAGTCACTGAATGGGCTGTTGATTGCTCCTTTTGAGTGTAAACTTGCTTGACAAAGTCTGTCTGATGCCTCTCAGAAACATTTCTCACAGAAAACAACACATTCACCAAAATATATTTGAAAAAATTGGCATATTTTTTAAAAAAAGTCTTAACTTTATCTTATTTTATGAATGTTTTTTATTTTGAAGATCTGATAGTTGGTACAGGTTGCCTTTCTCAGGGAGCTGCCACAGTAAGGGAGGATCAGGCTGGAGGCTGGTAAGAGGATTGGAAGAATGTACAGGAGCTGAGTGAATAGAACTTGAAAGGAGAATCAAAATATTTCATAGTAACAGAGTAAATAAACTGGTCAATTTAGGGGCTGCATTAAGCTGTCCAGTATTGCATTATTTTAGACTGACAAATATAATAAAAAGAATAGGAAGGATGGATGGGCAGAGAGAAAGTTTTTATAAAACTGCTACATAAAAGCAATACATTGAATCCTTTCTCTTACCAGCTTACCAATAATGAGATATTGCTATATGGAATTCAGTACAGTAGCTTTTATGTTTGTCACACAGGAAGACAAGACAATATGAAGAAAGGATGGGCAAAATGATGAGGAGTATTAGAGGAACAACATGAGTTCTCTTGTAGGGAGAGAACCAGAAAAGCATAGGAGAATGTCTGAGGGTGAGTGGGATAATGTGGACAGTGGTGCTAGAGTTGGTCTGCTGAATCTTCTAGTCTGACATCTGAAATATATCGCAGGAGGGCTTGCTATATTAAAGATGTTAGCTGGCTTGCAATAGGAATTAGTCACACAGCTTTTGCCTAATTCTGTGACTTTGAAAGTTATTATTTTTGGGGGGGGATAACATTTCATTGGTTTTTTGCTATCAGAAATGCTTTATCTGTCGTTGTTGACAGTGCATGCCATATCCAAAGACTGAATTAAATCCTAAAGATGAAGTTCAGGCTTGGTTTAAAAAAGAATAGTGATTTCTTAAGGAGAACCACTGTTTTTAACTAAGTGGGTTAATATATTTCTGTGAAACAAAAACCTCTAACTGTTACTGATCTAGTAGAAAACAGTTGCCAGGGCCTTTAGGTGTAGTGGATTCCCAAAGTAAGTCCAGATGAAAAATTATCACTGAATGCATGTTTTGTTTTGCTTTGCTTTAATAAGTAAATTGACAATGATTGTGGGTGTTACTACACTTCTTGATTGGAAAAAGTTCTCCTTTAAAGGGAGTTTTGGATAGGGAAGAAACGTTTAAGGCTCAGGGCTGATTTAAAGAGTTTTAGCCTTTTCAGTAGGGGAAAGATATATTGTGGCCTGGGTTTACATGCCCACACAATTCCAAAGAAGACAAAAGGAATTGTGCTGACAGAAATCAGCAGAATTTAGCTCTTTCTCACAGTAAGAGGCGGCCAGCATAGCGGAGGGTCCTGCTAAAATCCAGCGCAATACTGAAGCTTGTGCTTTTTCAGTCTTTTTCGAGCTGGACACTGTTCCTCTACAGATTTTGTTCCTTAATTTTTATGCATTTTTTAAAGTGCACTTTCCTCATAAGCATTTTTTTCTTCAGTTTCACATCTTCTTAAAGCTTTTGAGATGTTCCTAAGCACTTCTGTGAGTCTTTTTATGGACCTCTAGTTACAGTCTGATTGCTGAATGTCTTGGGTGAATATTTGCAGTTTGGATGAATGGCTGAAGGTGCATCAAATGGCAGCATTCAGAGATATTTGACCAAGAATGATTGACAGTGTCTGTAACTACTTATTATGTCAAAGCTGCAGCACACCGATTGATGGGAAATGATGTATAATAAATTAGAATGATCACACATCATTTCCCATCGATTGAAATGCCAAATCCTTTGATGGAGTAGTGAGTTATGGCCAATACTACTCACTGTCTTAGTAGGAGATTGATTGCATATCCCTTCATCAATGTGATCAAACAACTAAGGAATCCAAAGTACACATGTAGCAGACAAGTTCTACTGCAGTTTCAGTGTAATGTGAGAGCAATAAAGTCAGTGTTGCTTCTGTGGCATTATCAATGTAACCTGGGGCATATGTGAAACATGAGCAAACGTGTAAATGTGCCCAAATTCATTCAATACAGAAACCTTAAACATAAGCTGATTCCCTCTCAGTTTTTCATACCAACAGAAGACTAGGGATGAGGTTCAATTTACTAAAATCAGTTATGCAATAAATTCAAATTTAAAAGAAAATCCTAATTAATGAAAACTCAATTCTTGCCCTGATTTTTTCCTCAAATGAATGTCCTTGCAGAAAGCAAACTTCATTTGCTCTGATCCAGGAAAGAGTAGGTAGAGGTGTATCTCCAGAAAAGTACTTGGCCCCCAAATTAGTAAAAGGAAAGGAAAGTTTCTAGCACTCTACTAAGAATTGCTTTAGGATTTTGTGGTTTTCCTCCCTTCAGTAACGTTCTTCATCTCTACTTGTATATTCTAAAATTAGTGATTTGTACTGGCTATTCCTGCTTTCTTGGAATAGGTGCTTCAAGGCAGATGCACGTATACACACACATATTGAACTGCATTTAAAAGGCTGCACTGTAATATGTCTATTCCAGTGTCTTATGGCTTATATAGTCAGTGTTTCAAACATCCAGTTGTACTTCAGGTATAGCTGTACTCTTTACTAGCCAAAAAACCCACCATACATTGGCTAGCATAGTGCCAAAAACAGTGCAGCTGAAGCAATTATTGCCTAGAGCAAGAGAAGACCACTTTTTCTGGAGCTTATACTCCACAATAGAGAAGCCATTTATTTATTATTTATGGGTAAGAGGATTTTATTGTGAGGAAATGAAGCTTTGTTGTGTATTTGAGTTTAAGAATTTTTGTAAATTTCATTTGAAAGAATAATATTAAAATGAGTATTCCTAGATTACATTTGTATATTAAGGACTGCTCAACAGAGCAATGACAGCAGCATGAGATCAGTGCATGGAAGCCAACTTTAAAGTAGGTACTGTTGCTGTCTTTTCATAGCAGCAAGAGCCTTAATGTGGGCTGGTTAACCCTATCCCTCATGAAGACTGCAGCAGGCGGTCCCTTTCAAAGTGGTACAGCAAGATAGCTATCAAGAGTGGAGTTAGTAAATTTGAACTCTCCTGAGCATCTGCACTCCTCTGCACTGCATTCACTGCTCTTACAGACTATGTAACCTTTGCACTGTGAGAGCACTGTGGTCATGCTGCAGTACTGTCTGCAGGCAAGTATTTGTAAATCAGGAGATGTTGGACTCTAGGTTGCTTGCGATACTTACACCTGCCTCTGTTTGCATATTCACTATGGCAGAGCCATATTGCATGATCGCCTGCGCATTTTTTTTCTCCTGGTTTCTGTCTCATTCAATGCCTTCCATGGGTAGCAATCATAGCATCTTTTTAATATCTTCTTAGTGGAAAAAGACAAGCACGTTTCTATGGTTATATGAATCTCTAACAGTTACCCTGGTCCCTGATGAGAATTTGAAATCTGAACTTTTGTTCCTGAAATGTGAGGAATGTTAGGTCTAGATGACTACACTTTAGGAAAAACCTGCTTTCCTGGCATGATTTACTTGAACTGTGAGCTAGGTCGGATGGGTATCACAAAGTGATCCAAGGCATCTTTCTCTCTTCCTCATCCAGGCTGGCTGGCACTGGGGCTCCCAGTACATTAAGGACAGTTTTTCAGTTTCTTTGACTGGGCACAGACTCAGCTATAGATTACAAACAGTGTTGGTCTGCAGATAATGTTTTGATGTTCTGTAATTGCTGACTGCTCAGCAGAGACAGGACACTTTCTTTTTCCAGAAGTTTATGATTATGCAAAACCTCAGCAAGATATACAGTGATGCAGAAAGCAAAGTTCTGTGAGTTAAGAACTTCCTCTTTCTCCCAGTTCAAAAGTTTGCAATAGTAGTGACATTGTTGAAGTTTCTTATGGACACCTCAAAAAAGCTTAATGTAAATAATTCCAGTAGCTATTACTAGTGTCAGCAGGATGTACTAAAAATGTAGCAAGTTTATAAAAATTAAAGAATTAACATTGAGAACTAATTTTTAATCACATAATATGTGCTCAGGGTCATGAATCTCAACTTTTAAAATTCAGCTAAGATGCAAACCCAGTGTTTCACTTAGTGCCACTTAGCTTTCATCCATTTGCTTTGTTAGAAGCTATTCTCCTGCATCACTCATTAGCATAAGAGCAGCACTATGTACACATTACCTGTTCTTGCAAAATAGATACCAACTTCCACGTTACTTTTTTAATATTTTTGTTTGTAAGGAAAGACCAAAATATATGGAAATTTGTTAAGATGACTATGCTTTGGATTTTTTTATACCCGTGTAAGTCACAGCAAGCTTTGACCTCAGATGTTTAACTTGTCTCCCATGAAAATCAATGTGTTTGGTGCATCCAAGTTCTCATTTAAATGTACATTGAGACACTGAAGTACTTTTTATAAAAGTGAATTTTTGACCAAGCAGAGTAAATTGTAACAGCTTCTGACCCTGTTACAATAAATACATAATTTATCACGAGTACTCTACTAAACACAATTTTTCTGAAGTATCTTGGAGAGGTAGTTACTTGCTATGCATATGCAGTTGTCACTTTTTAATATTTAAATATCCTGAAGTTTTACTTTTTTTGTTCAAAATGGCAAAGGCAGAAAGGCACATCAGCTTTCACACAGCTGAATCAAAATCAATGTTAAATAATTACAAATGAAAAAAAAAATCTGAAGCAATCCAACATGTATTTTATACATTATCTCAGAAGGTCAAAAGTAAGATTGAGAAAACATGCACGAATATAAATTGCTTTGCCATATTCAGGTTCCTATGAGGTTTCTTTAGTTTTTATGGATGATTAAAAAACTCTTCAGATGGAGAGGGGCTTCAGGAGGACAGCAAATTGCACAGCATTACACAGCAATGTATGGTTCTGGAGAGCTACCCTATTACCAGGCTCCCCTTTGAACAAACACCATGAAATTCCTGCCAGCTCACAGTGTTATTGGGATTTAATTATCACTGAGAGATCCATTACAGGGCTTTGAACTTGGGATAAAGAAAAACGTATAAAAATCTCATAAGCAGCTGAACTTAAGGAAAAAGTTGGGATAAATTTAATTGCCATGCTATTACTTAGGTTATCAGAGAAGCCAGAGGACTGATGAGAAAAAACCCATTGTGATGGATTAATCTGGGTAGAGCATTGTTAGTGAGGCCACACTTCTTTGTCTATGTACACTAACAGCACCTTTGTCATTGCCCACTGGTGTTCCCCGTGTAAGCATTAGGAAAACTTCTGGGCAGGAGATATTTTATTTTTGCAGGCATTTATGGTAGGACCAGTTCAGCGAAAGAAAGTGCTGAAGTCCATGTGTTAAAACTCATAAATGTGTGATGAAACTGGTTTCCCTATTCAACTGATTCTCAGATTCTTTTCCTGAGAGTAAGTCCTGTGTCCTGCCAGCTCTCTATACTGTACTGTGGAGTCTGTAGTGTTTTCTAGGCAGTTGCTTGGGAAAGTGTAGATCATTTACAGATGAAACCTCTCAGTTTTCAGTATGCAATAAAGTGCACAGAGACAAGTTATGCAACTAACAGTACCTTTAAAAGCTTTTTTTTAGTCCTGTAATGATGCTCAAATTAATTCCAGTGGTTTTATTAGAGATAAAAATGATTGGAAAATCTGATTTCTTCTATGATGCCTCTAAGACTATACCTAAGTGAAACATCTTTACTTTCGATCCTGAAATAAAAACTTCTGGCATTGCTCATCATTAGAATTTTTCCCCTCAGGCTTTGCCTTTATTAGCAGCTTAAGAGTATATTTAGCACTGTCATATATGAAATCTCTTCTGTTTGCTAAACTAATATGGGGTAAAATATCTTTTTTTTACAGTGTTACTCATTCATTATATAAAAAGGAAAGAAACTAATGTGTGTGTAGAACTACTCTCTATTTTTATGACAAAAGGGATGTGACAATATACATCCCTTAGGCACCCAGGAGTATTATGTAAGAGTCATTAGTGTAATTGATATCCATATAAAGAGTGTTGTATCAAATATGATTAAAATGTGCAATATATTACAGAGGTTCCAGTTTTCCAGCTGCTTTGTTATAATCCTTCTTCTGATAGATATGTTTCTGCTTTCTTGTGAAAAATAAAATTATTTCAGAAGAAATGATCTTTTCCTTCTCTACTTATTTTAGACATGATTTCTAAAAGGCATATCTTTGCCCATATATATGATTTTCTGAGCTACAATGAGCTGAACATTTACTGTATGTCTACTCATGCAATAAGAATTTAATCAAGAGAATTCCTTGTTTTATGAAGATTTTTTTATTAGGGATCATTTCCACAGACTTCTAATAGGCCTTACCAATTCTTATAATAGAATATGATAGTCTCATGATGACATGCTACACTTTGTCAAGAAAACTAAACTCAGAAGAATATTACACCTCTTTTACACTGGTAGTGCTGCATTTATTCTGAGAGATGAGAAAGTGTACATTTCAGGGCAGGGATTTTAACTTTCAATTCTTACATTTTTGTTTGAAGTTTCTTTTAAGGGAATTTTCCAATATTTTTAATACCTAGTTTTAATTATGTTACCCTTTACTCTGAATATTAAAGGAACATCTTCCTTCAATTCTCTTCTTTAAAGACATTCTTTCAATGTAATTTTTCAGTGAATATGTGATATTAGAAAGCAAATCCTAAAGTAAAAATCCTCCCATTTTCAAATGTTAGCCAGGCTGAAGGTGGTTGTCAGATAAGAGTCAGCCTCCCTAGATCTCAAACTGCAGGGGACTGTAGTCAGAGGACAAGGTTTCCTTTGGTAATATCCATTTCTAGTGGATGACCAAGCATGAGTTTTCCACATTCACGTCTGCCCAAAATGTGCTAGTCTCTAGTGCCAGCCCTGCACGGTTCTGTAGCTCACACTGTCACAGTCTGTGCGTTTCAAGCTTCAGGGCTCCCCATCCAGAGCCACACAAGACATAATCTTTGTTCTCTGTCCACTTTAGATTGCAAGGTCTTCATTCTTTTCTAGTTACAAGCACTGAGTCCCTGCTGCCAATTGAAAGCACCAGTTGAAAAGTCACACATCTATGTGTGACTTTCATCATGATTCTTGTCACAACCAGCAGAGTTTAGAAATAAGCCAGTGTTAATGGTCATTTCTTGCTATTGCTGAATTTGTAGTTCCTAACTGTACCAAACTTCCCTATCTTAGCTGGCATTTTCCATGTCAGGCATCTCTCCCAAACACAGTACGTTTGATGAATATGCTCTAACGCTTAAGTCGTTCTCAAGTATAAGGTTATGAAGAAACAGTTTCTCTGTCTGCTTGAAGAATATTCTTACTTCTTGAAAAGTTGTTTTTCTGCCATGGATGTTGACTTTTTCCAGGGTTATGTTGGTGTGGAAGTTTGTCCTAAATATGTTTCTATTTTTTGCTATTTACATTCCTTAAAGAATTAATTTGCACAGAGCATGACATGGTACAGGCCTCTAGGAATGCTGAATAGGATTGTCCTCACAGTTACAGGTATAACAGTGATGCTGGGCATGGCAAGTTTCTGCTGGGGCAATTAACAGAACGTGGAGAAAAGCAGAAAAATATTCTGAACTTATTACTGGAAAGCATGAGAAATAGAGGTGAGGAGGAAAAAAGAAACCTATTGTAGTAGTGAAAATGAGATTTGTGCTGAAGAGGATGGATGTTATGAAAGAGAGTGCAGGAGTAGCATGAATATGTCAGAGCAACAAGGAATAGAATGTGTTTTGAGGCAAAAGAACAATAGGCAGTCTTACTGTGAGAAGCTAGAACTTCCTCCACAAACCTGGGTTTGAACCCAAGAGTCTTGGATTTCTTCCTGATTTTGCCATCAGCAAGTATTTGGCAGAGCATGTATCTCCCTTGCTGGGTCATCTGGATGCAAGTTAGGTCAGAGGAGGCACCCAACTTCTGGATTTTACTGAGAGAAAAAATATTTTCTGGGTAATGGAATAAGGTAACCTTGCTGCCTCAGGCATCTCCCTTCTTACTTGATGTACAGGGATAGAATTGACATTATTTGTTGCTTGCCGGTTTTAGTTAGGCTTGCTCTGCTTAGGCTGAATTTACACACACTGCATTGGTCCTTTTTCCAGGGTGCACATTCTGACTATGCAGACTTTTGTAAAATGTGTATTTTCCAAAGAAGTTTTAGGTGTATTTGTCAGGAATCTGTCACACAATAATAGCTATTTCCTGTGTGCAAACATACTCAAAACCTTGGATCATTGTGCTTCAAAACTGAGAGGCTACCATGAGAGAGATGAGATGAAAGTATGACCTGTAGGAAGGAAAGCCTTCACAGCAAAAATCAGCATCTGCCTAGGATGACTGTCAGTAAAAACTTTTGGCACTGCTGTATCTTCTAGCTTGTTATTTTTTCTCAGAATTATTTCATGGAATAGTTACTAAAACATTTGCACAAGCTGGTTTTAACCTATACGGTAACAAAAAAAAAAAGAAAATTTGCAGTACTATGTATGTATGAGATGACAGTGGTATAATAGCAACGCTTGAAATATGATCCTTCTTTTACATGAGTGAGGTTATTGATTACAGAGAACCTGTTTTGCCGCCAACATAGTGACTTTGTTGTGCAGTAATTGTATATGTGCTGCAGTTTGCCAAGGACATATGTGAGAACCGTATTGCCCTCTGCTGTGGTAACCTAATTTCAAATCTGGTGCTTCTGATTTGCAGTATGAATAAAGTGATACAGCACAAGAGTGTGTATGGGAAGAGCGCCAGCTTTTCTTCTTCTCATGTATTCTGTGTTGAAGCTACTTTATGCATCATGTTTATTTTTAATCTCAGCCCTAGTCAAATTTATGATAACAGTTGTAGGGGTGAAACAAGCAATCTGCAGGTCAGGTTCGATGGAGACAGAACTGGGCGAGTGCGCTTGCTCTCTTGTAAGCCTTTATTACCAAGTGTTTGTTTTCAAGAAAGAGGAATACATGCTGGTCAGCTTCATTGCAAATTCTGCACGTACAGTTTTTAGAAGATGATGAAACTGGTCATTTTTGTTGGTCAGTAGAATGATTGGTTTATCTTTTAGCAGTGACTTTCATGCAAACAATATTTGTTTACTTTTTGTTTTGGCCACTTGATTAGTGTCCAAAATGGTACAGTTTCCAAGGAAAGTCTTGTTGTGTTTTTAAGCAGGAAACAACCATAAAATTTTGTCTTCCCCTTGCTAGGGAGTGTATGCTCCTCTCAGGATTCTAATTGTTTTGGACATAATAGGAAGGGCATGTTCAGATGTGTGCTTTGATAATCAGTCTGTCCCTGTGTTAGGTGACATACCTTTGACATTTGAAGAAAGCCCGAGCTTCATGTGCATGAAAGTATACACCTCTCTGGACTTAGAAATCAGGTTTTGAGAATAAAACAAACTCAAATTAAATTGGTTTAATTTTGAAAAGTCAAACCCCATAAGACTTTAATACTTGGGTGTATGCTGATGAAATACCATGACTCTAAAGATTGTTAATATTCATGGCAGTCTGAAATAATTCATGACTTTCTGAAGTAATGTTAGATGATGTACGATGGTAAACAGTATCATTTACACTGAACCTTAAAAATTATTGACAAAGACAAGTTCCTAAACACTGGCTAAACCTTGTATTTGTTGTTATGATTTCTTGGTTTTATACTTCAAGCAGATTTTCAATTAACTCCACTGCATTCAGAGTAATTATTCATTTATTATAGTCAGTTTAGATATGGTAAAGATTAAAGGAGTAAAACAAATCATTTCAGTGACATAGGCTAGTGATACATTGTTATTATTCTGATTTATTTGCCTCTTGCATAAGGAAGATTTATACCATCCATTTTTGAGTGATTCCTTGTTAGCATATATTTTTATAGATACTTTTTGGCTAAAATAAAGTGTTTTGATAAGGTAAAAAGCTATCTTGCTGGCTTCCTCTCTCCCCATTCTTTGAGAAAATACAGATGTTCCTAGAATAAAAGGAAAAGGATTGTAGATGTGCACAGCACACTTATTATTCATGCAGTAAAATGTACTTCTCTATTAATAAAAAAGTCCAGAATATGATGCACCGCTGTTCTAAGATAACTACGTGTGTTCGATGTTGAGAAATTAATGGCATGGAGCAGATGCCTTCACTCATCTAGGAAGTGTGGTTTCCCAGTGCACTGCAACTGCATGCCCTGCAGTGTGTCATCTCACTTATGAAGGGGTTTTACATGTTTATAAAAGTGTGTTAAACATTGGTAAAGTTTATTTTATGCATTATGCATAAAAGTTGTCATTAGGATTTAACAAAGCAGCTTGCAGAGAAAGATTACAAATAAAATCTCTGTATACAAAAACGATTTGGATGGTTTAGCTAGATGGTTCTGACTTAAAAAAATTAACATTTCACTTACTGTTCTCAAACATTCAGAGAAAGAAAAACAGCACTAACTGAAAAGAATGAAATATATGTTGTTATAGGAGTGCCTGGCAGGATCACTATTACAGAGGTTCTTTTAGTATTTCCATTATAAATCCTCTTTATTCAGTGTAATATCATGGTAATTTCAAATCACATTTGGCTTTAACTTGGCAAATAATCTGTCAACACAAAAATTCAGTTCATTTATATGTATGTATATGCATGCATTCATTTATATTATTCATTTATATGTATGCATGCATTTATTCTTACATGTGCACAGACTATATCATGTTCACATGTGGCTGATGTGTAGATTTAAAAAGAAGTAATGGTTGTAAAGCTATTCTTTTTTTGATCCAGTTTGCGTAGCCATAAACTTAAAGAAGATTACAGATTGGATTTTCAGAAACACTTAGCATTGCCTTAAATGGTCACATTTAAGTTAATGGCAAAATGACTTAAATTACAGTAAAGTCAGGTCAGTGCTGCTGAAAGTCTCACTCCATCCTTTCAAACTCTGTTTAGGGGTCTAGCTCTAGGTGTGTGGTGTAAGTGACAGACTTATGGGCATAGTAACATTTTAGTGAAACTTCAAGGGGATTACTCAGAGCTCTTCTTTGCCTCTTATGTATGACTAGATAAAAAGCCTAAAGCACTAATCTAGACACCTATATTAGACATTTAATTGATTCAGTTTGGGGAAATAGTTTTCCTCTTTAAAAACAAACTTGAAAGGATGCTTTTATGTTAGATCTAAATAAAGAGAAAAGACCCATTAGGAAGTGAAAGATGCCATAAGTAAACAACATGGATGAATGTCATGGCTAGAGTTATATGGCAGCTGTATGACAGGTGGAAGTATCAATAAGGATGTAGAAGAAACTCACTGACAATAATAAAAAGACACTTTTAGCGGCCATACTTTTATTTTATGATGCTGTGTTTTCTGATTTTTTTTTTGATAGCTTCCTTTTTGCTGTATTTTCCACTGTCACATGCACCTGTGCCTAATTTAGACATTATCTGTCAGGTACTTTTGTCTATGTACATTTTGCAAGTTAGAACAACACTTCTCCAAAATGAAGAAGGTGCCTCGAGCACCTTCTCTATGAGATGGCCTGAGAGAGTTGTTGTTTTTTTTTTTTTTTTGCCTGGAGAAGAGAAGGCTTTGGGGGCACCTCACAACCCCTTCCAGTCCCTAAAGAAGGCGTACATGAGGGCTGGAGAGGGACTTTTACTAGGGCATGTAGTGATAGGACAAGGGGGAATGGCTTTATACTGAGCTTGTGGTCATGTGTAATGTGGAACACACCAAAAACTGGGCTTAACTTGGTACTTCCTAAATTGAAGATTCTTTTCTGTCCCTTGTGTCTCTCTCCTTGGTAGGCTGCAGTGAAATAAAGAGCCCAGGTCAGTCTTTCCTTCACACACTGCAAGTTTAAAATATTCTGTGAATGTAATTAATGCAACTTTATTTTTCCTTAGTATCTTGAAGTATATTGTATTGCAACTAAAAAGTTCACATTGGCTTCTATTGCAAAGATCAAAACATTATATTGGGAAACTTCAAAGCAAGAAATCCAGAGAAAATATTTTCTACTCAAGAGACCACTGAAATACAGTTATCACAGGTCCAGGTGGCATAGTACTGAGAGGGGTTCATGAGTTCTTTTACCCTTAGAACACCATTCATATCTAATCAGGAGTGACTACCAGCTGAACCTCAGCCTGACTTAGACTCCTTCAAACTGCTCTGTGGCCTGCAGGAAGCATTCAAATCCAATATCCAAGTCCATTTCTGCCACTGTTTAAGCCCAACTTTTTCTCTAACTTATAGTTGTCCACTTTTTGTACTTTCCTAAATCTGAGGCTTTCCAGGATTTTCTGGGATCCCAAATATAGTTGGTAGCAAGGACTTTGTGAATTATGATGTGTGTGGGATGCCAGATTGCTGTGAGTTTTCTTGGAGCTGATTGCCTGTCATTCTGCAGAAAACTGTTGATCTTCAGAAAGGACCGTTCTCTCTACTTTATTTACTCTCTACAACAAAATGTTCTTACTGGGACTGGAGCTTTAGGTACCTAGGAGAAACCAGAGCTTTAGGTACCTTTCAGGACAAACTGACCTATGGGACTAGTGGTGTCTGTGTCACAGAACCTTTCATTATCCTGGTCAGTAATTATGCTGAAGTTGTCATCTGTGCCATCCATGCAATCATTTATTCCTTTTGTGCTGCTATCAAGAGACCAAGTATGGGAGGAAATTTACTATGTATTTTTCTATTTTTTTGTGTTTTCTGAGCAAGAAATTACAATGCCTAGTAAATAGAGCAGGTTTTTTATACTCATTATGGACTATTGTGTGAAAATGCTTTGCTGACTTCAGAGGAAAACCCATAAATTTGTTAGATGTGTTTTGCTAAGTGTATATTTGACCCAGAGTGAAAATTATTGCTACAAGAGATTTCTGAAGAATAAATGGGAATTATATGTTATTTCAGCTCTGAAAATTGCAATTTGGGTGGCTGTTTGATCTGACCTGTGACATAATAAATGAGCATGTACATGTTAAAATGGCATAGACTCATCAGGCCAGGATGAACAGCAACGCAGGCTCTGCTAGTACTTGTTAAGTTTAATTTTCTTGTTTCTCCACCCCTACAGAATATTGTACACTGCTTTTTTTGGTCCTCAGCATATATGGAATAATGATGGGTTAGTAAACCATTATGGGGTTTTTTTATGATTTGGGGTGGAATTTCATGTGCTTACCAGATTAACACTTCACACAATTAAAAAAAAAAAAAAGGGTGATCTTTCTGTGCCTTTCTGGTGTCTTGAACCTAGAGATTGCTGAAGGAAAAAGCAATCTCTAGTATAAATAGAGATAGCACTAAATTGAGTAACAGCTGCTGAAGAACTGCTCTACTAACCATGCCAAAGAGATATTTCATATTCTTGCTGTGTTTCTTCTTTGTCCTGTTCTGCATAGTACTCATGCACTGAGATCTAGGCGTTGTAGGGATCTGAGGAGCTGCTGGTGACAAGGGCATTTTCAACCATGAATTAAGATAGTCTTTACATTGCTGGCATGACACAAAAAGAATGTAAAAATATCTGGAAGTGATGTTATTTTGGTCTGGTTTTCATGAAACCAGAATTGCATTCTCTGCTTGAACCATTTTATCTTTATTTTATCATTTCTTAGTTCTTCGGCTAATCAGAGATTTTTGTGTTTTGCAAAAGAGAGGAACTTGCAGCAATCATTATTTTGTCTTGACAACTTTTCTTTGTGAAGTGGAATTATTGCCTAACAAAAAGCAGAGATTGCCCTCAACTACTACAGACTAGGACATCAGCAGTCATATGAGGTCTTGGCATCTTGCCGTAGAACAAGCTGCCT
Organism: Camarhynchus parvulus; assembly: GCF_901933205.1. NCBI lineage: Eukaryota > Metazoa > Chordata > Aves > Passeriformes > Thraupidae > Camarhynchus > Camarhynchus parvulus. The sequence continues at coordinate 15,196,958 of NC_044578.1, read as the reverse complement.
AAAATTCTGGATAATCTCTCCCATCATCACACATCTTGTAAAAGATCTTGTGATTCTTATAGAGTCTCAAAAGCACGAAGAAATAGTTTGGTAAAAAATTCAAACATGAACACCTTATGCAATTGTTGGGCATTAATTTTGATACCATTAAAATCACCTTTCTGATTGCACAATAAATAGAAATTGAGTCAAAAATAGCAAAGCCAATTTTTCCTCTTTGCAGGCATAGATGTGTAAGAATGATTTCATTATTGAAACCAATACTAAAGGGAGGAATAGAGAAGGTAAAAATGGGCAGATACTGATTCTGCACCAGAAGGTATGTTTTTTAGCATTGAAATACTGTCTTTCATGTGATGCTCAAGAATAACATTTTTTGAAGGGAAACTGACGCTGTATAATTCAAATTAATACATCTAAGCATGTCTTAGATTGTACTCCAGCAAAGCAAGTATTAACTCTGTTTAATTATCCACCTAGTGGTATGAGTAACCAGGTGAAGACAAAATGCAACTCTTCTGATCAGAGAAAAAACAATATTCACTAACAAGAGAAGGAACAGAAAGATAGTTGTAGGTTGATGATTCTGTCATAACTGGTGTGTTGTGCCCCTGAAACAGGAGTTTTGGCTTCCCCAGACCACTTCCATCAGCATATCTAATTGCCTAATTCCACATCGTTCCTTTGTGGGCATGAAATAAAAAGAAATCCAATACACGGACAAAAGAAGCTGCAGCTAAAATGTGGTACTCTTGACTTTTTCCAGCAGAATTTGTAAGCTAAACACTCCTAGATCAGCCTAGGGTGACTTATGGCCAGAGGTTCAGATGAGTATGTGCTTGCTAATCTGTTGGACTTTAAGGAGACAGCTATTGTACCTCTTTCTGCAGACTGAATATGATTTGTCTGTACCACAGGAGCACGATTAGCATGTGTATTACAATGAGCTGTATGCTGAGAATGTTACAGGCTCTTGCCTTGTACATTTACCTTGTATCTAGTAGGTGACATAAACACGAAGCTACCTGTTGAATTCAATGGGGTTAGGGTTGCCTCATGGTTTGTATTACAGACCACATGCCTGATGTGAAAACACAGAAATCAGTAGCAGCATGAATGACTCGGCAAGCAGAGTTGCTATTAAAGCATTAATGGTTCCTATCTGCAATCCATATAAGATGATGATGAGAAAAGTGAGATTAATGAAAACAACCAATGGGAATTTCTGTGGTTTTACTAAATAAGAGTCTATTTATAGATTCAGTGTTGAAATTGAAGTAATGTTAAGTCTTAAACTAGAACTAAGTTTTCAGTACTGGCATTACTTTCTCTGCATATTGGTCTCTTAATGCACTTGGAGTGAGTTCCAGGGATGGAAAATTTCTCAAATGAGTCAAGTTCTCTATAGCGTGTTGCTTTTTTATTTTTTTAATGATAGGAAATGTCTAGTTAGAGTAACAGTAAGAGCACCTATCTTGGAAAGATCTGATATTACTTTTCTGTCTGTAATCTGCAGTTAGATGATTCTAGATTTCAGGAAAAATGCTGCAGAAATCTATTTCTTATTTAATTTCTACTGTTCTTTCAAACAGCAGTTTGCAGAATGCATCTGGGTGTACAGCTAATGACCCATGAGCAATAAGCAACTGTTTAAGTAAAATGCACTAGGAAAAAGCTTTTACCAAACAGCATTTTAATATTTTAAATAGATTTTCCATTGCAGGCTCTTAGTAACTGGATTAGTTCTCTGATGTGTTCTGACAGAGCTGTTGTTAGGGATACTCCATTAACTTTGTCTGTCATCTTATTTTCCCCAGTATCCGGCATAACACCCTTATATTTCATAATTTGTATTGCTATCAGTGCTGATTTGTAAATGTGCAAATTATAATTAACAACGGCCACTACTTCTATTAAATATTAAATCATTCTTGCAGCCTATATTTTCCACAGCAGATGGAGCCCTGTGGTATGCAAATAGACTTTCCTTAAGTAGTCAGCAGTTTTTACCAAAATTTTGGCTTTAAAAATGCTTTCTTTTTTTGTTTGCTTTGTTTTCTCTTACATTTAGGTTAATATTTATTCACTGCAGATTCTCTTTCTCCCCATAAGAATTTCATGGACTATTACATTCTAGCACTGAGGTTTTGTTTCACTTCATTAATAGCCCCTTAATCATATAGCTTGCTTGTAAAGTACAAATGCTTGTTATTTGTACTTATGCTGCAGTATTGCATAAGAGGCATTTAGTTATATTTTAATATGTATAGCAGCAGCAAAAATGCTGGGTACACCAACATAGTTTTTAATGTGAAAACCAATTTACGTGCACAGTTTTTTTCCCCAGAATAAGCAAAAGCATTTATGGTTTTATATTGTGCCTTAAACATTCCATTAAATGTCATCAGCTGATTCAGGAAAATGTATTGCAAAATTACTAGAGAACTGTAAAATGTGTAAATGTAATGAATGCTCACGGCATAGGAAGGATTGAAAGTCCAGCATATATCAGGTAACTATAAAACAGCAAGAAACATCGATAGAACATTACATTTTTCTAATGTATAGTACCTTAAGCATGAAACTCTTATTTTTGGTGTTTACTGCTGTGCTGTTTTATTAAAGAACACTGATCCAGAGTTAACACAGCCTTTCTAATACCGAGAGGAATCTGAAAGGCAAGCAGCATCATTCAGGAAATGGTTTCACTATCCACTCCAGCAATTGCAAATTAAGATTTTTCAAATGATTGACTATGAGATTGTATCCTAAATAAGGGCAACCCATTTTTTCCCACATTTTTAAATGGACACAGGAACATGGAGCTCAAGGACATTAACTGCCACATTAACCAAAGAGTAATGAAAACTTCTCTGAGTGAATATCTCAGTGAGCTGAAATGGCCTCAGCAATATAGAAATGAATTGTAACAGGTTAGGGTCTTGTCTTCCTGCTGGTTTAGTAGGAATTGGAATTGGCATGGTAAGTGGGATCAGCAGCAGTAAGCAACTGGACTGGAGTATCCTGGAATCCATGCTGTGAATGCATATTGATAGTGTGATACCTCTCCTAACACTGAGGTACCATTTAGTCACAGATATTGATATGTATTAAACTGAAGTAGTAAGTGATGTGGAATAGAATTCTTGGATGTCATGCCAGCTTATCTGAGCGGGAGCAGCTCTGACCACTCAGATCCTTTACATCTATCAAGAAGGTACTTTTTAGGTATAGCAGGGGAAATTCAGATAACAGGGCGGGACCTGATGTCAACCATTTGGGAACAGCTTTATATCAGCATTGTTAGAAATGTTAAGAAGAAATGTGATTTGAAGGATGTTGCTGGGACAAAAAGGGAACATAAGTTTTAAAAAGCGAGCAGCAGCTCACTGAGGAAGCAGAGCAGGCTTGCCATAGGCGAGCTTTTGTTCAGCAACCACATCATGGCATGCAGGAGACCATGGACAAACTTTAAACCAATGGAAGTACAGGGAACAGTCTGCTTGTGGCAGCCTGGAACTGCCTGTGGGCTGGCTTGTGTTAACCAACTGATTTATTGTCTACAGAACCTGGGCCTGAGGGAATGGCAATTCCACCAGTAGCCTTCAGCCTGTGCTTTTCCAGAAATCTGCTTTTACATGCAGAGGATAGTCTTGATGAGTTTGATATTTTTATGTAAATTCTACTGTATAGAGAGGTTTAAGGAGACAGAAATTGGACCACTTTATTGAAATGAAGAGGGTCCATGTATATTTAAGTATTACAGAAAGTTGAATTTCAGCAAAATTTCAGCCAGAGTTGGGATAATATGTTACCAGTGTATTCAACAAAATATCTATAAAGTGTTTTCTTGTGAAAGGAACCTCATAGGAACTTACATGAACTTTCAAAGAATGTTTACTCCAGAAACTATTGTGCTGTGCCTAGGAAATAGTTGTATCCTTGTCTTTATCTCCTTAGCACACTACCACTGCTCTTCCTCACATGCACAGCATGGAACTAATCCCTACCCTTGCTCTGAACTCCAGAACTATTGCTTGGTAGTCCAGCACTCTCTGCACAGCTTTGCCCCTCAGCTTTTGGCATCAGCCCTGCTCGTTGAGTCCACCCCTTTAGAGCAAAGACATTTACTTGCTCAGGTAATTGGACACAGCTGCACTTCAGCACATCAACTTTTGTAAAATAGGCCTTTTATGGGTGCAGGACACCTGATACTGATGATTTGGTGCCTCTTGGTGTAGTATATAATTGATGAAGGTGTTGGGCTGTACATAGCTGCAGTTGTCCTCCATGCTCACTTCTGATGCCAGAGTTCAGGTATGCAGTACCTCTGAAAATGTGATCTATAGTGGCTAGTGAAAGAATTTATAGGCAATTGAACATCTCTTAATGTTGGATCAAAAGAAGATGTCACAGAAGAGACCCTGCTTTCTTGATGTTCAGAAATGCAGTTTAGTCAAAGCAATTAGACAACTCCTATTTAGAGTCAGAGGAAATGCTCTCTAGAGAAGCTAAGGAAACATGAGCATATTTCAGTCACTGATATCTCACAAGCTTTAAATAAAGTCTGTCTAAGGAGGAACTAATATTTTGTCTGTGAAAGTGTAGTATTTTTCATCTAGGAGTAGCTAGTTAGGAGTATTTTAATGATGTTGAACAATTTAAATGGCTATATTTCTTCATTTGTTTCATGAAACCTTATTGTTCTCTAATGTGGGAGATGATTTGGATGTTATAAATTCTCCAGGAAGTACTCTTTAAATACCAATTTGAGTATCTTTGAGGCTTAAAATACAAGCACTGGTAAGGGTTGTGCATCAATATTCTTTAAATAATTCAGTGCTCTTTGGGGGACTGATCAGTTATGTTGGATGGGCAATCTACAGGAGTTTACAATGAAGAGAAGGAGAAGCAGGACTCTGAAGCACTCATTTCCCCTGTCCCCCAGTCCTGAAGCTTTGTTCATTCTTGGCTGTACAGTGATTGGAAGAGCCTAGAAAAGGCTTAGGAAAGATCTTAGCAGTTGTGGGTAGTAGTGGTGAATGCAAGAGAAGATGACCATTCTACATGGCCAATTCCATACCTGAGATTGGTGCCCCTAAAGGATCATGTCTGCAGTCTGTCACACTGTGCCTCCACATCCTTGTCTATTCTTACTCTAATATAAGAATTTTGCTTCTGCACACAGAACAAAATAGTGGCAGTGTTTTGGCTTTCTTCCACCCTGCAAGGCAAATTCATTTGTTAATATTCTGTCTCTAAAGTGATATGTATTGAAAAGGAGGGCAGGCTGTAGATTTCCAGCTGTTTGCTGTGTATATGTAGGCAGTCTTGCTGTATCTTTGCATGACCAATAAAATGGGATATCTGGGGGAAAAATGTTAGTAGTACAATATTCTGTGACTCGTAATATGTGGTCTGAGATTATGATATCCAAGAAATTTTTTTTAGTAATTAGTAACTTACTAATACTTTACTAGTATTAAAAGCATAGAAAATGACAAAAAGATATTATTGAAGAAGGGACCATTTTACAGTGGTGTGGAATTTTACACCTGATAGTAGTCCAGTAAATATGAACTTTAAATTGTCATGTTTCCCTGAGAAGTAAAAAGTAAGAGTTAAATGCCTAAGCAAAATACATATATAATATCAGTCATGTAGAATGTCCTGAATAGTAGACAAACTCTTCATTGCTTTCATGTTGCTTAAAACTATGGGTTTGTTCTAAGTGATCATGGTAATGAAGTGTGTTGAGGTCCAGAAGACTTTTCAAGGACAGAACCTCATTTTTCCTTGCTTTGGGCATACTGTTTGTAAGTTGCTAAAGCAGCCTAGATTTTGATCAGGAATTTTCAAATTTGATAATCTCAGCTCTAGTTAAAGAGCATGGTTGATGCATCTGTGGTAAATTTTATCATACAGCATTTTTGTTTAATTAGATTGTGAACTCTCAATGACTTCCTGAGAGTAAATTTTCATGAGAGAAGAATTAGAAAACATTAAATGAGGTAGAGGACTTGAGAATACTTGTCCAGAAGAGATTGATAAGAACATAACTGGGACAGCTGTGAGCTGTGCTTTGGAGTTGTAAATGATGCTAGTAAGTGATTTTCACTTCTGATTTTAAATAGTCTCAGAAATTGTCTTCCACCAAGGCTTCTTTGAATTAAATTTTGTTTAGTAATCAGAACCACTACATATTAAGCCTTCTGGAGCTCATTACATACAAGGAGAGGGTGAGAGCTGGATTTGCTCATCTCTAAGTGGAGAAGGCTATGTAGGTATCTTATTGCTGTCTACAGCTACCTCATGGGAGGATCTGAAAAAGAGACAGACTCTTGTCAGGGAGATGCAGTGGCAGGATGGGGGACAGCAGCTAAAAGTTGGGATACAAAAAATTTCATTAAGTATAAGGATTTTAATTTTTTTTTCCCCATGAGAGTGATCACATACTGGAACAAGTTACCCTGCTTCCTTGTGGATGTTTAGGTCTTGATGAGCCTTGTCTTTTTGACTCTTGCTTTGAGCAGGGCTTGTATGAGATGACCTTCTGTGATTTCCAACATAAATTGTTCTCTGGTTCTGCTCTGTGCTATATTTGGAGTTTCAAGGGAGTACATTAGTACATTCAAACTCTTTCAAGACTGTTTTGCAAATTCTCTTTCCATTATTTTAGACATGGGCCAGCATTTAGGGACCAGCTGAGTGTGTGGGTTGTGCAGGCAGTGGTTCTGTAAATGCCCTAGAAGGCAGACTTACATACTGAGGCCAAATTTTAAGACTAGCTGATAAGCTGGAGAATAGTGGAAGTTGAGGGATGGAAAATGGGAGCAGACTCTATAAGCAGCACAGACATCACTGATCCCCCTGGGTCTAGCAGCCCCTCAGAAGGAAGAGAAGTCTCAGTGACAGCTCTGTCTGGTGACATTCTGGCTATGTGAAGGAGGAAGAAGGGTGTTATAGTCACAGGGATACAGTAAGCAGGTAGGAATGCTAGGGACCTTCCTGGAAGACGTGTAGAGGGAAAGGCCTTTCTTAAAGACCTCTGGGAAGAGAGCTGCTCTTATGAGAGTTTCCTTCCTCATTACCAACATAGTTTCTAAGAGCCAAAATTATCTTCAGTGAGTGTTCATCTCATGTACCCAGCTGAGATAACTGACAAACAGCTCAGCCACAAGAGGGTATTATTGAAATGGGATTGATTTATGTTTTAATACTATGGGTGATGTCTAGGTCACAACTAGAATCTTCATTTTCTGCTGATAAGAAGAGACTTGGGTTGTGCAGATGGTGACACCAAACTGACAGTGAGTTGACCCAGCTATTCCCAGAGCAGCAAAGCTGAGACAAAAGGAAACCTGGAAATATTAGTAACAATAGGTTAGAAGTAGTAGACACAACCTCAAGTGCTAGTACTTCAACCTAGTACTAGTACCTCAATGTAGTACTTACTCAACCTCAAGAAATCAGAAGTCCAGCTCTGATGATAACTCAACAAACTCTACTCCAAACCTTCTCCAGCTTTATTGTAAAGCACTCTGCTGGTTTTTCAGGTCTTCTGTAGATATAGGAATGGAGATATTTACCCTTAAGCGCTTCGGTAGTACTTCATGTGTTTTCTGTTGTTCTTTGAATGACATACTGGCCTGATTTACTCTGCTTGCAATAGTGCTGAAGCTTTTAATGTGAAAATGACTGAGAAGACAGAGGCTTTGTTTCTTCCACATTGGAAGGAGAACTACAACAATGTGGTGCTGCTAGGAAGTTCTGCTGCTATGCAGAGCTCTTACACATGCATAGCTGCACTGCCATTGTTTCAAAGCTTCTGTATTTTAAACCTGTGTAATATACTTTCCTAACTGTCCAAAGTCAGTTGCACTTGTTTTTGCTGTGACTGCTTGATGCTGCTGGTATTATCAGCCAAGCAACTTGCACTTTTAGCTTCCTAGCAATAGGAAGACATAAAGAATAGGGTACAAATCCTGTAGGCAAATACTTTCTGATGGCAGTGTTCAAGCTGAATCCTCAGTGCTTTGCTATAACAATCAGGATTTGGCCCTACTTGCCCTTGGTATTAATCTTGTCCTCTACCCACTAGGCATTACATGAGATGTAAATGATTTGTTTCCATTCATCAAATTCACAAGGTATGCCTATATCTGTGAAACAGATTTTTTAAAAAAATAGCAGAGTTCATAGCCTGTATAAAAAAAGGAAAAGCATCCATGTATTAGGCCATCAAGAGTCAAAAGCATAATTTGAAATGATAAACGTATCCATTTTAAGTTACACATTACTTTGCATAGTTAATATCACTATAATTAGTCATAGTTCCTGTAATTTATTGAAAAAGATGCTCAGCCCCTCTAGTGTACTACAGTGATGAATGTTGGAAGTGCAACTTTGGAAGCAGGAATCAAGAAAATTAGTAACAGTTGGAGAATTAACATGTAAATCAATAATATCCTTTCTCTTGTGTCTTGAAAACTGAGGGCATACATCACACACTACATAACAAAAGGGAGGGCAGAAGTTAGAATTGTAACTTCTTTTACATTACTAGGTCTGGTTTTACTGCAAGAGCTGTTAAAAATAATTTCAAACGTTAGAGTAAATCTCTAGTAAATATTTAAACTATGTATAACTAGTCACAAATAAATTAAGCTGATTTTATGCATTCTCTCTAATTAGAAGGGCACAGCATTTGTTGAAACGTGATTAGTATTATTCATTAAGCAAAAAATTCTCATTTGTATCTTATTATCACTATTCTGCATAAACCAACACAATTTGTCATGAACTCCCTCATTTGCTGTATCCTCAAATAGCAGATTATGCTTATTTTTCATTTGGACAGTGGAAAATAAAGCCAGGTGTTTGGCAGCACCAGAGTGTTCAGGTGTAACTGTGCCAGTGATGGTACATTACTAGCAGCGTGGATGAAGAATGAGGCATGGAGAATCTTGGGACTGAGGTGCCTTGAGGCCCATCCCTTTTGAGTGGTCCTGCTGATGAGACAGGTGGTGTTGCATAGGACTGAAAAAAGAAAAACTTTTTTGTAAAGTCAGCCTTTCACCTTCAAGTGGAAATGAGAGGTGCTGCACTGTAATACTTGGACGTGCTCATGGCTCAAGTCTATGGTAGCCACTTGTGTATTAAAGTTTTCTAAAGCTGAAAAATGTGCATTGCTGCACAGAGGTCTCTATCACTGTCTGAAAAGAATTGGCACAATATTGCATGGGCAGTCTTATGTATTTATATACATAAACATTTATGTGTGACCTTGATTGTAGTATATTATGCAGGATAACTAGTTCATGTCTGCATGTTCTTCCCCTTCCTTCCTCTCATCTCTTTTTAAGCTTTGAAGAGCATCTCTTTACATATGTCATATTTAATTCTGCTCTCATTCACATGCATGTAAACTGTCAGTAATGCTGCTGGACTCAGTGGTGCTGGGTGGATGCAGGATGGGTTGGAACAGTGTAGCTGGCTTTCCACATCAGCTCTCTGGGGTTATGGATTAAAAACTACGTGAACCCTGAATGGGCATCGCAAGGTTTTGTTTCTTCTGACCTTGTCACTAACTGTCATGTGGCTGCTTTTTGTCTTTAAGCTGGGATTCTAGAGGCAATGGTATCCAAAGGGATATATTCACCAACAATAGTAGGGGCAAAATGTACTGAAAACTTGCATAGTATTGTTACTTCTACATTGGATAGATGAGAACATTAAAGGAATTGTCTAGGCGTTAGAACTGTTTTTCCTACAGCATATTTTTCACATCTGTTGGAATTTGGTTCTCAGGCAGTGGGTTAAATTTTGTTTTAGGGCCTTTGATAAATACATGTAGGGATCAAGAACAGTTTTGGCTATATAGACAGCTTCGATCCAGCTTCTTTGGATGGCAGATTGTTTGAATTTTTCACTGTTTTCTTAAGATTATATGGTCTTGAGTGGCCCAGGAAGTTCTAGATAGCATAGTAAGGGGTATCCCTCCCAGTGAATAGTAGCATGGGAACCATGCTAAGACCTGTGTACTTATTCTTTAGCATTCCCTTTTTTGCCTTTGGTGATAAAGTTGCTTCTTTATCAAAATGGGCTCTCACAAAAATTTTACATCGAATCTGATGTCTGGTCTTACATTTGAAGCAAGGAAACAATGAGACAGCCTTGTCTATGTTATGATACATAAATCTGTTGACAGTCTTGTAAGAAGTATGACATGAAATTTTCATTCCAAGATAAAAGCAGAGGAAAGGTTATTTTCAACATAACCCAATAGCAGTGAAAAGTCCTATCCAGGCCAATGGTGAAAAGGAGGGACTTTGTATATGGTCATGCTAAAATTATGGAAGCATTGTTCCAGACATAAACCCCACATATTGACAGTTGAAAATTCATTAATATTATATATGTTTGCCACTGCTTATGTGTATCTTGTCTATGAGCTCCTATGAGTGGTTTATTCCATTTCACTGAATATGTACTCGTGAATAACAAATCCAAACTATGAATAGCTTCAATAGCTAGTAAGAGAAACAATTACGTTTTCTTTCTCTCTAACATGCAATTTTAATTTTCATGATTCTATAAAAACATATCCCCCACAATGCAGGCCTGCCAGGAGGCCTGAAATCTGCAGGCTATGGCCTCTCAGGCTGTTTTCCAGTGACTCATTTTTAATTTTATAGAAGCATTATCTCTAGCTAGTAAATTAACAACAGCCTATAGTGCACACACACTGTCATCCATCTGCTTAAGGCTCTTGTCATTTGACACCAGTCTTGTATCCATAGACTTCATCTGGTATTCAAAAGTTATCAACCCTGCCTCCAAGAAAGCCCACCTTCTGGCTCCAGGCTAGAGGAGTGACTCTCCATTTCCAAGTCTAATGAACACACAGCTATTAGCAGCTTTTCCATTGAGGATCTAGTCTTCTCAGAAAACAGACAATGTTGGAGTTATTTGGATCCAGAACTGCATGGAAGACTGTTCCTTAGGCAGCCTGAATACTCAGTGTTACCTCCCCCTTGTAGTATGTTGGACATTAGTGTTTATGCCACTGCATTTTGAGGAGTGGAGTGTATTAACAGATTAAATTCTTTATATTATCTTTCAAATTATGGACAGCACTTCCAAGGAGTTTTGAAAAATGTATGTAATATCAAAAATCTCATGACTGGTATGAATCCCCCAAATGAGAGAAAGCCATGTACATTTATATATCCGACTATTGTATGGTTGGAGAGGAGCCTAGCAACTCTTTTGCAGTTGCAAAATTTTGTTATTCCTAATTTGGCTGCAAATGAGGTAATTTGTATTCTTGCAAATAATTTATATGTAAACTGATGTCTTCTGTGAAGGAATCGTAAGGATTTAACGGAGAATTGCATCTCCTGGACAAACTTCAGTCATCACAGGATAGAAGTTGTTGACATCACCTAGTGCTCAGCCAAGGTCAGGGAACTTAATCCAAGAGTGGTTGAAGAAAAAGGGCTTATGTACTAGACTCAAAGGACAATTTTTTAGATTTTATTTTCCAGATTATGGTAGATGTAGTTGTCATGGACAAGTGAGAAGAATTGACATGAATCATAGGAAGTTGTAGTTAAGGATGAAACATAGGTGATACCAGCATTTGAAAAAAGCCAGGAAGACAGGGAAGGTAGTTTATCCTGTTAGTTTCCATCTGCTCACAAACTTGGAAAGTTCCATTGGCTTCCATTTGCTTGTAATATTTTGGTTTGGTAATCCATGCAGTGAAGAATTTATCTGCCTTGTTGGGCTTTGTTTTCACCGTGTACCTCACAAAAGCCTCTTTTATTCATGTGTCCTTCCACAGGGATGTGGTGTCATGGTACCTGCAAGAATTCGAGCTCTGAAAGACACACGATCAACAGTAGTAACTTTGCTTTTGCTGACTGTGGCAAGTGCCCATACTACTGTAACACACAAATAATTATGCTTTAACTTATGGTAGACCCAGAATGATATTCACATATGTTCAGCTGAGGAGTGAGGCTCAGAGAGAACCAAGAGCCTTAAGAAAATCAGGCTGTTCTGAACCTTGATGTGAAAACAGTGTAGCTGGATTTCTGTGGACTCCTGCTGATGACCTGCTTCATGTTTCACAAATATAAGGTCTTAACAGTCAGTCATTATTTTTCACTGAGTTGTCTTTGAGAGAATCAGTCTTTAACTCATATTTGTGAGACTTTTTTACTTCCTTTTGAATAAAAAGGATCAGGTGGTTTTGAGGAATATGGTGACTGTTTCACAAAAGCAATGTTAACTATATATATTATTTAATAATGTTGCCAGTTACATGAACTATTTTCTTGTAATTTTTATGGAGAATACAAGCAGTATCTTCAAAATACTTTTAAAAAAGATTCTTTAAAATTCTTGTATGTGCATCAAATATGAAACTGCCCTAGATTAATAAAAGTATGAGGTTATATTTGATTATTATCTACTTGTTTTTATTTCTGTTGGGTAGTGTTTTATCAAATGTTTAACTGCAGTACATAGTGAGATAATTTAAAATGAAAAGCCCCTTATGCTTAGTCTTTGTAATATGTAACGACATCATCAAATTAGAAGAGAAATGGCCGTTGATTCCTACTCTTAAAGAAAATAAGATTTGTATGTAAACAATTTAAAATAAATAGCTAATTTGCTTCCAATTATATAGTATATAAAGCATTAGTAATGGTAGCAAATTAGGCATTATTTTATTTATACATTATCAATTGGGAAAATTGGCCCTTCACCAAATGAAACCTTCATTCTACAAGCATTTGGTTAATTCCTTACCTTTAGGCATCTAATTAATCCTCTTGAAGCCAGAGAGACAAATTCTGTGATTGTAGCTTAACAGCCATAACTGTCTGCAGGTTTGGAAGTCAAACTTGAATTTAGCCTGGAAATCATACAGGGAAAATGCCATAAGGTGCCAAAGCAATGCTGGGATTGCAGTGCACTGTGCAATATTTCCTTGCCAAATTCACTGTGAATTTTTCAGACTTGGCTTTTGGTTGTGAAGACCAAATAGTTTTCCAGTATTATTTTCTAGGTAACCAAGCTGGTGTTTATATTTTCATTTTACAAATGCAGGAAGTGGTTTGCTGAAGGCTGCAAACTCAAGAACCTGTTACTGGAGTGAAGGTTAGGACAGAGAAGCTCTTGGTTCCTTGTTCTGCATTCAGTTCACAGCAAAATGCCATTCTCCAAGAAAATTTGTGGAAATGTGTACATAAATCACAATTATAAAAATGTAGCTTATAATAAATATGTAGCAGTATATATGCACTGGTAGACAATGAGTATTAGAGAAATAATCACTAATCCTGTCTGATGGTGTGCAAGACTCCTTATGGTGCTTTAGACTTTTGCCTTATGTATAGGATTAGAAGCTTTGTGATTCATCCATTGCGTTCCTTCTGAAAAATACTCCAAAATTATATATTTGAATTGAGATACAATCCCTGAGTAAATAATATGTTTAGAGACATAGGTCCGAGATGAAGGTGTACTTTGGGTCTTAACTGTTCCTTTTCAGTAAGAGTAATGTGAGATTCACACAGACTTGGATGATAAGTGACTTAAGAGGTAGATTGTTGACCCATTCTCAAATAACTTGTTTTCAGCGTAGATGTGCCTGTTTTCCAAGCATTCTTAGGTGTTTGGACTCATGTAAATAAAAATTTAAAGCTACATGTTTCTATCTATAGCTTATCAAGCTATTTTCAGGTTTTCCTTATCGAAAACTCAAATTAGTTTCTTTTGATTATGTTTGAAATGCTGCAGTAGTAGGGTAGAGGACACTGAAGTAGGCGTTCTCTACCTGAAGTTTTATCCTTGTTGCGACAGAAAAATTATGCATTTCAATCTCCTATTTAGGATCCTTTGTTGTCCATTTCTATGCTGGAATCTTTAATAATTTTTGTAATCTGCAATATGTAGCTGAGGAGTGAAACAAGACTGAGAAAACACTATTTGGAAACAATGGCTAGGTGCCCATGATTTCTGTGGTGTTCAGGACAATATATCTGCATTTTAATCAGCTGGCTGGAAATGAAGAAGCATGCCATTGTATGATTAATGAAAAGTGCTGGGTTCAGTTATGGAAATATATGTATGTTAGAGATTTAAACTGTTGTGTGTAGCTATTCAAGTTTGCTATTAACATCAGCAGCATTGCACTGAGATTGGACCAACTGTACAACCCTCAGTGAAAGGAAACTTTTATAAAATACTTTTATTTGGTAGGGCTACAATGAGACACTGAAGTCAAGTGAACATGATTTAACTTTAATATCCTGCTATGTTTCCAGTTAACCATTAAGTTGTCATTTCCATAAACCCAAATGTTTTGATAGGAAAAACAATTGCTCTAGACAGAAAAGGAGTCAGTCTGTACACAGATCAGTTCAATAAGCAGGAGTTCTTGATGTGTTATAAGGCAGTGGCTTCCCAGCTCTTGGGGAAAATTGCAGTTTGATCAACTGCCAATAAGTGAGATCATACTCGTATCTTTTTTATTTGTTTATTTTTAATTTGTGAGCAAAGACTCTGCTCATTAAAGTAGGAACTCCACACTTGTCTTAGCCAAGTGTTACCATATCCTATATAATGAATTGTGTACACTTCCATCCTTTTCAGTCATTCATCTAATTTTCCTTGGAATTGCATGAAATACTTCATTATTCAAGTATTTTTCCAATCTGTACTATTTATATTTCTGGTACAAAACTGCATTTGATTACACTTATATAGTAGATGCTTTGTCCTTTTTATGTGGGCATGAACTTGTTGCCCTTTTTTTTTTTTTCTGTTTTGCTTTGTTTTGACAGGTAACTTAAATGATTGACCAAGTAAATGAATTAAAGTTATTTTCTGTATTTTGGGATTTATAGTGACTTCAATGAATTTGAATTACTGTAGAACTTTACAACTTTATGTTGTTTTCTGATCTTACCATAGAGTAGAAAATATTTTCATTATCTATTTTTAGCAAAATAAGTAAATTTTTTCTTTGTTTCTTATTTGTTAATAGTGACATGGCCTTTGTTTTTATTTTTCTAATTTTGGTGCATTAATGAGTTTCTAAGGGAAGTACTGAGAAGATCTGTTCTCTGTGGCAGATAGATACCAGTGTCTGAATGCCTTGGCCACAAGGCTAAGCAATATCAGATTGCTGAGGCCTGTGACAGTTAAAATATCCAGATTGTGTCTGTGAATGTTTTCACTTTTGAAAATGTAAACTTTTAGCATTAATGCTGCCATTACCAGAATGTTGCTGGCATTGCTCCTGTGTTAGAAGATAATTGCTGGACTCATTCCTGACATGTAACACTTCTCTTTTCCAGGGAGGTGGGTGGACGAACACACAGAGCTCATTGCTGAACTACTGAAGTTGGGTAAGTTCTGTTGCCTTCATTGATCTTGTGTGGCTTTCAAAATATGGACTGAATTGATGGAGCAAGCATCTGTGTAGTTCACATTACTAGAGGAGTTTGTTTATTATACTTTCCATTGAGGTTGTTCCTATTCTTGTGTGCCTGGTAACAGTTTGATTTTTGATTGCTTTTTAGGCTTTTCAGATGACCTACACAGAGCTTCTTATTTTGATTGCTACTGACTAATACTGTTTTTTAAAGGTATTTGCTGCTTTGTCACTCTGTAAAAATGTATAAAAGCCAACCTAGCTTGGAGGACGATCACAGGCACTGCCTACCTAACACTTCATAATAAATGCATTTCCCAGATATAGACTAAAGCATCTGTGGAGAGTCCTGGTGTATCTTACTTCTACCTAGATGGAGAGCTAATGCTGTAGACCTGGCCTATAACAAATAGAAAGAAAAAAGCCTTACAGTGGGATCATTTCTTCACCTAGTCAAACACGCTTTCCCCACCTTTCTGTCCTTTGTCCTTCATGGTTCTTCCTCTGTGTTGAAGATGATCCTATTCAGTGCCCCAAAAGCACTATTTTCCCCTTAATCAAGTGCCACACTTTCTTCTGCCAGACAGTGCAGGAGTGTTAAGTTGGGAGCTTTGGTGGATTGCCAGCTCCATTTGCTGTATGGAGGGGGAGGAAATTCACACAAGTACCACCCTTTTCAAGGCTTTCATCCCCTACAGAATGTATTAACAAGTCTGAAAGCAGCTGTGCTTGCTCCTGCTGTAATAATGGTAGATCCAAATAAATGTAACTGGCCTTGCCCATGCCTTGAGTTTCAGTTGAATTACATAATTATGGTTCCTTTAGACTCCATCAAGAAGGAAAGTTCAAGAGCAAATCAGAAAATTTTAGAAATTGGAGAAAACCAAGTGACTGTCAACTGGACTTTCATTACTCTTTATTTTTAACAACAATGAAATTGCAAAGAATTAGAATACTTAAAACCCTCATGGGAGATGTTATGCACTGCATATGTTGTTGAGTTAATGTGAAATACCTGTTTAAATCAGCTTTTTCTGTAGTTTCCTTGTCATAAGTCTTAATGTCAGCAACATCTGCAATGGAATTGCAATGCAAATCAGTGCAGATTATCACCAGTTAATAAAGAGTCAAAACCATATTTTAGGTAGCACAATTTCTTCGGTTTATTTCTATGGTTAATCTACTCATATGTTTTCAATAAATCCTAACATTAAACACAGAAGGTATGTACAGCATGATATGTGAATGACTTTGATTTTGGCATAGCATTTGGTTGTTCAAGACCAAATCCTACAATTTGGTCTGCTCTTCTGATCTGAACTCCAAATATTCTTTGCTTATTTAGCAGTGCTCTAAAGAAGGATTTGAACTCTCATTTTGACACAGATCTTGCAAGAGATGTACTCTTAACTTTATGTGCATCCCTAAAATCAACAAGGAAAATGGGAAATTATTCAATTTGGAGGATCATTCCTTAAGCATTATTCTCAGACTGAGTAGACATAATGGGGGAATCTTTCCTCTTAACAGTGTCATTTTATGTAATGAAAAAAATCAAAGTTTCAATAATTTCAACTGGAAGTTTTTGGATGTACTACTGCCTCACTGAGCATGAACTGTAGTTTTCAGAACAATCTCAGAGATGTCCCGAAATCAAAACAGAAGAAAAGGAAACCATATTCCCCAGCCCCAGAGGCAATTTTGAAAATACAATTCTATTTATTATTGGATCTTATTATCTATACAAGGCTTTTGCCTTACCTTTGTTACCACAAGAAATACTTTTTATGAGACTACTGTTTCTGAAGATGATATTTGTCCCTGATTGATTGCCTTTGAGATGGTGACACTTCTTGTTTTATGGAAATATTACCATGCTTTGAACACTGAGCTTTAGAGAAGCCCCAGGGGTGAACAAAGAGCTGTCTAGGACCCCAAAAGCAGTGCTACAAGTTAGGTAGTGTTTAAATGGGGGAGGGATGGCCTGCCCCAATCTCTCCATGAGTTCCCCACAAGGCTGTTAGCTTTGTTTAGTCCTGAGTTACTGATCAGCATTTGCTGTCACTCCTGCAGCTATGGTAGAATCAGGCCTAGCAGTTTAACTTTTAGTTAGCACCAGCTTTGTTCTCTCTGTGAGCCCTTGGAGCAGTCTCACAGTAAGAACAAACACTTTGGCTGAATATTGTAGAGACAAACAACCTGCTAATTTCAGGGAAGTGCTTTTAGGATCAGAATTCTTTGTAATAATTTGTTGGCCCAAACTACCTGATAGTCAAGGTTTTAAATCAGTGTAGCTTTCTCCTGGTACCCAATTATAATTAGTTTTTAGTAATATAAGAATTACTAGTAAAATCAGTATTCATGGCAGTATATTTGTAGTTTCTGGTATCTTCTGTTATATGTGTGTGAGCAAATGGCATATTTGGCCTTAGAGCAGCACAATGCCCCTGCGGTGCAGCTGCCTAAGTATGCACTAGGAGCACGTGTATGTGGGGCATCCAGCTCTCCCAGGAGTTGTAGGTGACACAAATGTGTTCCTCAGGGATATGTCACAGCATCATAATCCACCATCCTCCTAATTTAATGGGCATTTTACTACATTCTACATGCCCAAAATAGGAAGGCAAAGAACGACCAGACCCTGTGTTATTTTGTTTGTCTTTATCTCTGCCAGGGCATAGAAGTAGTCAGAGCTCAGTGGACTATTTGTGAGCACTGAGTAGTCTGAATGTTTTGTAACTCAGTGGGAAATCAGAAGCAGCATTGCATAAGCATTGACAATATTAAAAAATAAAGAGGATTGGGGTGTTTCTTGCATACAGTAGGCCTAACCATTTCAGTGATGAATGTAAGCAGATTTCTGAGGTCCTGAATGCAAATTTAGGTGGAACCATTTGAATTTACAAAATAAAAAAATAAAATATCCCCAAATGAAACCCTGCTTGAAGGACTGAACATGCGAGTAGCAAGTTCTGCTTCAGACTTCAAGAGATAAAGTACGTTAGTGTGTATCTGTTAGTCTAATTTATTCAGTGTCATTGCTGTATCACAACCTTCTGTTTGATTTTCTTATAAACTAATAATTTCCTGAATGAACTAATACTGCCATAGCCACTAGTACCTCTGCCTTGTAGAAGTTTTTTATTGTTGTGTATGCAACTAAATTGAAATATCTTTCACTTGAAATATTGACTTTAATATCTCATTTGAAAAATTCATGAAGCCTTTGATGTTAAATCCATACTCAATTTAGCCAAATGCCATTAGAATATGCAATATGCCTGAATACAGAGAGCATTATTGTCTGTGTTTCTGCAGAAGAATTACATTTTATGACTGTAACGTCAGGATCTTTTTTGGATTTGTTCATGAAGAAAAGAAAGAGAAAGGCAGCACATTAGAAGCAAAATGAAAAGTGGTATTGATTAGGCTCTCATTTACCCTCTCTTTGCTTGAATCCCTAAATGCATGGAAATAAGGGTTGTGCCAGAGCAAGTAACAATGCTCTGTAATGAATGGAAGAATCTTTAGAAAATTAGTGTAAACACGTATGATAGTGCACAGATGTTGCTCCTAGTAACTGTCATACATTTATTTTACATCTCCATTTACATACATCTCTTTATTTCCTAATAGTATCATAATAGAAACATGACAATAGTTAATGATTTCATAAAACATGGAATGTAAAGCTGACAGAGAGGTAGAACATTAATTGAAACCTATAGCTATAGTGCATTAGAATTACATCTCCTAAATTACTCCTGATAAAAATATCCCTCTTCTACAGAGAAAGACAAAGACAGGTAAAAAAACTAGGCTTTCAACAAATTAATTTTTTTTTCCAGTAAAACAGACTGGCAAATGTTGCAAAATCTCCTGAGTGCTAATAGAATCGTATTTGCCTTTAGTAATTTATGGGCACTTTTCCTCCAGCTATCGATCACAGTTGAAAAAAGTAAACTGCATTAACATTTTAGGCAATAATGGCTCCAGAAAATGTTTGATTTTTATCACTACCAAAACTGATGTCAGGAAACTTGGTTCTTCAGCAGAAGAGGGAGAGCTGAGGGCAACCAGCTTGTATTGTAGTGTGTTCATGCAAGTGCCCAGATCTGACTGAACAAACTGGATGTTAACCAATGTTTTGAGCTTGTTACGTTATCCTAAAACATAAAAAGTAAGTTGATGGCACAAGTCAGGAGCTTGCTGTGCGGCAGTGATGAGGTATCCAAAGTACCTCGGGGTCTCTGAGGATTCCAGTGGGCGCTGCAGGGGCTGAGGGAGAGCTGCTCTCTGCCACCATCTCCTGGCCAGTGCCTGGGACACAAACTGCCTCTAGTTCCTCCGCTGCTGGCTTTGGCAAGCTATTACCTCAACCGAGGCGACAGTCACAGCCATTTGAAGCAAGCTCATACTGGAAAAATAGCACATTTTGAAGTTTCCAAAGGGAAACTGGACCCTAACAGGCTTATGTAGGTGTATGTTAAAGTGGATGGTGCAAAATGCCAGACTAAGGGAGCTGAAAACTCTGTGAATAAATCCAGACCATTAGTGCCTGGGATTTTATGCTTGGAATTAGGGGAAGTGTTTTGGTCAATGATGATGACTCATGTTGTCAGATAGTCCTGAATGCTCTTGATATGGGTGTTATACAGATTGGTGACTGGAGTTGAATTTCTGCAGAATATTTATATATTATGAGAGGAAACAGCATCATTTCAATGGTTAGTACTTTCAAAATGCCAATTTTTACAGTTACCAGTGGAACTTACCTCTATTATTGGGGAGCAGTGCTGTAAGATAGATTGATTTTGAAAGTGAAATTATATTTGAAGTTTCAGATTTTAGGTTAGATTTCTGGTTTTACCATAGGCCTTTACCATTTGCAGAAATCTGTGATCTACAAAAGTGAGTTTAATGAAACTTCTTCTTACATTAGTGTTTTTGTACATGATAACACAATAGATTGATACTTTGTTTCTGTATAATTAATTTTGACAACAACGAACATGTGGAATTTGTGTACAAACTGAAGCTGCAATCTTTCCAAATCCTTCCATTGCTCAGGTTATTCCATACTTTTATGTCGTTGGAGCAATGAAATTATATTGCTGTTTGGTCATATGTTAAATTAATTTTGACAAGTTAAAATAGATGTTAAAGCGAGCATCCTACAAATTAATTAACAATTGATTGGCACAGTTTATAATTTTCATAAGAAGAAGAATAATGTATATTCTGAGTACAAATGAAAGTTAAATATTTCCACATCCTGGAAGAAATTTTTTGAGTTAAAGATCATGTAAATGATATGATCTTTTTTATGTAGAACCAAATTAATATCCTTGCTTCTGTTTTAAACAACTGTGCAAACATTTCATGGAGATCTAATACCCTAGTGCTTTTTCTTCAGCTGAAAAAAGGAACATCAGAATCTCTGTGCCTCAAAAGATTCTTTTTTACATTATGTCAAAAAAATGAAATAGTCTGAAGTATATATTAGGATGTAGGGTGTAGTTTATATGTGTACCACTGAATCTGATACAAGTGAATAAAAACTTATTAGAGAAATTCATTTGCCATGCCTGAAGCCTTTACAGTGAACAGTTTTACAGATCTCATTTTTCAGATCTGAATTTTATTTCAGAAGCTTTGCAGTCTGCTGACTAATGAAGAATGGTGAGAAAGAACACTAAAGTTGTATCAAAAAGAAAGTAACTTTCAACTGCAATTTAGAAATATCGCACAAATCAGCATGTGGCTCTACACCTGTGTCTATCAAACATGAAAACAAATTGCATCCTTTTTTTGGATCACCTAGTCAATGGTGTTGAATTTCTGGCTTTTAGTTTCAACCAGGTAAGATAAGGTGGCCTGTTCAGCCCATGTTATTAAAGAAATTGGTTCACCTATTTGATTTCATGTCATTGTAGTTCCAACCATTCATTTATTCAATAAACAGTTTGGTATGTTCTGAGAAATAATGAATATTGATTAAAAAATCAATCACTTATTAAGAAACAGGGAAATTGTTTATCCAATCAATTTTAATTTTTGATTTGTTATTTATATTTTCCAATTTAATCCACCCCTCCCTTAGGCTCCCAAACTACTAAGGAAATCAGGAGGAAGGGCAGAGTGATGCTGGCAGCAACTGTGCAAAGAACACAAAACCTAATGCATTCATTTCAGATTAGACTGATGGAAATAGGCCATAATAAAGGAGGCTGTGATTAAGAACTGTGGATACATTACCTCATGCACCTTTGGCCATTGCACCGAAACTTTAACTTTTAATACAATTTATGAGGCTCTCTGCTTCCTACGTATTACATCACTTAATTCTGACACTGTCAAAACACAATAGTTACAAAAATATTGCAGGTTTCATCTAAGCTGGCAGAGATTCTGAGCATGGAGGCTGAATGCACGAGACAGTGAGAGAGACCTGTACAAGTGCTCTGGAGCATTTATCCATTCTCTTGATGAGACCTAAGCCCTGAACAGAGGTGCTGAATATCCCTTTTTGCAAGGGAACAGAGAAACCAACTGATGCATTTCATCTGCATGTGTGCACTGATTCTAGTTTCATTGTTCATTACACTATTGAAGAAAACTGCCTTGATACATACAGGCAATAGACAAATATTCCTCCATCACTGATGAATAGTTTAGTCTCTTTGGGATTTTTGTGTAGAAGTTGGAAAAAATTCCTCTTTGAATTTGCCTGAGTGAGGGATCTTCCCTCCCCACCATCATGTGTGACCAAATGTAGTTCTCCTTTTTAATGAAGCAGAGGTGTGCTAGTCTCTTCATATTTAAAGTTGGTATGAACTATGCTTTGCTTACCTGATGTTCTCTCATACCCAACTTCTTGTCAGAATATTATTTTTTTAAGGAATAAGGAAATACACTTGTAAAGAATAGGGTAGATATTTTATGGATTGCAAGTTTTTTTAAAGGACTTTTTCATGGGGAAGGATGTGGAAACACTACTTGCAATCTGTCACACTGCTTTTGTGGGCCTTGAGCTGGTAAATAAAAACTCACCTTCTTGTGAATAGGTGAAAAGTGAGAATGCATGAGAAAAAAAACCAAATAGGCAGAGCCAAAGGCAAGGGCTATGTGGTCTGAGATCTACAAGGGAAGGAGGGTGGCTTCTGTGGAAGGTATCCTATAAAGGAAGGAGATTCAGTCCTTGTGTGTATTTCAGCCTCTGTGGAAACCCAAGGCTCTGAGGTGTGATTAGCAGTGTTAAGTAATCAAACCTTGTCACACTAATTGTGTTGTTAGTCTTTCAAGTATGGGACAGTAAGGGAAGAACTAATTATTTTTTTTCTCTAATAAACAAGCATATTATATGGGAGTTGAGAATTCAGGTTGTACATAAAAGAAAAACTACTGCTGTTACCTGGCTTATGTAGTCCTCCTACCTTTGAAAGTTCTGTGAGAAATTTAACTGGCCATGTTTATGATCAATCTTATGGGCAGTTCTTAAAGTTGGCTTTATCCATTATATTTCCTGGCATTCTGCTTGTTGATGACCTCACTTTCCTCTTAATTTGTATCTTTCATCAGTTTTTAAGGCAGATGAGGTATTCCTTGCCTTTCATTTCACTAACACTCATTCACAAAAGAACTGTGATCTGCTCTGTGATTGAAATAAAAACCCCCTTGTTTTAAAATGTCATTTTAATGTTTAAAACATAGAGATTGTAGTCCAAGAAACTATGACCCAGATGAAGCTAAGTACAACATTTGTGTAAATGTTTAAAAATACTCAAAGATTGCAATACTTTGTTTTGCAGCTTGGGGATGTACACAACAAACTTCCCCATGGTATCTCATGGATCCAGTTCTACTCTCTGATGATGTAGCACCAGATATCAATAAAAAATTTTTGGCTGACACCAGCTGAGAAGCATTTGCAGGCATTCAGAAGATTAACTTTAGAATTCTAAAGATCTTGTTAAGTACTGGGGGAAAAAGACCCCAGAGTTTAATTACACAATGCATGATCAGAACCCTCAGATTTAAAAAGTGGGAAAAAATTACTGCTTGAAGTGTTAGACCTGAGATTCAATACTCTGCCTGAGTTTTGGTCAACATAAAGACTTTGAAACAGAACAATAAGCTGCCTTGAAACTTCTGGATTTACCTAGCTAAGAAAAGACTGAGGGGTGAATAATGTAAGTTCTAAATGATTGCTATGAACAGGATTGTTCCCTATGTTCACTAAGTGCTGGGCAAGATCTTCTTCCTGTGTGTAGGAAAAGAAATTTGTATTACAGAACAAGGAAGAAGCAATCTTTCATTCTATGATGCTAACTGGGAGATGGGAACAGCTATTTTAGGAGGCTGTGTAATTGTGATAATTTTTGAGAAACAGGTTATACAGAAATATACAGCTTATTCCTTATTTATATTAGACCCTTCTTGAAAGTGCAAAGCTGCCCTGGTTGGCCTACTGAGCTTCTTTTCCTTCTTTCCCTGATAGCATTCCTTGATTAATTTAACTGTTCATTACTTCTCCCAGATTAAGTCTCTGAATAAGAAATGGTTAAATAATTTGGAGACTTGAAATTACTACTACTACCCACCATTTTTTGTTTCATTCATTTCATTGCATTCCTGTATTTGGGGACAGATGTATACATGGCATAAATGAGCAGATCTGAGTATCTGATGAGGGAAGATAAGATATAATGCCAGTTTGGTACAGAGTTAGATTTAGGTTTTTCTGTGTGTTTATCCTCACACTAATGGAGTGAAAAGTTGGATGCAAACACCCAGCCATTATTCCATGAAACCTTTACCTCCTGTTGATGGGATCACAGCAAAAAAAAGGTAATCAGTATTGGTTCTACCAAAAGTTTCATCTGATGTCATCTCTGAGTAATCATTAAACATTCAGGAAGAGTAAGACAGTACTGAATTGCTTCACACATCTGAAAAATTAACTGCATTTGGTGTAATAGATTGAAAGAGACCACAGGAGTGTTGCACAGCACTTTGACTTTCCAAAGAATAGGTCCTTCTGTAAGGAACCATGAAAATAGATATAGAGATGAAATTTCTTTAAGCTTTTTTTCTAGTTTGCAGAAGATTTTGATTAACTTGGAGCAGCATTAAGCTTTATTTAAAGGTGAAGCCCGAACACTGTATATGTTTGCCAGTTCATGGCTAGTTAAATGTAATTGCATTACATTGCTACAAAACAAATGGAACAGCCTGGAGTACTGTGTCCACTGTGTTTATGTTAAAGAAAGCCCTGAGTTGAACTGAAAGTCTTGTAGGAAAGGAATGATGATTCATTTTCTAGGGCAATTGTTCTTTTGAAAAACTTACATATACATTCATACCTCTCTGCCACGACTCTGCCAATAGTTCTCGAAGGGTTTTTCCTGCAAGGGCTCCCATGGGCAGTGCAGAATAGTCCTGTTGTGGCCACTCCTGAGTGTAAGCAGAGACCTGTTCTGTTTACAGCATCAGGTTAAGGTGTAGTGTAGTTAAGTGATGCTATGATGACTTTGAGTAATTTTAAGTTATTTGTGTTAAATTCTTCATGAAATGTGAAGAGCTAGTAAGAAAGTACATTTGTTATTAGTGAACAACCTTGATTCATTGGGGCCCTATGTGTCAGTCCCTGTGTACTAAAGGAGTCTAGACTCCTCAGTGTGTTTGTTGACTGGTTGTGAATTGTTCTGGTTTGTCATATTTTCTGCATTATTCTAATCTTCTCAGTATGAATGGAATTGCATCCCCTTTTGCTTGACAGCAAAGACAAACATCAAGCTGTCCAGAAGATAGAGTGCCATTTTATTCCTCTTTTGAAATTCTTGATGGGATGGGCACAACATCAGCAAACACTCAAGAAAAAACCTCCTGACCCTCCAATTATTCTTGCTGACATTTTTATAATAATTTCTTTTTCAAGGAATACTGAGTCTTTTGTGTCAGAACAAAAACAAAACCAAAAAAACCAACAAAACCCCCTCAGACTTTATTTTATTATTATTTGGTCAGAACTTGCATTCTACAGAAGTCCTAATTTAAATTAAATTAGTGCTCAGAATGTTATCTTTGCCCCACTACAATTCTTAAAATTTAAGCAGAGCGTATTATACTAGAATCATTATGTTAAAATGGCTGTTATGATGGTTTTAAACCAAATGGTTTGAACCAGCTTTGTTCCCAGTCTAGCATTAAATATCATGCACACTGTTGCTATGTAATTGTGGCTACACGTTTTGGAATGTTCCTTATGTGTACAGAATGGAGAAAAACCATATTACCATGTTATTCAACATGAAAAACTATAAAAGCCTGCAATTCAAATATGCCTTTTTGAGACAATTGAATTAACAGAGTTAGATTAAAATATAAATGAACTTGTTAAGTAATACTTTATTTTCAAAACCCATTTCCTCTTTATATTATTTATACAGTTGGCATGTTTGACCAAGAGAATTGATATATTGTCCTCAATAGGGTAAATATCCACTGTGATTACTCATTTAATTGCCAGAGCCATCTTTCTCCTTTCAAATACAGCCGTATTTAAGAAAAGAAGTCCATTATTGTTTCTCTAAGTACTGTGCTGTATCCATAAGATGAGCCTGTCCTTCCTGTTTCTGTGTGAAACCACAAAGCTCATACTCCGTGCCCACAGTAACTTTTTGCAAGTACAGTGTATTAAGCCACCCTCTCCCTCTGTGCCTGTGCCCTGTTAGACAGGAGGTTGCCAGGCTTTACTGACACCTGCTAACGCCAAGCTGTGCACAATGGATTCTTTGGAGTTCATGGCTGAGTATTCTGATAACAAGATAAAAATAATGCATGGTGTTAAAAACATCAGAGACTCAATTTAAATGGATGGAAAGGATAGTGTTTATTCACATTCCAAGGCACAAAACTGCATATGTTCAGTGCACACTTTGGGTGCTTAATAAGCTCAAGTCCCAATGAATTGGTTCTTGACAGTTATGAATGGTAGACTGGCTGCATTAAAGCAATGAGGGAGCTAACAGCAGGTTTGCAACTGGGTTTGAATAAATCATCAACCAAACATATAATGGCATTGTAACAGTAGGCCAAAGCCTCTCCAGCCATGTGATTGCTAGTTGCCGGGAGACCATGAATCTTGGGTATTCTGAAAATATTGAAATAATTTTAGCTGTCTCAAATTTATAGAATCTCTGGAAAAATATAATACATTTAAATATATTAAAATATAACTACTTTGTCAGGGGACATGTAAAGCTTTTAGACAAAATACGGCTTTTTAACTAAACCAGGTTTTTTGCATATTGATTTGCTTTCTTTTGTTTGATTTATAATGTATTTAGAAAGAATATTTGCAAAATGTGATGTAGTATTTAAAATCTTGACTGTAGTAACTCTCTACCGCTAATGAACGCATGCGTAATTATTGTTGGCCTCTTAGGTGTCCATCCAGCTGTCCTTTTTTTCTTACATGGGTAACTTTACCCTTTAAAGGGGTCCAGTGGAAGTCAAATGCACTGCTTTTGTGTTTCAATTTAATTGCATTAACAAGCTTTTAAAAGCTGAGATCTTATACTATGCTTGCAATTATGTTTCCTGCAAAAAATTATGTCAGCAGTAGAAGCATTGCATCAAATCCAGTCTTTTTTGTCCCCTTCTTCAGAAGGAATTTTGCCAGATGTGTATTTGTGCTATCCACAGATGCAATGTATACAGGATAGGCCTCATTTACAGTGGGATTTTTAGGCTGTCTTCTAGTTTTGTGGATTGAATGTTTAACTTGATTGAATTGGATTGCATAGACAGATATTTAGTCTGATGTGGCCAAGAGGTGAGAGTCAGAATGACTCTTCATGGGCGGCTCATCTGCTCACAAGCCATGTCCTGCACCAGGAGCCTTTAGTGCTCAACACCAGAACTTGCTGTGCAGCTGGGGTAAGTGTGGGAGACCTCAGAGACTGTTTAGAGCAGCTGAAAGATGGAGTTTCTTCTTTTCTTATTCTGCCACAAATTTTCTTTTCATGACTTTAGGCCATTGCTTAGTTTTCCTGGTAATAGGGAAGACATCCCTTTCTCACAAGAGTCAGGAGAAAGAGTGATTCGCTGATTGTAAGGCTGTTGTATTTTGTGATTATAAGGCCGCAATTAGTTGTTAACTTACACTAAAAGAAATAACAGGAAAAAACATCTGATGATTTATGAAGTATAAATTCATGGTGTATTTAAATTCTGCCTTAAATAGATGTAATGAATATACCAATGATAGTCCTTTTGTAAACCAAAATATACAAACATAAAGATTTCTTTCAACGCAATATACTTTTGCAAGAGTTCAATCAACTGAGCTTTTTTTTTTTTTTAATAAGAATTCCCTTTCTGTAAGACAGCAACATCATGGAATAGGCACTAAGCAAAGCCTGGGAGAGAGAAATGGAGAGAGTGAAAACTAAGGGCATGTGAAGAACAGTCACATTCCAGCAACAGCAGCAAAACAGTTTCAATTTTCTGGATTATTAATTCAAATTCACACGCACATGCCAGTTAAAATTAAAGGCCTTTTTTTACGGCTCTAGTTTAAATTAAAGATTATATTCTGCTCCACAAGTCTGAATTAAATAGCTTATTTTGCACACCAAGCTCTCATTTTAAAGCTAATAAAGAAAAGACATAGCATGTACGTGCAAGCTTAAGACAGGAAGGGTCTAAATTACTACACCTGTTTCACTTGGGAGCTACTTTATTAGTGTTACAAAACTTGGCTTTCAATTTGGCAGTTAGAAGCACATTTAGAACAAGCATTTCTTTGTTTTGACAGAAAGGCTATGGTAAATGAATGACGTTTGAGCAAGGTGTGAAATGTGAAGGTACAAAATTAACTGGTAAGATAATTACTGTTCTAATTCTGCATAAACAAGCATTTTGAAAATCATTAATAGTTCAGGGAAATAATGTTAGTGATTAAATAAGGTGGTTTGCATCACTGAGCACAACTAAGCTGCTTTAATTACATTTGAAAGCAAGGGAAAGTAGCTAATTAAAATTAGCACAGGGTTCCTGAATGACCAGCATTGCATTGTTGCCCTAACCTGTTTAATTGCTTGTTTATTAATAATATGTCTTTATTTTCCCCTCTTCTGCATTTAGCAAAATTATTAAGGAAGTTGAAATGTGTAAAGAGAATCTATATATACTTATCAGAATATGCAATGCAGATCTAACCCAGGGAATTACTTCCAAGGCAAGCCAACATAATTCAAAAGTTGTAACTTTTCTTCATATTAATAATGTTTTCTTCCTGAGTCACATTCCTATGTCAATCACGTCCATGAAGAAGAAAAATGGTCTTTGGCATAATTGCTGAATTGCAGCATTTTGTAGCTTTATTTGCCTTATTTTTAAAATTGCTTGAATCACTAGCTCAAATATAGGTAATAAATCTAAGAAAAATCAATAATAAATTATGGAAAACATGAGCAAAAATATAATCTAAATTAGAAGAAAGCTTTGTATTGTCTCAGCCATTTTTTAACCCAACTTGTGCTACATTTACTAGCTGCAATAGGTAGATCTGTTCTGAGAAAAGACAAAACTCAGTATCCCAAGGTTTCCACCATATGTGTCCTTCAGTTAAGGAACATCTGTGTGACACACCTGACTTTCTCTTGCTAGTCTCTCGTGTGTTTTTTTAAGTTACATTTTATCAGCATAAGCCTATAGGAAATAGTTGGGAGAGGTGTTAATCTACACACTTGAAGCAAATATACAGTATAATACAATGAAGACAACTAAAAATAGAGTAAAATGCTAATTTATTTTTTCCTATTTAGCCATAATCAAGTCAAGTTGAAGCAGACATGATGTTTTCCACGTTGATTTAGTATTTATAGCGTACCTCTGATGTGAAAGGCTCAGATGCATAATAATTTACATACATATACATTTTAAACAGTAAAAATTCATAAAAATGTGAAGTTCTATATGGAAAGGTAGCAGATCCCCATGAAAGCAAGTTAAATCGTGGGAATTATGCTTATGGAACTGATAAGCAATTAAAAT
Organism: Camarhynchus parvulus; assembly: GCF_901933205.1. Classification (NCBI taxonomy): domain Eukaryota; kingdom Metazoa; phylum Chordata; class Aves; order Passeriformes; family Thraupidae; genus Camarhynchus; species Camarhynchus parvulus. Next base: position 15,167,440 of record NC_044578.1, on the reverse strand, counting down.
AAGGAGTTAATTTTAACTTCATGAATAGTAGAGAATATTCAGCAGACAGTACATACATTATTTTATAGGTGCATGTTTTTATGAACAAAGAGGAGGATTCTGCTCTGTATTATAGGATGGTAAAGAAAGATCCAAGTCACAGATTTCAGTGAGATTTTTCTGCTCCAAGTCTACACAAAATATGTGATTAACATTTTCAGCAATAGCATATGGCACCAATAAGTGAAGGTTGTAGAGAGATAGTATTGGTGGATAGTGGTATAACATCACCATTCCAGTGATTGTTGTGTCAAAGGGATACATGACAACTTTTTTAGTAATCCATGTGGTGTATAATTAATGGTGGCATATCTTTGTGTTCTGGCAACGGATAAATAAAATTTGGGTATTCTTTTTTAATTGCAAGATTCCCTGGCTTTTGTTAGGACATGGTCATCACAATTATGATTAAAACCTTCCATTAACCTTTCCATAACCTATTTCCTCAAATTAATAGCTATAAAATTGTAAAACCCACAACCCCCACTATATAAAGAAGAGACTAGCAACATTTATCAGCCATTACTCTCATTATTCTCTGCTTTGGGGAGTTTATGTTATTAAAGTATCTAAATAGGCCAAAATCCTTTAATTGTTTAACTCTGAAATATCCTGGAGTTGTAGTTGTAAGTGCTCTTAATCCTATTTATAGAAATAATCCCACTCACTTGCTCAAGGCACAGAGGAAACAGTGACTTGAACTGAGGTCTAGTACATCCACATCTAATGCTGTTACTGCTGGCCAAAATTGTCTTTTTTCCTCTGCAAGCTTGGGCTTCTTGATTTCCTTTTGTCCTCAGTGAGGACATGAGAGCATACTACAGCAAAAGGTGATCCCTTTGTAGAATAATTTATTCCTCTGACATGTGCTAGCACTAGAAATACATTGTGATTGAGTTTTATTGATATGGAGAAAGGGCCAATCATAAAATGTGATGGGATCCTGCAGGAGGTTTCAACCAATCAGATGTTTGCTTATAACCTCATAGAGGCAGAGCAAGAAATACTTGAAACAGAAAGCTGTTACTGACTGATCTAGTGACAGATTTGCTTCTGGTATTTATTGAGGTAAGCAAAATACTTCCAGCATATACTGGAAGCCTTGTATGGTGCAACATGGCTGCTGGGTGCTTATAGCCTTCTATTTTGTGGAAACTGAGATTTACAGGGGAACAGGGATTTCTCTGTACTTTATGTATTTATAATGCCAATTAAAAATTAGAATGAAAATCAAATAACTCCTATATATATAACCATAAACAATTAAGGATACCAGTTTGTGTACCATCTACCTTTACTTAGCATTAATGAAGAACATGATCATCTTGTAGGACATCCCAACAGGGGAGTCACAAGAACTTGGTCGAGAGCGTTGGCAGTAACTGTGATCTGATTAACTGTGGCATTTCACTGTGTTATGGCAATAACGTTAAAGCAATGTGTTGAGAGGGCTTAATTGTTACAACTGCCATTCTTGTGCCCCTTTCCTTTATCATGGTCACTGCAGTCATGACTGAAACCTGTCATTAACCTTCCTCAGTTTAATTCAATGCTTTGAACTAATAGCATTAAAACATGAGATGTACAAAATGTTTGTGCTGTTTTACACAGTGAAGTGCTCCACCTCCCTGCTCTCTGTAGTTGGGGAAAAAGGTACAACACTCACTGGCTTGTTGAAAGAACGTTTTAAGGCGTGATTTTGAGTACTCTGAAGAGGCAAGCTTGCTATCTAAGTGGGGTTTTGCCGCTTTTACAAGACTGATAAGCACTGACAGACTGAGTTTTGTGCTGATGAAGGGTGTAAAATTGGCCAAGCAATGTGCCACATATACTAAAGCTTGGTGAGAGATTAAATAAAAATTAATTGGAGCACACAACATCATAAAGAGGTGAAAAACCCAATTCTGATGGGATAAGCAAGTAACTGTATCATCCTAACACCAACAAATGACACAAAACACCTTAAAAAGGCAAGCTCTCTGTAGCCAGCGGCCTGCAGAGAAGCAGAAATTTGGAGAGAGATAAGCAAAATCTTGAATAGCAGTTTTTATAGGAAATAGAGGTCAAATAAACAAACCTGCTTCTTGTATCAACCAGTTTAGACTGGTCAGATGTCAGTAGAGTTAGTGGCATCTTGTGGTCTTCATTGCTCCTTGTGGTAAAATCCCTTCTAGGTCATGTAGCTGATAATCTGAGTGCAAATAAACTGATAACCTGTCAGCAAAGTGTGAGCATAAATAATCTACCACTGGCCAACTTTTGCCAGTATTCTTAACAGCTTTAATCCAGACTTCAGGTCTTCCAAAGAAGCAGTGATGATGATGTAGCCAGTGATTCATCTCCAGCTGGGCAAGGGAGGTGATTGTACTTCTCTGCTCTGTGCTGCATCATCCTCACCTCAAGTTCTGGGGGCAGTTTTGGGCATCATGATATAAGAAGACAGTGAAGCTATTAGAGAGGGTCCAAAGGAGGGCAACAAAGGTGGTGAAGGGCATTGAGGAGAAGCTGTGAGGAGCAGCTGAGGGCACACTGGGTCTGTTCAGCCTGGAGGAGACTGAGGGGACACCTCGCTGCAGTCACAGCTTCCTCGTGAGAGGAGGAGGAGGGGCAGGCACTGACCAGTGACAGGACTCAAGGAAGCAGCATGAGGATGTGTTATGGGAGGTTTAGGTTGGATATTAGGAAAAGGTTCTTCACCCAGAGGGTGGTTGGACACTGGAACAGGCTCCCCAGGGAAGTGGTCGCAGCACCAGCCTGGCAGAGTTCAAGAAGCCTTTGGACAAACTCTCAGGTGCATGGTGGGATTCTTGGGGCTGCCCTGTGCAGAGCCAGTTGGAATTCAATGATCCTTGTGGATTCCTTCCAGCTCAGATTAATCCATGATTCTGTGCCTCTATTTGTTTCCAGAAAATGGGAAGCAAAAATCCAGATTTTTATATTTTTTTTTAGTCTTTAGGAGTTTTGCAATATATTGCAGGTCCAAAGTGCAATAATATACGATATATTCTGAAACAATGCTGCAACTGTATTTCAAATAAATATCATCTACTTTTGATCTAGCCGTATTTCAAATAAATGCAATCTACTTCTGATCTAGAGGAAAAAAGCATATAAATAAAATAGCTCAGAAAATCCTGTTTAAGTATGGTGAAGGTGACAGTGAAAGACAAGAATCTGTAGTGTCTTTTGGACATGGTGGCTAATTAATGTAAAGCATATGGTTGTATGCAATGTCAGGAGTAGATTGTGTACAAATGCTCATGTCAAATCAACACTTTTTAACAGCCAGCTGATAAACAGCCAGCAGCCTATAGCTGCCTCTCCTTCTCACAGATGCAGACAGGGCTATATCAACCTGTCATTTCAGAACTGCAGAAATAAGAGGTAATATTGGCCATCCAGAACTAGAAAGAACAGCATGGACTCTAGGTAAGGAAAGTGAGTATGAATCATTTGTGGAATTCTGTTCCTTAGTTTGGCAACCAAGTCAGTACTCAGGTCTTCCCAAGCTGAGACCTAAATGACATCATAAAAAAATTTCATCCTCTGACTCATGATCCTAATTCATTCCATTTGTAACCTCAGCAAAATTAGCTGAGGCTGGAAAAGAGTGATATCCTCATTTCAAGGAGGACCTGTTAAACTGTTTGCAACATGTAAGCATAACAAGTTCATGCATTGCTATTTTCCCAACATAAGGTTGTGAGATTCAAATTAGACTGCATCATCTTACAAGTTTCTTTTCAATGATATAGAGAGACTCTAACAAAACATGAATGAATTTTGAGACTTTGATACTCATAGCTTCCTCTCATATGAATGTGATGGGGCAAATGGAAAAACTATGACTTTATTTGGTCTGGATTTTATTAATAGAGAAAAGAATTAAAACCCCAAACATTATGGAAACTGACACACTTAGAACAACTGTGCCCTGTTTCTACCATAACTGTATTTTACAGGAATTATCTGTGTAAGGTAAGAAATCAGTGCATACATGTGATATTATCGTTTAACTCTCACTGGATTTGGAAAGCCAAATCAAAAAATGTCCAATCTAAACAAATTAATGACAATTTGAGGATGGTGCTTAGAATGCCAGTCAGAAGAAAAGAACAAGTCATCATGAGTTATAAATCAATCAAAATTAAAAAGTTCATCACCCAGAAGGCACAACAATTGCCAATGCAATCTGCATAAATGACTGGAGAAAAGTTAGTGCTCTAATAAGTAACATCAGTAGAACTGCTTTGATAGGGAATCAAAGAATGAGAGAATTATCATCTGAGCAGAGTAACTGGTAGGCTCAAATGAGAAAAACCACATGAAACCATGCCATTTTTGGTGACTTCTCACTTAATGGATCGAATGCACAGTAAGCACAGAAATAGCAAGCACATGTTGACTGATTTGCATACTAGAGCCTAGTAGATATTTCTGTATTAAAATTTGAGTTACCCTTTTTTGTGTTCTAGATGTTTACAGTTTGTGTCTGAGAGGTGCTTTTAATCACTGTTTTCTCACATGTCTGTTACCTAGCACTTATGCCTAATCTTACACTTTTGGAGATTGTTGGTTGAGCTGCTATAGTATTAAGCAATTACAAGCAATTTCTCAGAGTACTAAGTTGTTTTAATTAACATCATATATGTCAAATCCATTTGTGACATTCATTTTTTGTTGCCATCTGCCTACCAGTAAATGTTTTTGTATACAACCTACAAGCCCATCATAAAATGCAATGAAAAAGAAGTTGTTATTTAGCATTCAAGCCTCTAAGCCTTTTTAGATTTTCTACTTGTTTCTGTAAGAGTAGCAGAAAGAGAAAACTTGTGGTTTTTGTCCATAGAGCTATAGTGGCATGAGTTGGACATGTTTGTTCTCAAATCACCTGGCTTTGGGGCATTAAGTAGGACCTTTAACATTGTTATTTGTGTTTAATTTTACATAGCATTGAAATGTTACCTTGCCTTAAGCTGTGGAAGTCACTGCTATCCTTCCCAGTAGCACTTTTTAGCACCCTGTCCTTGACTTCGTAATCCTCAAATGCCAAGCTTGGAAATCTGCTTCTGGCAGAACAAGATCTCTTCATCTTTGTGGTCACGTTCCAGGCTTTTGTTCAGTCACAAGTTTGGTTTGGATTTATCTTCAGTATGTCTACTTGAATATTCAAAAAATCATCAGCTAGTCTAATTTGTTTTTTTAAAGTCATGTAAAAGACTGATTTGCTTTGACAGGTGGATCAGAAACAGAATTGTAGCTATTTTATCTGGACCTAATTAAACAACCTTCATTACTGGCAGGTATGTGTTCATGATGACTAGAAATTAGCTTGATTGGAATTAAAACTCAAAATATAAGGCATTGAATTGACTTGTTTTTGAAAAATACACTGTTTAAAAATATATCTGTGAAGTACATTTTTAAACATGGCAAGTGCGTGTCTAAATTTTAAATCATGCCCAATTCCACTTTTTATTTTATGTTAATGACACTTGTCACAGGTATTCATGAGGATATTGCCAACACATATAAAATGGCACCACACTAGTTCAGAATTACGAGACTTTAATAAAACATTAGGAATGCTTCTTTTTTCTACTTGCAGGCACAGAAATTCTGCAGTATTTTGTGTGGTGTGTTTGGGATGAATTTCAGTCATGCAAATGAGGCCAGCATGAGACAGGTGCAGTGCTTATGCCCTCAGAAAGGAGTTTAGTGGATCTTAAAGTAGTGCATCACATATATGTTGATCCTGTTTGCCTTCAAAGAGCCCAGTTACTTCCAACTAGTAAAACTCTATGTCTGTTGAATTAAGGGGACATTTCTCTCACTACCCATTGCATGTCCAGCTGTGGAATAGATGTCACACCTCCTCAGTGTCAGTGGAATGCCATGCTAATGTCATTAAATCCCAGGATAAGTTCTTTTTGTCCAATTTGCCTTCTCCTGTGGTGAATCCAGGCATAACTTCTTAGTAAAATCTTCCAGTAGCCCTGACTGTTCACCCAGTCCAATATGCTGCCTGAGGGTTTCAACACCTACCTTAAAATAACCTAGGTGTACACATGCAGATGAAATATTGGATTGCATATTGCACTGTTAAGGACTTCTATATCACAATTTTCTATGGCTGCTCTGATTGTGGAGAGTTTAGGGTAAGGCATCTTGGAAGAGATTTTTCAGAGTAATTGAAGGAACTACTAAACAGCTGGTTCAACAGCCTTTGGTGTGGATATTATATAGCTGTAAAGAAGAAAGCATCATAGTGAAAAAGCCAACTACGTAAATACAGTTTTCTTTCAAATAGAAATGATAGAGGAATAATATTATGTATTTCAAATGGAAAAATATATGTTTATCTCAGTTTCTGAACCTAAAATGCTGCAAGGTATTTTAAAAAGTCCAAATGATATTTCTGTGAGTAATTTTCTGTTCTTCCTATAGATAACAGGTGTAAAAAATCCTGTATTAGGGCAGCTTCTTGGGACAGAATATCTGGTAAAGTTCAAGCTATTCTAGTTATTGTGAACACTGATACAAGAATAGAATATTCTGCCTTTCAGCATCAGATGGTGGCATCTGTAAGACAAGTAAGGACTGCATTTTGCTAATTATACCCTTTAAACTGTGTCATGTAGGGGATGCAGCACTCATGATAGTTACATGAACAGGAAGTATAATTTGTCCTTCTGAAGGACAAAAATATATAGATGCAAATCCTTAGGTTCTCTTTAGTTAAGGAGAGGCATAAAACATGACCATGGAATCAAACACTAGCTCTTTGAATCCATAGTGCAGTCCTGCTGGATAAAATCAGGTCTATTTTGCCAGTTTAGGATGTAACCATTACCAATTTAACAATTGGTGATGTGTTTGGACTTTGGAATTTCCACAATATGTCTCATTTAATGTCCCAGGATGAGAGTACTTAATAATGGAACAGATTACATTTGAAATCAAAGATGAAAGAAACTAAAACATAGGAACTGCTTTCTCAGTCAATGTCTACACTCTCAGAATAGCCCTCAATGAGCTGAAGTTTCTGCTGTCTTTTCTGCCTCTTTTAGAATAAGAGGCTTTTACTTGTGTGAGTGCACATATTAGTGAGTCCAAAACTGTTCAGTAGGTCCTGTTAACACATCAGTTTTTCTGTGTATCTTCTTATGCGTGAAACTAGGGCAAAAGATCTTCATAGGGCTATCTGTAGAGCAGTGTATAAACTGCAAACTATTTCTACTCAGAGGACTTTTGGACTGGGAAAGTCCAGCAACTGCCATCAGTAAAAATTATCTGTGGATAAAAGATCGCTTTGGAACATGTTTCTGTAAGGCACTATCAACAAATGCAAAATGAGTTTCAGCAATAATGTGCTGATCTAGGCAAGAGCCTTGGGGTTTGTTTTTGTCTGTGCTGTTGGATGAGTCAGGAAGTTTGTACCATCTGTATGGTTCTGTCTGCTATTGATACGAATGGGAGTGCTACCTGCTTGCTTTTGTAATGTGCTTTGAGATCTGTGTGTGTGCTCGAAGGATCATTTTCACACAGTGACAGTAAGAAGCAACAACACCTACTCTGGAATGCACAGTTTTCCCATAGTTTATTGGAAACTTAATGTGCACATCCTTGCTGGGCTGTGAAGGAAGGTGTTTCACATAACATTATACTAGATTAACTTACAAGCCTGGTCTTTGTGCAATCACAGATACCTGTTTGCAAAACTCCTGTGTGTTAGTTTTGTTCTCTATCACACTGGTCACTGCCTGTGAACCTTATTCAGTAATGGCTTGTGCACTAGTTAATGGGGAGTTCATTTAGGAAGGGAAGTGAAACAAACCAACAAAGACTATACCTATCATTAGTTTTATCTCTCAGATGTTTCTTTCCCCATATGCATTTGGCTCACAGGCTATGATCAATGTGCAGACCATGAAAACAGAGAAAACCAGCTGAAAAAGCAGGTTTCCTCTTTAAGAAAAAGGAAAAACTTTCCAATTGATTTAGTGCTTCATAAATTAGCCTAGGGACACCTTTAAATTGTGCTCTTATTATGCATACAGGATTCTACTCACCTAACAATTTTGCTATTCAATTAAAAAAAAATGTTTTGAATAGCAACCAAACATGCCATAAAAATATACTATCCACATTCTGCAAAGAGTGAAAATGTAAATGAATGGATAGAAAATGTCCCCGGTATGATTTCTTTCTTGTTGACTTTCCAATTTAATTTTTCATTGGAAAAAAAAGATGTACTGGGAAATAGAATGCATGATCTACAAGTAGGAGTTTAGGAAGTCATTATATACCCATTAGTTATGTGCATTTATTAAATCTGTCTGGTAAAATTAAGGGAGCTAAAATTTTATGTATGTATTTCTATCTGGTGTACCTTGTATATCTTGTATGCTAGTCAGCATGTAAGATACGCAAATTAACTGATTGTATCAAAGAGCAGAAGCCTGGAATGGGGAAGGATATACCCACTGCAGAAACTCTCCTGAGATCCTATAGCTGTGCTCCCTGGGTGAATTTGGGATATTATCCATTTTCATCTAATGATCAAAGTATTTTATGACTATCTTTGAAAAACTATAGGAAGTCTAAACAACCATTTCCTCAGTATTTTTGTTGAAGCTCTAGGAAATCCTTGAGGCTGCCCTGGGAAGGAGCACTGTATCTGTCAGTAGTTTCAGTGGTTGGCCAGTACACAGTCCTAAGGGCCTTTACTCTGGCTATAAGGCCAGATATTCATCCCCAAGGCACACGATGGTGAGAATATTTATTTACTTAGATACTATCTTAATCAAAGCAAAGCCACAAGAGCTCCTTAGACTGCATATCTTGGCCCTGAGTGTATCCAGTAAGAGCCCTAGGGTTTTTAGTAAGTATCTAAAACCGTCTTACATTAACCAGTTCTCCCAGTTTAGACTTACAAATATTCATGGCAGATGTCAGGATTTGCATCTTAAATTTTTACTGGTCAAAAAAGTAATAGAAATAGATGGAAGGAATAGTATATTTTTATTTTATTCCTTTCCCATAGGAAAGGGAATTGGAGACTTCTGCCAGTAATTCTTTTTGCCTTCAGTGTGTCTGCTTTTTAATACTGTAGCATCCAAATGAGGGCAAGGAAATGGAAAGCAATGGACAAGTAAGCGTTTGCTTGTCACACTCCACTTTGTTCACTCTGACATGGTGAAATATACGTTCATGAAGGCTAGAACTAAATTTCTTTTAAAAGAACGCTCCAAAGATCCTATGTATGGATGCCTCAGTCTTGTCTTGGTCATCTGTCTAAAGATTTGGTGTTCTGAGCATAGATGTGAACATCTCAGTTTGGAAAGAAAGAGTCAGTGAGGTTCCATGGAATGCAGCACAGCTTCTGTCACACACTGCCACTTCCAGACCCCTGTCCCTGTGGGCTAGAAAGAATCAAATGAAAGTGGCCATGATAATGAAGCTGATGTCATAACAGCACAGAGCTATTGCCAAAGCTGGGAACAGACTCCAAATGTCTCACGTATACCAGTGGGAATAAAATGATTGTATGCTTTCTTGTGTGTGTTATCAGCAGCAATAAGGATCTGGTTCAAAACCTAAAAGATCCCTCTGGAAATCAGCAAACCCATCAATCTGAGCCTCCTCTAAGTAAAGAGGGGAAAGAACACAGCATTATTTAAAAGAACGTTTGAAAGAAAGTTTTACTTCTGGCAGATACTGCCTTAGTTTGTGTGAATAGTAGGTTGAAAAACTACACCATACTCCTGGAAGTGCATTCTTTGGACTTTTGCACATTTATTTAAGCTGCCTCTGTAGAAGAAGAAGATGGCAAATGATCAGCAAATTATTGTGGATACCCTATTTCCTTCCTTCCTTCCTTTTATGTATTTTTTCTGCAGTTTATCTATGATTGATTAAAACAGGAAGTTTACAAGTGACGTTTCAACTCTGGTTTGTAGGTTTTATGGCATCTAAAGGAAAGTGCTCCCTATCTTCTTCGTTCCTTAAGTTTCCATGCATCTCTGGGGGGCCACTGCCTTTGGTTGGGATGGCCACTGCAGGTATGCAGCTGATAACTTTGCTCTTGTTATGCAGAGTGTGTCTTGTTGTTGTTGCTGCTCCTTACATGCCTCCCTCCTGATGCTTCTGCTTTGCTCTTATGTCTTGTGGCCCCAGTAAATGGCAGCTGTGTGGCATGATCAGAATGATGCAGGGGAAACTTGGTGTGCAATAATGAATAATTGGGTCTTAGGGGTTGTTCTGGCTGTCAGCCTGAACACATCCCTCGTCTTTCTTTGTCCCAAAGAATGTTTAAGCAATTTCAAGAAAATAGAACAGCCTCAATGAGCACTGCTGAGAGAGACTTGCCACTGATAATCTTATGTGGGTCCTGGGAGGAGGGAGACCTGAGTTCAGTCATTGCTGCAAATCACACAGGGGAATCGACAGCGTGTGCTAAGTATTACAGCAATGTCTTCATTCACTAGGCTGAGTGGCAGCAACACAGAGGCTCCAGCTTGCTGTGTGGGCTGGGCAGTGCTGTACAGGCTGCTATCTGATGAACTCCTTTGAGCTGATGGACAGGTGTCTATTTTTTGAAGGCTGTCAGGTCCAGCTGTGGATCAGTCACCGAACTGCTTCACATGTTTAAGCAGTTTTCAGCCTTGTTACCAGTAGAAATTTGGGGACTTTTGTGAAGCTATTGCAACAGAACAGTGATTTTCAAAAATCCCAGTGGTGCTTAGAGAATGTATTTAAACATCTGAATAATTTTTATGCTCAGACTGTGATTCTAGTAAGGAAGTAAGAGCTTCCTGGTTTTACCTGATGTCTACCTGGCAGCCTGAAAACACTGCAATGCTCCTCAAGATATCTCATCACTACGAGATGCAGAATTGAAAGGAATACAATTTTCCTGCTTCTACCTCTTTTTGTAAGGTCTAAGCTGGCTGTGAGACACAGACCAAAGGATTTCTCTGAATTAATTCCTCCTTCAGGTCCTATAGCTGTGACAAAGCTAGAAGGATTTTAGGGTGGCATGCAAGCCATTCTCCTTTGCTCTGAATGATCAGCACTGTGATGCTCAGTTACCAGAGGGACAGAGAACAGGATTCCAATAATGTAAATTCTCTCTGAAAATGAAGGACTCTGATGAAGGTACATCAGCTGTATGCATTAGATTTGCAGTGATATTTTTAGGATGTGGAATGAAATTTTTAAAACCATTTGGGAGCTTTTTCCAAAGATAATTGTATATTTAGCAAACAAGGAATAAGAAAATCTTCTGTAATTGTATAGACACCTGACTTATTGCTGGCACCCATTTTCCCTGGGGTAAGAGGTATCAGGAAATTCCGAATGCTGGTTGGAGTCCTACATAAAATACTTCATATCTAGTGACATGACCTCCTGAAGCAGCAGTCTGAGCTGCAAAGTGCCTTGTCGATCTTATTTTTTTCTGCCAGGGTATCAGAATTGCCTTTTCTAAAATTCAGTAGAAGGTAGGTAATGAAAAAAAAAAAAAGAAAAGAAGGGGAAAGGTATGAATTTCTGCAGTTTTAAGAATAAGCTCCAGTTGGCAGCAGTGAATTTTACCTTTTTTGCATGTGTAGAAAACAATTTGATATTTTGATTGTACAAAAACAAGGGAGATTCTCTAGACAGGGATCATATGAGGTAAGTACATACGGTGTGAACCCTGTGGTTGGAGCCTCAGGGGTGCAAGAGTAGCATTCAGACACTTGGAAGAGACCAGAGTTTTTCAGTAGAGGATTTGATGTTATTCAGTCACTGACTAACACATAATGACTCCCAAGGCACAATGAGTATTAGCTCTGTTTGCTGCAGTTCATTGGACTAGCTCTGAGAGAACTTTTTGTGTGATGGTTTGAAAGTAGACATGACTAAACTAAAAAATAACTTCTTTCTTTCCATTTGGTGCAAGTATAGCCCTAAATTCCTTCTCCTGTAATACAACCAATCAAAATAATGGTGCTGAATATTGAACAAGTCTACCCCCAGAACCATATGTAAGTAATTTGCATCCCAAATACCTGACTAAGTCTTTGCAGGTAATTGGTAGTTGGGTAATCTGCCTATTCATTTCTTCATTTCTAGCTATCTCTAGTTAATAATCAATAGTATTTTTTTCTAATGAAGAAATGGAATTGACATCCTGGCCTTTGTGCAGTGTTAAAATACCATTGATCGTTATCATTATCATATGTCCTTGATACACTGAGTAAGGGCAGGAGTATCAGTCTTGCAGTACAGGGACACTTAATAAACTGGGATAAATAATTGTGATTGGGCAAAGAGGTAGTCACGGTTTTCTGGGCAAAGATGTGTGGGAGAGAATTAATAAAATGCTGTGTATTAGTTCTATCTCCAAATCTAAATGGAAGGCAGTCTCTCCAAAGATATATGAAAGATGCATGAAGACACATGAAAGCTCTCTATATCATAGAGTCAAGCTGCAGACGGGGTTATGTTTCTTCTCATTGTATTGAACATCTCCAAAGTAAAGATCTTTCTTACTCTGTAGTTGGATACTCCCACTGGTCATTTCTCCTTTCTGTGAGGCAGGTGAACCCTAACCAGTTTTAGTGAGGGAGGAAGTCTGTGGCTAGCACATCAAATATAGTAACTCAGTTGGGGTTTTTTTCCAATTTTACTCTTTTTTGTTACTTTCCTCCCACTATCAGTAGAGCTTCAAAACTTTTATGTATTGCAGGAGCCCTCCTTTTCCTGGGAAAAATAAAAATATTATTTGTGTCCTCTTAGACTCTTTAAGTAGAATTTGAGAACCATTTTTCATCAATGACATTCTACAGGCCAAACCATGGTCTATATTTGGATCTCTTGACTAAGGTACAATGTCTAATTTAAAAAAATAATGGTACTGTGGATCTTATTTTACTATTCTTCCATAATAATAAGATTTTTTTTCTTGCTTCCAGAATTTATATTCTACTATTAAATAAGGAAAATCTTTTGTACAGTAGGTATAAAATTACATCCCTGTCAAACCATTATTTAAAAAGAAAAAGAATCAAGGGTCCCATGCTAAGAATAAAAATCAGAAATGAATTACATTTAAAATGTCTACTGCAAGATGATGGTACCTGCTGGCAAGTCTTCCATACCAACCTACAGAAATTTTGAGTTTGTTTGGTGTCGCAGGCTTGGTTATTGTTGACCTTTCTGTGTTTAGAATGTCAGTTTCAAAAGCAAGGTTTGTGGAAATGGCATTATAATGAGGGCTTCTGAATTTGGTTGGAAGAGGTTATGGGAAATCATGTCTTTGCTCTGGAAAAGCAACACAGTCTCCACATACCATTTGTCTGTATCTATAAATACACTCATGTTCATGGAGGGATTTATATGGTTTTTTGTGTGATTGTAGAGACATGTTTATAATGATCCCCAGCTGCATTATATCAGCACAGGTTGTGACCCCAAGGGAAAGCAGAGTGTGGGTCCAGCATTGCCCCTGGACTGCATGGTGCACTGGGGTGAGGGGCAGCCCATGGCAGCCTGGCCCAAGAGATGCTGCTTTTTGAGATCCCTATAACACAGTATAACATTTTAAATTTATGTTCAGTCATTGCTATGTGTACATAAAATACAGCTTGCTCTTTAAAAATACAGAAATGTTTTTCATTAAGCATGCACCAGAGCATTTTGTGTGTGACCTGAGTTCGCCTTATGATAGCCTGCATACGTGCCTGGATATATGTATCTCCACATGCATGTGGTGCTCCCTTGGAGAAAAGAGCTTCAGTAGCTGTCTGGTGTGGTCCTTTGTTTGTCATAAGAGGGACATATTCCTAAATAATTGTCACTGGATTATTTTAAGACTCCCAAATATTCCATTTGTAGCTTAAATATTTTATAAAAGTTTGTACACGTGGAAAGTATTTCAAGTGTAAGACACTGGAGTCTTTCCTTCAGAAAACATTTTGGTTTTCAGAAGTGAATAAATAACAAGACTCTTAGCACTTTGTTCTGAGTCCTTTCAGTGCTATTTGTAAGTGGAGTGAGAGCAGCTATTATTATCCTTATAAATATTTGGCAGTGCATGGCCTTGATACGCAATCGTGTCTGTTCAAAGAATGTCTAGTGAACAAAGGAACTGGTCTCAGGGCATGAATGTTATCCTGAAGCAACTAAAGGATACAAGCCTTGTCACTTCTTGTCTCATTTTCATTAAGAAAATCATGTGGTTTAGCTTTAGGGGGGTGGTGATGAATCAACCATGTGACTAAAGGCAGGTGGCCATCTTAGGGCTCTTATCCTTAGCAAAAATGAGAAATAAAAGAAGGGGATGCAGAGTGGGGGAGGAGTTCAGCTCTATAAAATGTTCAGTCACTGGGCTGCCATGAAGTAAATATTTTTACAAATATTTTATTTACTACAAGGGAAGGTTTTCCCAGAGAGGCAGATAAATGTGCTTGCTATGGGAGCTTTATGGCCACTACAGGCCCAACTGTCATTCCTTCGGTACTTCCTGTCAGTCCGACTAAACTCTGTCATCCTTCAACCCAGTTTAAATTAACAGGTAATTTGTAAATGTCACTTCAGGTTAGGCCGCTCATTTTGTTTCTACTCTACCAATGCAAAGTCTAGGACTAATTTTTCTTGTCTTCTTTTAATAGGATTTTCATTTATAAATAGAATTATGTTCTGAAAATAAATTACAGTAAGTGATGCACAGAACTGGTAGCAGCAGCACTTTCATAGAATTTCAAGCACCTACATCAGAAGAGATTAATAAAAACACTTCAAAGGCTAAATTCTATTTAAGCAGAAGACAGCTTTTGGTTAATATTTAATCTGAGTAACTGAGATCTTGGTTGAAAATATGATTTTTTAATATCTAAATTAATTTGCAAAACAAAACCATTAATTTTGCCTGAGAGCTTTCATAATGCAAAAGTTTCAGTAATTTATTTGAAAAAAAGGTAATTCTTTAGTAAAAGTCCCTATTTTAATATGGAATTTATTTCTAATGCAATGTATTATATTTGATCAGCAATACTGCTTTAAGTCTATACTTTTTAAATGATTGCTAATGTGCTGTATTGAATAAGAAAAAGTATCAGACTTTTCATGAGAGTTTTTAGTTTGTAAAGGAGATTGCTTTTAGATTCAGTATAAACATATAGATCTCACCTTTTTCTTAAAGGTAATACTCAACTGAAAGAAGTACAATCTTGCTATAATATAAGCATACATGATAAGAGCCAGTGTGATATTTTCCACTGAACGGCTTTTGAAGAGTTGTAGTTACAGCACATGCTTTTCTTGTTCACCTCCTGGCAATGTCATACCCAAGTGAGCCAGGGGAGCTGTTTGCAGGGTGAGAATCCTGTGCCTTCCTTCTGCTTTCTGGTTGTAGAAGGCATTTCCTTTTCCTCCCACTCCTCAAGGAAACCTTGCATCTTTCCAGCACAAAGAGAGACTCAGTTATGTGTCTAAGGGAATCTCAACACCTTCTGTTCCTTGTAAAAGTTGTCTAGGCTTGGCAGAGGCTTGACTGCCCCTCATAGCAAAAGGCATTTTTATTCCCTCTCTTGGCTTCAATAGTAGCCAAACTTAGCTGTGGGGAATGAAGCCCAAATCCAGTTTCTTTCTTTCTCTAACCTCTCCTGTGTTCATTTTATGCTCTTCTGTTTTGATCCCATTCATGTCTATTCTGCACTCTCAGCCCTGTTACTGTATTTTTCCTCTCACTGTTTACATCAAAACATTTATCTGAATTTTTTGTGACTCTCTTCTTTCTTGGTGATGACCCTGCTGATTTCTTCTAGCAAGTCCCTTTTGATAGCCTGTCAGCACCTGAAGTGTTCTGCAGTAGTTGCACAGATGTTTTGTAAGAGTTACAAAATAGCTGAGGTATCTGGAAGACAAAGGTATTCGCTGTGCATAGTGAAGGAGGAGCAAGGATTCTTTTCAGTAACATAGTGCACAGAAATTCGAGAACCACAGGAGAATCTTTGGCACTGAGCCACCACTGATGAGCGATTACATTGGCTGCTGCTGTGGTAATTAACATATAAGGGATATCAACATGGGAGATTGCAATATAATGTGACACAAGTAAACTAACACTTCCTAAAGTGTTGGATCCTTTAAGTTGGCTGCAGTGCAACTGTACTTTAAGCCTCCATGCAGACACCATATGTATTATTTAAAATCTCATGTCTGGCTCCTGGGTAAGGATCCAGGAAGGATCTCATCCTGTATCCTGCAAGTCCATCATAAATCTATTTAGACTTTCTTGTAAAGGTTACTTCAGGTGTTTTTAAAATTAATTTTTAGTGACATTAGCAGTATTACAGTCCAGTATCAGATCCTGAAAAAGCATTTTTCATTGTGTAATACTACTGACCTATTATAATAACTTTTCTATGTAAATATTAATTGTTTAATCATTAAAGGTCTTACTTTATTCTGAATTCTAAATTAGCATCCATGCAAGAAGATCTAGGACTTGAAAAGAGAGCTATGATGTATTAAATGCTAACTGAAGTTCCTCCACCCTGATTCCTGATAATTAGTAGGAATGCATGTCTCGTTGGAATGTCACTCTTTTTTCTTGTGCTTTAGTGGATTTTAGCTGTAAAAGCAGCATCAGTCCAATTTTCCACATAAGTTACCTTAACATGTTTTCACATACTGATCAGTTCAGACTTGTTACATTTCCCCACTGTGTAACATCCAAAACATTTTGTGGTGAAGCAGAAGTAAGCTTGGATCTTCTCTGTGTGACTAAAGTGAATCAATACAAAGGAGAATGATGAAACTTAGGAAACTGACCTTTATGTGAACCAACTGCTGGTGTTCATGAAATTTGAACTAAGGCTGAGTTTTAGGAAGACTGTGAAAGAGCTAATATTCTGAAATGCTGACAAAAAGGAATCCACTGTGAAATGAATGCCTGTCTCCTGTCTGACTATCAAAATTAAAGCAGAGAAGTAGAAATTTATTGCCACCTGTCCCAGAGACAAATATGCGAGATAGCTGTGCACTGCTTTCTCCAGGATGACATCTGGAGGAGTGTGGTGGGTTGACCTTGGCTAGAAGCCAAGTGCCCTCCAAGCCACTCTATCATTCCCCTCCTCAGTAGGACAGAGTGGAGGAAAATAAGAAAGGAGAAAATAAGACAGAAAAAAACCCTCCCATGTCAAGATAAAGGCAGTTTAATAAAGCAAAAGTAAGGCCATGTGCAGAAGCAGAGGAAAACAAAAGATTTATTCTCTACTTTCTGTCAGCAGGTGATGTCCAGACACTTCCCAGGAAGCAGGGCTTCAGTACACACAGTGTTTGCTCCGGAAGAGAAATATCATCAGAACGGGTGCCCCCCCAGTTTTTCTCTCTTAGCTTTCATTGCTTTTATTGCTGAGCAGACTTCATATGATATGGAATATCCCTTTGGTCACTCTGGGTCAGCTGTCCTGCCCAGACTGACCAAAGATGTCTGCTGCCAGGATCTTGCCTGCCTCCTGCCTGCTGCTGAGGTGGGAATGTTGGAGAGACAGCTGTGGTACTGTGCCAGCACAGCTCAGCAGCAGGCAAAACACTGCTGTGTTACCTTTCTAGCTACCTGTGCAAAGCTCAGTGCTGGGAGGGCTGCTGTGGAGAAAATTGTCTCTTTCTCAGGCAGGCCTAATGCAAGGAGCACTTACTGGCTATCCAAGTTATTGCAAAAAGAATTGCTCTGTCAGTTGCCCTAATTCCACTTAAATACATGGAGATTCTCTCAGTTATTAACTGAGCGAAAATTTGGGTGATTCTTTGAGGTGTTTGTGTGCAGTGTGCATCAAAAATACATAGAAGTAAGATGAACATTTCTCTTTCAATCAGAATATTTTTTCCTATTTTTGTCTCACTTTTACTTAACTTGAGAAGGTCAAATCTGCACGTACTTAACATTCATTGTAGGGAGAAACCTTTATGGAGGTCTGTCTGTGAGGGCATTCCAACAGCCCTTGGATTTAGTTGGCAGTATTTCTAATTGTGCACAAATATTGAATCTTTGTTAGCGGCAATCCTCCATTTTAAAAGAGAGGAGATTAAGCAAAAATTTCAAACATCATCCTTGTAATTTAAGTAATTTAATGTATTACATTTTTTTCTGTCTGAATTTTTCTTTCTGTGATAAATTTTCTAGATTGATATGTCTCTAAATGCAGATTTGACTGTTCCCAACAATCACATCATGCAACCTTAGCAGCTGTTTTTCACATGTAGTTCCCTTTTGCAAATTCAGATCTCAGTTTATGAGTTGTAATTTGTTGACTGGCCCCTAAAAGCTAGAGTTGAAAGTGGTGTTTTTACCTAGAAAATAATAAGACATCCACTACTGCAGCATCAATCTAGCAGTATCTTGGGATATATAGAGAGGACATCACATACTAATGTCTATGCAAATCAAAGGTTGCAATATCTGAATTTGGGATTTTTTAAGCACAGCATAGAACAATGTGTTGTAGTAACTATTTTCTATATAAATAAACGTTCTATATGATACATCAGTCTTTTAAATATAAATTACTTTAAATTTAATCTCATGCTTCAGAGTACGTACCCAGTTTTCCAACACTGATTTTTGGCATGTTAGTTCCTGGGATCCAAAGAGAATCCTTCTGGGCTGTTTTAAATCATGCTTGAAGGAAGCAGTTATTCCACGCTAAGTAAAACATAGGCTGAGATTCTCTCAAGTTTGCTCTCTAGTCTCAGGGAGATTTGAGGCGTTATGTTTAGCAAATAGAGAACAGTTGAGACAGATGAGGGCAATCTTCCTCAAAGCTGCTGCGTTAGACTGAGACAAGACTGCATCCATGTACAAATGAAAAGTTTATCTTTGCAAGCAGCAATGCTATAGTTTGACTATTTTTCAATTAAAAGTTGGATTCCATAGTGCACTGAATCTGTCACAGTGAAAAATGTAGGCTGATTGTTAATAATACTGCTCTATAATTATTGCTATTATACAGTCCAGATACTTCATGAGGGCATGATCCCCTGATTCTATTTGGTTTTGTACAGACCGCAGAAGAAGCAATTCCTGAGCTGTAAGGTTGGTAAGCTAAGTATAAGACTCATGCAAGTAGATGCAAGAAGCTTTTCTGTTGTGACTCCTGATGTTGCTGAAACTAATCTGTCACAGTGAGAGCTGCCCCCTTTTAGCCTTAACATTGCACACTCATTCTCGTGTTTTGACATGTCAGGTGTTGAATGACTAAGAGTGAGCTTTTTTGTTAAAGAAGGTGGTTTTCAATATTAAAAAAAACCTTTTAAAATATTTTCTTAAATTTATAGATGGTTTAATAAAATTTTTCAACACATGATTATTAAAATATATTGCTTTCTTTAAAACAGAAAAATTCAAAAAACCTCAACAAAATACTTTTAATGTAATTTTAGAGTAAAGTAATTACTTGGAGGTGCCTGTGGTATGAAATTCAGAACCTTTTTTCCCAGGGATATATAATTATGGATTGAAGGGAACAAGAAATTGATGTAGACAGGTGTTCTCCCACAGTATCATCCCTCTTAGTGGACTGATGACAAGTGAATACTTGTAGTGGGAGACAAAATTCAAGTTTCAGTGTTTCTTTTGTGGCCAGATGGCTCATAAGGGTGTAAAACATATATCTTTGTCTGGCCATCCATCTATTTGCCAGAAACACACATTTGGCACTCTTAGCCACAAGCTAGATAGGAAGGACCCATTAGAAGATCCCTTTTAGATGCTAGTTGAAATATTTAGATTGAAGAATTCCATTTCATATTAGAATTCTGCTGAAATTTTTCTGCTGTTTAAGAGAATAAAATGAGGGAAAGACAGTGCTTTGTCTGTATTCACTATTTTAAGTTACTGTGTTACTGAGAATCAATGGAGCTCCCATGCAAGAGCAGGGACTTGCCATTTGGCAGCAGTGATAAGCACGTCAGGGCACGGCTTTCACTATTGTCAGGAAGGAAGTGTGAAAGTTTGGCTAACTAATCAGCTGCTATTAAAAATTCAGTCAGTTTTTGCTTATTTACTCCAGGGAGAGTTGTTAGAGTTCAGCAGCTAAACTTGTCAATTTTTCAGATTTTTGAATTTTTTTCTCTGGCAAGATTGCATCACTGAGTGTGGGGGTTGCACCTCTAGAGTGCACCAATCTTCCTTCCTTCCTGCCTGCCTTCCTGCCTGCCTGCCTTCCTGCCTGCCTGCCTGCCTGCCTGCCTGCCTGCCTGCCTGCCTTGCCTGCCTGCCTGCCTTCCTGCCTGCCTGCCTGCCTTCCTGCCTGCCTGCCTGCCTTCCTGCCTGCCTGCCTGCCTTCCTGCCTGCCTGCCTTCCTGCCTGCCTGCCTTCCTGCCTGCCTGCCTGCCTGCCTTCCTGCCTGCCTGCCTCCTCCTGCCTGCCTGCCTGCCTTCCTGCCTGCCTTCCTGCCTGCCTGCCTGCCTGCCTGCCTCCTGCCTGCCTGCCTGCCTTCCTGCCTGCCTGCCTGCCTTCCTGCCTGCCTGCCTTCCTGCCTGCCTGCCTGCCTGCCTCCTGCCTGCCTGCCTGCCTGCCTGCCTTCCTGCCTTCCTGCCTGCCTGCCTGCCTTCCTGCCTGCCTTCCTGCCTGCCTTCCTGCCTGCCTTCCTGCCTGCCTTCCTGCCTGCCTTCCTTCCTGCCTGCCTTCCTGCCTTCCTGCCTGCCTGCCTTCCTGCCTGCCTTCCTGCCTGCCTTCCTGCCTGCCTTCCTGCCTGCCTTCCCTTCCTGCCTGCCTGCCTCTCCTGCCTCCTGCCTGCCTTCCTGCCTGCCTGCCTTCCTGCCTGCCTCCTGCCTGCCTGCCTGCCTTCCTGCCTGCCTGCCTTCCTTCCTGCCTGCCTGCCTTCCTGCCTTCCTGCCTGCCTGCCTTCCTGCCTGCCTGCCTTCCTGCCTGCCTGCCTTCCTGCCTGCCTTCCTGCCTGCCTTCCTGCCTGCCTGCCTTCCTGCCTGCCTTCCTGCCTGCCTTCCTGCCTGCCTTCCTGCCTGCCTCCTGCCTGCCTGCCTGCCTTCCTTCCTGCCTTCCTTCCTGCCTTCCTTCCTGCCTTCCTGCCTGCCTTCCTGCCTGCCTGCCTGCCTGCCTTCCTGCCTGCCTTCCTGCCTGCCTTCCTGCCTGCCTTCCTGCCTGCCTTCCTGCCTGCCTTCCTGCCTTCCTTCCTGCCTTCCTGCCTGCCTTCCTGCCTGCCTTCCTTCCTGCTTCCTGCCTGCCTTCCTTCCTGCCTTCCTTCCTGCCTTCCTTCCTGCCTGCCTTCCTGCCTGCCTTCTCCTGCCTCCTTCCTGCCTGCCTGCCTTCCTTCCTGCCTTCCTGCCTGCCTTCCTGCCTGCCTTCCTGCCTTCCTGCCTTCCTTCCTGCCTCCTTCCTGCCTGCCTGCCTGCCTTCCTGCCTTCCTGCCTGCCTTCCTTCCTGCCTCCTTCCTGCCTTCCTGCCCCTTCCTGCCTTCCTGCCTGCCTTCCTGCCTTCCTGCCTGCCTGCCTCTGCCTGCCTTCCCTGCCTTCCTGCCTTCCTGCCTGCCTGCCTTCCTGCCTGCCTGCCTGCCTTCCTGCCTGCCTTCCTGCCTGCCTTCCTGCCTGCCTTCCTGCCTGCCTGCCTTCCTGCCTGCCTTCCTGCCTGCCTTCCTGCCTGCCTTCCTGCCTTCCTGCCTTCCTGCCTTCCTGCCTGCCTGCCTGCCTGCCTGCCTGCCTGCCTGCCTGCCTTCCTGCCTTCCTGCCTGCCTGCCTGCCTGCCTGCCTTCCTGCCTGCCTGCCTGCCTGCCTTCCTGCCTGCCTTCCTGCCTGCCTGCCTGCCTTCCTGCCTGCCTGCCTTCCTTCCTGCCTGCCTTCCTGCCTTCCTTCCTGCCTTCCTGCCTGCCTTCCTGCCTGCCTGCCTGCCTTCTTCCTGCCTGCCTGCCTGCCTGCCTTCTTCCTGCCTTCCTGCCTGCCTCCTCCCCAGAGCTGCTGAAGCAGAGCAGACTTTTCCTCTAGTGATGCTGCCAGCACCGTAATATGCTGGCACACGAAGGCACTTAAACACCAAAACTTAGAGTGAAAATTAACCTTCCAGTTATCTCAGTGACCTTGTTCTGGATCCTGAGACCTCACTTGATTTCAACATGAAGAGAGTAGGAAATGTAATTTGGTAAATTGTATATGGGAACCTGGAGAAAATGGTAGGAAAAAGCTGGAATGATGAGGCTGGGGTGAAGAACAGTAAATACAAGGAAGATTCCCATGAGACAAGGATAGAAAATGCAAATCAGTAAAGAAGACTGGTGATTGATAGTTGTCCTGGAGAACTGGATCCTAATGTTATGTCTGTTCTGATGGAGAAATCTTTTATAAAAAAATCAGATTAACTGAGGTCTATAGTAAAAGTGAAACCCCCATATTTATACTTGGCTGGAGAAGCCCAGAGGCAGAGAAGGACAGGGGAAGAGCGAAAGGGAGACAGCTCTGCTGTGGGCTGTTTCCAGCTGGGTTTTGCACATGGTAGGTTTTTTTTGTGTTTGAATGTCATTTCTGCTAACAGGGACCTGTGTCCTCAAAGGACAACAGATCCTAGAAAGGGGAGGACCATTCATGAGCCTGTGCAGAGAAGCCTAGGCCTCCTCCTTGTCTGTGTGGGCAGGGAGGGAAGGGGAGAAAATGGTGGCTGTCTTCTACAGCAATAGCTCCCAGCCCTGGGAGTGCTCATGTGGAGAGGGTCTCCAGGAAGATGTGTTAGTTGTCAGTACCCTGAGCAGTGTTCCCAGAGATGGAATGCTGGAGCAAGATGAGCTGTCAGTGAGGTGAGGCTCAGCATGGGCCATGGCTGGGTGCCCCTGGCCTGCTCAGCCTTGGCCAGCAGGAACAGCTCCTTTCAAAGCAGGAGCTGGAGGGAAAGCAGCCTGCTGGCCCCACCACTGCTCCTGGAGGAAAAGTCTGGAGCTATAGTTTTGTAAATTAGTCATTCCCTGTTTAGATACATGGGCATAGTTTGCTGTTGTATCTAATGAAAATATGGGTTGTTAAACTGCTCTTTTGCAAGTTGGAGAATTAGGTTTCTTGTTTTAGCCCCAGAAAACTTAGTGTAATTACCTCTCAGTTCATTTTGACAGCTTGAGTTTTTGTTGTAATCCCCATGAATTTAAACCCAACCCTCACTGCTGCCAATGGCAACAGGATTACACTTGTGTCAGCTGACCCAGAAGAAGTGTGTTTTCATTACCCCACAGAGGTATGCTCTGATTTAGTGAAGTACTTCATAACCACAATAGGTCAATAGGAAGTACACTTGAACAAATACAGTGTTGCATGTTGCTGAATAGTAAGGAGAAACAGCGTTAGGCATCTCAGAAGAACCCAGGATGAACAGATATTTTTAACCTTATTAGCTCTGTGCCTCAGCTTCCCACTTGTAAAATGGCTTACAATTAAATGAACCAAAGGGTTGTTCTGAAAATAAATTCATTAATGTTTGAGAATTATTCAGATACTATGCCATGGAGTGCAATAGACTATCCCACAAGTAAATGAAAATTCTCTGTTCTGTAAAATACATTTTGAAGCTAGTATGAACTGAGGCAGATGGAGGACCACCCTCTGAACAGTGAGAATAACAAAAATACTGAATAACTGCCCTGTTCCTTTGTTGAGCACCATCACCTTGGTTGTGGACTGAAGTGATTATTTCCTGGGGGAAAAATTAGTAATGTATAATTTAAATCCATATTGCAAATCCTGAATTTAAGGTAATGAATTAAGATTATATGAGTGTTAAGTCCTGCCTCAGTTGCTGCCACGAGCCACCTGTTTTCCCACATTCATTAACTTTGCTTGTGTTTGCAACAGCACTGCTCCTTTAAGCTAGTGTTTTTTAATATAATAAGTTTATCTTATCTATCTATCTATCTACTCTCTATCTATTTCTCTATCTATCTATCTATTCTTCAAAGTCAAGTTACCAATTGAATTAATTCCATGAGGAGTCCTTACAGCATGTCTGGATATTGAAATAACTTTAAAAAATCTGAAGCAGGCTATGACAAAATCGAGATAAGAATTAAAAGTAAAATCAGTTAAATTTGGTAGTTGGAGGTAATTTTCTGTATCACACCTGGGAATTCAGAGGTGGAACAGCCATTACTGCTAGTGGTAGTGTCTGGCCTAAACCTCTACATTGCACTGTGTATCTTTACAAATCTAAATATATAAAGTGCACTAAATGACTCCTCAAAATCTTCTGGTACAAAAATTACTTTTTGGACTATGCTGTTGTGGAAAGCCTGGGCTCTATTAGCTATGCATCCCTCAGGAAGGTATAAACAAGATAAAATGGTTGTCATTTTTTTTCCTAACTGCTCTTAGTTTACATGTTCTCTTTGCAGCAATAAATGCTTCTACAGACACAAGCTTTGAGGCCACAAGGTTGAATCCAAGAGTCATCCTCCATCCCTGGACCAGAGACATCCCCATGAACCTTCATCCTTTGCCTGGTACCAGCTGTGGGGTGGGATGGGTAAGAGCTGCACAGAAGGTGTTTCCTAACCAAAACTTGCATTCTCTCCAGGATAAATGGGGAGGGAAGGTGACTGCCACATCATGGCCACTTTTATGCCAACAAAGAGTATTCTGTTTAAGTGGCTTCCCTTGGGGTCTTGACCTGAAAAACCTACTCTTAAAGACAAACAGATTAATAAAGCAAGGGCATCAGCTGTTATTAGGCAAATTATCTATCCATCTGACCCAGGTAGTTTCACATAAAGAGAGATGAGAGGTACCATCAGACAAAACAAGCCAATATTTAATTTCTATCCTGGTATTTCTGAGTGGGTTTTAAAGGAAATTAGAGACAAAAGTATTAGACTATATTTCTCTGGTTCAGTTATGTTAAGGCATTGCAATGCAGTTATATTTTGGATTTTTTATGTGACCTTACTGATTTGTGCTGTTTTATTGTTACTAAAAGTATTTTCGTTATATTGATAATTAAGTCAGATTAGGCTGTGAAGACTTCCTGACATATAATAAACCTTTTTACTATTTTTGATACTAGAACAGAAAATTAAAGAGATTCTATTTCTGAAATAGTAAAAGAGAGTCTTATCTTTCCAAAATCTATGTTGATTCAAAACAGCTCATGGAAATAATGCAAGTAGAGCACAGTACAACTGAGGAAATGCTGGAAATGGAACATGATATTCATTGGCTTATGTTTCTCAGCAGTGCCTGTAGAGTGGTCATAAGTATGCTCTGGAGGAAGGCAAAGCTTGAACTCACTCAACTGCCCCTGTGTCTTATCCAGGAGGATTTAACTAATCAATAGATATGTAGATGTAGAAGTTTTGGCAACTTCACCGAAACCACGATCTGCTTGATTTAACTGATCGTTTGAAATAAGCAGACTTCAAAATAATTTATGTTGAGAGCTGTTTGTGCAGCAGCAACTTGTGAAAAAATGTGCCATTTGCTTAGAAAACCACCACAGTTCAAGACTAAAAATACCATACAGTATTGGTTGATTTGTTCAGGGAACTTTTCTTTCAAATTTGTTGCTAGTTCATGCTCAGAAGATATATGCTAACTGGTCTGGTCTACTGAAACACAAATGTCTAGCTGGGAAGAAAAAACTTGTATCAGCTGGGCAGATATAATTAAAGTTTCAGGCTTACTTCATATCCAGGTGGAGACTTTGAGAGACTTAAAGGAATTTAGTGCTAATCCAAACCTAGTATCTCCCAACTGACGACATGATGGGCAGCATGGAACTGTAATTGGAAGGGCATTGGAGGGGGACCTGGAGAGATTATAGAGGAGCGAGAAGAGAGGATTAGACAAGCACTGGAATAAGTACAGCAACTTCAGAAAATTACCTAATGCAATGCAGTCCTTGTGTCTTTGTGATAGTCAGAATCCTAGGCTTGTCAGAGAATACAATACCACACACCTTGCAGTTCTGTTCTAGAAATCTGCATCTGAGAATGCCAACTGTCAAAGCCTTTACAAGCTAAAGGAAGCTGCTTAGGGAGATGTAGGCAGTTCAGCTGACAATGCCTCCTGTTAATCCTGCCATGTATTAGAATTATCTATCCTTATCTCCAGATCTGTCAAAACAGGCCAAGTGATCAAACTTCAGGATGCTCATCCATGCATCATGTGGCACATGGCCTTAAAGACATGGGGCTCTGTGATCTACCAGCACTTACAGATCTTGCTAAATATTCACAGAGACTATGAAAGGAGTTTTTGGGAAGATTCCCTTTAATTGAAATGGCATCTTCCCCCCTTAGAATTCCTCTCTACCACATCATATATATTCCAACAAGTGCTCAGGAGCTACTGCTAGGGATTAAGTCAAAGCTTGCAAGCATTTTATGACTTTGACTCCATCTCATTTTCCTTATGTTGCTTTCACATTATCTTCATCTCTTCCAATATTGCTTTACTTTACTTTTATTGGTGCTTTTTTTCCTTGATCCTGTCCTCTCAAATAATTTATTTCCTGTCTTTGATTTGGAATGGATCTGTATGCTCTTCTCTTGCTGCCAGTCTTCTTGCCCTTACCTGATGATTAGCAGTCTTTTCTAGGCACACTGTGAGTACAATTTGGCATGCAGCAGAGCACCAGTCTCAAGGAGCAGACACAGCCCAGAGGAACAGCCTGGGACATGCAGTGAAACCAGATGAAATCCAGTATGACCTCCTGAGATCCAAGTCAGAAAAGGCAGATTTTTAAATTAAATATTGCATTATAAGGTGAGGGGAGGAAGCTAATGAAGTCTGTTCCCTTAGAATAAGGGGACATATTTTTTCTTGTTTTACTATTACATTAATTTTTTAAAGAAATTGCAGGTGAAAAATGGTGCCACTGTAGTTGATCCAAGAAGACAGAAACTTAGAATCATCTGATAGCTCCAGTTAGGGAAGAAATTGAGATTGGTAATTCTGTGAAGTAATCTTTCTCGTTGATAAAATCCTGTGGTGCTTGCACATAGAAACATCAGCCAGCCAGAAACAGTTCCTCTGTTCTTATCACCAAACTCCATGTAGCAGCACGGTCAGGACATTCTCTAGTCTCCTCTGACCTTACACAAACTCAGGCTTGCTTTCTGCTCATTGCTTACATGCCTCCATCATGCTTTCAAGCAAGATTCCACAAAAGCATTCTTTTAGATCAATTTATTTTCTGAAGTTTTGTCTTTTTTTTTTCCTTTGTTTGGTTTGGTTTGGATTTTTTTTGTATGCATTTTTTCTTCCTTTCTTCTTTTACAGCTATGCTTTGAATCTTTCAGATGACTTGAGGAAGCATAAGTAGCTAACAATGTCCTACTTTTTTTGCCTTAAAGTGCTGCCTACAATTTATGAATGTCTCTCTGTCTCAGCTACACCTTCAACACACTGATTTTTAAAAATCTTTTGCAGTGATAGAGCCCAAAATTTATTAGGAAAGGCACAGTTTCCACCCCAATCTGATTGAGTAGTCGTATGCTTAGGAAAGATTCCTAGGCCTGGAGCGATGGGGATTTTTCATCAATGTTGTCACATTGTACAGTTGGGAATGACGTAATAGCTTGGCTAATTAAATTCTAGTAATATGCACTTACGTGGCTGATCAGTACTAAAGCTATTCATTTTATACCATTTTAATCTTTAAAATGTTAGAAAAGCTATTTGAAATGAGTGGCTTACTGTAAATGAATGGACAGAGACCACAGTCAATAAGTAAAGTGCTCATTCACCAAAGTGCTTTACCAAGGTTATATTTTGTTAAGGATTTTAAAGCTGGACATAGTGTTGAATTGAAGCCCATCAGCCATTTCTGTCATTTATTTAGATTTACTAAATGATCTGAAAACAGATTCAAATGCCAGCAAAAGGGGTTGGGCAGAGGGACTACCAGGTTAGTCCTCAGCTCTCCTACTGATGTGTTTTGGATGTCATTGAAAGCAAAATGCATCACATTATCTGACCCACACCTTACATCAAAGCCTTGCCTTTGTGTTCTGTTGCTTTGAATGTGAATTGATACAGTGTATGGCGTGGGACTTGTGTTGCCCCATAAGAAGATGGGATGTAACCCAAATACATACTTAGATGATGCTGGTACTGCTTGGAAAAGCAACTGTTTGGCTTGAAATCTTTGTCAGCAACTTTTCTGCAAATGTAACCACCACTTGTTAGTGACAGTTGGGAGAGGAATACACAAGATAAAACATGAGTCAGCCCACAGCATGTAACTTTTCAGGTAATGTTTATTAAATATTATCTTTGTTTCAAAGCAGTGCACTGGAAGAACATCGAAATGACTTCAAAGCTTCAGTGATAATTTTTGTGTTGTATTTTAACAATGTGTTTTATCACTATAGCTCGCTATAGATTTGCTTCAAATATTAAATAGACTCTGGATATAGTAGTTAGCTGAATTGTTTATGGGATCAAAATCAAACTAAACGTTCAGAAAATTTTCAGCAAGAGATTCCAGTTAATGAAAGCAGCATTTGTGATGTGCTAAAACATGTATACACATAGGTATTGCCCCATTTATCAGACATGAGAGCTAATTACCTCATCCACTGCTATATTTCTTCCATCCTCTGCATTTCAATTCCCAATATTAACACATAGGTGGTCAAGCTGACCATTGAATAGCCTACATGAGCATGAATGCATTAAATAATTTAATGTTAGAAGAGTTTATTAAACTGCCACATTCTAATCAGCATGCGTACCTGCCTTCATTAATCTTGCACTGGTCCATGGTGTGTCTCCACAGCCGCCATAGAGTGTGCTAATGTTAATAGGAGCTCTTAACAAACAGGATCAGTTAATCAAGGAAAATTTACTATTAGCCACATGACCATGCATACTGAAATCTAATTACAATCAGATTTAACCTCTTCATTACTGTATTCATCCAAACATTTTTTGTTATCACTTGTGATACTAAAGTATTCCAAACTGAGACATGATTATACTCATTTGAACAGGAAGTACTTACATCAACTCACATTTATTAAGAAGGGAGATTTTCTTTTTGCCATGGTTTTAGTGTATAATGTTAAATGGGTTATATTTATTGCCAAAAGTAGGAAAACTAGTACCACATTTTCTCACCCAAAACCTGGCTACAGAAATAATTGCTAGAACAGAATGCTGAAAAATAATCTTTACTATTCTGGATTAATTCAGATAGAATTTACCACTTGGTAAATTGTCAGTTAGCTCTGAATTTGGTGGATATAATTGAGAATATACAGGGGATTTAGCAGCCAAAGTGTTTTAAGTTCTTAAGCAATGCTCTTCAGTCCAATATCAATTGAACCACATTATTTTATACTTGGCTATTTCCATTAGATCTTAGACTGTGATAAGCAATTAAGCTCCATCAGAGGCTATGATTCTTTGAGCTAGTTCACAAAATGAGAAAGGTTAGAAGGGACCTCGAGAGACTTAGTTCTTGATAAAGAAAGGGTCAGTGGAGATAATTCTGTTTTAGAGCTATTTATTTATATTTATTTTATTTTACTTTGTTTTATTTTTTTATTTTATTATCTTTAAATGTTCTTTTTCTGTATGCAGAGTAGACAGTATTAGTTCAGGGCACAGAAGGTGAAGTGTGTTTCTTTAATTAGGAATATGCACAACATTTTGGGTGGAAAAGTAATATATTTTAAACCACAGTAGAGGTTAGAATTCTGAACTCTATTAAACTGATGAGAGGGTTGTTTGCATGGGGAGTTCATTGTCTGAGAAACACCATATCACTGTACCTCTGATGCATGGTAGGAAGTGGGAATTGGATCTTAGCCTTTCTGAGTTTTGGCTATGGATGACCACCAGCCTTGGGGACACTCCTGAGCCCTGCATTAGTCTCAATCACTATATGCTCTTTTCCATCACACCTCTCTCTTCTCTTCTTTCTCACCCCTTCTCCATTCTTCCTCCTTCTCCTCCACTCTGTTGTTTAACTGAGTAATTTCTTTAAAGGAGATAAAGTGTTGGAATGGTTTCATCTGTGAAAAATCAGTTTGTTAAAAATCTGCTTTTTGGTGTACACTGCTCCATAGCAGTGGAAATATAGGGGTTTTTGTGAGCTAGGGTAAGCCAGCCCAAGTCAGGACGGTAGAGCTGAGTCTAGGAAGGAAGAAGAACATGCTAAGGCAGATTTTTTTCTTTTTTCTCTCCTTTCTACTGTTCTAACACACTGTCTTTTCTCCACTTGTCACTTGGACTCTTGGATTACTCTTCTTACCTTACTAGCACCCTTAACCCAAGGTATGCTAAGGCACTCCTTTGAGGGTGCATAAGTGTTTGGGTTGTTTTGCACATGTCCTCTGAATGACTTCTCTATTGCAAATAGGCTTTTTATTTTTGCAACTGTAAGCTAATATTGCTTAATTTTCTTGATAGATGGCCATCACCATTATTATGCCATACATAAAGCTGGGACAACCAATTAGCAGTTAAGAGCAAGGTCTGTTTCATCCTCTCCTGTCCTGCCCTGTCATTTTATAGTATTATTCTCTGTACTGATGTTTCAGCTTCATTCTTGATGCAATCTAAGGAACTCAATAAATTGAATTTTTTATGGATGCCAAAGACCACATGAGTCTCTGTGTTTGCTCTGGCACTAAAGCCTCTCTATGCACTTTTTAAGGTGTGTGATTGCATTTGAAATGAAGGTGTGGCTGTCATTTGCTGCAATGCATGTACTCTGAAGGCATCATTCACAGTAGTTGCTGAATTTTGGGGAAAGTGCTGCATTTTTAGGTCATTTGCAGAGAAACTGTAGGATGAAGAGAATTTGACTGTTGTGAATAGCATGTGAGACAGAAGGGATTTCTTCAACTTAGCTGATATGTAGTTACATCAATGTGTTCTTCAGCATATCCAGCATTCTAAAATATAATATTTAGGGACTGTATTAGCATCTGGTGTACTGAAAAAATCCAATAGCACTGTCAGAACTAAACAGCAGAATAAATAACACAACATAATGAGAACAAGATCTGATTCTTCATTAGTAGAATATCATTCCTCTGCACTGCTTTCCTTTTGTGCTTCTTCTGCTTTCGATTGCAATTGCTGTAAAAATCTGTCCACAAAAGAGAATGCTGATAACTTGCTAAATGTACAAATCCAGCACGATAGAAGAATTTAATGCAATAGTATATGACTCAAATATAATGTAGTTTGGAAATGTCATATGATAATCCTACATAAAACCCTATTCATCAAAAGGTTTCTGCTGTCAGGTCATGATGATGCTTTGATTATTTTACACATTATTTACACTAGATAGAGTTAGAAGGCATATTCTATGCATGATTCAAGATGAAAAGTAATCCTCTAAAAGAGAGGGTGTATTCTTTGTACAGATGTTAATTTTGATCATAGGAAAGGAGGGAGAAGTACTAATAAAATTGGTCAGGACATAACAGTATTTTGAAATTACTCTTAAAAAGTGAATGGATGTATAATGTGAAAGTATTTTTAAAAATTTAACATTACATTAAAGTAGCTGCCTGAGTTCTGTGACTGGGAAATTGTAAGCTAAAGGAGATATGACATTTGCTGTAATGAAATCAGGATAGCTAGAAAAAATGTCTGAAAAGGTCCTAGACTGAAGAAAAGAAGGACAATTCAGCAAGATTTGTGGCATCATATATCATGTGATGGTACTGAGCTTTTAGCAGCTGTCTAACATTGGAAATGTGAGTTTATCAGTGCAACTGAATAAACAAAACCAAAAGAGGTAGAAATGACCCTGAGTCCTGGTACTGTGTGTGCTGACCACTGCTGGAAGGGATAGGTTGTCTGTGGCAAGCAGTGTAGGGAGAGATGTCAGGTATTCATTAAGTGATCAGTGAATGGACCTGGAGGTCTGAGAATTGCAGGCAAAACCTATGGATATGATAGAGATGACACAACCCTTCCCCTTCCCTTCCCTCAATGCCTTGCTGTGCTCTGCATTGCATTTTGAATAACAGGTTTTTCTTCTAACATCTCCCTGTAAGGAACAGGTCCTGTAGATTCACTACTCATTTGTTTGGATTCACCCAGGCTCTGTGGATTGTTGGTTTCCACAGGAAACCTAAAATAGCTGATGTAATTTCCCTTTTAAAGCATCTCTTGAGATTTAGTGTTTCCCTCTATCCCTGACTTAACAAGCAGAATTCTTCCTGCCTAGGCTGATGAATATTGATGTTGTAATGATGACAATGAAATTGTATTTTGCCATAAGGACTTTAAGTAAATTTTCTTTATGTAAAACTTCAATTTATAATCTATATATCAGGAGAAAGTGATTAATTAAAATCATAAGCTTTTTCTTAATTATGTATAGGAGTTCTAACAGTCTACTGTCATATTTTACTGAAGTAAAACACTAAAAAGTGTTTTCCACTTAATATTGATGTGTTTTTGTTATCATGTTTGCTGAATTCCCTCCCCACATTAAATAGCAGAAAAAATAAAATGGGGCATAAACAGTTTTAGAAAATTAATGCTATAGGGAATTTGCTGAAGGAGCTGGAAGGCCAGATTAAAACATTTTCCAGACCTGCTGAGAGCTTATCTTAAAACATGACCAAGATAATTGTTTTATTTTCCTCTCCTGAAACATCTGGAATAAGTTCCTAAAGAGATAAGAAGTGTGTGCACAAAGTGCAACTGTAGCATAGTGTTACACTCCCACATAGCTTTTCATTTAATGTGTTTCAACTACCACCTGGCCAAACAGAGATGAAAATATAGTGAAACATGTTCAAGCTCGAAGGATTGTTCAATCTTTTGTTATTCCCTACCACTCCTCACATGATTTGTCTCCTGCTTCTTTTTCTCAAGGGCTAAATGTTGCAGGGAATCACAGTTCCTACTCAGCAGAGTAACCACAACAAAGCTCTTCTGGAAATGAAAGCTACATCCAGCCTCCTCTGCTTTTATCTGTAAATGAAACACTCTAAGCCTGTATCTGTTGTTGGAGGCTGTAATATCTAGGGGAGTTAGGCACCCTTTTATAAATCTCATCTTGGAAATCCCATCAGAGGAGAATTATTTCCTTATTCTTTATGATTATAAGGCATTAACAGATAAAAGTGTTTTCACTGGGATAACTTATTTGTAGCTGAGCTTTCCCTTAATGAGAATATGCTGTTTTCTACACTGCCTGTGATTTACACACTGAAGATATAAGAGCATACAGCTTGAATATACAGAAATACTTGTATTCAAAATAAATTATAATAAATTTTAGATTAGACAATGGTAAACTGTGACATGCTAAGGATGTGCTTTTCAAACAGAAAGCTGTACTGTGCCTTTTTGCCACAGCACAAAGAAACAGTGCTGTCCATGCTAGATACACCTGGAAGCAGAGGTGGGATCCTGTGCTGGGTAGCTCATCAACAGCTTCAGGCATTCCTTCCAGGAAAGGTGTATGAGAATGATGCAGGACTTGCATAAACACACTTGTTAATTCTTTAAAAAAGGAAAAAGGGAATAATTATCCAATTGTAGTGAGTATGTGTGTGACACAGAGAGATAACTCATGGGTTCTTGATGCTGCAAACCTACCTGCATAAATTCTGTTAGCAATGAATGTAAAAGGGTTGTGGAACCAATGCCACTTTCTGAGCAATTCTGTTACAATTGCCCTTAGTCTGCTAAGATTTAAAATTAAAGCTGAACTGTTCTTGGTGGGTGATCTAATTGCTTTATATGTCAGAAGTCTGACTTCTCTCCTTGAAAGAGAAAGAGGCAAGCCAGCAGGAGTAAAGTGTCTTGTGTCTAGTTGGAAATTACCACCAGAATTGTTCCAAAGATTTTTCTTGGAATAAATGCAGTTTCTGTGACTGCCTCCTCAGCTTCTAAAACACTATGAAGAATTGAGTGAATGAGCCCAGAATGTATACTTCAGCATCTTCTCCTTTAACCTTTTTATTCACAATTGAAGTTTCAAAATTGAAAATTCCATGATAACAACAAATTCCACAGGCTTACTTTTTCTTTTTTAAGATAGTTTGTCAAGAACTGCACAAGTTTTTAAGTCAGATCTCACTGCTATTTGAAATAAGTTTGTATTTTAGGAAAATCAGTTGCCTGAGACAACAAAAAGTATGCCCTTAGTGCTGAAATGCTATCTAAAATTTGCATGTGGTCTAAACCAGATATTTGACTTTTTGCTTTGCTGGGCTTTTTGCTTTGTACTTGTTTTCAAGTAATTCCAAAATGAATCTTCTCTTGTCTCTCCTTTTCCAAGAATGGCCAGTGAGTATAAACCTATCATATTTTAAAGTATTAGTTAAATAGTTGCATTTAATTTAATAGTTAAACTATTAAAACCTTTTAGGTGACCAACTTTTCTATTGGAAAGAAGCAAAGACAAGGACAATATGGAGATAAGCCAGAGAAAGTTACCAAGAGTAACAAATGTTCATACTAATGTTTCGGAGAGCCAAAGACAGATATTTAAATCCCATTTCAGATCATGTGTTCTACAGATCACAAAGGCAGGAAAGCTCTACCTTGACTCAGGGTTTTCCTGAAAGCTAATTCCTGGATCCAGGTAGAGTTTTGACATGATTATAATTCAATCAGATGATAATGGTCCCATCTGGCAATAGAATAGCAAGTCAGCTGAGACTGATGATGACATTTTACCTTCTCCAAATTCCTCACTCAATAGCTCAAAGGACCTATAAATTTGATACCCAGCTCTTCCTCCTCTCTTTCTCGCAGCACAGCAAATTTTCAGTCAGTCCTTTTCTCTATTTTTGCTGAGACTATTCCTACATTTCATCTCTTCATGTATGTTGTAAAATCTTACTAATTTCCTTACTCTTCCTAATCCAGTAACTTTTCCCTCCTTAATTTGGCAACGTGATGGCTTCTTATAAGTGTTTTGACTTTTAAAGTGCTGTCTTTACTTAATTCTTAGCAGCCTTAAGTAGAGAAGGAGTTAAGTATGAGCTTGCCTGTGTCTGTCCCATTTCTGCAGCCCTTTCCACAGCAATGAGGAAATCAAGACAGAGGTAGCTATGCTGTTTAGCTACTGATGCAGAGTTTCCCAGAGGTAGCCTGAATGCCATTACTTGTGTTGTTTAGACTGGCATTTACTATCTGAATACATTTGTACCCTGCACTTAATTAAAGTAAACAGTGATTAAAAGTCTGATGATGCTTCCTAATTCAATACCAAGTTCTGTACTCACAAGATGAGACTGAGACTGCAGTTTTCTGAGGAGTGAGGTTTGGATGTGAAATTCCTTGTCTGTGCCATTTGCCTCTTTCTGCCCATTTGGTTATTCCCATACCTTTGCTGTAAGGGTAAGCCTTGGGAGGAGAAGATACTAAGGGAGAGAGGGGTTTAATCCAAACCATTTTGCTGTCTCCTTTCCTTCTCAACAACTACCAGTCCAAACATGAGGGTGCGTGTCTATAGAAATGGAGGAAGGCAGAAGGAGCATGTTAGGAAGGGCCAGAAACCTCCTAAACTGACTTCATCCCTGACAAAACTGATACCAGGAAAAGATAGCATGTGGTAGAGAAGAATGCTGCATTTGTGATCTTGCATTGCTGGAGATACAAGCAGCTTATCTCGTTATAGGAATGTTCAGTGTAGGATTCTTGTGTTGTTGCTTGTTGGCCACCCAAATGATACACTTCTGAAGATAAAAACTTTATCAATCTGTAGTGCTCTGCAAATTTCCCTAACAATTTTTCAACAAGCTCTCCTAGGCTTTATTTTTGCTGTGCTGGCAGCAACAAACATTACAGCAGGTTTTTCTGTCTGACACCTCTCTCTCATCCTGATCACTATATTTATCAACACACAGATTTGTTTTTTCAAATCTCAGCTTCAATCATACTCATTCTCCCCTTCCTAAAGATTGCTTGGCACTAATCTGGCTTTGGTTTGGTTGGATTTTTGATTTAATGATACTTCAACAGAGATCGTTGAGCTTTGAAAACATAAACATCCTTTCCAGCCCATCCAGAAAAGTGCACTGGAACCTAACAGAATAATCCTCCCTCTTGTAGGGTCATTTGTGGATAAACGATGTACTCAGTTGATACTTTGCTGGAATTTATCTTTACTTCTAACATCCTTCCTTTGACAGATTTTGTCATCCTCACATTACTGAATGATATTTTATTCCTCCAGTCATTCTGTACATCATAGCAGAGCTGTGAGAGCAGTGTGTGCATATGTACAAAAGAATTTGATCCACAGTGCTGTTGGTTTGTTGCTGCCAATATTGTTGGGGTCTTTTTCCTCTGATTATTGACTATTTAGTCAATATAAACTCATAGACTTTTAAATTTTTTAAGATATTATATACTTCTAATCTAATACTTAGTTTATATGAACATTCTATTATGAAACTTGATTTTTTTCTAAGGAAAATATGAAGACATTTCTCATGTTGAGCAAGCAGCTCTGAATTTCTGGAAAATAAAATTTCTTCATTCAGTCTGCAGTCCTATATTGCTGTCTCTGAGAGTTTAGGTAATGGGGGGAGGCATTTGGAATTGGTTGGGAGATTCTCTTTCTTCTGTCCTTTCTAAAGAGTTTTTGGGAGGGCAGAGGAGAAGTGCTTAGGCTGTGGGTTGCAAATTCCATATTCTTACTCCTTCAGCATTAGGAGATGCTATAAAGATTGCCGTCCCTGTGCTTGGTCTTGTTCCTACACTCCTGCTGTTGACACCATCACCTCCCTACTCCCAGACTCCCCCTTATCTGCAGCAAAATGCAAATCTTGTTCGAATTATGATAGTGATCTCACACCAAGTAATAGCTATTTTGTTGCAAACCATCAGTCATGTATCCCTTGTGCCCAATGTTGTCACCAGATACAAAGAATAGGCAGGTCAAATCAGCTTTCTTAAAACGAAGCCATTGGGTCAAGCCTAACGCTGAAAGACTGGGTTCTGTAAACCTTGAAGCTAAGTTGAAGTTTTCCCACTTGGAAACCCTCATTCTGTGTGTGCAACAGACAAGATTGGAGGGAAAATAGAGAAATGTAGAAAACCTTCAATATATGCTAGATCCATCCATAGAATCTTCTCAATAGTATAAAGAGACTCACTGGAGAGAACATGTTCTAGGTTCATGGAGCTTGTAGTTGCCAAAGTCTATTTTCAGCCTTTTTTTTTCTTCCTCTTCTCACTGTTTGTTTCCCTGTGCAGCCAGTTTTGAGTCTCTGCAATTTTATGTCTGTTCTCAGCATTGCTGAGAGGGAGGCAGAAGCAAAGGGTGTGCAAAGGAAGCATCCTCCCAAAGAGAACTTCTGCCATTCTGGAAAATAATAACATTTGTGCAAACAAGGATTATCTGTGTTTGCTTGATTCTGTTCAATGTGGAGTAAAGTGGAGGACTTTAGAGCTTGAAGCCATAGGGCCTGTACTTTCCATCTACCAATGGTTTTATCCTGCTTCTTTTTGTTGAGTATAGCCAATGTAGCTTCATTTCAGTACTCTGTAATGATGAAAGCACCATCTAAATTATTATTTAAAAATAATCAGATGTATAAATGTATACCCATAAATGTAAGGGGAAAACCACTGCTTCCTGCAGATCAGAATCTATTTCTCATTTGTTAATGTCTCAATGTCAGTTGATCCATTTAGCTGCAATGCGTTGTTTAGTTCAAAAGGTTTTTGAAAGAATCCTGTTATCATGCAGTCTTTTAAAATGATGCCAATAATAATATGCCATTAGCTAAAGAAGAATGCCATGATTAGATCTATTCCTACCCAAAGGCAGCCAGCCATGTTGATAAATTGGTGTGATCTCCTTGCTAAGGATTTGTTCGGATTTGCCTTGACTCAGTAGTCTCAGTGGTAAGTGGACTGGTAATTTAGCTTCTCTCTATTTTCTGACTATCTTGACCTCTACACCTTTTTTCACATTATCGAGTGAGCATGGTATTTTCTACACACTAAGTAATACAGACAATAACTGTATAAGTCTGTCTAAAACTGGGAGATGTTAAGGATTTTTAATCTATATAATTTTATTACTTTCTTCCACTGTGCGTCAAAGTTCCATGCAGAGTGCCTGTTTTTACTGAGCTTTTTTTTCTTTTTATTACCCAGAACTTTTCAACCTTGCGTGATCTCTTTAAAATTCCCTTTAGAATACATAATTGTACTCGATCAATTTGTTAAAGGCTTTTGAAGTGTTAAAAAAGCTACATTAAAATTATTTTCTTTCAGGTTTTATGTTAATGAACATAGGTGCTATTCAAAGCAAAGTCAGTGTGTCAAGGGAACTTTAACTAAAGTTATTCATACATAAACTAAAAAAGGAAACATCTTTAGTGAAGGAAAATACATTTAATGAGTAAGTGCAGCACACAATTCCTCCTTTCAAAACTGTCAGTTCATATTGAACCTCCATTCTAGATATCTTACAATTACTTTGTCAACAGAAGGTAGAGTAGTGATGGATGATACATTGGTTCTTGAAA
Organism: Camarhynchus parvulus; assembly: GCF_901933205.1. Taxonomy (NCBI): domain Eukaryota; kingdom Metazoa; phylum Chordata; class Aves; order Passeriformes; family Thraupidae; genus Camarhynchus; species Camarhynchus parvulus. The sequence goes on along the minus strand of NC_044578.1, from coordinate 15,128,945 downwards.
CCAAACTTTCTGTGAGTTACTTAGGCTGAAACTAAGTGCTTTTACATTCCAGTCTTATTGATGATAGTGGTTTTATATTTATCACCCTGTCATTTCAGTTGACTGTATCAGCCTCTTCAGTGCAGGAATATGGACACTAATGGAGGTGTGTCCTTAGTGCTCTAAAGGGTCACAGACTCATTCCACTAACACGTTCACAGCCCTGTTATAAGCTCAGAAATCATTTTGCCATTTTAAACAGTAATCTGTGGCTGTAGGTGTATGAGACCTGGGGAAAACATTTTCCTACTGGTCTTTTTAGACCATGCTACCTGTTTGACACTGAATAGGCTTCTTTGAACTTTCACTAATAATAATGTTACTGTTTTGCAACCTGCCCTATAATAATCAGAATTCTACCAGGGCCTTGGGAGTCCAGGATCAGATTGCAGCATTTATTTATAAGAAATTCTGTCAAGAATCAATAATAGTCTTGGGTCTCAAGTTCCTTCTTTAATAATACTTTGATATGATTTGTCACAAGCTAGCCCACAGTATCCACCAGATTTTATTACTTAGCTTGCAGCACAGTCTCTCATCTTTGAGTCATGAGATCAGCCATGGGGAGACCTTTAAAAAGCTATATTCTTTACTGTTTGGTTATTACAGAAAGTCTATATTACTCAATAATATCTTTTATAAGGTGTGCTGTCACATCTTCACATAGATGTTTAACCTCGATGTAGATATACTGAATGCCTGGAGGCCATTTTACTGACATGGACATTGTTTTTCATGATTGGATGCCAAATGTATCAACAAAAACAACAGAAGCTGGGCCTTATTTTCACAGCTTGGTAGTTCTGACTGAATCTCATACAAACTGTCGATAGCAACTAAGATTTTATTTAGAGTGTAGAGTGTAACATTTTTATTACTTGAAAGTAGCAGGAATTCTGTGAAAGCAATTTAGATTACTTTCCACTGTAATATCAGTTCCTAAGGTTCTACTGTGTATCTCAATAAACAAGATCCTACTGTGTCACTCGCATATTGTGGTTCTAAATATATAAGATTTAACTCAGACCAGAAATTCAGATAGTTTCAGTTGGCATTTATTTATACAGATGGTCTACAAAATGAATTACATGTATTCTTGACTTAAGGCACAATATGCTTGCTTCAGTGAAATTTTCAGTAAAGTTTGTTAAAAAATGCTTTGAGTCAATACTGTCTAACCAACTTGTAAAATTCAGATGCTCATCTTACATTTTTTGTGAAATTAAGAACTGAAAAATCTAGGGGAAGATGGAGGTTTGCTCCATGTACCTTGGCATCAGAGTCATGCACAACTAGTACCAGTGAAACAAATTACAGACAAACATGTTTTCATAAATCATGGGATTTTTTCCAAAAAAAGGAATTCAGGAAAAAGACCCAAACTCCCCTTTAATTTTAAATGCTTTTATTATTAAAGTTTTCTGTTAATAATAGGAATGAGCTATAGTGTATGTCTCTGAATTTGAAGGTTCTTTCACTTTTCTATATAGCCATGTTGCTTAGAAGAGAGGGAAGCCTTTAAATTAGGGTGAAAATTGAGTTATGTTTTTTTGGACCAGAAGGTCAGAACAAGAATAAAAGGATGCACATTTTTCAATACTGCTCATAGTGAGGATCTTAGAAATAAGTAGGTATGATCATTTAATTGTAAAATATCATACCTCCCTGGTTTATAATTTTTTGTGTCCTAGTAAAAGTTGAAAAGCAGGTAGGTCTTTGGGAAAGTCAGTCCTCATGTATAATAAAGCTACATGGCCTGTTTTAGCTCAGAACTATTACAAAACTATTAATAGATCCATAGAGGGTTGTAATACAGATATTAAAAACAAAAATAATTCTAAGGTATTTATTAAGAGTGCATAGTAAATGTTGAATTACAGAAAGGCAATCTTGAACTGAATCTAGAAATTTCCAGTTCTTTGTTTTGGAAATATAACATTTTGATGGACTAAAGTAACTTCAAGATTGAAAATGCACATTGGTTAAAGACTTTTACCCATTAAAAGCTACTAAGATTCTTCCCTTAATAAGACTTAAATTGATAAGTGGAGATACTTCCTTCCTTTGCAAGTTAGCCTAAAACAAAGAGGTTAGTTACAGATGGAATCTAAAATGTAGTAGTCCCATAATATCTGAAATACAGTATTAATTTTGCAAATCTTTCAAATTTTTGTCAGATTCTTGAAAACCAACTCCTCAGGAAATATAGCAATGTGTAATATTCATTTGTAATGTTAATTTTTAACACTCTAGTGCTCAATTTTTAGCACTCTAGTAATTTCATTTTGAAGCATTTAAAAGATTGTTGTTTAATTATGTCTGTGATGTTTGATTTATATTGAATGGGTGAACTAGAAATATGAAAATATACGTTTTCCTGTAGATAGTTTGGAAAAGTTAATGTATCTGCTACCACCAGGAAGTTCATATGTTTGTATGCACACACACACACGTGCACATGTACACACGCATATATGCACATGAATAACCTAAATAATAAACAGATAGTGAAGCAATTGTGTTTACCTTTTATAGTTTTAGAGCCATATGTACCATAGTTGAACTTTCAAATAATCTACCTGTAGGTAGTGTCGAGTTAGAAAAGGCATATAAAAAAAGACATCAAAAAAGAAGCCTGGAGCAGCCCATGGGAAAGAACAAAATGGTATAAATTAGATCTGGACTTGAACACTTTCTATGTAAAATAAGGGAGAAAAAGAATTGGGAAAGCTATGAAGCTTATAGAAGGGGAAAAAAACCACTTAGAAATAGGCATCTAAACATTGAAATCAGAAATAGAGAGGTAGTGGAAATGTGGCTTCCTGCCTGTATTTTATAAGCTAACCTGTAGTCTAAATTTAAGAGGAAAAGAGACCATGTTAGCCCTAGACCTGCCTTTTCTAGCTTGATCTTAAGCCCACAAGTTGAATTTGTTTCATCAAAAAAATTCATTCATCCTGTACACTGCTCGTTTCTTTAGAGGTATTATCACTCTCCCTGAGGAACCTAAGGACATATGTCCATCACATGACCAAAATGCAGATGTGATTTTTACCTGCCACATCCCTGCCTAGCAGGTATTTGGTTTTTTTTCAGTAGCCTCCTCTGTGCATGTGTTGAGAGAAAGGCCATGTAGCTGGCCCTAGGTGCCTGCAGAAAAGGGTTTGTTATTGGAGGCATGCACAAAGCCTCCCCTTCCCAACAGGAGAAGACTGTTCTTCTCTAACATGCTCTGCCAAATTCATGGTTTTCATTTGCTCAGGTTTTCAGCAGTGTACTGACTATCCCTCTAACAAGAGCATAACGTGCTTACTTTTTGCATCATTAGTAAGCAGGAAGGCAAAGAATAAAGAATGCACCAGTTATAGCTTTTTGATTTTATAAATGCATGGTGGACACATGCATATGCTTTACAACTAGTAGCAGAGGCAGTCTCTTCAAGATCTTTCAATGTTACTCATTCTGGAAACTCTTACCAAGATACAAAACTAATCAGACTACCTCAGATCCTGAGTCCTTTTTCCTTGACTTCCTTGCTATTTTTCTTTTTTCCTTGTGATTTAGCAGTCAATCCTGAGAAGCCATTGGCTATTTTCATAGTCAGTTAGCTGTAACATAATAACAGGTTCTGTAAAATCCTTCAAAATTCCAAGCAAAACAACATGCATGGATACTAATTGTATGAGCTCGATGATTCTGTGAAATGTATTGTTTACAGGCATCATTAGTTTTATTGGTAGCAGGCCAACTGTGGCAGAGATCTATTTAGCGTGTGATAGCAAAGCAAAGGAAAGTGTTAACTTGGGTTTTGATCTTATCAGCTTCAATCACTTCCATAAATCTGTGTTCTAGAAATGCATCTAAGTTTGTCCTAACTTTCCTGGGAAGCCCATATTTCCCTCTAGTCCCATCAAAGTTCACTTTATTAACCCAGGAGTTATAGGTTTCAGCAGAAATAAATTCTTTTAGCAGCAACAAAATGTACTTGTCAGGCTTTCCACCAGATTCTCTGAAAATCTCATTCTTTTGTGAAGGAGCCACATTTTATATGCTTACCTCTGGCAGCTGCTCTTCTGCAGTACATTTGCCATCTCCTGCACCCACATCCACACCAGTAATACTCACGTATTCATCAGCTGTGTTTGTATTCTCATCACCTCACTTAAGCATACAATTCACAGGGGCCAAAAGAAAAGATTGCCATTTTTTGGAACAGAATTAGGACAAATTAAAAACCAGAAAAGAAAAAGGCAGGTTTTATACTCCTGAACATTTGCAAGAGTATTGAATGTTGAGGGAGAAAACAAAATGGGATTTACTATAGAGGAAAAAGTAGTAATCCTGCATACTCATCCTTGGCTTCCAGTTGAGCAGAATAAACAGTCTTGGTTTAGACAATGGCTTGTTTGCAGTTCTGTTCTGGTCACGCCTTGTGGAAGTATTCAAATTCTCTTGCTTAGAAGTATAAAAATGCCTTTGAAAGGGAGATCTTCCTGAGCAATCTTCTGATTTGCTTCTTAAGCAAATTTACCTGATTTTGCCAGATCTGTTAAGTGATCTTTTTGATGTTTTCTTAGGAGGTTGTCTATGTTATGTTTATAAATGTTGCATGTATATCTCTGTAATCCTTGTAAGGCTTCTAAAAGGCTATTTCAGAGTTAAATCAGCTGTTCTGGCCTTAGATCTGAGGAACAGCATCAGTTCACAAGTTTTGAAATCTTGGTAACAGACAATGGCTCATAGCTTTTGAATATTTACTTTGTCTAACCTGAACCAGGAGCTTCTTGATGAGAAGATGAGACTTTGGCCAGGATTGCAAGGAGACACTTTGAAATTAAGAAGGTGAAAGGAATTAGAAGATGCTCTGCTGAGCATCTGATTCCCAACAGAACAAAGTGAGGGAGTGAAAAAACACCAAAACAAGGAAACCCAATTTGAGCTCTTCAGTCTCCTGAAACTAAGTGTAGCTGTGTCTTGAGTATTCTTATATTTCTAGAACCCCTTTTTTTTCCTGCTATATATTCTTGTAGCTAATTCCATTTCTTCCACTGAACATCATGACATCATCATGGTCACAGAGGGAATGGATGGGCACATCTACACTGCTCTGTGCTCTAGAAAGCAATATAGCTACAGCAGCATGGGCCTGTATACTTCCAGGGCTGAATTCCCTCCAGAATATAACTAATTTAAATTTAACTCCAGGATCTATATATTGCTTTTCACTGTTCTGTGACAGAAGATAAACCTGGTACACCCTGCTGGGATTAACATGGTTCATAATCAGGCATTTCAGTAACATTACCAGCTCAATCTCAAAGTTTCATTGTAGGAGCTAGAAGATTTGTGAGTCCAAGTTGGAAAGAAATGAGGCTGGAAAGAAGAGAAAATAAGAGCTTCATCTCTGAGCTACAATTGTAAGTTTTTGGAAAATAAATTCAATGCACTGACTTTGACCTGAAATGAAGATTATTCTTGTGCTTACTGCAACTCTGCTGCATGATGATCTTGCATTTGTTCACCATGCAGAGAAACATGGCAATTCCTAATTCCTCCTGAAGGGAAATCACTGTATTAGAATGCTAGAAGTGCAGCACTGGAATGTGCATTTCCAGTAACTCATTCATTAGCACTGAATATCCAAAGAAGGTACATGCTCACTGCTGACAAACTCAGACCATTTGGCAGGTTCTGAGGTTTTTCAGATGTTGGCATTGTGACATGGGCTGGGCTTTTAACCTTGCCCACAACATTAATAAACTTTAAACTGAAAGAATACATACTCCAAGCAGGGCATGTTCCCAAGTTTGCGCCAAGGTCTAAGCCATGCTGTACCTCAGGACTCTGAGCTCTGAAGTGCTTATTAATTTTTCCCTGTAATTCCTAATAAAATTGTATTGCTGCATGAGAGCAACAAGGGCCTCTCTGATAATTTACCCTCAGCAAGTTCAAATCCATGTTAGTGAAGCAAACTGTCTGCCTTGTATTTCAAAAGTAATGAATTCAAATTCTGTTGGGATTGAAATTTTATTAGAAATTCTGCATATATTCTCTTCTTATTATTTATGGGTCAAATGGATCATTATATTGATTGATCAACACTTAATTTGTTATTATCCATACGTACACAGCAAATAATGAAAATACCCTGTCACTTTCTTAAAGAATTATCAAAAGTGATGGTAATAAGATACTTTTCTAATTAATTTTTACATACATGTAGATTAACCTTATGGATCTCTGGAGCTTTGACTGACCACTCAAACATCTGGTAGCAAAAGCTGAGTAGTAAAATAAGTCATATACATACACACACACACACACACACATATACATATATAGTATTTTCTAGCTGGAAAGAGGAGAGACTGGGAATTTAGTTGTATTTATTTATATTTATTGACTTTTTAAAATTATAACTGATTCACCTGGATTTGTTAGGCTCAGTTTCTCCTAACTTCCACTGACTGACAACCCATAAAATGTAGGGGTGAAACACAGCATTCAGTCCAAGTAATATATGTATACATATGTATTATACCATTAGCTACGAGTCTTGATGGAGACACACTGGGCCTTATTTTTAAACATTCTTAGTGCATAGAAATCCAATTCAAGCTTACAAAAGCTGTAAAAATTCATGCTCTTGAAAATCTGGAACAATTTTCCTAGTGAGAGTAACCAGTATCTACCATTAAGAAAACCTATACATTAATTGTTCTGTGTCTCCACTGGCCTAAATGTTGCTTAAAGTAAGAATACTCTTGTCATGATGCAAAGCAAAACTAAAAAGAGAAACTTTTTTTTTACTGTCACAATCATCTTGTATGGATCAGAGTTAAATGCATTATAGATTAAAATTATTGGTGTATATATTTTATCGATAATGCAGAAAATCAGGCATCTCAATATATTTAATGTATTTTTTCTACTTAGCTGGTCTACAGGTCTGCTTAAATTGTGCCACAATGGGTTGTTCATGAACAGCAGCACCAATGCATGTGATGTTTTTTGCATGTTTTATCCCAATTACCTTTACCTCTGCACAAAACCAGCTTACTGTTCTCTGAGTGAATTCCATGATGTGCTTTCACCTGAGACTTGTAATTACTTCATGTGTCTCATAAATCCCTCCACAGTAACCTTGACTAATTACAAGTGGGCAAGCTAACTTATTGTGGTTGGCACTGAACCCCTCACAGACTGGCCACCTGAGATAGTCCACAGAATTTTTTAATTCTCAGTTGAAACCTTTCTTCCATGGAAGCACCAATTTGTCTCTTTACTACCCAGTTGCCAGTTTTCATGAAACTTATGGCAGACTTTATGTCCTTCCAGTTTCTACAGTTTTGTGCCTTCCTTAAACAAAGGGAACTTATAGATAGGTGAAAGAGCAAACAGTTCAATGTTGTGTATTTTATCCTTTGAAAACTGGGCTATAATGATATAGAAAACTTAATTCACAAAGCTATGAAATATCAAACAACACTCACAATGTTATGTGACAAACACCACTCACAAAGTTATGAAATACCTTATAAATATGAAATATCTTATAAATATAAAGGGTGAAACTCTGATTTATGCCAATAATCTCTTCAAGCACTAATGTTTGTCTAATGGATTCAGCTAACAAAAATTATTGCATATTCTACAGAAGGCATTATAATTTGAGATCCACCTGTGCCATTATATCAAAGCTAAAATTATTCCATGAGACTTTGGAACATTCCATGTTGGTTGATACTACTTACTTTTAACTAAAAGCTTCTCCTTTCACTTTACATCAACAGAAGTGGAACAATTAATGCTTCAAAATACAAGAGAAGCTTTTGTTCTTGTTTAAATTTTTGTACCTTAGCTTGAAAGGTATCTTGAGCTCCTTTGAAGTTTCCCTTTAATATACTGCACCCAAACCACTTCTTTATAAGAGCCTCATTTAACTTTCACATTTTAAAGATCTTTCAATGCAAGCCCAAATGTAACAAAAGAAAGTGATAATTGTTGAAACAGAGTTGTTGAATAGTGTAGACATTGAATCTTATGGAAGTCACATCCTGGAAGAATCTTGTGCAACTCTGGTGTATAGCTGGCAGGTAGGGCACATCGTATAGGATTTGCTTCGTGCTCTAGACTAATGTTTTCTTGAATCATTAATTAAGTTTAATAATTCACAGAGACCCCAATTCCAAAGAGCTTGTGTGGCCCCTTGCAGAGAGTCCCACTTACTGCAGTGGCATTCCTTCAGAGGTCTGCTTGTGCAATTCTTAAGTGTGTGGTTAAATGCCATTTCTGTAAGTGAGGATTAGACTTCTGTAGCTTTCCCTGGGCATTGGATCAGACTGTACATCTTTTGGTAGAGGACTGGGTTGTCTCCTGCCTGTATGTGAAAACAGCTACCACCCAGCTGATAGTAACAACAACTGAAATGCTGATTTGAGATTTCACTGAAGCCCCTTAGGACTGCAGGCAGAAGGTCAAGACAATCAACACTGAAGAGTGCAAGATTGTTTGCTGTTCATCCCAGTTAACTGCCCTGCACTCCCATTGGCTATATAGCAGTGGTATTCCTGCCCTGCAGAAGGTATGTAATAGGGCCTGCAGAAGTTGTGATTGGTTTTGTAACCCTGTTCAATTCCCTGAATTCCTTGAGAGTAATTCATGATAGTCAGTGTACAGTTTATTTAATTTACCCTATTAGAAATGGGTCATTTCAGATTTCTGATGTCTGCCTGTCTTTGAGGCTCTGATGGTGTCATCAGACTCCATTGTGAGTGAGCAAATGTTGATGTCATACTGTGGTTCATGAGTCATGTATCATGTCTATATTTTGTCTTGGTTTTGTGCTGCTACACAAACCTAGTGTTGTGGGAATTCACACCATTTCAGACCTCTGAAAGTTTAATTCTCATGCATGATACTTATTTTTTTTCTTTCTGAAGTGGGTCAGATGTCCCTTTCTGTAATAATTTAATTAACACTTTGGAATAATGATGCATTAATTAATGCCAGATTACAATGAAAATGCTGCAGAATTACACTTTATATCAACATTAACGCAAAATGAGTTCCTCCTGGATAATATTTCTTACAGAGAATACAAAAAGAGATAATACTAATTAGGCCATCAATTTAAATTTACCATAATTTCAATCCATGTCACTTATCTGTTCTCTAGCACAAAACCTTCTGTTCTACCATACACTTTTTGCTGCATTGATTGGTATGGCAGCCAGACCGGGAGTAATTTCCTAATGTACATTCATAGTCCTGGGTCTGGTGTCTGCATTGTGGAGGATTGAGCTTTAAAAATCACATATAGGTTTAAGAGTTTTCTGACACAGGTCTTCTTTGGGTAGAGAAACTTCACTGGCAGAACAACACCCTCATGAGAGGCATAGGTTTTGTATCATGTGTGGCACATTATTAGTCTGAAGCACACAGTCCAGGTTACTCTAATTCTTCCTGGCATGGCCCAGATTTGCTGCTGCAAATGCAACATCTGCAAAGTCATTCTTTTGTGCATTATTATTTTAACTGCTTCATACCAGATTGTTAGGGAAAAAATAAGAAGTCAAGCTTTCTGATCCCAAGAAGTTTCAGTCCAGCTATGTATTTCCACATCCAAGAAAAAAGTAGTTTTTGAAAGCAAATCTGATCTCACTGCCCTTTCATGCTTTTTTCTTTATATGACCATCACCTGGATGCTGCCTTTTGTGCAGGTAAGAAAAGAGGATTAAAAAGACAACTCTGAAATGCAAAGCATAAAAAAAAAATCGCAAAGATGATTCCATTTCAATGACCAACCAAAGCAGCTTGCTTTTCTCCCCCCTCCTGACTCTCTGGCAGTCTGGTGGAACCTGCTGGGTCACTATAATTTCTGGGCCATTGATCTTCCATGACCAACAGAGAGTTAAGTATAGAGACCACTCAGGCTGGGTTGGAAGCACTGATGTTCCTTTGGAATTCCCAAGGTGTGCAGGAGCTTAGCTGCACTTCTGTCCAGACTATGGAATGAAAAGTAGTCAGGGGTCTCAAGTCATGTTAGTACCAGCACATGAGGAGTTCGAGAGTTCTTCACACACTGTAAAGACATTTGGAAATTATAAAAAGAAACTTTTTTGGTTTTACAAACTGGAAATTCTTTCAGAACTTGCTGCATGATAGATTTTAATATATTTGGGGATTTTTATTCCAAAGACAAATAACACCAAATTCTCAAATTCCCTGTGAAATCGACTCATTGCACAGCTCTAGTTGCTTTCTTCCAAAACTCAAATCTACTACTTTATAGAAGTATATTGCTCAGTAGATTTTAATGGGTTGATTTTATACTAGACATTTTTACTAATTTTATTGTATAAAGTTGAGTGATTTATTTCAAAACAGAAAATGGTGGTGCCTTGTCAGAATGTGTTCACCAACAAGGGGATTTAAAGAAGCATTTGCCACTCAGCAGATCTGATCGGGAGAGTAGCTGTGAGGAACTACAAAGTAGTGGCAGAGTTCAAAGAAAACAAAACTCAGCATAAATGGTTCTGCCTTATGGAAAAGTGTTCCAGCCTGCATAATAGCCCAGGAAATTATTTTGTTGGCATATTGTGTATCTTCAGAGGGGGCCATTCTTTTTTAATAGATATTCTGAGTGAAATGTACGTCATGTAAAGAACAAGCCAGTATCCAGTGAAATGATGTAGCCCTAAATCAGGAGCCATGTGGGATTTGACCATAACAAAACTACATGGCATTCTGCACCAGAAGAAATTTCACATTTTGTACTTTGACTTTAGCATAGTGCTTTCTCTGGAGACCTCCATTCTGGTCTCTCTATCACATGGGCAAATTGAGTTAGTGCACTATCTCTTCTCCTTTGCAGAATTTATTTGAAATTTAGAAAAGGTCAGATATGTAAATCTGTGTGATTTGTTTTATGAAACTACCTCTTTCTTTGGGGCAGTTCACTATAACTGTTCATCAGTGTGCAGGACTGTTAAAAGAACATGTATTTAGGAGCAATGATCTGAACAGATTTTTTTAAAATATGAAGAAAATTAATTTTTCTAGGAGCAATCTATTTAGGTAGAGGAACGGATATTTAAGAACTACACTAAGCTCTCATTGTTAGATGGGCTTATAACTCAGTGCAGAATAGACAGTGTACTGGAAAAACTATGATAACTACCACATGGGCTGAAGTGATGTTGATGCCAGTGTTCTGGAATTAAGAAATCTTACAAATCTTTTCTATCTGTGACTTCTGAGAACTGGCAAAGAATGGGTTTTGTAGCTCAGGACTCAAGCCAGTATAATAAAACAGCCCTGTATAGTAAACCAGCTTGGTGTTGAGGGAAGATTTACTCTGTGCCAATCTACATGGTTTTCCCATTCTAAATGTTATTAATCCCTTACTTTCAAAAGCAATGAAGTGTATTCAGAAAAACATAAAGGAAAGTGAAGATTTTTTTTTTAGATTTCATATGTAACATCAACTAGAAACTAATTGTAGTAAACAATACCACAGAGTTCCAGACTTTTTGCTGAGATTGCCCATTTTCAATACTTTTTTTCCTGTTTAAGTATTCACATTGTATTTTTTTCTCATTAACTTATATGGTCCCAAAATGAAGAACTTTCATTCTTAGTCTTTTAGATTAACTTAAATCTTCATTGCTAAGAACTGTGTCATGGAGATCCAAATAAAGTAGTTTAGCTGGGCAGCTATCTGATGGTGCTGTGTTTAGTGGAAACTCCAAATGAGTGTCTACAAGTGAATATCTACAGGGGACAGAAATAGAGTTTGATGCCTCCCCTGAAGATGACATCTTTATGGAACATAAAAACCTAAATGTACAGATGTCAGAGTTAAGTTCAAGTGTTTTAGTACCCACATATTTAAGTACTAAGCTTTTTTTCTGGCACACTTCCAGCCTTATTTCAGATGTGGAATACTTGTAAGGTGGTGGCTGATAGAGGATTTCAACAGCTTGTCAATTTTAATTTTACATTTAAGGCTTCTGCAGAACATCCTTCTTCTGTGACAGCACCAATACATTGGTAACACCTGCTTCTTTCCAGCTGATCATACCCGTTGATGCTTAAGTGCATTAACAATCAACTAACAACCTCTTCTGGTTCTTTTTCATCTCTGCTAGAACTGGTAGCTCTGTGCATAATAAATTATGATATACAATGAATTTAGTTGAGTACCAAACCTATTTCTGGTCATATTACTTAATGATCCCTCTAACACAGGGAGGATAATTCTAAGAAAACTGTTTCACAGATATAGATAACTTTTGTATAATAACATCCCCAGTCTTGTGAGTGATGTGTATTTAAATTTTGTCCCAGAAGAGTAAGAAAATTCATGTTCATATTGACTTTCTTTCTTTAAGTCCGTGAAGGAGAAAAGCTCTAAAAGAGCTGATTGGAAGGTTACACTGGTAGCCAGAAAACAGGGGGCCCTTACCACAGTGCTGGATGTAGGAGTACAACACAAATAATATCAGGCTAATTCCAGTAGGGATAATACATCTGCAGGAAGTGGGGCTGATCATAGGAGGTTTCTAGCATGGATTCTGAAAGCAAGAGAGCCACCCTGATGCTGCACCTGAGTTTATGCATCCTCCATCTTGATGGTGGCAATTAATCAGGGACAGTACTGTGCTGATGATGCCATGCTGCATTGGTACATGCAAGTGTGGTTGTAACTATGTCAGAAGTCACTGCACAGATGTTTGTCAAAGCCAAGACAAATATTAATATCACCAGAGTTATATACTCAAATTTTGCTAGAGAAAGCTTTAAAAATTGCCACTTACACACATTCATCAGAGCTAAACTACATAGATTGGCTAATGACTATTGAACTTTTGAAATATCTAAGTTGAAAAGCAATGAATAAAAACTGAGAAGAACTGGAAAATGTTGAATAAATTCAAAGAAATCATCAAATCATTATAAGAGATCTGCTCATGGATATTTAGTAAACAATAGTTTTCTAAGTTATTTGCTATGTGCTGTTCATTCATCTCTAATAAGTATCGTACAGTATAAATGGTATTTTTATTTCAGCTCCTAGAACATAAAAATCTATAGATGCTAGCTGAGAATTTTGCAAGCGTGTCTGAATGCCAAATCAACTGAGGTAAGTTGGAGTTTATGTCCCTGAACATATTGTACGATCAGTGGATAAGGCAGGGTTTAAATATAGGTTGAAAACCACAGGCTATTAAGTATCTTGGAATATTTTACCTTATGGAGTTGAAGTCTACAACTAAACTTAACAAAGAGGTAATGTGAAATACAGTGAAAAAAAAATTGCTGGGTGGTCTCTGCCACATAGTGTATTGTGTGATGGAAAAGGCTGAGAGTTGTAAGAGAGATATTGGGACCAAACCTGACATACTGCATACATTAAACGTCTTGCTATGTACTGTCTGAGAAACGTTCCTTAAGGAACTTGTGGGCTGGTTAACAAAAACTTTATGGCATTATAGGAAGCCCAGAATCTGGGATGAAAATGCTAGTGTTAGCCAAAACTTTTAGGTGGAGCAAATTTTCCAGAGTTACAAAAATATTGGGGTTTTGTGTAGCCAAGGAAAGGATGCCATGTGAGTGGGTCTCAGCCCATTTGGATAGCTTCTGAAAATGCACAAATGCACTTTTTCATTTGTTCTCATTAACAAGGGTGAACTGAAAAGAGCTGAATGCAGTGGTGAAAGCTATGGGTAAGTAGATTTTAAATCATAAAGAAAATGCAGGGAAAATATACACAGTGGAAAGGCAGGAAGCCCTATGAAACAAAACTAGTGTAAGATTTGTTTGAGGTACTTTTATTTTTATATTCTTTTTATGACTCGAGACCCTGAGGGCACCAGCAGGCCTCAGTCGCCTCAGGGCTCCCTGGCCCTGGCTGCCCCTGCCAGCCCCAGCCCTGGCCCAGCCCAGCCCAGCCCCGCCCCAGCCCCAGCCCAGCCCCGCCCCAGCCCCAGCCCAGCCCCGCCCCAGCCCCAGCCCAGCCCCGCCCCAGCCCCCGCCCCAGCCCCAGCCCCGCCCCAGCCCCAGCCCAGGCCCCGCCCAGCCCTGGCCCAGCTGCAGTGCGCAGCCCCAGCCCGGCCCAGCCCGCCCAGCCCAGCCGCCGCCCCAGCCCCGCCCCAGCCCCAGCCCAGCCCGCCCCCCGCCCCAGCCCTGGCCCAGCTGCAGTGCAGCCCCAGCCCGCCCCGGCCCCACCCACCCTCCCACCCCACCACCCCCCCTGGCCCAGCCCAGCCCAGCCCCCCAGCCCCAGCCCAGCCCCGCCCCAGCCCTGGCCCAGCTGCAGTGCAGCCCCAGCCCTGGCCCGGCCCAGCCCCAGCCCAGCCCCAGCCCTGGCCGCCCCAGCCCAGCCCCGCCCCTGCCCCGCCCAGCCCCCGCCCCGCCCTGGCCCAGCGCAGGCAGCCCCAGCCCTGTGCGGCTCAGCAGGTGCCCGTGGCTCCCTGTGACTCAGCAGGTGGCCGAGGCCCGCCCGCCAGGCCGTGGGGCCGCCACGCTGCCATCCCACAGAGGCCTTGCAGGAGTGCTGGGCACTGTAGCGTTGGTGTACATTAGGCCCATGGTGTACATGAGGCCCATGGAATGGCGTCTGTTTCTTCCTCGTCTCCTTGTGTAAGCATGCTGGCTCAGAGCAGAGCTCTAAGCACTTGCAGTCTGAGCCTCTCAGCAGACAAGGAAAGAGGTACTGTAAAAACAGCTCTGCTTCTCCTCTAGGACTGATACAGAGGCCTTAGAAGTAAAACACAGACTTCAGCTAATTTCTAAGGCGTTTGAATCAAGGCCCTCAACTATTTATGTTATGTTTTCCCATTCTCTCTGCTCACTTCAGTCTTAGAATTGCCACTCACAAGCACCATAATTCCCACAGCCTTAAATGCTGAAAGGAGGCAATGGAGAAGGGTTACACAGAGGATGCAAGAAGAGAATGCAAGTTGTAGTGTGCTGCCTCATTCCTGCTCCTTTGTCTTTGATTAATGGGACAATGAACACTCATGAGTACTGCTAGGGATGTGGACAGATGCTTGTCTTATGGCTCTTCAAAGGGCATTTACTACCTTAAGTATTCTATGATTGTAATTTTCATTGAGGTTTGGTGGCTCTATTCCATTTGTATGGGTATCCAATTACAACTCAAATATTTGCACTTGACAGCAGTTTTAGACTACATGGTTAAATGAAAAATGAACCAAATGCAGTACATGCTTTAATAACAATCAGTCTTAAGAGAATTTTTTGAGGAACAGCTTCTGACCCACCAGGATTATTAAACATCCTGTAGCATTTTTTGTAAGATTAGTCACAGTGTCTTTCTGAAACTCAATTTATATTATTACATTCTGCCTCCATAAATCACCCTGCGGTATCAACTGAATATAGTATTCTTCTGTCTCATATTGTTGTAGGAAGTTAAAAAGCTGTCATGTTCCACCTCAGAAATGGATCCACATTGCTAGAATGTAATGCAGTTCTATTACAAGATTTGGAACTTTTTGTTATTTTACAATCCAGTACATATGCAAGAGAATCCATTATTTTTCTCAGTGCTTCTTGGTGTCCTCACCTATATCAATGAATGTAGAAATAATAAGTATCAGTATTTTGCAAAGACACTAATTTCCAAAGATTTTTCCCCACACGGAACACAAAAGAAAGAAAACCATGCATTTCAATTTGCACCAGCAGAGAACAAAACTTCTAGTTTTTTCAAATGCGATTATTTACTTAATGCATTTTGTTTCTTGGCAAGTCTTGCAGATGATGCAATAAATGTCACTCTTTCCTTTTACTCAGCATCAAATGAACAGATCATTCTCCTCCTTTATTCTTTTCTTTTGACTGAGAGGAAAGCCAGCAGCTCTGTTCCTCTTGATTATTATATATCTCATATATTTGCCAGAATGGGGATATAAACCTAGTGCTCTATCCAGATTCAAATGTGAATAATTACATTCTGCCTACCTAAATTCCCACAATGATTTCATTTGGGTACAGTATATTTCTTCATTTCCTGCTCTTGGGCCTGTTTTGGCATCTATTGGAGTAAATGGAAAGTTCTCAAAGATTCTGGTGAAAGAAAATGTCCATAAACTATGGAGTAATTCTGTTGTGATATTAAACAGCTTGAGTGGACATTAGTAGAGTTGTATCTTATTGTAGACTGCCTGTCTTTACCAGTTTGGAAAACTCTTCCCATTTCATCAATGTTATGTGCATATTCAAGATATAAGAAATGGCAATTAACATATTTTTTAGGTATTCTGCTTTAGACAACTTATATATCTTAAATGTACAGATATATATGGTTGATCCTGGTATCACTGTCTTTTATGAAGATCTTTCTTTGGACTTTAGTGAGGATATCTAGGTAATATCTTAAGAGTAGTAGAGGATAGTAGCATTCTTATGCATAGAAATTCTGGTTTTTCAGACATCTGTGGATGTCGGGGAAAAAAAGAAATAGAAAAGCTGTTCAAAAATTGAATTAAAGTCTTTTGAACCCCAGATTAAACTACAATACTTCACAATACAGTATAGTACTTCACCAAGACATGCACGCAGTTGCAAGTAATTGCTACTTTCTTAGCAAAACTTGGATTTTTTTTCAAAATATATTTTTGCTTTTTCTAGAGATAAAAAGTACAGGTATTGAACCCTCCTCAATTGTCTCTAGAAAGTTCTTCAGAGGATAAAAAGAGAGCAACTCAAAATAGAGGCAGACCAAATTGTAAAATTAATTCAGACCTGAGCTTTCCTAATTTTTTACCAGGCCCATCTTTGACCAGAATTTATTTTATTTAGAATTCTAATACAGTGAAGGTCACATCTGTTGAAACTAGATGACTCCAGGCTGGAGTATATTTGATATGGTTGTTCCCACCGTCTTTTCTCTCAATGTTTTATAAGTTATTCCATTCACTCTCATTCTTGGGAATTTTGGTCATATTCTCATGATCTGGAGCAGGACACGGGCCATCTCTTTATTCCTCCAAAGTCTGTGTCATGTACTTTTAACCTTGGCCTGAGCTATTGGCATGAAAATTGCCTGTATTCTAAATATGCAACATTCTTTTCCTTTGGCCTTAGACAAAACTGGGAGGAGGGCTGATGTAAGTGGTGACAGGATCACACCATTTCTCAGAAACCAGCAGAGGAATTCTGCGATGAAGAGCATCGAAGATAATCTCAACAATTTAATGTTGTGATTCTTACTGTGGAGTGGGAGGTCATCTCAATTCAGAGCAAAACCAACAGTGTTGTGGTGTCACATTGTCACATACAGCATTTCTAGTAATTCAAAAATCCTCTAAGTCAGAAGTGCGGTACAGCTAAGCAAAAACCCTTTAGACAAGAAAGATGCTTTTATTTTATTTAATTTTCAAATGTTTTTGCAGCTTGCTAGCTTCATAACCCAGGGCAAGTTTAATTAAAGTCAATGAAGCAGTTTAAAGTGAAGAAGAAATCAGCATTAGAAAAAGTGTTGATTGTTTTCTAATTATGCCATGGACTTTCTCTGTAATGGATTCTTGCCTCTTTAACTCTAGATAAAGTCTGATATCCAATGTAAACAGGAGACCTGGGAAACTCCTTACTAAAATTTCCTTACTAGTTGCTTATCTAGTTATCTTAGCATCTTTGTGGCATGATCAATTTCATTGCTTTTTGTCAGCTGTTGGACTAGGTGGATATTATCTTCTGAAGATTGTAACAACAGAATAGTGTACCATGCAGGAAAATTTTGCATGTACAGTTTGAAAATCTCAGTTTCAGAAAGTGTACCTGTATGATACAGTTAAAGTGTCCAGATTCAGCCTGAATTGAGTAATTCCAGTGAATATAGAGAATAATAGTAATATTGAATGCTGCCTTGGACCCACACATGGTGTCAGTAGGACATGGCTGGACAATTTACCTACAATACAAGTGGCTCCCCTCTTACCCTCAGTGGGTGAGGATCTCCCAGTTGCATATTCCCTCCAGTTGCCCAGAGGAGCTGTGGATGCCCCATCCCTGGAAGTGTTCAAGGTTAGGTTGGATGGGTCTCTGAGCAACCTGGTCTACTGAAAGGTGTCTGTGCCAATGGCAGGAGGTTGGAACTACATGATGTTTAAGATCTCTTCCAACCCAAACCATTTGATGATTCTGTGATTCCTTCCCAACGTTTATGGACTTGATCCAGTCAATGGGCAGTCTGTATTCCCCACAGCTGATCAGCAGCAAGAGTGACTTGCTCAGGTAGACACCTATGTCTCTCTAGGAACAGTGGATTGAGCTTTCTAGTTCATCTTGAGGTATGGATGAAGCTCAGAAGGGAAGATTAAAGGGCTGCTTCTCTGTCCTAAGGCAACAGTCAACATGGAGAATCATAGAATTATTTGGGTTGGAAAAGACCCTTAAGGTTTTTAAGTCCAGTCATAAAGCTCACCCTGCCGAGTCCCCACTGAACCACATCCCTCAGCACCATGTCTGCACATCTGATGCTGAGCAAATGCCCCAGCTGGGTTCTTCTCCAGGTAGTCCTCCTGTTTCTGTAAGGCTGTGTCTGCTGGCATTTGCAAGGTGTCTGCCAAGACAATGCTACATGTAAAATACTCAGCCTCCAGCTGGTGCCTCTTTGACCCGAATGTGGCAGAGTGAACACATTGTGCAACCCATCAATCCACATGAAGGTAAGGACATCAGTATTTGCATTATCCAGCCCCTTTAGTTTTTGTTCGTGCAAAATGTTAAAAAGAATCAGAGACATTATTACACAGAAGAATTTAAACACAGGCTGGTATTTATCCTACAGATTTGCAAAACATCCATGGACTAGAGAGAAACTTATTCTGTGACATGCTATTTTTCTTCTTGGTATGTCTGTAACAGAGTATATAGAATCACAGAATAATTTGGGTCAGAAAAGACCCTTAAAGATCATTGAATCCAACAGTAAACCCTATATTGCCAAGTCCCCCACTAAGGTATGTCCCTAAGTATCACATTTACATGTCTTTTAAATGCCTCCAGGGGTGATGACTCAACACTTCCCTGGACAGACTGATGGTTGACAATGGCTGGAGTAAGGCTAATTCCTTATCTTCCCTTCTGTTAGATGCAGCGTCTCATGCTTTGGTGTTTCTGACACATCTGAGTTCATCTCATCCAACCTACTAGAGGAACTTGTAGCCATGTCATCCAAAATTTTACCATAAGTTTTTATATTTTCAAATCCATCTACATATCCAGAAATATTCCTTCTGTGCTGTTACAAAAAAGTATGTAGTGTGTTGTGCCAGCTGTGCTCTTAAAGAAAAATTAGCTTTAATAGCTTGCTGTAAGTCCCCTTTCTTCAGGAGTATACATTAAATAAAGTATGTATTATAACTTTTGATATGTTTACTCCTTTATTTTACTTTGGGACAGTTTATTCAGTCTGCAAAATACTTCCATTAACATTTTTCTTGACTGTCCAGAGGCCTCCTTAAATGGAACAGGTACATTAGGTACTACACTTAGGAAATTCTGAATTGTCCAGTTGGTCTTCATCACCATTTTGGTGGGCGTATTTCTGGTCTTGATGAAGAAAGAGTGTGATTGGAAAGATGCAGAAGTCTAAGCATGAGCTTTGAACAGGTTTCTTGCTAAGGTTCAGTAGAAGAATGTAACATTTACAGAGGAATTGAAATGCTCCTTAGCAATGCAGTATTCCTATGAGAAATTCACTAAATGCTCACAGAATGAAAGACTACAAATGAAATCTTTTGCATCTCTCTAGAGAAACAATTCAAACATTTCGTACTTATTTTGCAAACAATCAATTTACTAATCCGGTTATTTTTTGTAGGAACGATAACTTGTTTGTAACTTTGTATTAAAAAACACAAGTCAATTGGATTGCAAGATCAAGCACTCAGAATTTCAAGGATAGCCCTAGAATCCTAAGTCAGCTTCTCTCAGCTATGTGTTAGGGTATCATCCTCATTTACAAATCACTAATTAGTTTTGCCTCATTTTGCACAAGAAGGTGATGATTTGTAGAGAACAGGGGAAGGTGTTGAATATTTCTTTTTAACTTCATTGCCTAATCTATAGTCCTAGGCCTTATTTGTTGTCCACTGTGCCAGCTAATGCAATCCAAACCTGCACTGCGCTTGAAATAACTTATTTCTTTTTACTATTTTCAATGGCATTCTTCATTGTAGAATTATATGAATATTTCCCCAATAAGCTTTTCTGTGTTTGGGAAGAAAGAGTACTATCCCCATTTTGTAGTGGGGAAAGTGTAAATTTGCTGAACAGCAATAAGAAGTAGGCATGACTAAAACTCTTTTTAAAATTTATATTTTCTCAGTGAGATTGAGAGACATCTCCTATGTGTAAGGGTAAGTAGGGTAAATAGGAATTTTAACTTCTTGTTTTTCTACCATTCATTCTGTGGCCTCTGTTTATTACACCAATCTTTATTTGGGCAGTCTCCATCTCTTTCATCTTTGCACATTGGGATCTTCCTTTAGGCTCCCATAATTTTCACTGCTCATACCTAGACATTTCTACTCTAGGGAGAATAAGATCAAAATTCTGTTTAATTGTCAACTCTCTGTCTCTCTTTCTCTCAATATTTTAATCTGGAAGATGTCTGTTTAAAGCAGAATAGATTCCACAACATTACTACCATGGGGACAGTATCACTGCTCACTTACTTGGTGCTAGGACTGAATAATCCCTTTCAGAGACAATGAATGTGTGTGCCATCAGCCACCTCTGACAGAGGATGCTGGTTTGCGTTAATTTTGTTGCTGGTGGTTTTATGAAGCAAAATTCTGACTGCCAAGAATTAGACTAAGCTAAATGAGCTTAGTTTGGACAGACCACTGCAGGGGCTGGAATGGTCCTTTGCAATGATTGCAGCTTGACTTAAAAAGCAGCATATAGAATGCATATTCCATATCTACACCTCTCAGTGACTTGTATTTATTATTCAGACTGGCATTCACATACGTGAAAACTGTGTCTTTAAATTGGAAACAATAAGTAATTAATGTAAATATATCCACTCCAGCAACAAGCTGTTATAAAAGTAACACAAGATGTAAATTTGGCAGAGCTGCTAGTGAGGTGGATCAGTGTGCTCTTGAAGCCTGGGCCAAGGAAGCTGTTGATAGCAGTTAGAAAATCATGTTCACAACCATGAAACTTAAAGGCAGGGCCTTACCATTCCAGGTTCTTCAGAGGAAGCCAAGTCCTTGAGGAACTGTGGAATTTCAATTATGTTCCTTGCTACAATTTTTCTTTGGTTGCAGTGACTATTCTTCTTTTCCAAACCAGTACAAATGTGGGTACTGAATCATGTTTTGGTGTCCTGTCACCATGGATCACTGTGATCACACAGCAGCTAATGGTGCATGGGCTGAGTGCAGCATCACTGTTCCAAGCCAGCTGGACTACTAAACAAGAGAGGCAGTAAAAGGAGAAACTCCTGCTGATAGCAGGAACTTCTGTTTTATCTGAGAATAATTTACTGAGGGGGTAATTGGTGAATTCCCAATGGGAAAAAACTTGATTCTGTCTGAGCATAGGTTACCAAATGTGCCGTCATAAAGTAATTGGTTTTGTGATATATCAGGTAGGGAAATAGTTGAGGCTATTGAACTTTTCACTTAGGGCCTCAGGGTGAACTTGAACCAAGCTTCCAAAGGTGAAGAACCAGTGCTTGATATGTGCAGGGTTTTGCACTCTTAACAGCCTCTTTAACTTTCATTTTTCCCTTTTACCAAGATCTGGGTTTGCAGAGTCTCATTAAGATGGTTGAGTTGTCATTGGAGATAATCACCAAAGGAATGTGTTATAAAAGGAGAAAAAAGTATGTCTAGAAAGTCTGAATAATTTTTTTATGCTGTTGTTTTAGTGAAGAGGCTTTGGATGCTGATAGAAAAGTTACTATAGCTATAGGGCACATTTAATTGCATTTTAGAAACTTCTTTTAATCCGGTAATAACAAAAAATTAAATCAGTGCTGACATTTTTTTGTTGCCAGAAGAAGGTAGTAAAAGGGTAAAGAAATAATTGTTAGTTCTGAGAATATAATTAGCAACTTTAATGCTTTAATCTAAAAAATGCATATTTTGAGCCTGGGTGAATGATTAAAGAAAAGATATTGAAAGCCTTTGAAATTTCTAACTGTTTGTTTTTAATTGTAAATTATGATCACTATAATTAGCTCATTTAGTACATTTATAATGTAAACAAATATGAATATACAGAACTTCAGTGATATATTTCAGGGCAAATAAGAGCAACATTGTGACCCTGGGCTCTATTTATTAAGCCTTTCTTGTAGTGTTTGGCACTGCTTCATTCTTTCATACTGTTTCCCCCCTTTTTTTCCAGAAGATAAAAGAAAGCCGTACATAATATTTGCAGGTCTCTGCTGAGGTCTTAATGCATCTGGAAGTACACTGAAGAAAATACAGATAGAAATCTAGTCCTTTTTGGGCTCCATTTAACTCTAACTCTGAAGCTTTCTTACATCTAGAGTTTTTATCATGTTAGAAAATAAATACTGAATGTTTTCTTAAACACTAGGCTGTTAATACAGAGCAATTAGATGAACTGAAAGTAATGTTATTTTTCAGGTATACTTATTTCCATAGCTAGCTGTCTGCAGAAGTGTAGTGTGTCTGATACTGCCTGTGCTGTTTCCTGGTGATGCACTTTGTGTAGCATCCTGGGACCAGGTTTCAGAATCTGCTCCTTTCCTCATACACGTGCTGCCCTCCACATCATAGTAACACAAACAGGAGCTGCCTGCCTAAGACTCCCTGCATGCTAATGGAAGCACTTAATGAGTAACAGGATGTTCTTCCCCCACCAAGTTCAAAGATTAACATTTGGGGTTTAGTCTCACCATTATTTTTGTAAAAAGACATCTTTTGTTACATTTCCAGAGCTCAGTTATCATGCTGTGACACACTGCATCCAGTTCTGATAAGTAATGAAAAGTTATGATTAGTTAAGCTTCTTATGAATAGAGAAGGCTTCCCTGAAGGTTGAAACTGGCCTCTAACTTGAGATTTTAAATCATTGTTGAAGTGTTTTGACTAGGCTGCCTTTGTGTATACTAAACAGTTTAAGGTTACTTTTTAATCCAATGGTGCCTGTTTTATGATGTTCACTTGCTGCAATTGAATGCTGTTCTGTTCATCACTGCCAGCTGTCTCCTTGGGATCCTCTAGTAACTAAGTTCTTTTATCTCAGAGGAATGAATTGTCAATAATAAGCAAATAATAACTTTTCTGCTGAATTTTCAAGATTAAAAAAAACCCCTCTTCTTCTGTCATATCTCCTTTATAATGCCTTGTGAGGGTTAGTTGCTCTGTTCTTGCACTGTGAGCCTTCAGGAGTTAATGTTTATAGCATGACACAAAGGTAGAAGAGGTACATATTGCAGCAGTGTATTCACCATATTCTGTGGATATTTTTTAGCTGAAGGAAGTAAGCCCTGGTTATTACAGCTGTCACAGTGACATCTGATCCTTCAGTATCAGTGACTTCCTCACCCACCGTATGACCCTGATCACTGCCATGATTCTCTGTCTACTATTAAAGTGGGAAAGGTCTTGGCCCTCCAGGTGCTGTTTCAAGTCTGAAATAGCAACTTGTCTGTCACACTCCCTCTGCCTAACTTATTGCTTAAGGACCAAGCAAAAATGTTTAATGTAGAAAGGGTCTCATGCAGCAGCAAAGTAAAGAATGTGCCTTATGTTTCAGGGCTGATGTAGAACTAGGGCACTGAATGCATCAGTTCTTAAAAATGAGCAAATGTTAAAGCAAATTTGAGACTTAATCTCAACAATTATATTTTTGCTCTTCCTTTTTTCTTTTGGGGAATACACTGCTTGAAAGTCATGAGGGGTACCTTTAAATTTCACACAAGAACAGGGGTGTATAATAGCTTAATAGCTAGCTTAATAAATTCCACGAGTCAAAAGTGGAAACTTTAAAAATATTGTCATACAGAAATTCACATCCAAAGCAGATCTTAGCTGAATTTGGGAAAAAATGAGCTAACAAGCAAAAATTTTGCATGAAAATATAATAAAAAACCCTAAAGCTTTAAACCAAACTCCAAAATTTTGTAGGTGAAATGAATAGGGCTTCCCATGATGTGCATTTTTCCCTCCTTAGTAAGTACCTTGTTTGTGGTGTTAATTTAAAACTTGCCTAAGTTGGGCAACATGAAAGACTTAGGATACTTTTCTGTGCAAATAGATATGGCTTATCAGGCCTACTAATTTTTAAGAATGAGGCATTGGAAAAGATTCTGTACTCAAGATAACAGAACTGGCCTAACTGGTTATTGCTCTGTACATTGTGCAAGCTTTGACACAACAGTTGTCACATGTTTCCTGTCCTGAATGTTTATCTTTTTAAGCCCTGTAGTGTTGTTAAATTCATGTAAACTGGTATGTGGGGCTTGACAACCAAGAACCAATGTTTGTATACTGAAATTCAGCTGCATCTGGACTAAACCAGAAATTAAGTAGATATAATGCCAGAGTAATAAAGAGGTTGGATAACCAGCATATATAAGTTTTGGAGTGATTTTAGGTTCTTAAATATAGTATTACAAAACTTTTTTTTTTTTTTTTTTGGTTTGATGGATGCTACAATTCCTCCTCTAATGCAGGGGGAGGGGCACTTCTGGGTAGAGTGCTTCTGGTCACCTTTGTCAAGGTAGTGCTGTGTTTCTTACACTGACCCCCATGATCAGGAAATCTTAACAAACACAGCTGCAGCATGTTACATTGAAAAATGTTTTTCTTTGAAATAGAACTATACACATTTTAATACCCTTTGCAATATATTCTGGATTGCAGTTGCAAATACCATTTTTTATAGCATGAAAAGTCCTCTCTTCATGTTTTGTCAGAAGCATATGTGTAATGATATACATATTTAATATGTCTATATACTCACATAGTGTATGTATGTGTGTATATATATATATCAAGAGACTTCATAGCTTATGTTAAGATAACACCTGCCTTTAAAAATAAAACCTTACAAAATTTTATATAGCTGTAAACTAAAGTTATGAAGTTATATGTGAAGTTAAAAGGTTATAAATGCAGTTCTGCTTATCTTAGTGGAAAACCAGATCAGAAATTGTCAGCAGAGTACTTTTAGAAGAGTTCTGTCATGACTCTGAAGATGGAAGGCAAGATAGACAAGGATTTAGAACTGTTGCAAAAGGAGAAGGGAGGGCATGTGTTCCTGAAAGAAAACCATAAAAAGAAATGTAAAAAGTGGGAAAATTAGGGTGTGTCCACGCTGAGCATATGTTAAACATTAACTCATAGCAGGCAGGGATTTGCTCTCTGTTAAAGGAAAAACTAGAATTCTGTCGAATAAGGGACACAGAACAAGCAAACTGGATTGGACAAAATCTTGTTGCCCTTCTATGGAATATGCATAATGGCTGAATATTCTTTATGTGTCCTTGATCCACTTGGTGTCTGGATCTGTGCTGCTCTTTAAAACAATGTTTACTCTAAACAGAAATGTCACACAACCAGAATGTTTTGGGGCTAGAGATGGGATTATGTGGTTCTACCAATGCTTCTGTTTTCACTTTGTTTTCTTTTAAAAGTTAAAAAAAGGTTGTTAAAATTGTCAGTCATTTGTGGACAAGTGCTGGGTTTGATGCTGCTGTTGGCCATTTAGGGGTGAAAGGCTTTGAGTGTTGTGCTCTCTGGAATTTTCAGGCATGTGCAAAGCCTTGGCCTTCACTATGTTTATAAATCTTCCACAGTGATTATGACTAGGGTCCTTAAATTATATTGTAATTACTATTATTCATAGTAATGGCTTACTAGTAATAATTACTAATAATCTTGATAATCCCCTAAGGAAAAATACTGTAGGTGGAAAGCTAGAGATGGAGTCATTATAACAGAGACACTTGTTTCTTGTGTCCCTCTTGTAATAAAGTAATTAATTCCCAGCTTTTTTTTTGAGGGTGATTAAGAGATTTCTGAAGAGACTTCTCTCATAACAACCCTTTCTGCCCACCTGCCCCAAAAACTAAGAGTGGAAAAACGAACATGCCTTTGTCCTGACTCCTATGAAAAATTCAAGCAGCAAATATGGCTTATTTCCATCCAACCTTCTGTCTCTCCTTCCCTATTTCTTCATCCTAATTTTCATGGTCTTCTGTGCTTCATAAGCCTGTAGTGTGTGGTAGACAATTTATAACTTGGTAGATAGCATCTTCCCAGAAAATTTTCATAAAACCTCCTTCTTACAGGATATGTTGCCAGATATGCATTGTTTTTATGTACTTAAATTCACTTCTAAAAAATGTGCACAAAGATCTGGCTTTATCTATGGCTTTAAAAGAATAGTGATCAAAAGGAACTGTGTACTGTGATGATTTAGCCTTCAGACTCAATAAAGAAATTCTTACTCAGTTCTACAAGTGCATCTCTCTCCAGTGATTTGTCCCATATACAGAATGTACCTGCAGCTCTTGGCATCATGGAGGGCAAAGAGACAAATATTTCTCATTGGCAGGTGAGGCAACGTAAACCTGAATGCTGTGCTCAGATTTTTTCAATAAATGTTTTTCGTCACTACTGAGCTTTATACAACAGCAGTAAAGGCAAGAAAGGAAATTAGAAACACAGCTGAGACTGCATCTCATACTTAATAATGGCCTAAAAGTCTTACTGTTTATTAAAACTAACACCCCTTGTCAAGGTGTTGATCAGAAATTCTCTGCAGTCTCTTTTCTTTGATCTTTTCATTTTAGAAACCACAGATACTTTTTGCCATTTCTTTATTTAGGCTTATGTCTAAATATTGAAACTCAAAACTGCTTTCCAATAATGTTGTATGGTAAGGAGTAATACTGAATTAATTCAACCAGTAAACTCGTCATTAAACAAATTTGTCCACTCACAAAGAAAGAAGACTTCTAGTGTAACACAAACACAAATGGTCAAAGATGGCACTAGAAAGGATGTTTTTAAAAAACCTGTCATCTCTGAGCCTCTTGCATCTACTGTTGTCCAGTCTGAGTATGGGCATAATCTATTCTAATATCCACATTTACCTTTTGTTTCAGCAGCTCTCTGGCTCTTGCACATGCAAAACATTTGAATTTCCTGTTGGCTCAGAGGTGAGATTTATAACATTTATTAAGGCTGCTTTTCACTGTGAGTTTACTGGGCAGAAAGCCTAAGAGGGCCTTTTTTTTAAGGGGGTTTAATTGCTTGAATTTACCAGAGGGGTGAACATTATGCTTTCTTTGCAGCACCACTATCCACTAAGATTGCCAGGTGTTGAATTTCCCTAGAGGTTCCCTATTTATTGAAGGAATTCATGAAATATCCATCTATCCAGAGCCAGAGCTCCTACCATCCCTTTCCCATTCATCGTCTTGATTTTGTTTCCTTCATGGCTGCTTTTGAATTTCTTGGTTGAGCCTGTTCATTTCTGCCTGTTCCTGTCTAAGTGTCCTCCCTCCTCTCTACTTGTGCATCTTGGGCCTTACAAATGGGCCAGACTTCCTGGGAACTGATTGTGCCTGAACGCCCTTGCTGGGCTGTGGCTGCTGGTGCAGAGGGGCAGTTCAGTGCTGGGAGTGCGCTGGTGCTCTCAGCAGGGTGGGAAGGGAGATCAACAGAGCGCAGGAAAGTCAGGACAAGTAGAGGGAAGGCTGAAGAGCAAAGTAGTATTTTCCAATGTTTAAAGTACAAATCTAGAAGTAGCCCTTTAAATCCATGAATGGTCTTCTCAACAGACGACAACCCTACTGTCAAGTGAGCCCAAGGAAGGCAGACCATAATTGTTAGCAAGCGTATTGTTAAGGGAATTTACTAATTTACTGATGGAGCAGCCGCTTCAGTTGAAGAATAAATTGGAGTATTTTGGCGCATTTCCTTTAAAAAGTCATCCACTTTTAAGTCTATGTATTAAAATTACAGAGTCTTAAATGGGGGTCTCCTTCGCTAAACAAAAGATATGCAAATTACATTTCAAGATTTATATTATGATAAAAACTGAAACACAAAAGAGGCATTATCTTGCAAAAATGTAAAAGTACGTTGCTTCATGAGTCTATAATGATATAATGTGATGTTGATGTAGTTAAAAATGTCAGAAGGGAGACAATGACCTTAAAAGTTTAAGGCAGACACATTAATATTGATTGATTTTTAAGAGATTAAACAGCAAGAATATATCTATACATAGACTGGATATTGGATTGTTTGAAAATTTGAGATGAGATACAGAACATTTCGGTCTTGTAATACTTTAGACTTAATAGCAAGAACATGCATTATAATGGAGCCATTTGTACTACAGGAAACCAGATGATGATTTGCCTTGACTTTATCAGACTATTTCTTGTAAAAACCAGTGGTGTTCAGCAAAGATAGAGGATCATTTCTGGTTTAAGCAAAAATGTTGGTCTGCCATAGATGTCAAAAAAGTCTTAATGTTGGTTTGTTGGCTTGTTTGTTTTTAGCCTTGTTCTGTATCTATGTAGATCTATATGGTGTGTTACAATTATTTTATATACACAGACATACACAGATTCCTAAAATACATTGAACACTGTAAAACCTCAACACCTTCTGGCCTTGAACTGAATAATGTGGCTGTGTATCAAATATCATGTCATTTTTTCCCTATTTTTTGTCAAACTGGAAGGAGGTTGTCAGTAACACTTCTTGGTTAAGTAAGTTTAGGCTCATACTTATATCCATACTTATGCCAGCAAAGTCATAAGGAAATGTGCTTCTCAGTGATGAGGAGGGTGCTAAACATTGTGATATTTATTATTCCCCTGAGGCATTTTATTTTATAATCTCCAGTTGATGGAAGTTTCATCTCACAGATAAGCTGAACTCTTAATAAAGCTTCCATTGGCCAGAGAAATGAGGATGTTGGTCATAGTTGGCCCTTCAGACTTTTAGGAACCAGGCCACAGATGCCTTGGACTTGGAATTCAACTTGCAAGAGAGAACAAATCTGACCAGGAGGAGATGGGCCATCTTGCTGAGAGGAGATCCTGAAGCACTGTACAAGCTGGAGATTTTCATTTAGAATCAGACCTCACAAGACATGAGGCAGATAAATATAAGGTGTAGACCACATTTTTATAAAGATTTTTTTAAATATCACTTTTGAATAAATCATTAGTCTTTTACTTTTTTCTCTGCAGATATTAAGTGACTGAAAATCAGTATTTGAAGGAAAGAGAACGGCTGGGAATCTGGAGTTTAGCATAGACATTTTGCATAATAGGGAATTCTTGTTTTCCAAGAAGCAAAGACAAGAAAAATTATCATGTGGCTACTTTGCCTCCAGATGTAATTTTTTAAAATAGAAAATGGTGGATTCTTTTTGGGAGAACTATCAAACAAAAAAGTGTCTGGATGTCATAGCTGCATCCTGTAAATGTCTCTTAGTTTCACCAATGCTAAAACCTGTTTTGACCTTCCAGTAAAAGAAAATAGCTCAAATGGCTTGTTTAATATACCAGAGAAAGCACAGTGTCTCCAAAGGGCCTGGCCTAAGTGAGCACCCAGAATCTCAGAAAGCCAAGAAATTTGAAGGCAGCCAGACTTGATTTAATTATTTTTTACTACAAGTCTCATTTCAGAGAATGATTAACGGGAGAAGAGACATAAATGGCAAAGTCTTGATCAAAGAAGCTGCTGTCAGGGTACCATCTAGATAAATTAGGAAAAGAATGCTCAGGTTTCTGTGAAAGAAGACTAATGACATCAAGTCAAGATGAAATAGAAAGGAGCAGCATTGCAGGCTGGAAGTCATAAAAGACTAGCATGCCCTGACAAGAGGCCCTGAGAAATTTCCCGAACTGGAAAGTAATTGGAATTGGAAAGGAATTACTTTCTGTAAGTGCTGGGTCTTGAAGTTACACAGGACTGAAGATGACCCAGGCACCAAACTTGCTTTTTGGAACCTGTCAAGACAAGTGAAGAAATCTGGAAGCATTGGAAGCAGCAGCTGTTAGTGTCAGCTCTACACACTGCAGGTGTTCTGCATCTTATGTGCTCACTCAACTCAACTAGGATCAGTCCCTTCACTTAAAATGGTCCCACCTGGAGGCAAGCATACAGTGGATAAAAGGAGACTGTGAAACTAACAGCCAGTAAGCATTTGTGTAATTTAGAGAACTTGTTTACAGGAATGGCAGTCTCCTGGAGAGAGCAGTGGCCCTAGCTGAAATCGAGGGAAAGCTTTACAAGTGATCTTAATGTGCTTGTGTGAAGAGAGGCATCTCAGAAGGTAGGATTTGTCTTTTGGTATATACATATAAACATAAAGAATTTCAAAAAAGTAAATTAAAAAAAAATCCAAACCTCTTTCAGTGGTCAGAGGTGTACTCTTGGAAATCCAATGTTTAAATAAAAATAAGATGACCTATTTCTCAGGGAACATTGAATTGTTATTTAAGTATTGACTTAGTTTTCTAACACTAGTAGTCCTGTCTAGAGGAACAGATCTTCCATTAGAAGCCTCCTTGCCTCAGATTTAGATTACAATATAGAGTAGCATTTCTGCAGACAAGCACTTAGTGTGATCAGTGCTAAAACTGTGTGAGATTAGCTAATGTACTTTTCTGTGATGTGCAAAGTGAATGCCAGGACGCACCATTGTACCTGACTGCAGCAGCATGAAGTTACGCTTCAGCAGCATTCCATCGGAACGTGGGATTTTGAAGGCAGGCAAGCAGTCTCTGGGGTGTTGCCCGTCAGCAAGAAATGGTTTTTAAAAGTAGGAAATAAAGGAAGAGTCTGAACTGATGTTTAGAACAAATAAATGGGAGCAGTAAAACTTTCAGTGGTAGTATTACATGCCGTCATAGAACAATAGCTAAATGAAGCATGTATTTAAAATTTGGTGAGAAGCTTTTGTACATTTTAGTTCTGTTTGGCTCAGTGGGTGTGCTGCACTTTAGACTTCAGTCTCCAGGGCTGTCAATCCAACAACTTTCACAAGCACTATATTCACTTAAAAGCTGAAAGAGAAAAATAGAAGGGGATGATGCTAATAGCACTTAGCACTTATATAGCCTTCCTTCCTGAAAGTACAGTACAAACATGAGGCAATTAACATGTACTTTGTCTTGGAGATGCAAATGTATCTCTAAACAATCTTTAAGCAAAGAGAATATAGACATCTAAAACCAACCTATGCCCAGCTGCATGTTTTCAAGCTTAAATATTGTGAAATGCTATTTATGGTATAACTTCTCCCTGTAGGTGATCAGTAAATCCAGCTTGTGGAAACCAACACAGTATATTTCAGCATGCAGGGCTCCTTCTTCATTGTGTAAAGAACTTAATGTAATAATTTCAGATTTTATTTTATAAAGTGTGTGATACAGGTAACCATCAGCAAGTTATACAAGGGGGTGTGTTATTTTAATAGTCAAAATATGGGAATAGGTTGCACAGGTGTACCAGTTATTCAAACTGCCAGGAGCCTCTGGAGCAATCCTGCTGTACCTGCTCCAGTATCTACCAACCTGGTGTTCACTACTCTATATCCCATAAAGTCTTGAACAGATAGTTACCCACCTAATCCGCTTACTAAGAAACTTCAAAGTCTTAAAAGGAAAGAAACAGAAAAGAGATGTTCAGCTGGCACTGAGAAAAATGAAATGCTTTTGAGGATAAAAAGAGACAGGTAAAACTATAAGTCTCAGACTTAGTTTTTCTCTAAATTAGAAACAAAAATATCTGCAGCTGTGGTGTGTTTTCAGTTTACTTTTTTTTTCTGGTTAAAATAAAATTTCAGTGGTGTTTGCAAAGCTGGAAATCAACTTATAAGTCAATTTGATAATTAGAGTTCTTTTGAGCCCTCGAGCTACTACCAAAGACTATCAGCACAGATCAGGCAGGATGTGGAGCAAATCTGGTCAGGGAATTATCTGTTTCACTCTCCTCTTCATTCTTAGGCCATTATGATTTTAGGATGGCAAATCTGTCAAATTTGCAATTTCCTCCAGTAGTAGAGTTTTGGCAGAAGCTGGTGCTGGTGCTGTACTGTACTCATGCACAGTTAGGTAACCAGTGCATGCTTCATTTGAGAGAGGCACAGAAATCTTCACAAAGTTACTGCATTATAGTTTGTCTTTCAGTGCTGAGCTCAGCTGCTGAGAGCAGAGGAGGTGTAAAAAGACTTGTTAATAAAAGTCTGTTTAGGTTTCATTACTTTGAATAGCCTGATCAAGACAATACACCTTGCCAACCCTCTGAGAATTTCAGTCCTCTCTGGAAAAACTTTCTTTCCTGCACTGAATATCCTTCCCAGTGGAATGTTTATGCAATGCAAGCAGAACTCTCTTCTGCTGCCTTTGATTAACAGAGAGAGTGGAGACTGTCTTCTACTTGTAGAAGATGGGGGAGGAAGGATGAACAAAAGAGCCAGGGAGGTCTTGTTTCTCCTGCTCAGACACATCAAAGAAGCCTCCAGCACCACCTTCCAATTTTTTAGCTTTCTGTTTCCCTCCTATTTTAGAAAGGGGAACTCCTTTGAGTAGGGGAGGAGCAAAGTGGACTGGTGTGGAGGATAGAGATGTGGCAGTGTGGCAGATTGGTGTGGCAAAAATGCCAAAAGCATTGGGGAAGGTGTAACTCACTGATTGACCCATGAGATGGGCAATTATGGGTTAGTTGTGCTCAGCTCAGAGCTGGGGCTTGGGGAAGCCATGTCTTAGCAAGCTCCAGCCTGACTTCTGCATTGTGTCAAAAGCATCTTATTGGCTAGATCTGGAGAAGTGTCCTACCAAGGCTGACTAGAAGAGAGGTGCAGTGAACCACAAAGAGCTCTACCAAAATATTAATTTCTTCTTCTTCACAATGTTTCTGGCCTCTGAGCAGTGAAATAAAAGTGAGCATTTCTGAATGAAATCTGTAGCTATGGAAGTATATTTGTCTACATGACGACCCCTAGTCTTTAAACAATCTGAGGACTTCAGAGATGTTTTTCAGTTTGTTGTAGAAGAAAAATACCAACCTGTGGTAGACTTGGCATGTGGCATGGGCAGGCTTTTTCTCCCCCAGAAAATTAAACCTCCATTTTAATCACTGTGATTTTCTTTTGTTGTGGTCCTTTTAAAGTTCTGCAAGTTTTGCTTAGATATTTATGAAAGTTTTTAAAGACTTAACTCTTGATGAAAGCAGAAATAGCCTTGTAAGCATAAGTGCTACTGCTCCTGTCTCTATCAGCATACTCGCCTGAATACCCTGAATATATATATATATACAGATTTCAAAACCCAACAACTAATAAATGACAAGAAATGGGTGCTGGAAAGCTGAGTCAGTCTAGTTCAAAATATATTCCACTGTGTTACACTTTCACTATAAATTCAAAATAAATTACAAAGGTTAGTAAAATCCTATTTCAGTTTTTTTTTTACCTGTCCACTTGTATTTTCTAAATAAGTCTCAAATTTAAATGATTAATGACCTAGCTTAATTGAAAGGAAAATTATTCAGAGAAGAACACATTTAAAATAGCACATTTCCATATGCATACTTTACATTGTTACTGAGTGATAACCTAATACAGTTAATTAGTACCTTTCTCCCTAGTATAACTTATTTGTCATCAGGAGTAGGATTTAGCCCTTTTCATCTTGTCATGGCTTTTGGTGTTAAGTGCTTGCAGTACCTTGTCCCATCGGGAGATCCAGAAGGATGATGTTTCATTTATTCCAGCATTGCAATTTTTTCTGTAGAGTTACTTAACAAAAACATTTTTTTACATGGAGTGGTTAGTGATGTAGTCATTGAAGTCAATATGACTTTCACAATTGATGTCAATGAGAAGAGGACTGTTGACTGTGACTGTGTCACCCCAGTAAAAGATGAACACTGTGCCCTTTTAAGTAATATATCACACCCATATTTTAAGGACATCACTTGTAAAAAATGCTCTGGAAAAGAAGGGAAGAATGATGTGCCTGTTATTGCAAAACTTACCTTCTGAATTCTGTTTCTAGTTGCAAGAGAAAATACAAAATATAAGGTTTGTGCTTTATTAGTATTTATTTAAACTCTCTTCTGATACATTGCCTTTCTGATGCTACTTGGTGTTCTCCTGCACTATTTCCCAGCATTATAGCTAATGTCCTGCTCTGAAAATTATCCATTAAAATTTTATCAATTTTGTGTTTTGGTGAGACAGTATGAGGAAATGCCATTGGAAAATTAGATTCCTCTTTGACATCGGGCGCCCAGTCAGCAATCCAATCCCATGTGTTTCTACTGAGACATTAGGATTTGATATAATTTTGGGCAGAAAACATTTTAAAATGAAACAATTGAATTTTCTGGATGGTCTTGGGGACCACTTAGCTTAAGAGAATACACTTCCAAATCAAAAGGCTTTCAATCATTCTAAATATTATTTGGATGATATTTGCTTTATGTGTAGTAGCAGTTTGAATTTGTATTGAATGTTTGACTGGCTCGTGCTCACATAGATGATGTATGAAATTATTATTTCATATTTTTCTGGTGTTTGCATTGCAAGTGACATCTGGCTGACAGGAACTTGGAGAAATGGGATACAAAGCGAATGCTGCAGTTACCACAGTATCATATTTATCAAAAGGCTTGAGGTTGGTCTGTCTTTGTTTCACATGTGAAACTAACAGCAATGAAAAAAAAAAGCTCCTTTTTTTTATTTAACTGAGTTGCTTAGAAAATGAAGATAGATGAAGAAAAAACATTAATTGTATTCTGTATTCATTTAATTTATGTAGACAAATATGTATGCTGGCTGAAAGACAGTTCTCAACTTGTATGGAGGGGTTGGTTTTGTCGCTATTATACCTTTAGATTATGGCTAATATTATATATAATTCATACACTCTATATCACAGAGATAGGGAAGTCTGGAACAAGCTACTATAGCAGACTGGCACAGTTCTTTTTAAAATTTGTGTTCAGCGGCACAAATCTAAAGATAGGTTAATTATAATTGCATTATGTCTTTGAAATGTACCGGTTGAAATCCTGTCTTTAACCAAACTCTTACGCCAACACTTTTTCATTAAGCTCATATGTCACTTGTCCAATGGTAAGTTTGAATTAGTAAATTCTTGACTAGAATACAGGTTTTAAAAATTATTTTACAGTTTAAAATGTGATATGAAAATTTACAGTGCTTTAGAAATACAAGTCCAGCCTTTAAAAAGGCTTTTTTCTAGTGTATGCATTTTGTGAGGAAGCTCTGCTGGTGTGCTACAGGACAAAACCAAAACTGATACAGTGACATGTCCAGTTTCTGGCCACACCCTGGCTTCTTCCCTGGCTAGAAGTGTTTTTTGGACACTTTTAGTCACTACCTTGCTATCTTTTGTGCTTGTTGGTTATAATGACTGTGGAATCTGTGTGAAGAAAATGGGGGAATTTGTAATGGTTGGGTTGTTTCCTAACCATCCTGGGGGCTGTTCCATTATATGCATGTATAGTTCAGAAGAGAAAAGCAAGAAGAAGTTGTACAGAGATAGTGAGGTGGGTAGAACAGTCTAGGAGGGGAAAAGTCTGCCCGAGAGAGACAGAGAGACGGCAGACCAAGTAATCAAAAAATAATTGCATCTGTACTGCTGTCAAGTGATTTTCTGATCTATGAAGTTAACAAGCTGAGAGTACTCAGCATCTTCCAGAACTTAGACCTTTGCTTTTAAACAAATAGAAGATCCTGCTGTGTGGTCCAATTCACAGGAAGCAAGAACTAACAGTTGTTTTTCTTTAGGTCTGCAATTGCAAGGTCAAGTTGGGAAAATTTAAAAAACCCCAACAAAAACAAGTGAAACAAGATATGAAAAACTGAACTGAGGGCGAGAAATACAAAGCAACACATTTCCAAATTGTTCACAGAGGAAAATTTTATTCCTGTAAGTGAACCTTAAGAAGAGCCTATCTTATTTACTGATGACATAGGGCATTTGCCTGTCCTCCTTTGTTAGACATTGGCAGTGTGAATACCTTCACTCTATTCTTCTTTCTGCTTTTGCAAACATTTCCAGTCAATGAAGACTGGACTTATCCATTGCCATACTTGCCTTTCCTCTTTTTTTTGTCAGACAACTGAGCAAAGATCACTGAGATGTTGATCACTTCAGACCAGCAGAGTATCAATTAGAGCATTAAGAGCAGTAAGTGTTCTGAGTTTACAATGAGACACAACTGAGCAGAAAACCAAAGAGCTGATACTGCAGCACAGACTTAGCTTGGTTTCCTGAGCATTGCATAGTAATTCTTTTCAGCAATTTGTGAACCATGCAAATGCTATGTATGATTCACTGGAATATGCTTTGCAATTTTAGATGAAGCTCACAAATAATTTACCTTGTACTAGTTTAGGATATCATGACAAAGAACTTGTCATGAGGAAACACTGGGTATCTTGCCACTTAAAAAACAAGAACAAGGAGTGGGTACTCTTGGAGCCTTTCTGAATGGTTACTATTCACTGTGATTTGTATGTGCTTGGATGGTTTGTTGTAGATGGATTATTATAAAACACAGTCTGCTTACCCGTTTTCCATATTGTCATTTACTCTTTTTGAACATGACATCTTTTCTTAGGTTCCTTTAGAGCTCAAAAGATCTGGCATCAATCATTCCCTAAAGCAATGAATGTATCCAGGCTCTCCTTGTAGGAGAGCTGGACTGGCTGAGCCAGACCCCATATCTGAAATTTTTATGCAGCGTGTCTTTACTTTCTATCAGAATGATTCATATGCAGAGATATACAAGGTATTTTGAATGTCATTTAAATAAGTTTGCAAGTGCTACTGCTTCCTTTTGAGCTAAAGTCACAGAAATCTTCAGTTTATTTTTTTTCCACTTTTATTCAGCTCTGTGTTGTATTGTTACATAGTACTTCTGTCTCTACTTTGTGACGTACGAAACAAAGCTGTTCTAGTTTCTTAGCCAGTGTTATTTATGCTCTGTGCTGATGTATGTTATGCTTTTACCAGTCTACTTCTCTGTCTACCCAGCCACACACTCAGATTTTATCACCTTCTTGTTAGGATTGCTGGACTTCCTGTATGCCAACACAAACAAAGAGCAAGGAAATAAGTGGTTAAGTCATTCAACACCCCATTTACACTACTCTCCTCAACAATCTTTCTCAATCCCAACTACCTCACTACCAATGACCACAGTCCACAGGCTTCCAACTTCACCCTGATTACCTTGTTTTACCTTCTGTTTACTATTCAAGACATAGTTTCTTTTTTCTGCTTCATGATTTTACACTTTCTATCTTGAATATTTGTACCCCAAATTAAGACATCATTATTAATTAAAAATTAAGAAAATCTGTAGTTCATAATTGTTTGCAATGTTGCAGGATTAAGAGCCAAGGGTCTGGGAAACACTTCATTCATTGCATGCTTTACTATTGCCCTTTGTGTGCTGAGTAGTAAAGCCATGCTTCTTAATAGTTTGCATTTCCAGTCTGTTTCGCAGAACAAGAGTAGGTCAGACTTCCTCTTTTGCTCTTTTGAACCTTTCTCAACCTGTGGGGTAAACCAGACTGGTCAAAGGTCTGATCCTTTTGAAAGTGGAATCTTGGCACTTCTGTGGGGGTGAAGATGAAATGAATGAATGACACTCAATATAAACAGTCTTTGCTTTTCAAGAGAAGAGTAGTAGCACCTACATATACTACAGGAACTGAGTTCTCTAGGTCATGATAATGTCAGCTGAAGTACTTGAAAGTGAATTTTGAGGCAATTTTAAGGAGTGATTTGTATATATAAAAAGAGCCAGAGAAAAAGTACTCACTTTTTTTAAATGACTAAAACTAGTATTAGCTGTGATAGACTGATGAACTGCCTGAAACATTTCAATACAATAGAAAGCTGAATATATTTTTATTTGGCAGAAGGCAATAGGAAGGGGGAAAAAAGCATATGCACATAAACCATGAACCTGAGATTTTTCCCTCGTCCTGTTTCTTACCCATCATATTCCTAGTTCTTACATCTGGAAGAAACTTTGGATAAACAGCAGTCCTGAGGTAATATACCATAATGGCAAAAGCATGCTGAAGCGGGTGGAGTGGAAAAGAAAGGGGAGAGTCTGTGTTGATAAATAAAGTAATTTTCCTTCAGCTTACCTTCACAAAGTTTCTGGGTAGTTTAGAAGAGTGTTGTAGAAAAGAATGTTGCCTGCTTGAAACATTGCTTTCCCTAGAGGCTACACAGTAGTGTATTGGAAGATACTTGTCCTTCTAGATGAGAAGAATTTCAATTCTTGACCATGGGTATCTTTGGCTGGACTAAACAGGAAGTGTGGAAAGACTTCAGAGAGCCATTTTAACCCTCTGTTACAGCTAAATGCTGTTCTGACACATCTGAAGATCTTGCTGGTGACTCATTTTGGCCTAATTTGTTTAACATTTTGGTAGACTATTTGCTTTTTCTCCTCTCTCTATTAGCTTTGAACAGTTGGTGTTGAATTTTTGTGCTTTTTTAAATTCTTTTTTTCCATACCAAAAAAATATAGACTTTATTTATAGATTTTTGTCTAGAATACACAAATCCTGTCTACTCTGCAGATAATTAAATGGTGCTCAAAACAGAAAAACCGTGTGGAAAGTTGTTGTAATGATGGTAATAGCTGTGAATTCCAGTGATACTCTTAGTGATGGAGAAAATAGTGAGTGTGTGATCCCCCTGTAGGGATGTTGGTGTCTGTTCCCTGCGTGTGGACTAAACCTTTACCATACAGATGAAATTTCACTCAACGCTCACCTGAACAGCCCTTTAATAACAGCTATTCTGAAGTCTAATATCCTTTAAAAAATTTTCAGCATCCATGAAGTTGAGTTTGGCTCAGATAGTAGAAACCTCAACACCTCAGAAACACAGTGATCCCGTTTCGTATCTAAAATAAAATGGATTTAGATTGTTATACCCTAGCCATATCCATGGGGTTGGAGACTGCTGAATTCACAGGAGAATGCCTGTCTGCTTTCCATCTGAAAAATAAGGCTCTCTTTCTACCAGTAAAGATTTCAATAGAATATATTTTTAAAATAATCTTTCCTTGATCAGCAGACTACAGTATTTTATCATTTTGCAGGCTTTCTTTCCTTTATGGGGAATACTTCACCAAATTGCATTTAATATCTATTGACTTGGATTTTTAAAAGATCAAATGGCTTTCATATCTAATGATGTTGTTTTTCATAATTTATTTCTTCCAAATTTATACCACTGCATACTTAGAACTTGATTTCTGTTCTCTCATCCTATCTGAAAACATGATCCTGACAGGAGTCCTGCCTTATGAAAGGACTTTGTGGGAGTAACTATTACGCCCATCTTTTCTTGAAGGAGGCATTTCTATTACATTTCTACTCTTCCAGGAGCTCTTTCCAGATACCCAATCTTTTGTTGTTTACTTTCAGCATCTCAGTTTTCAGAACTGCTCTGATTAGATGATGTGTTGGGTTTTTTGCTTAGTTGAGCTTTTACTTTTGCATCTGTTAGCACATTCTTACCCTGTCCCACCTGCTCTTTGGCTCCCTTGGCTCTTTGTCAGAGTAAATGTCAACGTTGAAATTTCAAAACATCGAAGTAAATAACGCAACCCATAATTCTGCTACTTTGTTAAAGGGCCAGCTTCCCAAAGAAGAAAAATTATATTTTGCAAAGTTATGGAAACAACAATGAGCAAATCATAAGAGGTGTTGCTCATATTGTTATTCTGTTCTGTTTCTTACACTGTGAAGGTGACTATTATGTGAGACTTCAGTCTAGAGGTGTGACTGTTTATTTTTGAAGATGCCCAGAGTACTCAAGCTACAACTACTCTGAAAATAAATACACTATGCATTAACATTCGAATATTCCTGTCCAGAATGATTTTCTGTGTCGATACAGGCATTTTCTCATCTATGCTATACGTAGCTAGTATGGAATAGAAAATAAAATATGAAAAATCACCTAGAAGGGAAAGGCAGACTTTTTTTAAAAACTGTACTGAATAAAAGTTGGAGAAGCCATTGCTTGTTGTGTAACTTGTGGATAGATATGTTTCCAGTCAGGGTGGCTGGTGCATATACTTTTTTTGCACATTAACAACTTCAGTTTTATAACTGTTTGCATAGACATTGTGAGAGCAATTAGTAGACTATATGCAAATGCATGGTATAGGTGTTTTGGCAGACTTTACAAACTTGAGTTTGCAGTAGTATTAGGCATTGGATCCCAATATGCGTGTGTCCAGTCACAGTTAATACAAGCTGCAATATTTTGTTGTGAACAGACTTCATTGGTAGTTACAACACTCAGGCATGAATGCTCCTGTAGGGGCACATCTGCCCTGTTAGCTGTTTGCAAAAGTTTTAATAATATTAATCTCACTCGAAACTCTATGCATAAACAAGAACCTTCTCTAGATATTTTAGTTAATTTTCTTCAGACTTCAGAAGTGATCTGTTCTATTCAGATGCACATTTTATCTTTGTTGCTGTTATGTTGTTGGTTAACTATTATGTTGTTGGTTATTAGGTTGGTGTTTCTGAGCAGCAATTTGCATTATGATGCTTCAGTCCATAGAGTTCAGATGAACTTCTTTCTTACATTTAATTTTTTAATTTTAATATTTTGTTCCCCTTTCACTTTGCAGTCTATTTTTAGCACTATACAATAAAACAAATTTTGTGTTTCTACATGCACACATATGTATGTGTGTGTATATATATATACATATATATATACTGTAGCTTGGGTTTGGGGGTGATGTGCTTTTGAACGAAAATCTCAAGCCCTCTATTTGCCTGTACAATAGGAATAAGGAAGTTCCAGTATACTTTTTCTCTTGCTGTCTTTCAATGGCTCTCACTTTAGGTCTGGGTATAAATATGTATCTATCTCTAAGGTAGCTGTACCACAACAATTTTTACATTCACTTGTAAATAAAGCTGAATTCTAACTGCTACCATTTTATCTGAGAAGTAATGAAATTTCTGCCTAGACTGCAGGCACTAACCTAGAAAGATAAACAGAGAGCACATGTTTTGTGCTTGTGAATTATTGTTTGTGGTTTGCTTTGATAATTTTGGCCTTCATATAGAGCTAGTTACTTGTAGACAACTGGCAATTACTATTGAGACTGTGGGTATAATCCATTAATATCCCCTAATTTAATGCAACCATCCAAATCAAACATTCTTCTGTTTTTAAAAAAGCCTGCAGGTAATGAAAGCTTCAGAACATTCATATGTGTAGTGTTACAGTAGAAAAGTCTAAAGTCTGCATTCAAAGACCTGGTAAAGTCCCAAGCTCATATTAATGCAACTTCAAGCTTCTAAGAGAATATTTTGACTGTTTGCCATTAGCCCTGTTGCTTATGGAAAAGCAAGTAACTAAACTGGTGCCTGCTGGCCTTGAATACCTCTTTTTAGGGGAG
Organism: Camarhynchus parvulus; assembly: GCF_901933205.1. NCBI lineage: Eukaryota > Metazoa > Chordata > Aves > Passeriformes > Thraupidae > Camarhynchus > Camarhynchus parvulus. The sequence goes on along the minus strand of NC_044578.1, from coordinate 15,087,402 downwards.
GTCAAAACTTGAGCCAAAGAAAATGGAGGGACCCACCCCAGTGACCATGCCTAATGACATTACCAGATGTATCTAGAGAACAGGAAACTACAGGAAACTGTGATGTTCTACAAATATTCAGCCTGTGGAAAATGGTGGTATGTGTGGGAAGACTTTCTTATGTCCAGGCATTTCTGATTAATCTGAGATTAAATGCTAGGTTTTCCAAATGAGGAAACAGCTCTATTCATTCCCAATTTGGAAGACTTTATCCTGTTAGACCTGGAGAATATTGAGTATGGATTTCTTGTGTTATATCAAAAAATAGGACAGTACTTCAGTGAAAATGTAAAACACTATTCTTTCATTAGTTCATATTAGTTTCATTAATCCATATAACAGAATGTAAGAAAACTCATCAGCAAATTACCTCTAAATTGGTAAATAGATAAAAAGGGATTCTCAAATGCATTTTTCTTACCTGGATGTTAGAGTCCTATAGAACTAGCCTGTAAGGTGTCTTCCAGTGTCACCAAATCTCTTTTGCTCTCTCACACAGAGAGGTCAGTTTAAAATGAACTGAGGAGTCGAAACAGTTTTGTTCTTCTCTCTGCTTTTAATTGCTTCTTTTTGCAGTCAGTCTGTTAATAATCAGGTTGTGTTGTTTATTATTTCTGAACCTTAGTTGACTTAGCCTGTATATAAACATTGTCTCCTTTTGGTATTGGTGCATCACATTGCTGAAGAAGGAGATCACATTGCTATGTGCGGAAGCAATGTGGAAGATGTCACTTTTGTATTTTTCCAGTCTTAATGTTGTCTTCAATGAGATGGAAAAATCACTAATAAATATAAATTTGATAACCTTCAGAAAACCTTTTGCTGAACAGTCTTGATTTCTGATTTGTACTAGTTTAAGTCATTCCATTTGCATATGAAAACAATCTCTCTCTTCCCCCATCTGTTATATTATTGATTTACATCTTTCAGGTAGTTATCTGCAATGATGCACACAAACATTCATAGTTTAATACTGTCATTTTGAGCTGATTTCCTATACTCTATTGAACATAAACCATGAAAAATTTAGGATACATTTCACCTTCTTTTAAAAGTTTATTACAAACTTTGGAAGCCAATTGTAAGTGTTTTACAATAGTGGATATCTTTACACTCTTTTTTGGTGCTCCATATTTTTGTGACACTTGATAAATACTACTCTATAGACCAATAAATAGTAATTTTGAACTAGCCTAGACCTTGATTGCTTTGTTTAGGTAACTCTGTGTGTGTAATCATGCGCACAGACTTTGAGTCATATCCTGCCAGTTACTGTCAGATGACAGTAACTAAAAATACTTCTTCCCAGTGGCTGGCTACAAGGAGAATCAGGGTAGTTCTAGCACACTCCCCCTGGCTGGGAGGTGCTGTCATAGGTGGTGATAAACACACCTTCATGGTATCCTCAGCAGCTGAACCAAATATTGACCTGTAGAACTTGGACGGCCTTTGGAAGCCAATGATACACTGGAAATAAACTGAGAGTAGCGCCTGTGCTTTAAGATGCCTCCTAAGTCATCTCACTGATAGGGTGACCTCAAATTAGTAAGTATTAGGTCCTCCTTCAAAACTTCGGTACTATGTGCCAATGGAACTCAAGTTACATGCAAAAGTGGAGTTACAGCTCCAGCTGATACAGCAAAGACAAAACCCGGTATGAGTTTGAATAGATATTTTTCTCTAGTAAAAGGTATATACTCTGAAAAACATGTTCCCTGGCAATGATCACTATCAGACAACCAAGTCAATATAGCTGAAGTCTAGCTTGCCTGTCTGTTCATCTGTGAAAACAGCCCCTTCTCTCTGTTGATGAGTGAAATAGTGAATGCCCCTTAAATACAGTACAGGGCACTGAAATGCACCAGCCTCACTTCCTAGGTACACAGTTCCTCTCACAGCTCTGAGGAGCTTCATCTTGGCAATGCTTCTGGACTCCATTACATCCAAAGCTAGTCAGCCAACAGTTTGGGAGGACTTAAAATAACACTAACAAAAATTAAGAAATTGAAATGATGACTGCTCTGTGTGAGAAAAGAGTAAAAAGAAATATGAATAAGCTGGCTGGCTGATGTATTCTGGCTGTTTATCTGAGGAAGCCTCACGGTAGTGACGTCTGTTAGACATGACTTTCTATAGTCAGGAAAGGACACTCTTTTAAACTCTTGGCTGTAAAATTGGGCTAGCTTTGGTCCTCAGCACAGCAGAAGTACTCAGGTGACTTAAAGCTGGGCAGATCACAAAGCTGAGCTTTCATTTTATTGCACCGATAACCTGATGAAGGCTTGAGGTCCTAGGGTTGCATCCCCCCTAAGTCCTTGCATTTGCAATTGGAACGTCTAATGAGAATATGAGGAAATCCTGCCATCACACTCTGTAGTGCAGAACATCAGAGGACCTTATTTCATTGTAGTGTCATTAGCTCATGAGGAACTTCAGGAAAAAGGTCTCTAAAAGACTAGTCTTTAAAGGATTTAACCCATTCAGTAGTACTGAAGGACAACTTCATCTGTAAATGAACATCCCATTATTAAAGAATGGAAGGATTACTGTTCCCACACAGACCTAACAGCATATTTTGTATCTTTTTATACCTCCAGAAGAGCAAGTATTTATCAATTTCTTGATCAGAAACTCCTAAGTGTTTTAACAGCAGGGGAAACTGAGCTTGGAAATACAACAGTTTTCCCCATGTTGTAGCAAGGGAGGGTGGGGGTTAGATCTGAAAATAGGATGGCCACACTTGATGCTAGAGGGTAAGAATATTTTACACTTTCTCTTTGGGAACAGTGGAAGTCCTATTAAAATGAGTTGTTTCAAATTTAGACTGAATGAAGCACTTCAGAATTTACTATGAGGAGCAATCCAGCATTGGCAAGAGAATGAACATAGTGACCTAATACTGCAAAGACTGTCTATCTCTGTTTCCTGTAGATCTGTTAGATGTCTGACTTAGGATTTGATTCCAATGTGACCACCAAGCAAACAGAATAAGGAAAGTTTTCTTGCTCTTGGTGTGAGTGTAATATTCCCACATTTCTTTATGGCAGTCCTAATCTAAATGATCTGCAACCCTTGAGCACAAAGACTTCAGGTTTAGCTGGGGCAGGTTGCAAACTGCTAAGCCCTGCTAAACATCTTCATAGCTGAAAAAGGCACAGGGTTCTTAAGCTTTTATTTGAATAGGCTGTAGCTATTATTAAAATAACCTTCAAGTATTGGCTCAAAATCCCTTCACACTTTGCTAAAATTGTCCTGAAATTTCTGTCATTCTCACTAGTATGTTTCATTTTCTTTTCTGCATGCTGTACTTAGCATTGTGAGTATTTTTCCCTCTTTTACCTTCTGTATATTAAAAAAATGTTGGTGCCATTTTCCTAAAACAAATAAGTAAAGTGAAATTTTCCCTGTGATAATTTCCTCTGGTCTTATTAAAAAGCACATTGTGTCTAAAGCTGCCTCTTGTCTATTGTAGTTCAAATGACAAGTCCGAATTAGGTGCTTTAAAAGTTTGCAATTACAAATGGAAATATCTTTAACTATTTATAATCATCTTTGTTTAAATTGTCCTTACACAGAGAAGCAAGGTAAGTGACGTGCTGAAATGCATAGAAAACAGGATCTTTCTAAAAAGTCAGTGGTTTTGTGAAACAGACATCTTCTTATCAATGTCTGAGGAAGTCTTATTTTTATTTGGTTTTGGTTTTACCATCAGCATATGAAATATTTACGTGTTAGGCAGTATCAGGAATACCCATTTTCCATAATGTTGTACAAGCCCAACCCATCAATGTGCTGGTTAATTAAGTGTGACCTAAACCAACTTGACTTGAGCTCCGCATTAAATGCACAAAACCCATTTGAGCTGACCAGCAGCAGAAGTGGTACTCAGAGAAATTGAAAAGGATTTCTCCCAAATGCTTTCTACTTACTTACAGCACTCAAGTAATGGCTGAAGATTAGCATATGACATGACAGATTACATTAAGTCATGTCTTTCCAGTGCTTTATGACAGCACTATCACATTAGCTTCTTAGCACTGGCACATCGAGGCATGCAAATGTTTTCAGACCCTCTTATTCAAATCTACAAGCTGACATGGCAGCCTTGATATGATTATTAGTCATTTGAGAGACTTTAATTCACGTCATCAGATAACAGGTTCTGCTAAAAGGTTAGAGAAACTGTCTGCTTTCAATGAAGCCTCAAAAAAGACCCTCAAAAACCTCCCTGCTCACAGAGAGCCTGATTTGACTTTATTGACAAGATCCCCCTAAGAGTGAACTTGACTTGAATAAGTAAGCAGGCATCTAGAGTAAAAAAACCACTGAATTCATTTAAAAATTAGACTGAACTAGGTTGAATTCCTATATTTCTGCTTCCCATTTTCTTTCTGATTGTATTGTAGTTTTAAAGACAAGGTGCTGTGTCTGGAAGATGTTTTCAGCATATGGTGTTGAGTGAGGAAAAGTGGGGCACAAAGACTGGTCCAATACTGTAGTGGCAGACTCTCATACTGAGTGGGAGGTCACTGCTGCTTATTTCAAAGGTTAACTGATGGTATCTTGTCATAAGGGTCTGTTTGCACTCTTTTAGTCTGCATCTATTAACATGACTTCATATTCAGATACTGTTTCATGTAAAATCATTCTGCTTTTGCCTTCTAATGAAAATACCTTGTAAATTAGCCACCCATGGTCAGTGGCAGTAGGAATAAGGTAAGAAATTATGTTCTTCTTGAGCAAGTAAAAAGGAGAGGAAGCCTTTATCATTAAAAAGATAATTTGGTGCTAGAGCAGGGATTTCTCTTTGCAGAAGATGTGGGGAAATGGTGCTGTTCCCAGCCAGTATTCCTCAGACCAAAGATACATGTCACAAAATTGAAAAAAAAAATCTGAGTTCTTAAAATCCCTTGTCATTAGTGTCAGGATGGCCTCTGTATCAGTAGAGTTTATGCTAATATATTACTGCCCAGACTACAACTGACTTCCAGAAAGCTTCTGGTGGCTTTATACCTGGAACTCAGTGCAAGCTTTTTTTACCTCATTCCTTATTGTTGACTAAGGAAGAAGCTGAAATTTGCTTGTGGACTTTGTGAAGCACCTAGTTTAGAGATCACTTTTCTTATGCCTCAGACTTTGTCTAGAGCCTTGATTGGTTTGCCTGTTAGCAATATGCTAATTGGGAAAGCAGTAAACAACTCTATTTAGGTTCAGACACTGTGTATTTAGGCTAATTGTTGCTGTTGATTTCTGTGAAACTTTTTCTGTGAAAAGCCAGTTGAGAATCTCTAGTGTAGGACTCACACTAGTTATCAGGACATGCATAGATTGAGTTTGAGATGAGTGATTGCAGCTAATTCACCTTGGTGTAGAGGTCCTGGTTTGTATCATCTTTCACACTGCCTCTGAATGTCACCTCTGCAGCACACGTCCTCCAGGAACGCCGATTCTTCTCCTGCTGGATAGAAATGTGCCAGGTACAAACCAGCTTGCTGCTCTATGTCAGCTCACTAAATCCTCTCATCTTCATTTGCCTTTGCCACTCCTGCAGCTGTGGCCACAGTGGTCCTCTCAGATCCAATCGACCTGTTCTGCTTCTGTTTCCATATCTTCCAGCTCTTTTTCTGTCTGAGCAAAATCAATTGCTCTAAGTACTGCCACTCTAATCTGACCGTACTTCATCCCATTCCCTAGAGGTAAATTGACAGGATGAGCAGCAAGACAGTGGAACATCAGCTTCTTTGTTACTCTTTCTACTCTTTTTACCAAGAGCTTTTCTTGTCCTTAACCACAGCTATTCATCACAAGACTCCACTTCTGTGCTTCACCAGCACCAACCAAGCTTTTTTCTGTGTTTCCATCACTGATTCTCCATCTCCTCTCACATCCAGCTTAAAATGTATCTTTCAGCCTTGATTACCCTTGTTAATTTCTCTCTCATTGGATTTATGATCAAGTACTTTAACTTATTAATCATATAATGTCTTTGTAACTGCATAATGTAACTTAAACCATTATATTATATAACTGTCCACAGAATTTTGATTTGTATGAAGACTACTTACCATACAGCACAGTTACAGTGCTTTTTGAATGTTTTTTTCTCTGAAATGGTAACAAAATATCTTCCATTACATTGTTGTGTCATTGCTCATAAATTAATTTGCAAGACTAAAATGAAATATTTAGACTTCAGTCTTGCAAACTCTTCCACTTGAGTTCTCCCGCTAAGCTTGAAGAAGATTGAGAAGATTTAGGCCTGTTTGTGGGTCACTTCAGCAACTGGCAAAACAGGTGGATGAAAACAGAGGTTTTAGGGCCACACTCTCATGTGCACCTGTGAATCTTCCTACCTAGGGCAAGAGTAAAGGGATACAAAATTGTGATAAAAGACAGGACATAACTGTACCAATGGTTTTTCCTCATCATAGAATAAGTGTACAGGCTCCCTTAGCACAGGTTATCCTTGAAGTTGTAAACCAGATTAGGTAAAACAAATTAAGGAAAGGGTTAATGGGTTAATATCCATATATATATATATATATACATATATATGTCAATAGTATATATTAGGAAAGATAAAAATATATAACACCTGTGAATCCTTGCAGCACAAGCAAAATCAATCCCACAATTATTCTTGTGGGATGTGGCATGAACTAGCCTGGCTGAAGATGTTTCTTTTGATTCATCCACTGTTTCACTGGGCTGGGTACTTGCTCTGAAGAGGAAGTTCTGTACAACTTCTTCCTGCAGCTCTACTGGCAGCAGACACCTTAAGCAAACTTTGACTGCACCGTGTGGCACTGGGTGTTGAGATCCAGGACCACCATCCTCTCTGTTGCTGGATGTGTTGGTGCTGGCAAAAGCCTTGAGTCCTCAGCCTGGCACATTTCCAAACCCAGAATGGCTCCATCCTCCTTCATGGATTGATTTCAGCAGCAGAGGGAAGAAATGGGAAATGACTTTTAAACTGGAGGTTCCAGTTGTTGTCCTTCAGCTCCAGTTTGATGGGCGTTTAGTGCAGCTGCTGTCTGTATTAGGGCATGTGACCTGCTTGCATCTCCTCTGTAGATCTGTTACTGGTCCTCATTTGTGTCTTCTGAAACACTTAAAATAAGAGACTATGATTAGAGAAATACAAATTATTTTAAAATCCCTGCTGAGTCTCTGAATTTTTGCAGACAGTCCTGTACTTGCAGTTATTTCCATCTTGTAGTTTAATACAAGCTCAAAAATCCATACTGCTTTGCTCCCTTCTGCCTATTTCTTCTGCAACGTGTACATGTTGATCAATAAAGAATCTATCTCCCCCTTTTCATTACTTCTAGCCTCCCTGCTATACACATAGTCTCTTATACACAGGTTATGAACAATTCCACTGTCTCAAAATTATTTTAAATGTAATTTAGTCTAGAATGCAGTAGAGTGACAAATGCTGGTGAATTGAGAGCGTTTGTTCACCAGAGGCTGCAGTCTCTTGCGACAGCTAACTATGGCTCTGATCTTCATTTGCACTTTCCCAGTCCTGTAACAGATTGCATTACTCTCACCCTTTCTCTCTCTCTCACTGTTATTAATTCTTCACCTTTAAAAAGATTAATACCTTTCAAGAAATGGACTTGTGTGCTGATTCAACTGTTCTGACTGCTAATATATGGAGCCCACAGCACTGAGAACAGCAGTTTGATATCTACCACCTGATGGACCTTGATGTACAGCCACTGTTATCTTAAGTTTTCATGGTTTGTGAGGCTTAACACTTACTGTACTTGGGTGAAAAGGTGCTGTTAGTGGGAATGAAGGAATTGCTCTAAGAGTTAAGAGAGCTATGGGATAGTTTTAGATTAATCCTACCTGCCAGCTGTACATTTCAATGTTAAAAGGCTGACCCCAGTACCTGGTTTTCTTGTCAGCAAAAAAGCTTTCAGTGGCCTACTTGGGAATCAACACAAATATAAGGTGTGATTAAAGGGAAGGGCTGAGGTAAGTGGCTGAAATAGTAGGAATCACTTAAATTTCTTCTGTACCAGAACAGACTATGCTATTGACTTCACAAGGTATCAGCTCTTTCTCATTACATTGTACTGTTTCTGATATAGAAGTATATCAAGTTGTCTGCCACTGAAATCTTCTAAGTATGAATTTAATAAAAATCCTCTTCTTTAAAATCAGGCATTCAAATATCCATTAGCAATCTTTGCAATCATGAATGTAATATTATTCCTTATGCCTATATTTCAATAAAATAAGGTTTCTGTTTGAAACAATTTTGTACTGTTGCTATACTAATTTTAATTTAATTTTCTAATTATTTTATAATTCAAAGTTTAAAAAAATGCATCTAAAGTATGAAATGGGCAGCTGGCATTTCAGGAAACAGCTTACAGTCACAGGGCAGTTCCAGGTGCATTTTAAGGGAAGGTAAAATCCAGATTAATGCAATTTCCAGGTGATTATCTTCTCTCCTGTGGCATGTTCTATCTCTTTGCCATCCTGTTCTAGCTTTCTCTCAGTCTAGCTGTCCTTCACACATCAGTTCTAAGGCCTTGTGTAATTTAGGTCTTCCAACTCCATCCAGCAGATATGCACTGGTGCATTTTAACTAGCTGACCTTAATACCATGCGTATTTCTATACCAACTAGTCCCATGCTATATAATTGAGCTTTAAAGAGGCTTCTCTGAGTAAGTGGACTCACTGAGTGCTGAACAATTGTGGGTTATATGTTTCTGAAACAGAACTCCCTCAGATATTCCAACAAACATTTTACTCTGAAGTATAAACATACTACTTATTTCAGATTGCATCAGACTTATTTTAAACATGATCTTAATTAGCTGGTGAATGTGGTGCCTAAACTGCTATTTAACTGTCCCTTTAAAATACATTTTTAAATCCTAGGCTGTGTGTGACTGAATTTGATTTAGCACTTTGTCTTAAACCACAATTCAGTTTAAGGGAGCCAGTAATTGGGTTTTCCTCACAATGACAGAGGATCTCAGAATGAGGTTGCTTTGACAAATATTGTGGGCATTATATTCTTATGGTATGAAACTTTACTCTGTTGTCACTGAAGTCAAAGGTATCCATTGAAAAGTGGAAGGAGCCCCACAGCCAAGAGGGCTTTAAGACACACCTTAGCAGAAATAATTCCTTGGGCAGGTGGCATTGCCCAAAATACTCTTGACAAGTACAGCTGATTTAGAAAGGAGCTCGTACTTTTTCTTGGTGATGTAGTACAGCATATTTGATAAATGAGTGTGCCATTAGATGAAGCTGGTATGACCCACAGTTGAAACCAGCTACAGACTTTAAAATTAACCAGTATTGATATACTTCTAGAGAGAAAACACTGCTGTATTACAGCTTGGCATTCATCTTCTGTGTTTCCGTGAATGTATCAGTGTATGCATAGGTGCCCTCTGGAGTGTGTAATCACACACATGTACAGCTCCTAGACTGGTGGGCGGATAATATCTTGAGGCCAGTGGAGGGGATGCTTACCAGTACAAGGCACTTGTGTAAGCTTATACTTTGTATCTTCTAGTATCTCTTGGAAGCTCTTGTCTTCAGCGCTGCCTTGCCATGCTGCCTGGGTAGGAAAGATTTCACATGAAGTTACTATGTGATGGTAGGAACTGTGTACTGCTCTACATGAGTCCCTGTGCAGAAACACAGTAGAAAGTTTGTGTGAGACAGTCACATGTATTTTGTAGGGTATTCCATCTTTTGCTTCAGCTTTCTGTACCTATGAAGACAGCAGGCACAAATGGGCTCTTGATAAGGGCTCTTGTCTTCCTGCTGTGGTGAAGGACCCTGGGCAGCAGCTCAGGCGGTGAGGACACCTGGGTGTGACCATGGCAGCCTGTGCTTTGGCAGAATGTGTTTAATGGCACCTGATGGCCTATATTCTATCAGATAAACTGAAAATATTTTTTACGAAAGCAACACAGAAACCTCTTTCCTGGATTGTTTGGGGGGTTTTGTTCTTTCTGTAACAAACACTATTTAGTTTCTCTGCCATCTCTTATTTACTATATTAAGCCTTATTTGGATGTTTTTATGTAATAGGCATAAATGTAGTGTTTTAAAGGGAGAAGTGTTTGATAAAGAGAAAAAATCTTGTTTATTCTCAAGAATGTGTAGAAGTTGCATGGTTTAAAAAGTAGCTGGAATTCTGAGTGATGCTTCCTGATTGATGGCAATCTGTTAAAGCAGAAGGGGCAAATCTGCGGAAATCCTTATCACATAGTGCTAAAACTTTGCACAGGTTCAAAAATGATAGGGTAAGATCAGAGCTGGGGGAGTGGAATGCATCAAGGATTACTGTATACAACTCTAGTGCTAGTGTTCCTGATGGGGAAGTATTCTGGAGAAATGTTGCTATATGCTTACCTTCATTCATGTGTTTTTCAATGTCTCATGGACATTGTCAGAGTCAGGATACTTGACTAGATGGATCTTTTATCTGATAAAAATAATACTGCAAAAAGAAAGAAGCTTGAAGAAATAACCTTATTTTAATAAAATATATAATTACCTCTTTATTCTTGTTGTCAATACCAGTATATAGGCAAGATAGAGTCACTTATCTGCTAGGCTGTGTCTATTCACAAGGTTTTTGGAAAATCTAAATGATGATTCTATTAGAAATGTGACTTTCAGAATAATATGTGTTCAAGCCCTAATAAAGAAGGTATTGCTGGTATGGATGGATACATTGCTTTATTTCAGAAGCAACCATAAGCCAGAGAGCTATTAAACCTCTATTGTTGGATGATGGATAGGATTTTCTGCTAAATCTAAGCAGAAGGTAGTCAATGTGATCATCTAAAGACTGGGCCATTCAGTCACTTCTAGGGAACTTCTGGTTTAACTCCATCCCATTCTCTTCTGGGAAGATGAATTGGTTGAATTCTAAGGGAGAGCTACTGTAACCCCTGGTGAGGGGAAAAGAAATAAGTGTTAATCCCTTACTGCTCAGAGGAAGTCCTAAACACAGCTGTGCAACAGACCAAAAGGGCAGCTTATCAGTTAGGTGCAGCTCTTGATTAGATGTAGTTGTCCAAAGGAGACATGGATTGCTGTTCCCTTGCTTATGAGAGAAGATATCTCCCATGACCTTCAGCTATAGATTCTCATAATGTTTGTTGGCTCAGGGAACAACAGATTTTAGAGATCAAAACTCACAAGGAACTACCATGTGGCTGAATTTTTTTAAAGAAAAAGAGAGAGAAGACCTGATCTTTGGAAAGGCTGAAATAACTGAAATACACCACTAAATATTGTGGTGTATTTAGAGGCCACAGCAGAAGGGAACTCCTTTCTTCCCATTTTAGCAATTCCCAAGTGTTTAGTAGTAGTTCATTCACCTCATGATAAAAATGAGGAGATTTGAGGGTAGTACATTTTACAAGGCTTGTTAAACCTTGACAGAAAAGAAAAGTTGGCCTCTAGCACAGCATATTGTGAGATGGAAGAAACAAGACTGAGCTCCTTGGAGAGCAGAATCTCAAGGGTTTTACAGATACTAGGTCTTAGTCAAGAAGGACCATGGAGGGACAAAAAGAGATATTCTATGATAGCTACAAATGAGGTGTACTGGAAGGATGAACGTCTGAAGGACAAGCTGATGCCTGCAAGGACTGCCTAGAGGGCACAGTCAGTCAGCAGAGCTGATAGTAGATGCCTGCTGAGATAAAAAAATATGGAGAAAATCAGATAAAAGGCATAAAATCTGCTATGTAACAGTTAGCAGGTGTTATGCCTGTTTTTTTTAACAACAGGCAGACTTTAAACTGAGCTGGTTCTTACTGAGTTTTGTAATTTTTTTTTCTGATTGTTAGAAGTTTGCATTTGCACCTGCTAAATTGTAGCTGGATTCTAACTTCATAAATATTAGCATTCATCTTTCTGCTTCTTGTTCAGCTCCCGCTAGTCTGCATTTGCCTATGTGTAACCACAATACACTCACCAAAATATACTACCTCAAAAAGTGATTCAGACCAATAATTGTGCCCTGAGGCATATAGTTGAACATTCACCTCAGAAAAATGAACAATTCTAGTAGGTGAGCTTGTGTGTATCATATACAATCAATCCTTTTTAGAAGACTTAACGGACTTGGAAAAAACGTAGCCCTGCTTTGTTCAAACTCAGTGTATGTTTATAAAAGTATCTGACTAACAGTTCTGGTAGCTCCTTTAACATATCCATTCTGGAAGCAATGACAAAATTTTGGACAAAACGTAGTTGAATTCAATTCAATATATGCAAAGGAAAATAATTTGGAAAATTTAAAAAATATTTAGTCAACCCATTCCAATCATAAGTGTTGCAATTAGGTGAGTGATGTACGATATGTCAGAGAAACTTAACTAGCAATGCCGGTGGTTTTTCATAACTATGTTTATTTAGAGCAATTTGAGACTGAAGACAAACCTCTGTGTCAAGTCTTTAATGGATGGTTCTGTAGAAATTCTGTCTATTCACAATACAAGGTATATAGCATAATGCTCAAGCTAGAATTAAGGCTCTGTAGATTTAGAAAATGAAGTTTGACTGTAAATATTATGATAGTTTTATACTTCTATTTTGTAGGAACTCTAACTTGCCAATCCATTCTGTACATGGATCTGTACCCATAGCTTTAATTCACTTATAGAGTTGTTTCAAATACACATATGTACATACACATATATATATATGTATGTATGTATGTGCCAGTTCTGTATGTGGTTTTATACAATAGGTATCAAGGGGTTTTATGAGGGAAGTTAAGTATGATGATTGTCTCAACTTTGCAGGTGGGGAGCTTAAAGTAAGGAGGGCTTTGTAGACTTGCTGAAGACCTAAAAGTAATTCTCAAAACTGAGTGTTGGTTTTCTAAAAAGTTTTTGACAGCATAAGACGAACCATATTCTGCTGAGCATTTGTGCTTTGCTATCTCCAAAACTTTCTTAAAAGTGTGCTGTTACCCCAGAAAAAATAGTAACAGATTTTTAAGTGTTAGCTTGTTAAAGTTCAGCTGAGGGTTTTGCACCTGAAATTCGGGTGGAAGGCAAAACCCTGCTTTTTATGTGAAGATGATTATGTCAATCCATAGCAAAGAAGAGGCAACTGGCAATGAGAAAATAATAAAAACTATAAGTATTTTAAAATTCTTTACTTGTTGTAAATCTTAAGCAAAATTGAAGTCCTGCACTGGGTTTCCTTATGTGCTGAAAAATATCTCTAATGCCCAAGATACATACAGACCAAAGTGTATACATGCATACCTATAGATGCAAGTCTGTGTATGAAATTATACCCATGTACCTCCATGCACATGCTTTGTATTTTGTGGTTCATCCTTTTCTTTCCTCTCATTAAGGCAAATCGTAATCCACACTTTCACCTTCATTTCTTGGGTTTCAGTCTTAAAGCAACATTTATATGACTATGGGGTTTGTGTTTACAGCATTTTCTATCATGCCAGTTGCAATAAAGTGTTTGGTTGGAAAGCTTCATTGAGACTAGCCAAAAAAAATCCTTAGTACTTTTCAGAAATAATTCGTGCTATCACTTATTATTAATGAGGTGAGTATGGAATTGTTGAAGCTGCAGCATCAGTTGTGACAAGATTAAAAACCTGCAGATTTCATCTGCTCTTCCAAACAGTTGAAGTTTTTTCTGATGCAATTCCATGCAGGAGTTATGAGTTGCTTTGGTCTTGTTTGTGAGTAGCCAGTAGCTTTCACAGATGTTGGGCTGGACTACTAAAGGAGGTGTCAAAGCAGCATTTGCAAGACTGGTGGAAATGACTACATATCAAATAGATAGTCCATATCTCTTTGAATTGTTACTTATTAAGCAAAGGTCAGCAGGCAAAATGGTCTTCACAGAAAATGTTCTGCCAGCCAGTGATTTCTGGACTATGACCCTGGTCCTGATTCACAGTCCTGAAGAATGTGAGAGAGGTCGGTTTAGAGGTAATAAAACCTTCAAATTCTTGGCTGTAGTGAGGAAATTTCCCTTTCCCACTGTGGCAGCTTCCTAGCTACTCTGATTGCTCAGGCCAGCTAAAAAGCAGCATGGAAATATGGTATGTTAGAGTCCATTATGCTCTTGAGAAAAAATTTTCTAGCTAAAATCCAAAACAAAGGAACATGCTAAAATGTAGTCATGAGATTGTGTGTACCAGGTTTATGTGGACAAATCTTCATAACAGCAAATGAGGAAATTAGTAATAAAAATCCAGTCAACCAATAACAGAGTTTGTGCCTGTAAGTTCTTAAGCACCACTTTGGAAATGGCCACTACAATGAAAAGGAAGTAATCTTGGTTTGATGGAAACAATGGTAATCAGTTTTCTCTTGTAATCTTTGGTAAGAAATGTTTGTGCTCATGTTCAGTGTATAACGGGACATTGTGGTATTGGTACAATCCTATTTCTAGCAAAGAGTTATTCTTATTTGTGTCTGATTCCTTTGTGTCTTCATTCAAAAAAATGTAGAAAGCAGAACAAGAACACTACAGGAAAGCATAAGGACTCTTCAAAATTCTGCCTGGTCATCTTTAGTAATTGCTTGCAATTATAGCCCTTTTTACTTAATTTCTTGTAAGCTTCTGAGTGATGTGCCACCCTTTAATGAGCTGCATGGATGAAGAATGTGTTATAAGCAATCTGGATACAGGTAAACAGAAATAACAGGGTGTTCCCTGTGGATCAGTGTTCTTTGTGGATATGTTTGTTTTACTTGATGTTACTTATTTTAGTTTTGAGGATTTGTTAATGTGAGTCTGAGGATAATCAGTTTGGGCAGAAGTTTGTGGAGGGTAAAAAAGTATATTTTAAATGTCAAATTGTATTTATAGAAAGTGCAGCTTAGATTACATGTAATTGACAGTGCCCTTTAAATTAACAAGTGAGATAGGATCATCTTATTTTCAATAATCTTTTATGTTTAAGGTGTTTCTTTAATGGTTTGGATTACAGCTTAAAAATAGAAAGCCTGTGCATATGCTTCTGCTTGCTAGGGTACTGCAGACTTGATTTCTGAGGTTGCTGACAGCTTCTGAAAGATTTAGAAACTGTCAGCAGGAAACATTCCCATAGAATCTGTACTGTGAACTTTTTCTGGAAAAACAGCATCATTTAGCAGGTAATATATCTGCAATAAAAATACAGTTATGCAATAATGACTCATTAATATGGTCGATCATAACATGGTCTTTTCAATTCAATTTAAAAAGGAACTTGTGGAAAGAAATAAGTTCCTACTCAGCTAGTTAGTGAACTTGGTTATTTCTTTTATATTGTTGGGTTTTAAGCTTTGAAATAGCTATTTGATTTGTATGGGAGATAACATTTAGTCATGACATTTGATTTCTGCATAAACAGATTTCCATTTATGTTTAGATTAGTACAATAAGGGTTTTTTTCTTCTTTTCTCCTTTTTTCCTTTTTTTTTTTTTTACCTTTTTGAATATGCCAGAAACTGCTGGAGTACTTTGGTATGTAACTGCTAATTTATCCTTTATGTCTTTATGATTTTGTCAGTGCTTCGTGTCTATCATAGTTTTTCTAATCTAAAATAATCCCAGTGAAATCCTTTGATTGTGTGTTTGGACCTGATCCATTTCTAAAGCAAGAATGTAATGGGCTGTATGGCACTTACTTGGAAGTAATTTATCCAACAAAGTGAATATAGATACTTGTTTTAATAAGAATATGCTTTATGGTAAGTGGAGACGGCTATTTAATTAGCCAAAGGGAAAGTAGTTCATGATACAATCTGTTCCAATCATCTTGGACATTAAACAAAAAGTCAGTCAAAGTTATTTATGTACATGCACTTTATTTGCAGTTGTTTTGAGTAACCTCTTGGTAGAACTTTACAGCATTATCTGGGGAAAAAATGTGGATGTGCATTTCTTTAAAAAAAATGTAAACAGGAGTTTCACTTATTGCTCTCAGTGCTTCAAGTGCGCATCTCTTAAAGCAGTTGACGGTGGCAGCAGTGCTCGGTTTATCCTGGATAGTACGCTCTTTCGACATTTGGTGCTTTACATCTTTCTGGTGTGAAGGCTGATATAGGATGCCATAAAAGCATTACACTCTGCTTCTTTCTAATGTGGATTTTTCTATTGCCTTGAGCTGCCTATTGCATAGATAAATAAGATGTATTTCTGAAGAAGAGGCATTCCTGTGCAATGCTGCAGAAGCTGCTAGGATTTTAGGAGGGATTAGAACAGCGTTTGGAAACTAAATGGGAACATGCTTCCTTCAGTTCTTCTGACTATATTGAGTACTGGACTTAATATTTTGTGTTAAAAGCTGCTATTAGTAGTAGTTGTAGTTACAAACCTAAAAACAGTGAAGCAAAGGAGGAGCAGTGTGCAAGTGTTAAAACATTCTGTTATTTATGAGTATGATATACTTTGTTGGATTGTACTAACTACAGTGCTTCATTTTCCTACAAAATTGTCTTTCTTTAAGGGACTAATCCATAATGTGTTTGATTTGATTTAATAGTTTCTGTGGACTATAGTGGTCTTTGGATGATGTGTCAAGGAAGGAAGAAAGGAAGTCTCATTTACCCAAATGAAGTTGAAGCTATTGCAGATACAGGACACTTTTGGAGAAAAAGTGGTTGTATTTCCATATATAAGAAGTACTTGCCCTTATGTTTAAATGGTTATTAGTAATTGTTAACCTCTCTTCCCCGCTCACCATTTTGTCAGTAGAAAATTTTTGGAGGTTTTTACACTTAAGCAGATCACTAGGATGTTCCTGAACAACTGATTTCACATGCAATTTGTCAGTTCACAGGAGCCTAACCAGCATTTTGTGTAGTAAAGCTTCGTTGTGCTGAACAGACAGCATTTTCTCAGCATTATGATAAGAGACACAGATATCAGGCATACTCATTCAAGAGGAATGCTTGTGGCAAGAGAGTGAAGTCCTAGGGCTAAGTTTATTTAGTGTAAAGAAAAATATAAAAATCAAGGAAGCACTTTTCTTACAGCTCCAGCTTCCAACCTTTTGTACAGTGAGTTGGAAGAGTTTTTGATATAAGACAGTGGGTAGTGTGTGCTGACACTTTCCTCCCCACAAACATGTATCACCAGCTGGTTTATGTGACCCTGCTTGTTCCCATGAAGTCAGTGGTAACTCTGGAATACCAAGCAAATTCGGCCTGTGTACACGCACAAGTTGTGACAGAGCCTGGAGTCTAAAAGCCAACAAACTCATGGCTTTCTTCTCTGCAACAAGTCAGGGATGAGCAACTACTGTAAATTGTATGGATATCTCAAACAGACCATTTTATTCAGCTACATAATGCAAATAAACGCGTCACACTAAAGGGGAGAGATGTTTGGTTTTGGTCATATTATGACAAAATTCCATATTAAATCAATTTAGCAGCTCAGTGCTGGCAAATCACCAGCAGGTTACTCACAAGTATCAGAGACTTGCTCTGTCCAGTTCTAGCATGATACCAAATGTTAATAGACAGCTCAAGCTTTGTTTAAAATTGCATTTTAAAATGGAAGCAAAAAATTAAAGCAGGTATTTATTATATACATATAGTAACTGTCCCAAAACCCAGAGGAAAACCTGTCTAAACTTTCTAGATCTGGTTGTCTGAGGCCCCTTTTCTGGAAGGTGCTAATTGCTTCCTAAGGGATGCCAAATGCTCTCAAATAATTTAATTCAATGAACCCTGATTGATGTATTTCAGTGAATTCCTGATGAAGTCAGCCCTTCGAGCACTACAGACTCAAGGGCTCTCAGAAGTCTGCAGGATCATGTCCTACATGGATAAACAAAACAATGTTACTACAGTGTTCTGTATGAAAACCAGGGAGGTTAATAGGTCAACAACATCCATTATAACTTACATAGCTGTACTGCTCATTTATGCTTTCATTTTTTGGACACAGATGCATCTTTAACTTTTTGCACTGTGAGTAGTCCCATCCATTCAGATATAGGGAACTATTTAATGTCTACAACTTGATACAACTGATTCCTTGCAGGGCTAACATTTGAGGGGTTTAAGAATGGGGACAGGACAGGTCTGCTGTTCTCCCAGTCAGCTGGACAAGTGATCTTCTTCAGGAGCTGATCCCAAAACCTGTTTTGCGGGCTCCAATGGTTCAGGTGCTGCTGCAGAGGCAGCTCAACTGTGCATGCAGGTGTTACATAATTATGAATGTGGTAACATCAACAATAAACCCAGGGTTCAAAGTACCCTCGCTTTGCAAAGCTCTGAGGTGCAACAATGTTTTTAGGGTATATGCACACCATTTAAAAAATACAGCAAACACTTCTTAGTACCTCTCTGGAGCTTTTGTGACTTAAACTACTTACCCCATATTGGCAAATTTAGCTTTTCAACTTCACTGTGAAGTTGATCATTACATTATATTGGCAGCTTTTATCTATTACTGACATGCAGTCACCTCTATAGTGAAATGCAGTAGCCTTTTCAAAGTGCCATTGCACACTCATGGGAAATAACAGGCATGCTTTACTGATCATCAGATCCTCAGATTTGGATCTCACACAAAAGACCTTCAGATCTCCTAACACCTGAATCCAATACTGAATCAGAAGGAAAAACATTGTCTATTGCATCACTAAGCTGTTCCTGCAGTGGTAAGCTTTCTTGGAGGTCTCTCTTCCAAATGCTAAGCAGCCCAACTGGTCTTAGCTTTTAAGATCACAGCCCAAGGTGGTATGGCTGCAGGCCATAACTCTAATGAAAACCTGGTACAGTGGGTAGATTGTTCCTGGATCTCATTACAGGCAATTGTTCCACTACTTCTGCTGTTTTTAATTCCTAAACCTAATATTTACCTCTGAGCATTCAAAGTTATTTTGAATTTTATCTTGACAAATCACTAAGGGGTCTATTCTTCTTTCAATGCGTGCATTTAACTCTCATTAATGTTCATATGAGTTATGCACAGAGCTCAGTTCCAGCAGGTTTTTTCAGCAGGGCCTGAGTCTCAGCCCTTATATGGTGTTTCAAAGTTTCTTATGCTTCTGACCAAACACAAAATTCTTCTGCCCAAATGGAGCAGAACAGTGCTTCCTCCCACCCTCCACTGTGACCTTCTGGTCTGCTACACCTATCAGTGGAAAGGAGCCTGTCCCCTTTTCTTTCCCCATTTCCAGCCATGGAATGTATGCATACTGGGAATCTTGGGGGCATGGTTTAGCAAAGAACTCACTCAGGCTCAGTCTTACAGAATCCTTTTGCAAGCTTTTACTGTATCTACTGTACAATAACTGACAGTGTATTTGGTACTGAATCTGGCTCTAAATTACGCCTAATGCTCAGTTAACTGGAAAGGAAAAAAGTCCAGGCATATTGCGCACCATTTTGACGTTCTGTGAGCTCTCTGGCAGACTTTGTTATACTTCTCAAGGATATTTCTGCTTTTTCCTTCATATTTTTGAAAAAATGTTATGTATCCTAGACTGAGCACATGATATCTAGAAACAAACAAACCCTGAAGGAATTAATTTTTAGACACAAGAACCCAAAGATTTATTAGGATGAGTGTTGTTCATACTGTATTAGCTTCTGTAGCATGAGTTGAGAGACTTAGCATAAAGGTTTTGGAAAATTATGATTTCCTGGGGCTTCTGCACCAGCCCTTTGTCAAGCACTGACTGAAGCAATCTCAAAGAAAATGCTGGAAATAGAAGGGGTGATTTTGAAACTTAAAAATACCTCTGCAGGGCAAAGTGCATTCTCCTCTGCCTGGTGAAAGGAAAATAAATCTCTTCCTAATAGAGAAGAGCTGTAGAAAACAGACCTGGAAATACCAATGTCTGCATTACAGAGATCTCTGGATACTGTCATGAAATAGCCAAATATGTCTCTTCTGCAGGTAGAGATCACTGGGAAAAAAAATTCATTCTTCCACAGATTTTATGTTTTCTTTGAGGTTGGAGGAAGGAAGAAGGGAGAACTCCCCCCCATTTTTGACAAAAGCCAAAACCACAGGAAACATGATATATCTGAAATTAACTGTGCTGCAGGGAATGCTGGATGGACTGATGGTGTCTGACATAATTTTGGTCAGTTTTAGTGGTGTGGTTTGCAGGGAAGAATCAAATTGGAAGGAATTTTGTTGGTTCTGGGGCTCCCAGGGCCCACAGTCCACTGTACTATCCGTCCTGAGTGAGGACACAAGGTTTCTAGTCCACTTTGTTCTCACATTTTGGAGCAGTATTGAAGACAGGCAGCCTGAACAGATTTCAGAAGTGGGAATCTGAAAGCTTTAGGATTCAGCATGATGACAGATGTCATTCTGCAGATACCTACAAGCTACAGTGCAAGCCATTTTCGGGCATGAGGCAAGGGTCCTCGACCCCAAAAGCTCTGGTTTGACTGAGGATGGCAAGGCTTGCAGATAAGTACCAGTGCTGAGAACTTCAGTGGAAGGACATACAACAGTTTGGGAAACTGGGCTTCCCAGCAGCTCAGCAGACAGGCTGGCAAGAAGCCAGACATTCTAAGACCTGCCTAACAGACAGGATGTCACCAGGTGTTGGCTGAAGTACTCTGGGGACAATTTATAGATTTTGATGAACCAGCATTTTTGACAAGCAAATGTCATTGGAGAATTCCCAATGAACTGTAGTTTCCACCAGTTTGAGATGGTTCAGATGTTGGTTTAAACCAGGTTGTCTTATAAAATGCAAGCAAACATCAATTACCCTGTGCAAAACTGTAATGTAAAAGTTATCTCTTTTGGGTGCATGGGTTACTTACAGAAAGCTAGTTCCCAAGTAAATACTATATATTTTCTGTACAGAAAGCAAAAGTGTTCTAGGATTTTGCCTCCTTTTTGCTTCCTAGATGGAGCAACCTGGCCGATCAGACAATAAAGGAAGGTGAACATGTATTTGTACCAGGGGGTAAATTAATAGCTCCAGCCTCAAAGCAGTAAAGTGCTATTTAATGTTTTGATTTCTATTTCTTCCTTGCGGACAGAACTAAGAATTTCATGGTCAGTTATAGGTTCTCAATCAGGACTGCCTCTCTTGCACCCTTAGGAGCTACAAGCTCATATGTGTTTTTCTTGTGGAGATTTCAGTTTGCCATATGGGCAGAACCCAATGTGTTTCTAATTCATCTTCTCTGTCTCTTTATTTTTTGGGATAAAAATGGCTCTGGCAGAGCCTGCCACTTATTTTTGTCCTAGTTCTTTTGCTTGGGTTGTTTTTGAGCTTGTACCTGGGAGTATTTCAGTGTTTCTTCCCTGTTATCCAGGTTTTGCTCTCAAGATGCTTTTTGTCCTAAACCCTTGAGCTGCTTGCCCAAGGGCTTCCCCATTTTCTGTGTGTCTCACCAAATTGTGCAGTGATTTAGCGTGGTCATCGCGTTCCCACTGGTTCCAGTAACAGCCTCTTCCTTATCTCAGACTAACTTTCTCTGTTGTGTGAGAAAGATGGTGTTGATGTGTCTGACACTGTATCAGAATCTTCCATCTTTTTCTTTGTCCTAGTATCTAATGTTAAACTAATGCATAAATCAAGTATTATGCCTTGCAGACAGGCAGTCCAATATAAAAGTCACACATTTACAAGCTTTCATGCTTAAGAAAATTGAATCATAGAATCATTTATCGGAAATAGAATCATTTGTTGGAAAAGACCCTTTATAGAAGAGTAAGTCTGAGAGTAAGAGCTAACAGCTGCATCTGGATAGCAGCTGTCATAGCATAATTTTTAATATACCATATATTTTTATTTTTCCATCCTCTGGATAATTTTTCACAGAGATGGTACAGTGAAGAGTGCTTTCAGCAATGATGAGAGTGGCTTTGATGCTCTCAAATGACAGTTTTACCTTAGAAGGAGCAATAACCAAGCTTATATCTTCACTAATTGGTGGCACCAGCGAGCTCTACAGTTGGTGCAATATCTTTGTTTTAAAACAGTGAGCTCATTAGAGGCAGTAGGCTGCTTCCATTGGAATGGTTAAGAAGCTGCAACCCAGAACATTTCTACATGCCTTTCCACCCCCTCAGAGATTGCCTTAGTCATCACAGCCTAAGAAAGTAAGATTGTTTGCTGAAATGTGAAGGAATTTCACCATTCTGTGGTATTGGAATTAACATATTATTATTGGATTCCAGGCCTTTATTACTTTAATATCTTTATTTTGACTGTGGCTCTAAAAAAGCAGATCTGTGAAAGAACTTCTGGCTTAATACACAAACATAAAACTTTTAAGGGCATTATGGTGGAAACATGCTTGATTGAGAGCTGTGGGCGTTAGTATAACCAATTCAATCTAAAGTTGCTTCAGTACCCTGTATTTACTGAAACAACTTGAGCTAAGCAATGGTTATATTGTCTTGTTCTGGAAGGGAAACAATTGTTCATTGTATATCACAGAATCATAGGGTGATTTGGGTTGGAAGAGACCTTAAAGATCAGCTAGTTCCAATACTACTGCCAAGGGCAGGGATACCTCCCACTACTCCAGGTTGCTTGAAGCCCCATTCAACCTGGCCTTGAGCACTTTCAGGAATGGGTCATCCACAACTGCTCCAGACAGCTGGTTCCAGTTCATCACCATACTACCAGTAAAGAATTTCTTCCTAGTATCCAATCTAAACCTACCCTTTTTCAGTTTAAAGCCATTTACTCTTATTCCATCACTATTTGTCCTTGTGAAAAGTCCCTCTCCAGCTCTCTTGCAGACCCTACAGGTACTGGAAGGGGCTCTAAGCTCTCCCCAAAGCCCTCCCTTCTCCAGGATGAGCAACTCCAATTCTCTCAGCCTGTTTTCACAGGAGAGGTGCTCCAGCACTCTCATCATCTTTGTTGCCCTCAACTGGACTCATTCCAACAGGTCCATGTCTTTCTTATGTTGGGACCCCAGAGCTGGACACAGCACTCTCTGTATTGTCTCATGAGAGCAGAGGGGAGAATCACCTCCATGCCCCTGCTGGCCACACTGCTTCAGCTGCAGCCCAGGGCAGGGTTGGTTTCTGGGCTGTGAGCGCACATTGCTGGCTCATGCAGAGCCAAACCTCCCGCATCTCCCCAGGGCTGCTCGCAATCCATTCTCTGCCCAGCCCTGTCAGTGCTTGGCATTGCCCCGAGCCAGGAGCAGGACCTTGCTCTCGGCCTTGTTGAACTCCACGAGGTTCACAGGCCCTCCTCTCCAGCCTGTCAGTGTCCCTCTGGGTGGCATCCCTGCCCTCCAGCGTGTCAGCCACACCACACAGCTCGGTGCCATTGTCACCGACGAGGGTGCTCTTGATCCCACTGTCCATGCCACTGACAAAGCTGTGAAACAGAGCCAGTCCCAATACTGACCCCTGAGGATCACCACCAGTTGCTACCCACTGGATTCCACTTGGGCATTGACACGTTGACCACAACTCTTGGAACGTGGCCACTCAGCCAATTCCCCATCCACCAGGTAGTCCATCCATCAAATCTATGCCTGCTCAGTTTAGAGACAAGGATCTCATCTTAGGGTAGTGTCAAGTGCTTTGCACAAGCCCAGGTAGATGATACCAGTTGCTCTTTCCTATCCACCAAAATTGTAACTCTGTCATTAAGAGTCACCAAATTTATCAGGCAAATTTGCCTTTAATGAAGCTATGTTGGCTGTCATCAGCCAGTTTCCTTATGTGCCTTAGCATAGTTTTCTGGAGGATCCTCTCTGTGCTTGTGATGGGCACAGAGGTGAGACTTGACTAGCTTGTCAAGTCTCCCAGGACTTCCTTATTTCGCTTTTTAGAAAATTTAGGGGATAATTCCCTTTTTCATCCAGTGGGAAGTTTACTGGACTGCCACAACTTCTGAAATGTAATGGAACTGTGATTTAGAATTCAGTCCAATCACCCAGTGGAATAACAGGAGCTCCTCACACCCCAGCCTGGGGTGTTGGATGGTCAGCTGAATCTTTAAGCCAGCTTGACGTATGCCCATCACTTTCTGTATGCAGTATTACAAAGCCAGCTTAGCTCCATGTCTAATCTAAGTCCACATGACTAGATATTCCTTGAGAGATCATAGGGACAACCATTGGATTTGAAATAAGAGACCAGAGCTTTTGCTTTCAAGGCCAGTATCCTCAAGGCTGGGAGGAGGTCTTGCATAAATTTTCCTGATTAAGAGTGTAACAAGTGCCATGAACAATTGCATTTGTACATCTCAAATGTATCTTGGGTACCTGGTCAGAGATTTTAAACCATGGTTACAAGCTTCACTTTTGCAGACATTGTAGTTACTGACATTTGGCTCAAGCTCAGAACTCTCTTACATTACAGGAATATCCCACAGGCTGCTCACCCTTCTGCTTATTACTACTTTTGAGCCCAACACAGCCTACTGTGTTTTGGTGGTTTTGTGATTGTTTGCTACCGTTATATTAATGATGATCTACATGTACTACTTCTGTGTTCTGCAGGCCTAGTCCTTTTGCTAGAATCAGAATATGAGATGTGAAAAGGTGAACATCTGAAATATGTTATTTCTATGCCACTGTGTGCCTCAGTGGCAACAGAAAGGATTTGGATTACTTGCCTGCTGTTTTCTGTTACTCACCTTGAAAGAAAGAGGAAGGTAGCATGGTCTGTGTCCTCTGCAACCACAGCCTTTTCCAAATGCTTTGGTGTATTATTGTAACTTGCCTTTTTCCCTCTTAAAACTCTCTCTCTCTCTGTACTACATTATAAATACCAATAAAATGTTAGTAGAAAAAAACCCACATAAAATTCATGTTATTTGTTTTAGACGTCTACAAGATACAGTCAGAGTAGGAGGCTGGAATTTTTTTACAAGGGGGAGTATTATTTTCACTTTTTAATTTCACATTGACTGATATTTTTACTTTGGGTAAAATAAAAACATACATTTTCCTGAGCCTTTACCAAGATAAATTTTCTGAACGTTAGGCATTCCAGGATATATAGCCAACTCCTCCTGAGAGGCCAACGGATAGATCCGTTTGCTTTGGAGTACGGTTTTCTCCATCTCCTGTCAGCTCTTGCCTGTGTCAGCAATATGGGGCATCATGGACAAAGCAAATCAGGGCTTTAAAATGGACCAGTCACCACCTTCTCATGTCTTCTGTCCTATCATGGTTTAGGTCAAGGATTGTGGTCAAGAAGAAATGCTGACCTTTTTGCTCTTTGCACATTGGGGAAGAGGTGGGCATAATGTGTTTGGGATGCAGCTGCTGCACATGCCCCAGGGTGGCTGGGATGCCAAGGCACTCTGATAGGGTAAGGAGTGTTGGAGTGGAAGGTCAGCTGATCAGCTTGGTCACCTCTTTCCATTCCTGGGTGTGAGTCACTGTGACCATGTTGTTAAATGAAGTCATCTGTTACCTCTCCTCCGAGCCATATCATTAATACATTTCATAACAAGCAGATCACTGCTCATTATTCCCCAGTGTTCTCAGATGCTTCTTTTATTTTTCTAGAGGTATCTGACCAATTTGCAGAGAACTGGGGATGCCAAGTAGGCCAGTTGTCTTGCAGAGATGGTGGTTGGTGTGGCGTCTGGGCCCCAGTGCAGTCTTTTAACAGTTTATTTATGAATGGGCTGTATTTCTGTACATTTGAAAGAAGGAAAATACTTCAGTTTGTAAATCGACTTATAGATTTAAATCTTACAAATATGTGTGTTTTTGTATATTACTGTGTACCACTTGGATGACACTGTAGGACCAAACTGTATTCTCTCTGTTCAAATTTCAAAGGTGGTAGTATTGCTTAGCCCTGCAGTTCTCTCAATTAAAGGTGCAAATAAGAAATATTCTTTTATCCAAACAGGTTTTTATTGCTGTTAACATACAGTTATACAATATGCTTAGATAGAGCTTTTGATCCAAGAACCTCTCAGCATCTTTAGAAAAATATATCACAGTAAGTTAAAAAGAATTCCCACCATAGGACACTTAAGTCCTATGCCTTTCTTATGGAAGTTTTCTCAGCAAAATTGTTTAAAACTTAATTTTATCAGTCTGGATAAAGACTAGGGTAGGAGCTGAGCAATCTGATTTTCATTGTAGTCTGTTATGTAACAAGGTCCTGTGCAAATAATTTGTAAACCTTTCATGGATAATCTTCCAGAGGCATTGTGATGTTCTTGAAGGACTTCCAATTTTTCCTTCTTTTACTGATAGCAATTGACCAGTTTTTTGCCTTAGGGATGACCAGCTTTAAACTTTGTTTAAACTTTTACTGAGAAGTTGAATTCTGCTCTACTAGGAAAGCAATGATTTAAACATCCTATTCATTAATTTTCAAGAATTCATTATAACCCTTTCATACTGGTTCACAAAAATGATGGATCTATGGAATACTTGGTGACTACCACTGCATTTGGGTCGTGAAACTTGCTGGTATTATTTAAACTTGTCTGTAGTGCTTAACAGTGCATACTTAGTCTAATTGCAAGCTGCTGTGGAAATGTATTCTGTGTTGCTCTTACAACTGCATTTCATAAAGGTGCTCAAAGTTTGAGTCCTCACAACCCAGCCCCAAGTGTTGATTATGATGTACCTGTCTTAGCCTTCTGTATCTGTACAGCCAGGCTTTCACACATGTTCTCCCAGGGAGACATGTTGTAGTCTGGGAAATCCTTGCTAGATTTTAGTTAATAATGTTCCTCACCTTTGTTTTATATTTTTGTGAATTAGTTACAGATGAATCATCATTGAATATGTCACTTTTGGTTTCAGAGTTTGTCCATTTTGCAATGACCAGGACAGTTTATATTTTGCATAATTTTTTTTATCCTCCTTCCAAAGTCCAGCAACTCCTTCTGCATTAGTTTCACTTGTTTTGTATTATGATTTTTTTTCTTTGAAATTTTACAAACTATAGGCTTACTTATTTTTGATGAATGTATGGCTCTGGAGTGTGAATGAAAGGTCCAGATGTCCTGCTCTTCATGGACTGCAGCAGATTTTGGATTCTCCTATACAAAACCTGACATTGGACCATATGGAATTTCTGTAGTAATTTTATAGAAAAGATTACTATTTTGACGACTGTTTTTCTCTTATGAGTGTCAAAGCATATTATTTGGGAACTTACAATGAAAAGTATTTCAAAATATTGTAGCACTCATTTTTATATTCTTGAAGTGGAGGTCCTAAGGTGACTAGCAGCTTTCATACCAAATCAAGTCTGTAGTGCAGTGCAGGCACTGAGTTCTTCTGTGTGATGTAGCTAAACAAGTCCTCGTGTGTGTGAGAAACAGTCTCTGTGAAGGGCTGAAGTATCTGAATCTGCAGTGCTTGGAGGAGTGGACTGTCTCTCACAGCCAGAAGAGTGCAAGGGAGGGTCTGAATTATAGACCACGTAGCAAAATAACTACCTTCTCCATTGTGAGCATTCTGAATATATAATTATTTAGTGACAGCAGATAGTTTAACATTCACCTTCTATTAGCTGGTTACTGATTCTGCTGTGCTGACTTGCCTGCTTGGCAAATTGGAAAAAATACAATCAAAACAAAGAAATGGAGCTGCCTGCACTCTGGAAAGGACTGTAGATTTGTCTCTGACGGTGATCCATGGCAGACACTTGACATAACTAGTGTCTTCATTTGTCCTACATTAGGAAGGTGTGGGATGATTTTTCTCCCAATTCAATGCATTGATAATACATAATGTGCTGAGATTGGTTTAAATTTGAATGAAAGTACTTTATTACTCCTTTAACAGTGCCTTTTAAACTCAGTTCTGATAATTGACTTTTTTTGTTTGCTTCTGTAGAAGTTCCATGAGTTTTATACATAGGAAAGTTTTTTGTGCTGTGTATGTCCAATGGCTGTAAATGGTACCAAATATTTTGAATTCTCCAACTTTTAACTTGATTAAGGGGTTTTTGGGCTCTCTATCATGATAGAAAAGACATGATTTACTTTGTCTCTGCCATTCAATAGCATGCTGCCTATATGTCCTCATCTTGTTCATCTCCCTTCTAGAGTAAATAATCTTAGTCTTTTCAGAGCATTCAAACAGTCTGATTGTTATTCATTATATCTCACTCACCCAACGCTTCATTATTCCTTTCTTCTGGCAGCTGTGGATGTTACTGGGGTTTTGTTTGCTATTTTAGGTCTTGCTCTTGGCATGAAAGGTTCGCATTTTCTATGTAGATGTACATTGCCATTGTCAACAATTAATTTTGAGTCCCTTTGCATAGCTGCTTGTAATGTCTTAGCATATTAACATTGTTCTACTTTGTCCTGAGATAAATACCCCTCCATACCCTGCCACCTCACTGCTCCCGGACCTCCTAGGCATTAACAGGCCATGAAATAGAAGAAGACTTCAATAGATAGCCTTTAGGTATGCAGAATATTGACCTGAACGCCATACTCAGCTTTCTGCTGCACAGATTTTTACGCCAGCAGTATCTCTTCCCAACCACTTGGCTTCCTTAGTAGCTTTCCATGAAGAAGGCTGTCACAGACTCACTCTGCCTGCAGTTACCTTGTGTCAGGTGGCTCTGCTTACCTTACTGTAGTATTGACAGAGCTGTGCTGAATCTCAAGGGATTGAGACCTTGTTTCCTATTTGAATCAGTTTACCAAATTCACCTGGTCAGATATGTGATGGATGATTCAAGACTCTAATTCCTTGATCATTCTGAGATGACACTTATGTGCTGAAGGGACAGTATTCCCATGGCCCAACTCCTTTGGAACAGTACCTTTCTCAAGTAAGAGCTTGTCTTTTGCCACCAGCCCAGCCAACTTATACTTAAGATCTTCTGGACTTTCGGTGTAACGTCATCATCTCTGCCTGATGACTCATTGGTTTTATAATTATGACTTTGCTGAAGAACCCTTTCCCTGACACCTCAATTTCCTGAAGTATATCATCCTTATTAGCTTAGCAAAGAGGAAGGAACTTGGATCATGGTCCTCACCTACAAATCTCTGTGACATGCCTGGGAACATTAAAGCATGCCCTGCAGTTCATGATATTTTCTAATAAAACCAGATTTACAGATATGACAATCCACCACAAGTAGCAATACTTTCCCTTCAAATTCTGGTCCTTTTTGCCAGTTTAATAGAAGTAGAGCGGTATTGAGTTTTTTTTCCTACGCTTTTCTCTATTTTCCAATTTATGTGGTAATTAAATTGGTAACTGGGACAAATAAAATTTTGTGGATAGGTCCCATTTTTGTTCTCATTTGTCATTCAAAGAAAATTGAAATTTTGGTTGAAAAATCACAACTTTCCACATAAAATGTTGCATCAAAGTTACAGAGTTCAGCTTTCTTTCCATTTTCATCCCACAATCACCTGAAATTCTTCCATTTGTTCTGATAAATTTCCTTCTGATATACACCATATATTTATTTTGCTACCCGTGAAATTCTTTGCTGGAATTTTAAAGAAAATAAAGGGGAAAAACCCCTACTGAATGGGATTTGAAAAGTGTCACGCTTACAATCCAGAGAAAGCTGTACATAGCACCATTAAGGATAACAAGAAGAATAATTCTCTGGTGGGGACTCTAATAAATGTAGTTGTGTGCTCTACTAAAGAACACATGAAAATGGATGTGGTATAACAAAATTATTCATAAAGAGAGACGCAGAAGGTTGTTATGCTGAGTGGTTACATGCAGTTATGTGGAGCACTAACAAGGTTACCACTAGAAGCAGAGTGCTGGGGTGCTCACAGACGTTTTCTAGCTAGCACAGAGCATAAACTGTTTTTATCTTAGAGTATATAGACAAAACTGGAGTTGAAAGGGTGCTAAATCTTTCTACTGATTGTTAATAATTCAGAGCCAAATGGCAATAACAACTCATGTAGGTCAGTATAACAACCCCAGCAACTTCAAGATGTTTGATGGAAAGTTTTCAGGCTACATGCTTTACTACTCTTTCTTCTGGATTATTTTTGATACAATATGATCATATTCTCACCCTATCCTTTATAAATAAGCAATGAAATGTGTGCATGCATGTGTGTGTATGTGCACACAAATGTCAATAAAATATAGCAAACAAATTGAAATACTCATTGGAAAAGTTTAGTTGGAAGCAAGGAGCTCTTCCTAAGCTGCTACTCTAACATTTCAAACTGTAATGTTAGAAAACCAGGGACTGAAAATTTGCTCATATTCGTGAAGTACAAAATGTCTAGGAAGTGCAGTAATTCAGAGAGTTGGCTAAGTGTTGTTCCAGCAGCTCACTGAGCTAAAACATCATTTACCCGCAACATCAATATGATCTGAGTTTTATACTATCATTTAAACATTTAAACAGCAACAGATTTACAGCACAGACTGGAGATATGGCTGTAACTAATACTGTAACAAAATCAATAGACAAATGTTTTAGAGAAGGGCAGTCACTGCTGTTCTCACTGATGTGTGTTTGTGTGCACAGCACAATCACACCAATGTGCTTTGAATTCAGCTCATAGGAAGGAGTTTTAAGCTCAGGGATTTAAAGCATTCAGACTTCCTCAGACCAAAATCATATCAAGACATGGCTAGGAGTATCAGTGGCCATGTCTAGAGCCAATAAAAATCTGTGGAAGTGTTTTTCTACTGAAATTGGCCTTTGGGGATTTGCCTTTAAGATTACATTTTAATTGAAGTAGTGAGCCAGTTCTGCATGTGGTGGAAGCAGGAGGGCTGCTAATATTAGAGCTCCTCAAGAGCCCTGCAGACTCTGCCAGGTTAGTTAAGGTGTTTCTGCTGGACTTAGACTTCAAGATGTGGAATGATGAAACAGTTTGTACTGTTTCATCAGTGCCTCACATCTTCAAAAGTTGATTTTAGACAAGCTATTAGTGGTCATGGCGCTCAGCTGGGATAGCAGCTATTTGCTTTCACATTTTGGGTATTTACATCAATCACCATAAGCATTTTGTCACCTCATAACTTCCTGGATTTAAAAATTTATATATAGAAACAGGTTAAAAATGTAAAAGCTGAAAGGATGGACAGAATCTCTGACCTGAGGCAAAAAAACTCTCTGTAAATATCAAGCATAAAAATTATAGCTTGGAGCATTTACCTCTGGAAGTTATAATGTGCTGAATGCCTGACCCACACACCTCAGTCGTTAAAGGTACTAAATAGGTTTTTCTTCATATACAGGTCTTTTACCCTGCATTTATGGGCTTAGAGTGCAAATGTAGAAATAAAGACTTATACTGATTTTTATTTTGAGATGAACATACACTCTCGTATTCAAAGCCTATTTCATAAAAAACTAATTGTCTTTTTCTTCTATTATTTTCTCCAGATTAGCTACCCAGGAAGAGAGTCAGAAACAGAAACCATTACGTAAATTTAAGAATTAAGATGTTCTTCTCTCACCTAAACAAGGAATTGCAATGAACAGTTTTCATGTGAAATAGGGGTTAAAATAATTTGATTTGCTTCTCAATGGAGAGTGTTTGTGCATGCAGCTCGAGGAGCAAGCAATACCAGGAAGGTAATTTTAGCTAAGGTATTTTAGTCTACTTTTAGGACTGGCTGAAGCCACATGCATGTTCTGTTTCTATTGTGCAGCTGACAAGTAACTTGTGAAGTTACAGGAGCACAATCCCTTCTAAGCAGGAGCCTCACTGCTAAGACATTAATCTGAGGTCATCTTCTAATTGCCAACAGTAATCAGTTTGTTCATGTGGTAGATGTATCTATTGTTGGCAGAGGACAAAAGGGTTAATGAATAAGTGATGCCAAAAAACAAACCCACGTGTTGCACTGGGAAATGTTTCTGCAATAGTGTGTCATTGTTCGGGTGAGGAAATGTCACGTGCAGCTTCAGACTATTTATACTGCCTAAAATCAATTTTGAAAAATGTAAGCACTGGCCACAGTGGGGCCCTAGCAAGGATTTGAAATAAACCTCCCAGGAGGAGGATGTAATTATTTTCTCTTAATATCTAAAATATCAGGTTTAAAGGGAGAAGGTAAAAGCATTCATTCAGCACAAGTGCCTCAGTGTGTTTATTGAATGGAATCACACAGTCTGGAGGCCAGCACTGTGCTGCCTCACATGCTTGCTATCCCACTAATTTTGCTGGGATTAGAGCGGGTGTAAATGAGCACAGAATTTAGCCACGGGATTCTAAATCCACTTTGGCTGAAAAACCACATGTGGGCATGTGCACACCTCTGCACAGACACACACAGTCTGCAGGTGGAGATTGCTGTGGTATGCTTCTGGGGTGGGGTCCCCATGGCAGGAATGCCAAAAATCTTTTTAATCTTATTCACCTCAGAGAAGTTATAGCTGGCCTTGACAGTGGTATTTTTGTCTTCAAAATGTACTGCTATTTTAAAAACTAGTTAAACACACTTAGTTGAAGAAAGCTGTATTGCCTTAGTAATTTGCATTTGTGAGCTTCCACCTGTCAACCAGTTTGACTGTGCTCAGATGAGACAGCCACACACCAGCTTCTTTGAGCAGCAGCAAATGACCATGGGGAACTGAACAAGAAGAACTTGTAGACTCTTTGCACTGCTGAAAGATATCCATGAGTCTTTAATTCAGGAAGATAAACTTGGAGAGACTGCTATTGAGGAGATATTCTTTTCAGCTACAGAGAGAGACGTAGAGCTGAACTCTGGCCATTTGGGTGTGTGAATCCAAATTGAAAGTCCTATCCAGAAGGTTGTTCACTTGCTCTGAAGCTCTGTGAGGGCTGGAGGTCAGGGTGAGACTTCCTATCTTAAGAATTGTCAGTGTCTTATCTCCTAGTGATAATGCTTGGTCTTGCAAAGTAGTGGAAATCTCTTGCAAATTATTTCCATTGCTCTTTGCCGTCATTCGTAGAGTTGGTATTCTCCTGCTCTCAGGAGGATCAACAAGAATCAGCAAGGATCAACAAGGGTCTGCACATCTGTGTGATGATAGGACCATGTCAAGATTAGAGTCAGGGCCTGAGCTCAAATTTCAGAAATATCCAGGTAACTGGAATCCAGATGCCGTCTTTTACTCTGTGCCCGTCTCTGATTTTACTCAGATATAGTAACAGCAGAACAAAACAAGCCAGGTCTGTCCAGCAGAGGAGATTTAAAAGGAAAGATGTGAGATCTACAGGAAGGATTGCTGCTATCTCTGGGCCATATTGTGTCATTGATTTTTAGGTTGATCTCTTAACTGATTCAAATTATGACTTCGACTTAAAAATTGATGGTACAGTATGGCCTTGTGTGAGGAAGGGTGAGGGCTTGGGTTTGCTTGCAGCTGCAGTGATGTAAATCCTGAGTCACTGCACTCAGCTGGAGTTAAGTCACTTGTGCTGGAAGAGCTTAGGGCCTCTTGTGGAGTCAGGGAGAGGACCCACAGCACATCAGCTGCTTCAGAGAATCAGCCCATCTGCACCCTCTCTCCCCTCAGCTATTCGGATAATTCAAGGCAGTTTACCTCTCTATGCAAAAAGAATAAACAAGTATTGAAGTAACCACAGGATAAAAGCATGCACACAGGCAATTATGAGAGAGCAGCTGATGCACTGTAAGTTCACACCCTGTGTTACCCTGTGGTAACTTGTTCGTAAGCTGGTTCTCTCTGAGCATAGTACCAGAGAGCAGGTTGCAGCCCTTTACATCACCCTAATGACTGCTGCTCAGACAATATTTGCAGCCTATTAAGCTCTTACAAGAAATAAAGAAAAGGGATGGGCTAAAAAAAGTCTTCCTTCTGGGGATATTTTCCCAAGCTTTTGAAGTAAAAGCAGCCTAACAGTTCTCACTAGTTAGTATCTAATGTTACTAAAATATAGTGCAATTGCTATTCCTAAGATTCCAGTTTCTGTCTGCTAGAATTTGTTATAGCTGTCAATAAACAAATCATGGTAATAATTACAGTGGTGCCTGCTGATACCTCTTTGGTTAACATTTTTCATTAGTTTTATTATAATTCTGTGTTTATTAGGAGTTGTAACTTGGACAGAGGACCTGCTCTTCAAGATGAATTTACCCATATAATTATAAACTATTCTTTAATTTTTAAATCGGGGTATTTTTACATTTACAAAATGCCAAAAAATGTGTGCTTAAGAATGGTTTACCATATAAGAAAGCTTTTTTATTATTTTTATTTGATAATTTTAAAATCCCATTGCCAGAATTCCACTCAGGCCAACAATGAAACAAGTTAACACTTCAGATGCTGGGACCTAATAAACTACAAAATGACCCCAAACGTACGTTTATTTCCAGAAATCCTCAGATCTCGATGATTGCATGGAAATATTACTTGGGAACACATTGTGCTATTGGAGGTACTGAAACCCACAAAACAGAGAACTAACTTCAGCCTTCAAATATATCCATGCAACTCAATGAACTACGTTCTCATTAATGTTACAATTTGGTCCAGAAAATTTAGGGCAAAGGCTGAACCGTTTGGTTAACACATAACTGCGCTGAGCCATTGCATGAGTCTCAACCCTTCTTTTTGTCTTACAAATCATTGGTCCTGAAATACCTATTAAAGGCATAAATGGCTAATTTATAGATGAAGGGCCAAATTCACCAGCGCTGGGTCTGGAAGATATAAATAACACTTTCTTGTTTCAGCATGGCTCATTGCACTCTGCCTTCCTTTGGTGTTTTCTGATGATGGAAGGAGATTAATTTAATTTGTGGTTGGGATTTCATATAAGCCTCGCTGCTAGTGGCTGCTGAATCAGTGCATTCCTCTGTTACTCTGGTCATTTGCTTCTTGGCTGTCTAGCACACATTTTGGGCAGCTGTGGTACTTGCATTCCTCTACTGCCACCACTGAACAGGACCCTGGGCTTTGCACAGATTGGTAGAAGCTGGCATGATTTCACTTTGGTTATGGAATTTCTGTTATTTCTGATCAGTACTACTAAGTGACTTGACTGTCAGTCTCCTGATCAACAGTCTGCTTGAACACATATATTTTTTTAGATTAATAATATAATCAACCAATTGTAGATCAAGAAATCAAAATTGTGTTTTGATTAGGTTGTATTGGAATATTTATGGAAAAATTCCTTTGGCCAGAAAAACTATAATAAACTACATGCTACATTAAACTTTAAAAAATGGACCTGCTTTATGTTGCTTCCAAAGGGCAGATCATAATCCAACAGTATCTGGTCAATGCTGATGGATAAATGGGCACTGTACTTAAAACACTGGGGAGCCTTGAGGCAGGAAATGATATTCATTTATAGGTACTGGTGCTTCGTTAGGAAATCATAGCTGTGAACCAAGATTTTACTAGTAAAAATCTGATTACTTTGATTCTGTTCATTGGTGACTTTTCAACTAGAGGCTTTAGCAATAAATTTGAACAAAACAAAGACTGTTCAATTTCAAAGCTAGTCCAGGGAAAAAGCCAACTCTGCTGGTGTTTTATATTATAATTTATGCCATCTATCATTCTAATAGATTTTCCCTATGATTTTTACATGATATCATGAGTTCAAAATGCTATCTTTTCTCCTTGATATTGTGCTTTTTAAAAAAGCAGCCCCTTTTCTAGTTCTGTCCTTTGAAGTAGCTCATAACATGAGAGGTCCAGCATTAAGAGTATTTAGACTAAACCACACAGAAACCCCAATGGAAGTCAGCAGGTAAGCACAGCATCAGCTCTTATAAACTGATAAACAAACCAAAATGTTTTAGAGGACAAGGGGGGGTTGACTGAATCCTTTTTATGTATACAAAAGCAAATAGGATCAAGTTTTGCATATAATGTACTCTTATATTCTTAATTAGAAAAAAAATTAGTATATTGGGATTAATTTCCTGGAATTGAGGAAATCCTGTCTTGGAGTAAATGTAATAAAGTTACTGTAATAATTGCCATGCTGCAAGAATGTTACAGAGCAGCAGATTATATGCAGTTTCAGTATATGCACATACATGTATTTGCATGGACTTTTTCTCCAAATTAGGAAGAGACT
Source organism: Camarhynchus parvulus (assembly GCF_901933205.1). Taxonomy (NCBI): domain Eukaryota; kingdom Metazoa; phylum Chordata; class Aves; order Passeriformes; family Thraupidae; genus Camarhynchus; species Camarhynchus parvulus. The sequence goes on along the minus strand of NC_044578.1, from coordinate 15,051,441 downwards.
TTATACCAGGACATGGTCACCACCTTTCTGCAAAGAATTACTTTTTGGTATTATGTGTAAACTTTTAATTGGCTTCAGAAATCAAATTTATAGTGTAATTTGTTGAGGAGTGTTGTATGTAGCACTTCTTTGCCAGTGCTCTTTGAAAGAACCAGCAGATAACAAAGGGAGGTCCCTACTGCTGGTCTGTAAAGAGAGGTGCTGTATTTCTCTCAGCTATGAGGAGATACATGTGCTGTGTTTCCAGTTGCTTAACTGCATTATAAATACAAACATTTCCACAGATTAGTTCTGTACCTTAAACACTGCTCTCCTTTGTCATGGATGAAAAGGAAGGTGCCCATGGAAGTATGTTTGGCAGTGTAAACTTAGATATAGCGCACAAGAACCTTGAACTTACCTGTGAATGCACCCATCATTTTGAGTTACTATAGGGGCACAGCTCAACTCACTGAAGTTAGGTACTCTCACTCCATATTAGTAAGATGCCTGAAAATCCTACATTGTATATGAATAGCTTAGCTCAGGGCAACCCATTTAAAGGGTTTCTGTCCCCGCTGTGAACTTGAACCGTTGTCTTATATGTGACAGAGGGTGCAGAACTGTACATATTCTAGTCTCCATTTTAGATGGATACCTCTGCCAGCAGTATTGCAAGTACCATGTACAGTCTGCCTCTATCACATTCTTTTTAGGCCCAGTATATTCGTATTTATTATGCTACATGAGAACAATAATTACGTTTTTTAAAAGTTTGCAAAATAATGTGCCTGTCAGAATAGGATTATTTACATAGACCACATAGTTGTAGTTTGGAGTTTTTGTATATGCAGATAAATCAGAACAATGTCTTTCCTATATTTCCATGTGTGTTTTATTTTTTAATACAAGAAATATAAAACAAAGAAAGTGAGAGCTACGAGAATGATTAGATGTCTTGTAAAAGGTTTCTTAGTGCTGCTGCTGACCTTCTCAGTCTGTTCTGCTTTGCTTTGGTATGTTTAACTGCCCCGGGAGGTCATTATCAGACAGTGGTGACTGTTTTGTCAGGTCTTATTGTTTAATTAGATCACAGTTTATGTCAAAATTCTAAAATTCTTTTGGCACATGCCAAAATTTTCACAGTTTTTCGTTTTTAAGTTGAAATATTTCTCAAAAAATAAGCAGCAGCTACAAGGGAGTAGACAAATTATTTTAATATTTACAGTGTGCACTTAAAAAATTGTGCCTTGGGTTAAATTCATTGAAATGTGACATCTTATTTTCAAGAGTATCCTATGGGTAGTCCCTTGAAACTTGTATTGACATTAATATAAGCCTTAAGAAATAGGCCTGGCAAGGCTCACATTATCTATAGTAAAGCTAGTTTTTTCTACTGATCTTGCCTCCAATCATCTGAAATGGTATAAGACTGTGTAAACAAACCCTCATCTACAGAATTAGAAAATGATGTTTTTGATATGCCTTTCCTGCCCTTGAAATTATATGCCTGAAGTGTGCAGTCAGTGATGTACCATGTTGCAGTAATGGTTAGATAATGGGTACAAATTTCTAGGCTAGAGCTAAATGCCAAACAGCCATACTACAAATTTGTTGCTTGGATGATCTACTTGTTCCTGAATAAGGCAGCTTACCTATCTTTTTATTTACCATATTTAATTAGAAATTAATGAAAAAGATATATATTACTCATTCCTCAGGATTCTAGTCAAGAATAAGTTTTCAGTCGCCATATTCTTATTCATTTTGTACAGAGCCAAATCAGTTAGTGCCTTTGGAAAGATGCAGTGCTCAAACTGAGCCAAGAGTGACGATGTTCAAAGGATCAAAACACTAAGTGACCTCATGCAGGTCCCATATTCTGGAAAATCTATCTCCTTTGTCCAGTTCTCTTGTATGGCCTGATAAAGTGTATTGTCTCTCTCAAGACACTTGGTGTCTCTGAGCAAAATACACCCAAACGCCCCAATTCTCCCTCACAATTAGCGAGGCTGTTCTGTGTCTTGATGCTTCAGTGTATGAGGCAGGAAATCATAGAGACTTTGGGGGTAATTTGTTTCTCCAGAACTATCATCCTTCAGTTTCTCAGTTTCACTGTTCTCCAAGCATTTCTCTGTTGAATATTTATAGTGATTGACCCCACTGCCAGGGATTGCTGTGAGCTCTGTAGTATGTCAGGGTTTAGGCATTTGATAGAGCAGGGTCTGTGCTACACCTGCAGAACAAGCACTATCAGTGTCCCTCCACGTGTAACACAGGAGCTGAATCACGCACAGAGACAGATAAATGACAAATGTGGAACCCAGACAAGAGCAAAAGGTGGTGTGAGGTAGGGACTAATTACTGCTGCTGCTGGCAGTAAAGCCCATAAGTAGAGCAGATATAAAATGAGGCTGCCCCAAACAGGCTAGAGCTACTTTGGAGTGACTCTGGGGAGGGAGAAATGGCTTGAGAACACTAAATCTCCTACCTTGCCCTTCTTAAAGGCAAAATGGCAAAAAATAGTGACTGATGCACTGAGGAGAGGTCCAAAAGCCATATGCTAGCTTATGGTTTGGGTTTGAGGTTTCCAGCACTCATGAAAGCTGTGAGCCCTCACCATGAAGGCAGCAAAGCAGACAGGGCTTCTGCCAAGGAAAGGACAGGGTTTGTCCAAAGTGGACAGGGTTTCTGCCAAGGGTTTCATGAGGGGACACTGTACAAAACAGGAGACCAGGAACGTGTTGCAGTCATCTTAATCAGGCATATTTTCAATTGTTAACAAGATCTAAACCTACCTGAGGCCTGAAGGAACAACCAGCCCGGGTGTGAATTTGGCTCCATTTCCCCTGCCCTGTACTTGGTCAAAGCAAGAGGCATTGGGCAAGCCAAACCTGCCCTGCAAACACCCAGGGTTCATTCACTCACTTGATGTGCTCAAGGCCTGTCCACCTCACTCATTTCCTGCCAAATGGCTCGTGTTTAACCAGTGTTGCCCTGTTGTATCTCAGATGGGCTGTTTTCTAGCCTGGAGCTAAACTGGGCCCCTCCCCAGGATCAGGCATAGCCTCAGTTATGCCTTCTGTCAGTTTAAACCTTTCCCATGCTGCAGAAATTGTGCAGCCCTCTACTGCCTGGGTAAAGACTTGCAGAGAAATTTTATTGGCAGCCCCTCTGGGTCTGCATTCAGCATTTTTTCAGACTGGCCATTTATTTTTAGCCCTTCTCTAATAATTCACTCCACGGTAGCTTTCGATAACTGCCCCAGTTGCAGGGCTTTGCTCAAGCATGTTCCTGGGAGGTGTCTCAAGCTGTATTTCCCCACCGTGATTGCTCTCTGTAGTGTGTACTTATTGTCAGATCCCCTAATGGCTCCATTTCTGTGTGGCACATAAAAGCCATCTCAGAAAGTATCCTCAATTTACTATGTTGACTTATAGAGGCTGGAGAGAAAGCAGAAAGGAGCCTTTCACCCTCATAGTTCTATAGAGGAGATCATCATGTTAACTCTGCATAGCTGGGGATAGGGCCAACTCTCTGAGGATAAGCATGCCCCATGTTTTCTCTTGCCTCAAAGCATGAGGAAAACCAGATCCACTCTAGATGTGAAAGGGGTTTTGAAAAATTGGTCAGGAGTGTGAACCGTTTCTGCAGGGTCTTTGCTATAATGCATGATATTTGTATCTCATTCACAGAGGGAAAGATACTGTATCTTACAGGTTTGGGAGACAACCTAGCTCAGCCTTGAGCCCACTTCTTGACTCATAAAGACTCATTTTGTTTGACAAAATGGCTCTGTTTATTTGACATCTGATTAATCTGCCTTTTTCTCCTTCTAAACTTTTTGGTGAGCTGCAGTTAGGGCTTTCTGTTACTCTTTTATTATGAATACTATGTGAGGGATAAGTGTGTATATTGTGTTGCATGCATGTAATATAAGACAATCTCTGCCCTGAGATACTGGCAGTGTAATACAGAAACAGTTACTGTAGAATGTGAGAAATCCAATTTTCTTTTAATTTTAGATAAATGAAGTAGAAGTTAATGTAGTAAAAAAATATAGCAAACAAATGTACTTAATAAGGCATCTAGAACAATTTTTTAAACCTTCAATTGCCAAATTTATTTTGACAAAGTTTTAGAAATTAAATTGATAAAATTATGCAATGTGACAATATTTATACTCAGAATCAATATGTATAGTAGTATGTTTCAGGCGGAGTTCGTAAGGCTGCAACTGCTTTGTAGCAGATACTACAGTGCCACATGACTTTCCTAAAGAACAGTATTGACAAGCAAATAAATGCTGCTGGTGGTATTGAAAGAGCACATTGTGTACAGATATTTGTAAACAAAGTATGCTATTAAATTATTACTTAGTATTTATTAAATTATTAAATAACTCTCAATTACCAAGTACAATTGGAACTTTAGTGCTAAACTGCAGTATTAGATAGGAGCAATGTGCAATTATGGTTTCCCATAGTTATCTATAAGCTCTTTTCAGAGAATTAGCTCATGTCAGCCCTCCCCACAAGCTACTGATTACCTGAGTATCTGTGGATCCATTGTGTCTAGCACACAAGCTCTCATTGCCCAGAGCCCTTTCTAGGTACTAATAACACCTTCCCAAAGCATGATTATGGTGTTTGAGACCTGCTTATGGCATTTTGAGCTCTCCCAATGAGGTATTTTCAAGGCTCACTCTTAGCGTGTTTTCTGGCACTGTAACCAGCGCAGGGCTGTGTTTAAGGTGCAGGCATTAGCATGGGGCATAGTGATGTGAACGTGCCCACAGGGCTCCTAGTGGGGTCTCAGCATCTTGCAGCACCATTTTGACTTTGAAAATTACTCCTGGGCTCACTGCTATGGACAGCTGACTGCTTTCTGACACTGGGTAACAGGAGTTGCTGCCTCAGGTTGAAGCAAAATGCAACCAAACCCAAACACAAGGAGGCTCTCTTGACCCCTGCCAGGGGTCAGGGAGGCCAGGGTGCTATGGGGAAAATTGTTGAATTTGAACTAGTTTGGCCTGCACATGCTGTAATGTAGGATGTTAGTATATATCTCCAGCAAGTAAGATGCTATTTAAACTGGTAAGTGGATAGAAAAGATGCTGCACCATCTTTCTCTCTCAGACTTTGAGTCTCACCAGGTTTTATTCTCCTCTGCCTAGAGAGTGGATTGCAGATGGAGCAGTTGCTTGACATTTATAAATAAACTTCTCTCCTATTTAATTTTCAACAATGCTGTTAATAAGTTCTTAAAGCTGCTTCTATTGACTTAGCATGTGGTGGCTTTCTGTGCTCTCTCTGCCTTTTCTGTACATTCTCTGTTGGCTCTTTGTAACCTGCAAACCTTAGTCATCTCTGTAGATTTATGTATTGTAGCAATGGATTGGAATTAGGTGTCTAGCCCACACAAACCTCATTCTACTGATGAAACATATTCTTAAAGCCATGGCTTTGATGTCACTATTAATCAGCACTTGACTTCCAGTTAGATTTCTAGTTTGCAAATGTGGGGATCAAAACAGATAGTCAGGTTTGTTGAGGGCTGTTTGAATGGCTTCAGGCAGTTCTTTGAGACTGTACTGGGGTGAAGCAAATGAGCAAACAAAACGCGCTGTTAGCAAAATGAGAAGCTTTTAATTTTCCTTTAACAAGTTAGGAATTTAGATTAACCTGTTCACATCATCATGAATCACCAGTGCAGTGTCTAAGGTATGTTTTGGTTGTCATTGCTGTAGGATCTGTACAGATACTGAAAGAACAAACTCAGGCTTTTTTATACTGAATGAAGATAGTGAAACAAAAAGTTTGCAAAAGCAATCAATAATACTGTCAGAGGGTGACTGTTCTTAGACACAAACACAGTATTTTAGGACGGTATGGGGGGTCTCTCAAATTCTGTGGATAGAAGTTTACATCTGAAGAGTCTGTACGCAGTCTCTATCCTTTGACAACTAAGTTGTAGTCATGCTTGCTCTTTTCCCTGTCCTGCTAATCAGGCTTTGCAGAGTGGATTCCATTAGAAGGGATTCCAGAACAAAGTGAACAAGGGACTTTCCTCCCCTTTAGCATAAATTGTGGCATGGCACAGGAAAGATGAGTATAAGGCAATCTCAGTACCTCCTGAGGGAGTTGGGAGAGAACCTGGGTAGGGCTCTATTATTAAAAAAAAAAAAGAAAAAAGGTAGATATTGCATCCTATACTAATTGCAAATGTCAGGTGTTTAGATCTCATCAAGAACCCTTTGAAAAGAGGAGTCTTCATATACCCTAATACAATGCTTAGTAGCAGTTACTGTAGTTTTAAATTACACCTGCCCCAGAGCTAGCTGATTTCAGCCAGAGTGGACCAAAAAGAGAGGCTTACATCTCTATCTTCTTTGTCATATGGATATGTCTTTTATCTTAAATATCTAGGATATAATATTTCAAGGGAGACTAGATTCTTGCAATCAGGATAGTAAGTGTTGCCCTGAAAATGTAAAGACTTTGACACAAAAATTATGAAACCAGAGTTGTTGATTGGTAACTGCAGAAGTATGGCGAGATTAATCTTATATTTCTCTTATCAAAGGCTGAAAGAGGTAAGCATGTCAATACTTCATGCTTCTGTCAGAAAGAAAAGCAGAAGGAACAAAACCATAACTAAAAAAAGATCCCAACATGCGAATTTGTCAGATGATTGCAGATCAAAGGGTTTTTAGCACATCCCGAAGATTTGGGAGACATGGGCTTAAGAAGCCCTGGTGGATCCACCTTTTGAAACATTGGAATCTGTTAAATTCAACTGGCCACTTGCACTGTGGGCTATACTGGAGTACCCCACAGGCTGCCAAACCAGAGAGATCACTGGAAAGGTGCCTTTTTGCTGTAGTTTCTTTCTCTTTCCATTTTGCTGCTTTCCTTTATTTACTATTCTCTTCCAGCCTCTAGGGATATGAGCTATGCTAATTTGGGTATTGTATCATCGTATTTTAAGGCAATATGGAAGTCACACCTTACTTAATTCACCTAAGCAAGTAAATCTCAGTGAACATGTCTGAGTCAGTCTTAAGGGGGTTTAAAGTGATGTGATATGATATGCACAGTGAGGGGTCTGGAAGAAGAGGTAAGCTACCCCAATTTATACTTCCTCCAGACTTAATTTACATTCTTCAATGTACTTAGACTCCCTTCCGTTGTTGGCCCAGCATCTTCTCATAAGTCAATCTCTACTTCACACTCTGGAAATAAAACAAAGTAGAAGCACATGATTTTGGATGTAATCAGACCTATTATCTGGTTTGATCATTATTTTGTAGAGATTTGATTGCTACTTATGATCTGTAATAGAGGTCATTATTTTATTACATGCTTTCTGGGTATGATTAAGTCACTTAAAGAAGGCTTTCTTTCAGTTTAAGTTAGTAAGAATAATACATTTGTGATTTCATGTAAATAAATCAGAATTTCCACAAATCTGCATGCATTGTATTATGAAAGCTTTTTGTTTTAGTATACAGATACAAGTAAATTAGTATAGAACTTTGTGCAAACTAAAAATATAATATAATTTTATATAACTAAAAACATAACTAAAATATATTAAAAATATAACTTTTTTAGAAAAAAGTGTTTTAAATTTTATATAAATGATCTCTTATGCTGCAATCCCATTATTCATGTGACAGGCTTTGACAGATGTAGTTTCTTCTAGGATATGTGGCCCTTTACAGGAAAAGGAAAGCAGTATTGCTCAACAACATGAAATATATTTCATGCTGTTAACATTTACTTTATTGAAAGTTACTTGGTGAGGTGCCTAATTGTTCAACTGCATTGCAGATTTGAGAGTTAGGTTTTATTCACAAGTGTTGTTCCCTCAGATATTTTTCCTCAGGTTTCTTAAGGGCCTGTAATGAGCTCTAGCAAGTCTTTAATGCTTCTGGGGAAAACTAAGCTTAAGTCAGTATTAGTCAGTCTTGAGTAAGCCTGTAAATTGCCTGATAAATATATTTGCCCATCCTGTTGAATTGAGGATCTGGAAGAAAAAGAATAAAGAGTGGGTAATTAATTACTTGGGCAGCTCTTCCAAGGAGGCAAGAGATGTGTATGTCTCCAGAGACCACAAAAAGTTGAAATTATGTATAAGGAAAGAGAATTAGGATGAGAGAGTATGATCCTGGATGGAGAGACTCTGGACCTGAGGAAGAGTGACATTGATTGCTGGTACATGTTGGACTGGATATGCTGGACATGTTGGTCTCTTCATGCACTGCTAATTCTTGATATGATCAGTTCTTCCTTTACCTCAGGAACCCTATCTTTTGTATTAAATGTTCTTGCTCCAAGTTTCTTTCCAATGGACTGGTAACGATCAGAGCTCACCAGTTTTTTGAACAGCTGCTATTTGTGTCTGTAACTGAAAACTCGCTGGGAAAGCTTTATGTAATGGTAGGAGTTCAGATGCATTACTGTGATATGCAAATAGCTATTTGTGGTTTGTTAGGGAAATCAAGGCTGGAGATGGCTAATTTTTTTTCCAGCTTAGATTCCAAATGAGATCATTTTGCTCTATAAAAAAAACCTGGTTTGGGGAATATTGTGATTCTATTCTTTTTATTTTGGTGCAATTTTTTTTTTTAACTGAAGGGAGTTGAACTTGGAAATGTTTGGACACCCTTTTCCCAACTCCCCTTTGACTGTAGATTGTCCCATAATTTCTATGCAGCTGCCACAACTGAGTCTATGTACTTCCAGTGAGCTTAGCAGACTTCTTTGTCTTGGAACACTGTCCTTACATAAAGACAGTTACCGAAGTACTAATTGCATAGAAAATATTTTTCAATAGAAAATGCCTTCTCAGTTTGCTGTGGAAGCTGTTCATGCCTGTCTTTTTTGTGTACCATAACTTTCTCTGTACATGGTTTCTGACCTAAGAATACATCAAAATTAGTGGCTGAACCAAACAGATATTTTTCCTGGACCTGCCTCAGAAAGCAGCATTGCATGTTAAAATTCCATTTTTAAATTCAGCTTCTCCCTCTTGGAAAAAATTCACTAAAGTCAAAGTATCACTTTTTATAGTCTCAGTAACTCTTTCAGGATTTTCAAAGTCAATTCAGCTCTAAGCTGAAGTAATTATGGCACATGCTATAAACCACAAGCACTGTAAACTCAGCATGGACTGCTATATCACCATCTTGGAATCATATCAATCTCCTTTTACTTTAATTTGCTTTACACACTGTTTCTTTGGTGGCTTTTTCTTACCTCACATTTGTCTATTCATCTATTAAAACAATTGAGAATGTGGTCTGTTCCAAATCCAAAAAATGATAGGACAATTTTGGAGCCATGGAACTTGGAATTAAAGTGGCTTTAGAACAAAAAAAAAATTGTAAATTTTTCTCCATGTTGTCTTTTCTAATGGAAGGCAGTATACTATTAACTTAAGGTTATTGGTAGATGAGACTGTGCCTCCCAGCAGTGAGGATCCATTTGCACTAATTTTTATTGTATTTTTTAATTATTTTTTTTATTGTAGATGTACTTGCTACATTCAACTTATATGTGAATGCACAGAACTCATACGTAAGAGATAGGCTTTTTTAAATAAGGCATCTCTAAGAAGCGAGACAAGAAAACTTTGGATGCTTTCTTTGTAAGGTTTGGCAGGCAATGAAAGAATAAACCATTTACAGTACCTCATACCTGAACATTTTCTTGATGTTTGTAAGATTTACAGAGGAATTGGTTTTCATTCTTTTTTTTTTTTGCAAATGTATGCTCATCCCAGTTTTGCCCGGGCCTGAATATGACATGCCAAACTACCACAAGAAAGCCTAGGCACCACAATACTTTTCCAGATCAAGTAGCAACTGAAAGTCTTGTGAGACAACGTACATAATTCCAGCTCAAACTTGTAGAACCAAGACGTTTACATGATTTATATGAGGTGGGGCTAAATATACATAAGGTGGTTAGCTGCAATAATAGCTACATTTTCAAAGTTGCTCAGCACATGCAGCATTTGGGCTTCAGACCCCAACAGAATGGTGATAAAATCCTTGGTCCCACATAACTGTGAGAAGGGGAAAATTATTTTTTACTGCCCTTTTACAGGTTTCAAACCAGTCTTTCTTTTAGACCACAGGTGTCACTGTATGTCATAATTATTATTACTTAACCTCTCTAGGTGGTAGCAATTCAAGGCTTCAAAACAGATCACAATAGTTAGCTTCAGGAAGTACTCAAGTATTCACATCAGTTGGAATAAATAATATGACATCTATAGATGTGATGAAGGAATAAAAACCTACCTTCATAAGGAATGAAGGAATTCTGGTCCCACTACTGTGTAAACTGTAGTTTACTGACACAAAATGAAGGAGACCTTGATGAATGCTTCCAAAAGTTCCTCTGCTGTTAAACGTTTATGGCTTATCATATGTCCTTCTATTTTTCTAATTCAAAATGTTCAGAACATGAGGAACAGCTTTGTAAAACTCAGTAGCTTCAAAGAAAAAGGATATCGGTGCTTAAGATCTCCACACTGAAATATCTTGGATGAGAGAAAAAAAATTTTTCCAGAACCACTGTCCACAAGGAGATAGGAGTGACAAGCATATTGTTTACACTTTGATCTTGCATGAAAGGTCATTAAAAAACACTCACTGACTGTGGGTTGCACGCTCCAAAAGCAACAACATATGTTCCAATCTTAAAATACATCAACATGGAACAAACTTTGGGACTGCCGCATATGACAGGGTGCTTCATGAAACTTTGAAACATACTTCTTGGAAAACCAAAAGAAAACAACCAATAAGCTTACAGGACACATTTTTTAAAGAAAAATAATTTACCATTGTTTTCTAAAATACTTGCTGACGACAAAACAATGATTTCTCATTCCTAGTGGATGAAGTTATTTCTAAGAACCTACTCTTTCCATTCTAAAATGCAGCAGAGTACAAGAGACGTTTCTGAGACTGATTTCCCCACCACAGAACTAGTATATTTTAAAAAGAGGCAAGGTGCATGTTATGAGGAAATGAAGAGGGCCCAGAACGCCTTTTAATTTATTTTTATAATAAATATCATTAAACAGAGTTTTGAAGCCACATATTTTTATTTTGTATGCAATGCTTATATTGTAGAAAGGAGCCATTTAATGAATGATTGAACTAAGCAGTTGCTAACAATGAAGTCACTATTTTATTGAAACCTGATAAACTTTCCTGGATGATTTGAAATTTTTTAACAATATTTTTCAAGTCTGAAAAGAAAAAAAAATTGAACCTTAATTTTGGCAGAAATGAAAAATTATTTGTATCAGCTTCATTTGGACATGGAAAACCTGTTTCAAACCATTTATGGCTGCACCACTCACAAACTATTTATTATGTACTATAAAATACATATAACATGTAACATAAAAATTAAATAGAATTGTTCTGGAACCATAGATACAGATTGAGAGTTAATTAAATGAATTCGTGGGGGAAAATCTGTGTGAGATACAGGACTAGGGGTTCCCTGCTGTACCTATTTAATGAAGTCTCATCCATCTGATGGCTCCTGGACCCAGTCTTCAACACTTCCACAAAAATGTCACAATCTTTATGGGGGAAGAGTGTGGAATGTGCCTTACCCACATCAAGTACACCATTTTACAATTCCAATCCAATTAATTAAGCCTCTCTTCTTCATGCATGAGTGGCCATCTCTCAGTTACATACCCAAGGCAAAGCTCCAAGGGGGCCAGGCAGCCAAAAGAGAAGGTACATTCCCAGCTCTCATTTACTTAAATACATATTTTTGGTAAAAACAAAATGTTTAAAATTACTTCAAATAAAAGTGTATATTTCTCCAGGGCCAGAGTATCAATAACTTATGTCTCAGGAAAATGAACTTTTATTATTTTTATTTTTAATGCAGAGTAATAATTAAAGCAGGGAGGAGAGTACAGCCTCCTCTGTGAATGAGAAAATTAGACTCAGTGTGGTGAGATGGGAGGGTAGAAGGAGACTTCTGATGCGTGATTAAATGAAGAGGCAGTATGGTGAGGGCAGATGAGACGTAGCACAGTGGGAGTACAGAAAGCAGGGTGAAAGAAATAAACAGAAGACAGGATGTTAAAGTACCATAACCTGACTGCACTCCTGAAGAGTTAAAAATGAACTGATCATCTGTCAGGAAACCACACAAGAGGGGGGGTGATGAGATTCTAGTCCAACTTCCCTGGGTAGGAATGTTGCTCTTCTGTGATTAAGGGAGTAGAGTAACTATTTTCTTCTTGCTGCACTGTTATTTTTAGCACTCGATTTCTAAATATGCTTCCTATAGATCATCTCTAATTTCAGTGCTAGAAACAACCATGCTGTTTTTTTTCTGTAATCATATGGAGTGTTTTCATCTATGCACTTGTTATTTATGCTGATCAAAACTTTAATCAATTCATTGTATTGTCTGGACACCCAAGATCCAGCTCAGGGAAGCGCTTGCTCAGGTTCTCTTTTCTACTGCAACTTCACCCCAAAACAAAAGTGCTGTATTAGAAATAGCCAGATGTGCAAAAATTATACTTGCTGCCTCAGAACCACACAGATGTCACCAAGAGTTCACAGACAGGAATGACCTCTTCCAAAATTAGCCATGTTAGTCTAGAATGTTGCAGGTCCCTCTTGTTGGTACCTGCCAGACAGTATTACTCTCTATGGGAAGAATCACATTAGTGCTGCCCAAAGGCAGTGGCTGTCATTGTAAATAGTCTGTCATTTCAGTAAAAAACCCCACCATGGCCAGCCTTGCCTTGTCAGAGGGACCTGAGTGGGGGTTGGAAGTGCCAGGCCTTGCTGGAACTGTGGCCTCAGCTCTCCCCTCCATTCCTCAGTGGTGGTTCTGCACCAGTATGAACGAAATGCCAGGGCAAGTACGTCCTTGACAGGTGCTCTTAGGACAGGGGATTGTTTCACCTGTTGCAATTACACCTTGGAACTTTTTTACACTTTTCTGCAGAGGTGAAATTTCCCAAATGAAATTATATTTTCCAACTGTATTGCAAGTTTGAGGCATTTCACCCATTTACATATCCCTTCAATCTGTCATCATTGATGCTAGAAGGGAAAAACCTGAAATAGAGAGGGAAAGCTGACAAGTCCTAAAATTAAAAAGTTATTGATTAAGCCATTTGACTTGTTCTTTCTTTCCAGTATTGTACTCCAGGAAACAAATGTTTAATTTATTTTGGATAAAGGGATTCAATTTGTGATAATGCCATGGAAATATGATTTCCTTACAAACTCGGATTTCTCATAGGAAAATGTTAATGAGTCTTTTCCATTACACTAAAAATACCATGTACAAGAGCTGGTTGAATAGTGCCCAGACAATGTTTTTGAACATTTGTCAGAATTGTGCTCCTTTCACGAAAATTCATATCCCATTGTACTATTTGCCAACATTTACATGAACAGTTTTTGTTTAGGTAAAGGTTGGCTGGTTCCCTAAAAATTATCAGTTCATTCAAAACCAAAGAAGAGATACAGTATCAGGTCATTAAATGGCCAAGCACAATCTTCATTGCTAATAATAAGTGTTTTACTTTGCAAGCAACTTTTAAGATCAAAATTGTTCATTAAAAATGCAAACATACTGGATATTATGCAAAGCATAATTTAGGTATTATTCATCTGCAGAAAGAGTATCAATGCCTCTTTGCGTTGATAAATGTGATTATTAAATATATTGCCAGAACTCTGACTTTGTCCACAAATACTCATTAAAGGGAAAGAAAATCAGAACATTATCACAATTCCTTCCCTGCAATTAATTAAACATCATGTATTGTTTAAGAACTTTTTTTCTCACTCCAAAATGTTTTATTTTCAAAACACAAGGAAACAGAAAGACCTTAGTATTTATCCTAATTTGATGCAATGGCAACATTATAGTAGTAATCAGAGTACTCAGTCAGAATTGGGCCTTCTTTGTACATAGTGCTAGCAAAAGACATTAATTTCATGAAGTACATAACCCAAAGTTATTTCAACAAAATAAATGCCTTTGAAATTGTGAGAACATAGTTCATCAGCTCTTCCCTAAATTACATAGTACAGTTTACCAGCAAGTGCTGCATTCTCTATTAAAATTTGACATATTATAATTTCATAATTAGTGGTTCTTTTAGGCTGGAGGAATTGCTGTTTTTTTTTTTTAAATTCTCATAACACTTTTCAGAAATTATTTTACTTTGTTTTTTTAAAAGAAGTTTTAAGGACTGGGGGAAAAACTTGTAAAATGAGGTATGAGTGTTACCGATGCAGTAAATTACACCTGAGTCTGTAAAATTCTGAAATAGTACTATTGTAATGTAGGATTTGTAAAATTTGTTCCAACATGTAAGACTAGTTTAGAATGCCCCATGACAATAATCTGAAAAAATTAAATAACTGATTTTGTAGTTATTTTATGACTGCTAAAACTGATTAGAAAAGAAAGGGACAGTAAAATATCAGTGGTCTCACACAAGGTGGATTTAATAACAAAGTCTAATTTTAATAAGCAGTGGGGTGGCTTACCCCAAGTTCTAGGATTGAGCCAGGGAGATCCTCTCCATGTACACCAGGGATGTGACTTCACTCCCTCTGGCCCACATTAAGACCTCCCTAATTAAGGATGTTCTCATGCTCCTCTGACTGAGCAGCCATGAGCTGTCATAGAAGGAAGGTGGGCAGGACAGCGGAAAGGAACCTGTGCACGTCATTCCACTCTGCTCTGCAGCCTCCTCTGGGAAAGAGAGCTGCTGGATCAAACACAGAACAGCTCTAGCAAGCTCCCAGTTTATGGTTCACTGTGGGCTGGTCATTGCTCTCAGCCCAGACTTGCCATGGCCACTCTCCTGCTAGCTTGCAGGGAAGAGGCGTCAAACCCAGCTCTCTGACATTCTGCTCTACAAAGTGAAAGGAAAATATTTTCCATATCACAGCAACTTTGTTGTCAAGAGCAACAGATCTGGACAAACCCAACCCTAGAACTGAATGAAAGTTCTGGATTCAAATAGTTATTTTGGGTGAAGTTCCAGCTAGGGGCCATATAAACTTGATGATAGTTGCCCACGTGCTCAAATGAAATTCTAAATATAAACCCCCTTAAACACTGAGACAGTTCAGCTTGGTTGTCCTGTGTCTTTCCAGTGAACCCAACAGTAGTTTTAAGTTTGTCATGGTTTTTAGATTTGGTTGTAAACATTTTCACCATATTTCTTGTGCATTATTTCATTTTCTATGAACTTAGTAATTAATTGTTGGGGGTTTTAGGTTTTAGTAAATCTGTTGGAGGTTTCTTGTAAAACCTCCAATTTTAGCTATGTTTGTTTTTAGAACCAATAAATCCTACTATGTTTTATAAGACAGATTACTCAAACTAAGATATTTATTAATATGTTGAACTGTGTTGGTGTTTTTTTTTATTTTATTTCTTGAAGAACTGTCATAAAAGTTGTAGATATTCAGTCATATTAATTAAAAAGCATAGTACTCATCGGGTCAAACCAGTAGTTTCCTTTACCTACAATCATCCATACATATTCTTATTCCTTTCCTTCTTTTTCACTCAGCCTCCTAATATTGTCAGGATTGATGTCATCATTTATCCACTCCAGAATTCTCTATTCCCTGGAAACTAATTGGTGGGAGGGAGAGATTTGCAACAAGAAGCCAAATTTATTTTAGCAATTTTGGGTTTTATAAAAAACAGTATGTTTCATGAAACAGTGGTACCTAATATTTCTTTACACTAGTAGTTTTCTCCTTGTTGACTCGTCCTTCATTCATTCTCCCGCCCCCTAGCAAAATAAGAAAAACAGATTACTGTAAATTTTGGCACAGAAGGATATTTGCATCATTTTCTTAGAAGTCACGTGCTTTGGATTTCCTCTTGTTTATGATATATTGAAATGTCTTCCAGATGTTCTTAATTATAAAAAGTTTTCAGGAAAGCAAAGTAATCCGTAATAAAATTTCCTCTACATTTTTTAAAATAGCCAATAAATTAGTGTACTGTAGCTTATCAAACTGCCACATAATTCTACATTTGACCCCGGCACAGTAAGGTCTGGCATTTCCTTAAGACAGCTAGTTTGGTCAGAGGCAAAGCAGGCTTCCCTAGGCATAGTTTCAGTTCCTCTTCCTGGGGCCAAGCCAGCTGGGTGAGTGCTCATTGGTGCAAGTGGCTCCGGCTTCCTCCACAAACACAGCCACCTCTGCTGCACTTGGAGAAGCAGATGTGTGACATGAGGGATGCCAAAGTTTGGATTCAGGACAGAGACAAAGAGAAAACATTTTAGCTGCTTCTTTGTGTTGCTGGTGCTGTGCTGCATGAGATTTTAATTTATACATTTTGGGCAGGTGCCCAGATTGCTGTGGTAAAATCTGAATGAAAACACAATAAAAATAAAATTTGTTCAATTTTCAAGGACATGTATATATGGGGGGGGGGGGGGAAGGTTTCAATCATAAAAGGCATTTTCAAATGGTTCAAGATCTAAATGAGTGGCAACAGTTCTGAATTCTTAAAAATCCTTCTAGAAGCTACCCCTTGTATACAGTCATCTGTTTATTCATCCTAATGACAGACCTGGTGAAGGTGCTTACTCTAAGCCTGTATGTGTATAAGGACTTAAGGTAGGAACAGTAATGGGAAATAGAAACCAACTTTGCCATTGATTTTTCAAGCTCTGTGTGTATGTGTGTGTGGTAGGTTTCTTTTCTCAGAAATAATTAAGATCTGAAAGAAAGTTATAGTTCCACAAATATTTGATGAAAGAGTTATTAGGCTGCTGGATCATGGGTTTAGTGGCCTGCACATATCTTTAAATTTGTTCTGCCAAAAGATCTCGCTCTGAGAAACAGGAATTTCAGCCCACATCCTGAAAGACAGCAATACAAAAGATTAAGCATGTGCATTTGGTTCTAGCCAGGTACAGGAATTCTGTAACACTCTGAGGTGCATGTGAAGCATTAGGTCTAGGAATATGATATAGAAACTAAAAGCGGGAAAACATACAGCATTGTAATGGACTAGATCCTTTTGCTTGTCGGAATCAGTTCTCTTCCAGAGGTGGGAAGGGAAGGAATCAAGGAAAAAAGAGGTTTGTATATTTGGGGGATTATTTTTCCCAGAGTGTCTAAGCACAGCAGGACTTGTAATAAAAGGAAATTACTGTTAATGTAGCTATTCCACTCTCAGGTGGCATAAATGTTGTCTGAATGGTGAAAGTGATCTCTGTTGGCTTGCACCGCTTGAGGCTCTTGCCTTTTCTCACTAATTTTCCTTGAGTACTATTTCATCAGCCAGATTTGCAAAGAACAGTAAATAACCATGCAAAAGTCCAAGCTTTTTTTTTCATTAAAAGAGTAAAAGCAAATATTTCACCTTGCTATTGAATCTGTTTGTATTTGTTGTAAAAGCAGCACAGTGCAGAATTTGGACCCAGTTTTAGCAGAGAAGAGACAGAATGCTATGAAAGATGTTAAGACAAATTTCCTTTGTGTACCTCAAAAACGGTAACTGATGGCAATCTTGCCATCAAACTAGAAAACAACAATCAATGATAAACAAGCTGAATTTTTTAAATGCTCGTGGAAGTAAGTTAAATGTGATTAAGAGCTTATCTGTGTAAGGATGGTGGAAGAACATAAAAAGGAAGGAGGCAACTACAGACCTCACTACAGTGGCAACCATGGCTGAGAACTTTGACCAAATCTTGAAAGGGATATAAAATGCTAGTGCTACCATCCCCCAAAAAATCACCCCCAAGAATTATTCCATGTTTTCAGATGTCAGAACCTATTGGTTTTCATTCTTAGAGTACTTTAAGAACTGTAGATCTATTTATTTCTTGGGAAGAGTCAGGTGGCACTGCCAATGTTGTCTTGTCATCCATTTCTCCTCTGCCTGCCCTCCATGAATTCTGTTGTCCATACTCAGGCAAAGCTGACACTGAGACCAAGTGAAGTTTAGGCTTGAGTTTGACTGAGATGAAGGGTATCACTTACCTAACAACATCTCATCTGCTGCAGTAAATTTCTGTGGTATTTGACTCTTTTTTTTTTATGTTAAGGCAAGAAAATCTCTTGTCCTTCTGATGCAGTGGCAGTGAAGACCCTTAAAGACAGTAGTGAAGTTGAGATGAACCACATTTTTAGAAAACAGCATATTATTAAGTATTTGGCTGCATTTGTTTATTATTTGCTGAACACTAGTAGTACCTGTAGTGCTAGAGTTACTGTGGAGTCAGTATAAAGCTGGGTCTCTTCCCTCCTGAATATTTCCCACATAGGGAGTGAGAAAATTACTTTGCTAAGGAGAATTTTCATGGGAGAGAGAGCAACCTTGGTGATCACAGTCTGATGTCTGGTCTTGCTGTTACCAGCACTGGCAAGGTGGGGAGAATGGAGCTAGGTAAAAACAGCCAAAGCCAATCATACATTTCAATCAATCTGATAAAATTCTTTACTGACTCAACCTTTTGTTAAATCAGCCAGCTGTTACCTAATTGTGTTCTACAATGAAAAGCTGGTGCTGTAGTGTCCAGTCATAGTGCCTTTGAACCAGCAGAGACTAGCAGTGCTGATTTTTTTTAAGCAACGTTTTGCTTAGATTCCTTTTTATTCAGCTGCTCTTTTCTTTCCCTAGAGCTTTATCTCATTTCCAGATGGGTGTTCTACTCCCAGAGGAGTTTCCTGTCTGTCTTGGTTTGAATGACAGGCATCTCCCAACGAAGGTGGTAACCTACCTTGGAATAGAAAATGTGACCCCCTTCCCTCAAAATTCTTATAACTCTGAAATTATGGGGCTTTCAGGCAAATATATGGGTAAAGGAATAACAGTTCTTTACTAGTGTGTATATGTACATAACAAGGCAAACAAACAGCAGGAAGCTATGAGACCCAGTCCCAAAGGCAGAGGCCCAGTCCCAGCCCTCTCCCGGCTGCAGGCGCTCCCCCCTTCGGTGCAGTTCCAGTCACAGCCTGCGGGGGCGCTGCTGGCTCCTGGCCAGGCAGGGCTGGTGCGATTCCCCCACACCTGCAGGGGGCGCTGTGGTGCGAGCTCAGCCCTGTCTCCCTCACAGAGTAATGGCGAGCGGGTTGGCAGAAGGGATGGAAAAGAGGCTTCCTTTACAAACTCACAGCGGGCAGCAGGTCCCAGTGCCCCTGCAGATAGGGAAATTAGCTGTAGCAGGAACCTCAGAAGCAGCAAGGATAGGAGAAGACAGGATGGAACCCCATGGTGGTGGCGAATTCTCCCCACAGTGATCGTAATCGGTCTCCCCTCCGATGTCCAGAGCGAGAGCACTAGAAGCTGGGCCCAGCCCCTTCTCTCCAGCCTAAAATCTCCAGGTAACTCTGCCCTTCCCAACAGAAACCCCCTCCCCAGGTAAGAGAATAGCCAGCTGCACCCTTGTCCCTCCTCTTTCGCCCAGTGACATTTTTTGTTCTCCTAAGTATGAGTAGTTATTGTCTCTTAGCAACAAATGGGAGAAAATTCCCTAAGATAAAGAAAAAAAAAGGAAAAATCTTAACCCCCAGCACTGTCCCTGCAGGATGTCACGGGCAGAACTGTCCCACTGAGGGGGAAGTGGTGGCACTGCTCTGCCAAGTGACGGTGGGCCCTTCTCAGCTGTGATGTGTCAGCGGCACTTTTTCAGCAGGGCCCGTCCTGTAGTTTCATAGGCAGAGATGGGCAGAGATGTGCTCCAACTATCAGTGTACAAACTTCTCCTCTCACAGTGCTGTGCTGGCCACGCAGGGCCTCGGACCCCAGGTGTTTCACAGAGAAACCTGAGGAACTTGTCAGAGAAAAGCTGAGCTACAGGTAACAGAGAAGTTGTTGCTTTCTCTGGAGGAAGGATTTAAAGTATTTTCTGGTATTTTTGCTGAACTAGAGCTGTACAAGCCACATACTGAGGGCAGTGAGGGGAGCAGAAGCAATGCGAGTGTCTTGGTCTCTGGATGTGTTCAGTGGTCTAAAGCACCTAGGAACTGGCATTTATTTTCATATTTCATTTGCCCTTTGCAGCTGCAAAAGGCAGCAGAGCAAAGGAGCAATGGGCTCAAAGCCTTTTGCGGTGTTTGTGGGAGTGTGCTTAAGAGTCCTTAGCCTACCTGTGGGAATAGGGCTGGGGAGGAACTTGTGGGATATTTGCTGTCTGGCTCATCCATCAAGAAATGTTTATTTGTTCATTAATTGCTTTTATGAAGATTGTGTGGACTGCACATGCAGTTCCTCACTGCTCAGTCTTTGTTCAGAGTTTACAAGCCATGACTTGATGGCAGTACAAGAGCATAGCATGCCTCCTGCTTCTAGAGCTTGTGGTGTACAGCAGGGTGCTGCAGGAGATGCTGTAAGGACAGGACACAGCACTGTGCCTTTGTAGAAACAGTTTTCTGCTTTTGGTTGGTTGGGTGGGTTTTTCTTTATTTAAATTTTTTGAAGTGTATAAATAGGACTTTGATATTTTCATTGCACTGTACTAGAAAAGCAATTGCATTAAGGGGACTGTCCACACAAAATTACAAAATTGCATGCTGGCGTAGCTTTCTGTATGCATTAAATTTCTGTTAAAAAAGAAACAAAGATGCATACAAGAGGTGAAAGAGTCACCCAGGAGGACTTCAGAGGTACAAGGATGGACTGAGGAAAGCTAAAGCCCTTGGGGACTTGGATCTCGTAAAGGGTGGCAAGAAAGGCTCCTGCAGGTGCATTGTCAGCACAAAGAAGGCAAAATAAAATGTGGGCCCCCTGCTCAGGAGGGTATGAAGGATAAAGAGCCAGGCTCTTCTCAGAACCATGCAAGCAAAAAAGCAAGTGACAAAAGGTGCAAACTGAAATACAGAAAATTCTGCTTAAATGTAAAAAGAAAGTGTTTTTAATTGTAAGGGTGAATGAACACTGAAACAGATTGCCATGAAATGTTGTGGAGTCTCTGTCCTTTGGAGACATTCAAAACTGGACTAGACACAGCCATGAGCAACCTGTTCTTGTTGACCCTGCTTTGAGCAGGGGTTTGAACTGAGCAGTCTCCAAAGGTCCCCTCCAGCCTCAATAATTTTGTAACTCTGTGAAATTCTATAATTTTCAATTTTAACAAATTGCTGTACTAACACTTTGGACTAAATTAATTTCTCTGTAAATCAATTGAGTATTTGTTATCAAAACTCTGTCAACTTAATTTCACCTAGACCTAAGTGTTCCATAAACCTTTTATTGAATCAGAGGTCAACAGTAATGTGTGCAGCTTTTGATTCCAATGATATTCGACCTGTGGGGGTTTTTTTAATAAATAAATAGTCTTTTCTAAATGTGAAACTGGCTGGAAGCAAAAGTGAAACTTGCTTTATTGCTTTTCATTGTTCAAACTGAGAGAAACAGCAAAAGTAAATGGAGGTCATAGGTAGTTCTAAGTAAATTGAATTAAAAATATATTAATTTGTTTACCATAGCAACGCCACTTTCAGTAATATGATGAAGAAATTAGAGTGTTTACTGTCACACTTATTACACTGGCAGAGCCCTTTTGATCTTTTGTTTGAGCTTTCTGTAGCTTTTCTTCTTTTTATCACGATTCCCTTACCCAACTCCAGTACTTCATGGTTGTAAATACCTGTAAGATGCAAGTTGCTATAATTTGTGACTGTAAGAGGTTGACTTGTGTAAATTATGCAAAGAAAGGGAGTAATTTACTTTGGAATGAATGCAGCCCTGTGCTGTCATTGGCTCCAGGAAGGATGCTCATTTGTGGCTGTGTGTGCTGAGAAGGGTGAAGGCTGAGTTAAAGCAGATCAGGCCTGCTTTATTTTACACACTCCTGTTGTCTTGCTGAAAATTCTGCCTGATCCTGCAGTCCATTTGTGTTGTTGGGTTCCCAACTTGCACACATTTCTTTTGCCACTTCCACCCATAAGGAGCCATGCTCCTGCACGCTGGCTGCAGCTGCTGCCCAGGAGCAGTGCTTGACTCCTGGGAACCGGGACCTGCTTTGCCAGCCCTCGCTTTGGCTGGGCTCATTTTAGGTAGCACATTCTGCAGTGCAGGTTAAATGAATGTATATTACATAGACTAGTGATACTTCATGGACTTAGAGAGAATCCTGCCCACCAGGCATCTCCCCAGCTGGGTGTGGACAGCTGACAGCGGTTTTTAATCACTCCTAAACTAAAATAGAAGAGGTCTGTGACCCTCTGCATTCCTTACACAGTGTACAGGAGTGTGTCTCTGTAGTTCCTTTGGTTGCAGGCTTTCTCCATGCTCTTTATACATGACCTATGGATATTCCCTCATATACTTAGTCCATGGACTCCCTCTTCCTTCCCTTGGCAGCAATGCTGATACTTGGCAGGACCTTTTCTTGACCCTCTTATTATAAGTGAACTCCCAGTACATGAACAGATTCTTTTTTAACTAATTTACTATGTACAATTTTATCTTATTTGTTTTGTCTTTCTTCCAGCTCCGTCTTGAAATGATTGACTGTAAAAGGTTTATTTAAAATTTTGAAGTTCCTTTTTAAAGCAACCGCTGGTTCAGCAGTGCAAGATGCTATAGTCCAACAATACTAAGTCTTCTTTTCTTAATTCTTACATGTTTCTCTTCCTAGTTTCCTTGTGGAATAGGTGAGAAAAACAATTGCCTCTACTACTTAATGCCTCACAACTCCAAAAAATCACTACTTCAATGTAATTTTGAATCTCAGCTCAGCTGGTGATTCTTAGATTTCAGGTTCAGATTATGAGTTCAGTACTTTCAAATGAATCACTGGGAGCAGTACTTCTGTCAAAGAGTTGTCTTTTTTTTTTTCCTGGAAGGTTTTCCTGGTTTTACAGGTGCAGACCCTGAGAAAGGAACATTCTCCTAGAAGTACCAAATACAGATAAAAATACTAAAATTTTCAATTTTTTCCCCCGGCTCTTTAAAGTGCTTGTTTTCTTCTGTTGTTCTATAGTGCAACAAAGATGTGTGGTATATGCTGCCTGTGCATGTAATTGGCCTATTGGTCTTGTTCTTACTTATTTTTGATTTCATCAAGATTTAAATTGAAACTTCAGTGTTTTTGTGAAGGCCTGTCTTTTGAGGAGCACTTTTTACCTTTTTTTAATGAGCAGTTAGTGGAGTAAAGATTCTCCTTTTTGTCTGCTGTCTGTGGACAGTTCTCTTCAGAAACAAGTTAATGGATAATGTCCCAGTGCTCACCAGGAAGTTTGGGTTTTAATAACCTGCCTGCTTATGAAAACATATTATCAACTCTGAAGACAGAAACAGTGAAAATGTTTAATGAACTGGGATACATTTTCAGCTTTGGTCATTAGCACACAGCCCTGATCTTCATCCTTAGTTTCTTACTGATGCTAGCTGAATTGATGAAGAAGGCTGTGGATTGATTAAAAAGGATATAAAGGCAATCACGTAGTTTTTTTTCTTTAAATTTATTCCCAAGGGTGTTTGTTGAGGGCCATGCTGCTTCCTTCCACAGAGACAGACAGAGGTTGTAAGGTGGTGGTTCCTTTGTTGAACTCTGAAGGGCAGAAATGCTATTCTGGATAAACTGGCTGAGGATTGTTGCAATTTAATGCAGACAGTTAAACAGGAAACTACCAAGAGAGACTTTTGAAAAGATCTCCCCTATATGATGATTACAAATAAAAAGAAGTCAAAATAAATATAGGAAGCATCATAATTTACTTCTTATATTTCACCGATTGTAGTATTCACATCTTAAAAAGATAAAAAATGCAGACAATAATTTTGCCATCAGGTCAATTACTTGCATTGAGCTGACTAAGAGCGAGTATGATTTCAGTGAAAATTCTTAACTTTAAATTGTTCATATTGAAACATATAGAGAAGTTTCTCTTTTTTGGATAATAGTGCGCACTCTGAAACAAATTTGGCATACTAAAAATATTACTGGAAAGAGTTCACTCTTTTTAGACATAAACAATTGTTAAAACCCTTTTGATAATGTTTCCAGTAAAGTATTTAAATGAATCACAGAGTGGTAGGTATCTCACGTTGGATGTGGAGATTTTGTTTAGTTTTTTTTCAGACCTTAACTTCCTGTGGAGAAAAAGAGTCCAACAAAGAAACAGTGAAAATAAAAACCAGCAGGAACATAAAAAGAAAATTTTGAAACATTGTCAGTCATCTTCATTCACAAACAGTGAGTTCTGTGCCAGAGAGATTTGATACTCCTCATTTCTGGGAGAACAAACATGGAAAGGAAAGAAAAGACAGGTCTGTAGTCTGTTCTGCCTTTCCAGACAGTTGTTGCACCCCTGCTCCAGAATGGTTACTGAGCTGCTCAGATGAGAACCCTTAACCTGTATTCTTCAAAAAGTGTCTCAATTGATTTAAGTAATACTGTCACTATAAGTAGGGTTTGTTTTCACTAAAACAGGTGGGGGCATGAAGAAGCAGTTCTAGTTAACAGATTTGATGAGCCCCAGTAAAGAGGCAATGACAAGTTGCTGAGGATAGAAGCCTTTTCAGCCTATAGAGCTGTGAGGGGAGGAGGATCTGTGTACACAATTTAGTTGGTGACACTGAAAGGAAATGATTGAGGAAGGATATGAGATGAGCCATATTAGACCCAGAAGCTCATCTAGCCCCACTCTTGTCTCAGGTATCATCAGAGGTTGAAGAATGTAGCTATTACCCTCTGAAGTACTATTCTGAACACAAACACACTGTTCTAGCCCTGCTGAGCCAGAAGAGAGGTTTTTCTCCTTGGGAGACCTTCACAATTTTTTCCTCAAGAATCCAGTCACAGAACTTGTTTAAACCTTTTCATCCACTGTGGCATTCTTCTTCAAGGTGTTCCGCTGTAGGGGGATAGAACATAAGAAAATAAAGATAGTGTAGAAAGTAATCTCACCCCTAAGGAGTTGCAGCTGGGCCAATTATCATAGATTAGGAACAGGCCTGACTTTAACAGGCCACAGCTGTAACCAATGAGAAGAAGAGTGCTATAAAAGAGTGGGGTGGCTGGTTGAGAAGGGAGCTGGAGTGAGTTGTCTAATTTGTGGAGAAGAAAGTGTCAGTACTCTGAGGAGCTGCCCACAAGAAACACCAAGAAAGGATGAAACTTTTGTGATAAGGAGACAACAGTATGGAACCCCTGTGATAAGATGACGGCATTCCACAGTTTGACTGTACATTACAGTGTTAGAGTATGGGATCTGTTTGTGTTAGGTGATGCTTCTGAGCTCTTGTATGGGAAGAAGCAGTGAATGGATCCCCTGTTACTGTTGCCATGCCACTTCCAATTTGATAGGTGTCTATTTTATCCTACTTATGGGATGTCTTCCATACTGGACCATGCCAATACATTTGATTGTTTCCTGTCCAGTAGTCATTCTGCAGATTTTATTATCCTTGATACTCTTCTCCATGCCTTTTCTATTTGTATACCCATTTGAGAAATGGGATCAGAACTAGATAAAAGGGCTCTGTGGATTTATGCACTGATGCAGTCATGCTCTCTACTTTCACAGTGACTCCTAAAATTTAATTTACTGTTTTCTTCTGCCAACTGTTCTTTTAGCTGAGGCTTTCATTATCTGTTATCTGCATTACTTGTCTGGCTAGTTTGTTACCTGCACTGGGCTATTGAGATCTTCCTCTTGGTGCAATAATGAGCTTGGAAACCATCATTTTAAATGCGTAGTCAGAATTGTTGATTTCATATGTTTCCCTTTACATTTGCTTGCATTAAATTTCATTGAGCAATTTTTCATGCAGCAATTTGTCTCATAAAGTCCTTTTGTATGTCCTCATAGGCATTCCATGTCTTTGCTTCCTTTAGTCCAGTTAGCTCCAGTCTCTGGATGAAGTATCTGAATCCCCAGCCTTACTTCTGGAGCCCCTTTAAAAGCAGACTTCCTAAAAGCTCCTGCTGGATGATGCTAACTGATCCTGAAAGTGTTAAGTTCCAGGCAGCAGGGTGAAAAGAAGGTGTTGGAGTCAGGTTCCTGAAGGTGGAAAGCTGATGTACTTGTGTATGTGCAGCTTTAGTAAGTGATAGAAGTTAAAACAGAGCTCTTGAATGACTGTGCAGGGTACTGAAGAATATTTTTCCCTGGTTGGCCCCCTCACCATATGTATGGTATTATTACTGTGACTGTGTTCTACTATATCAATGAATGATTTAGTGATTTATCCACTCTACCCATCACTATGTGACCAGTATCCATTACTAGTTAATTCTTAAACCTTTACAATGGCAATATATGAACCTCTGTATTCCAGAGCATTACCTGCTCTTTAGGCAAGAAAACCCGATGGGGTGTGTGTTATTGGCCACTGGAACATGCCTTCATGTGTCCATCAAGCTCAAGGCTGGTCAGAGCAGTCTGGTCTGCATCCCCAGACCAATGTGCTTCCAGGGTGGCTATAAAGTCCCAAAATTGTTTTTCTGGGCTGAGGATGAAAATTCAGTTTGTTTTACTTTATTCCAACTTTTTCTAGATAAAGGAAAATAATAAAAGGTGGGAAGAGACATTCAAGTGACAGTCATTTCTCATCTGGATTCTAACTAATGGTTCAGGTATTCAGACTGGTGATGCTGTGGTGTGTTCTGCTATTGATACAGGTGGTGCTATGAAATTCTTTTCTTGGTTCCTTTTGATTTTGAGCCAGTTCCCCATCATGTTGGCTTACCTGGCAACTGAGTCATCTTGATCTTTTATGACAGAAGAACTGTGGGGGAAAAAACAATGGATGGAAGCAGTGTTTTTAAATGATTGCCAGAGTAAAATTAAAGTTGTCTATGACCTACCTAGTGTCCCAGTGCTTTTAGAGGCACAGTGGCACTGGACTATACAGGCAGGATCTTCCATGGGAAGATCTTGGGGCTTAGGCTTCACTATGGATGATTTGAGGACTCTTACCATTAGGTGGTAAGAAACAGGTACCTACACTTTAACTGAGGGAAAAGCCATTCTGTTGGTTTGGCAATTCAACAGTGAGTTCACACTGGGGAGGGAGAGCTAGATCCTGTCTACTACTCCCAGTTAATTATTTTTAAAAGAAAATGAAAGATCAAAACAGTCTAGCTGCCAATGAAATAAAAGTAGTAATTTGTCTGACAGACTTCTAAATCTGTTCCCCTGACATTTTATTTTGTCAGTGATTTAGCCCTGACAAACTTATTTCCCATGCAGCTTTTCCAAGGGCTGGACTTTATTTCCTCATTTAGCCTTTTTCTTAAAAGAGATACTGGAAACATAAATGCATTTGATATGCATTGTTTGTAACAAACTGGAAAAGATCCAAAGTGTCCAACTGCCAGGAAAAGTTTACTGGAAGGGCAATGTTAGCCACAACACCACGCATATAATCCCAAGGGAAGGTAAGTGGGAAAGGTTTGGAGCACAGTGACTAGCTGGAGAAAGACACAAGGGTGGTCTGAGCAGTGTAGCAGAACATCCTACACAGGAATTGCAGCTTAAGTCACTTTTCTGCTTGAAATCTTTGTTCAAAATTGTATAATGCAATGAGAGAGAATTGTGCCTTCTGTATCACAGAGTTCCTGACTCTGCTTCCCTGTTGAGGAAGAAAAATCCCTTTCAAGGGAGTACCTCCATCCTGTCCTGTGTTATAGGGAACTTTCTAAAGTTCTCCAAAAACTCTGCTTAAGCAGCTGCTTGGTTTATGGTTTCAGTATATATATCTGGAGGCCCAAATGCTCCTACACAGAATCTATACAGATGCTTATCCTGAAATTCTCCTGAGTCCCTGAGGGCTGGACAAATCCTGCCTTAGATCAGAAGAATTCTTAATGTTCTTTTTTTGGTTTTTTCCCCCCTTTCCTTTGCCTCTGGAGCAATGGAATCATTATCACTGCAGTGACGACTTCACACTTCTACAGCCAATGATGCAACATTTTAAACTTGGCTTGCAGAGCAATTGTTTTGCTCCTCTAGATTTTGTTTATTACTGACATATGGATATGAAAGGGTATAATTTGGTAGCTAGATCTAATCAGCACTTTGTATATAAAATGCATCAAAACCAGACATCAATAGCAGTCCATCTTAGTGTGTCTGCATTCCAGATCATTGTGTAGTGTAAGTTAACTGTTCCTTTCATTTCTCCTGAAGCCCAGCTGGTCTTGCTTAATTTCACACTATTTTATATTCTGTTTATTACTGAGGCCAACAAGTATTTTATTTTAGCTGTTTGTACATGTTAAACAAACATGGGATCTGGGCAGAATGTCTCTGGCAGAAACATGCTAATTCCTCATACCCTCAGAGTCCATTCCACACTTGAAGGAGTGGACTCAGCCAATTAAATTAGGCACCCAAACAGGAAAACCGCAGACACATGAATACATGTTCAGCCAAAGCTAAATGGTGCAGCATGGAAAGTCGTGTTGTTGTTTAGCTTTTTCACAGTGAGGCCTGTGTGAACAGAGACAGTTGGCAATGTCTCTGTCAGAGCCTGCCCATGGGACACAGGAGAAAGGGAATTCCTGCTTCATGGAGCTGGCAGAATTGGTTTAGCTCTTCTTCATGAAAAGACCATCATAGGTATGCAATAATAGAACAACACCACATTTCAGCTTCCAGGTAATGTCTTTGGTATCCAGAGACTGGGAAAGTCCTAAAGGATTTTAGGCTTCATTTTTTTTTGCAGACTTCTGACCTAGTTGAGGTTACCAGGCCCTGAGCACTATTCACAACATTCATGAATCACAGAGTTACTGATGAGATGGATTGTCAGGAGAGATGGTGAGTCCCTGCCCCATGCTGGCTGTCTGATGGCCTGGTGGTTAGGAAACATGCACAGGAAATACTAATTTGGGCATTTGTAGGAACATTTCAAATCTTGTCTTGTTATATTTAAAAAGAAAGGGCACTGCTATAAAACTCCGTTTAGAATAAAAGAGGCCAGCTGTTTTCATTGAAATGCTTGTGGTGCAGAAATTTCTGTGATGTAGCTCCAGGGTAGCTGGAGACACCTTGTTTGGTCTATCAGTTGCCTGAGCATCTTTCATTCAGAGAGATAGACTTAGATCCAACCTGTATTCATGCATCTTCCTGGCCAGTTCTCATGATTCTTTCTGAGAGCCCTGTGCCAAACTATTACTGCCAGCACTTCCCAAAGCACTCGTTCTTTGCTTAGGAAACTTGGGCATTAACACCAGTTTTGTTGTGTACCACTTCCATGGCTGGATGTCCAAAAGTCAGGTGTACCAATGCGCAACTTGCGTTGCTTCATTTACATAGCCCTTGGCTACTAGGAGGGTGTGTACCTGAGAGGTCAAAATCTGAGTATAGGCTGCCAGGCCAGTACTTTAGGGAGTGACAGTGAATGGTCATTGTGATTGTGGTCTGTCATGGTGAAACACCGTTGTGCTACTTTATTTCTTGTTAATAGAGACCGAGCTACTTATTGTGTTCTTATGCTGCCATTGCCAGACTATAGCTGGAGTGTGTGGGGACTATGAACTAGTGCTCAGTAAACTGACAGGTTTCAGACTGTGTCCTTTGTGGAGTATATTAGACTAAAGCAGTTTGGTCCTTGGCTACCTTAAAGACACAGCTTCACTCCATGGGATGCTGCAGTGATTTAGGTTGGCTGCAGTAACCAAGCTAGCAGTATCTTCATTTAACTGGGAAGGAGCTTGTTACTGTCTTCTTTTAAAATTCTTCAGATCTGAAAATTATTTTCCAGCTCTTTGGTCCAGAATAGACGAGGCTTCTTGCTTTAGCCCATGCATCTAACAGTAGCTATTTCATTTTTTTAATTTATAAAAGAACTAAGCCAAGATGCATGCAAACATTTTTTTGCATGCCAGATCTTTTTTCTGATGTTTTGATGGTATTGTAGGTATGGATTACTAGTTTAGTATTGTTCTCTCAGTAAAAATTACTGGGGCATTGTATTTAGAGTAAAATAACTCAACAGTGATCAAAGGTGTGCAACTCCTGTTTTCTCTGTGAGCTGAAATTTTGTTAGTCTTTTCTCATGCTGGTGGGAGGAAAAGGCCAAGGCATGGTTGTTTGTCTAATGAGGGCAGGATACAGCTGGGACGAAGCTTGAAACTCCATCACAGAGTCTGCAAACAGTCTAGTCTCATCAAATAGATGCCCACTGTTTGCCAAAATTCAGTGAAATAGGGAGATAATGAGGATAATGAAATAAAGAAAAAGAGAACACTTGTTCTTTAATGCTGTGACCTTTTGTGAGATGCGTGGCTTACACGGGTGTTTGTGTGAGCGCTGGCCCATGCTGATTTTACAGTGCTTAGCTGTGTGATGGCCGCTTACCAAAGCCGCGGAAGCGCCCTGTGGCCGGCCTCACTCTGGGCTCGATAAGCTCCTACAGTAACGCTGCAGTTAAGAGTTTCTGGAAAAGCTGATATCTATCTGGATTTGAACGAGCACATTTTGGGCTAAATATTGAGAAGTTACAGGTATGTTATACAAATCCTGGGTGTGCCAGCCAAGCCTGTAAAAAAAGCTCATTAGGATTAATCTCTAGCAGGGTGACTAATGCAAAGGGAATGAGGTACTTCCCTTCCTGAGTCAGCAGAGATTTGACACAGCTTTCAAAGGGGCTTCACTGGAATGCAGTCGATTGCTTTGTGCAGTAGGTATGCTAGTTTATTTAATTTGGAACTGCTTGCTTTAGACCAGAGAATACTATACAAAATTAGGAGAGACACATAGCCAGATATTCTACAAATAGATTTAAACCAATGTAACTCAGCTTGGAAGACATGAAGTACATAATTATCCAATGTACATTAAAAGCACTAAAGACAGCAGCATATGAAATCTGTCTTACCTCCTGCTCTGCTCTTTGAGCTTTGCCAGATTTTTATGTTTGAAGAACCATATTTACAAGTGAGGTTTTGTTACATCCTATCTCTGTTTAGTTTTCACAGTGAACTTCCACGTGTAATATCAGGAAAATTAGTTGCAGCTCAAGATTACAAAATGTGGTATTTTAGGAAGGAGTAGCTAAAGAAGGCTCATTAGCAGTTCTCCAAAGCTTTTCTTAGGTGGAATCTTACTGTAACATTTGTGTAAGGCAACGGAATTTTTTTCCATGCAAGTGCTGTAGTCAGCTAATAGCAATCAGATTCTTTTGAGTGGTGTGTAATTGTTACCCCCATAAAAAGAAAAATAAATTGCTCGTTTTATCAATAAAGATATACCGAGCCAAATACCAACACAAAGAAAATTTCAGTATGATTTAAAATGTTTGCTCATGTTTCATTCCCAAGTATAACACACTATTTGTAATTTCAGACTGAGAACTCTTTATTTTGCCTCTCCATTTTATTAATTTTCATCTGGAATACGTGTTTCATTGTGGGTAACTTATCAGGCGCAGTGAGGATATTTGGAGATCCTTTCTGAAATGCCTAATCGTTTTTCAAAGAAAGTTAACGGAAAGGGTAGATTTTCTTGATAATCCTTTCAAAATTAAAATATAACACAAAAACACTATGTTTAAGTGACATTAAGGGTCTCGCTTAAACTAACTAAAGCTGGGAAATTCGAAGTGAATAACTAACACTGTTGTAAACTGCCCTCATGTATTGCAGCTGACAGTGCGGAAGCAGAGGTTCAGAGAGCAGTTCAGATAATGATCTTAAGAGTCTGGATATTGCCTGAGCCCCAGCAGTCCGGCAAGCAGGATAGACGTCTTTCAAGATCATTCTTTCTCATGAGAGATATGGCATTTCCTTTTCATGGTCATACTGAACATGATTTTTCTCTGGCCAATTTATGCTTCATTCCCTGGTTAACAGCAAGGCTGAGTAGCACATAAGCAGTTTCCAACAAACAGAGACATCTGTAATATTACTACTTACTGAAGCCTGAAGAGTCCTAATCCCAGCCTTGCTTTCTCTCCAATCTTCACTTAAAAGAGACCCCAACTAGCCAGAAGAATCTGGATTCCCGCCTGTTTTCATTTGAGGTCCAGTTTGACCTTTTTTCCACTGCAAATGGTTCAGTATGCTGTATTTATACCCTTCATTAGCTTCATATTGCCAGTATATCATATAAGCATTTAGTTAGGCATAGCAGGACTTCTTAGGGAGAGAATCTATTGTAGAGCTCCCATGATTCATGGAATTCATACATCATTTTAGGAGTTTATTAAAATTTTCCAAATATTCTGACATACCTAAGGAAGGGGAAGTATTACAAAGTCTTAGTGCTCTTTCTTGAAGCTGAATGGCAGAATTTTGTGTAGAAAAGAGAAGTTAGTATTCTTGGTGCTTCTTTCCCAAATAAACTAAAGATACAGTTAATTTGAGGCAGGAAAAACCTTTGCCTTTCAGCCACTAACTTCAAGATTAACCCATATTTTGCAGAACTCTTGCAAGTAGAACCTGCAATCTTTGATTAATGTCAGAATCTCCTTTCAGTCTTTCTCTGAACACATTACTTGAAAATTTGCATAATTGTTTAAAGTTGCACATTTTGCTGATACTGCCTGTACTAAATGATACAAGAAAACACAGCATCACATTGCATTACCAGCAGGGCCAAAACAGAAAGTGAGACTTTTATGCAGTTGTGTATTTTGTGAATCAGGGGGTAATTGGAACATATTAACAATTTCCTTGACTCCTCCTTATCCTGCTCTGCCCCTGCTCCCCCTGCAACCATCCATATAAACTCTAAGGATATTTAACACATTTTAAGCTGTCCAGCTCTATGTAGCTCCTTGTAAAGTAATTTGGAATGATGATTCCTACTGGGTGAGACATGCTCAGACATCAACTCACACATACACATAGCAGCACAGAAAGCATGAACCTGTTAAGGGTTTCACTTTTTAAGAAATGACAGAATAATTACAGGACAACATGTCCTTCATGAGTAAAAACAACTAAGCTAAAGTGCTTTCAAGGCTGGCATGGCCTACTTCTCTTCTAGCAAGCTGCATAAATCATAAATTGCTAAGGGATTGATTCATACACTGAGTGATAACTGGAGCCTGTATAAAGGTGTATATAAATGTGTGGATAACACAGATGAAGGCTGAACTGAATTCGGTTCTTCAGTACAGCTTGGCAACAGAACTGAGTTGATAGAGCCCAAACCCGGACTTCATATACAGATACAGAAAATGTAGAGGAGGAGCCATGTGCTACCTTAATGAAGGGTAAATAAGATGTTCCATTTTCACTCCTCTTCAGAAGGGGATTGTGATAGTTGGTCAATTGGCCTAAGGCAAAACTTAGTGTGTTAGAAGTACTCAGTCCTAGAATTAATGTTCCTGGATTTCAAAAAGAAGAAAAAAAAAAGGTGTGGGGGGTTGTCTGTCGTCTAATTTTATCTGGATGTGGGTGAATAGACGTAAAAGTTTTGCCATTTGCATCATTTAAAAGAAAACATGCCTTAGTTAAAAATGAAAATGACCACAAACCAGAAATGTCTTCTGGCTTTTCAAGTTCTCTCTTACCTATCACAGTGTCTTCCTGGTGAACCAGTTTTGATGACTTGAAATTTATCGAATGCTGCAGATAAGCTGTATTAGTGGGATGTTGTTTCTTTGTCTGAACACTTTAACTGGACAAATTGCACAAATGCTATAGTACCACCAAAGACCAGGTGAATCCTGAAGAGCTACGAGCAAGGGTAACTCAACCTCTGAAGGTTTTCCAGAGATTTAAGCTGCCTGAAAAAAATTATAATTGTTGAAAATACCTATTCTTTATAGGCAGGGGTGCTTCTTTTTCCTGAGCATAATTTTAGGGCCACAGTTTCAAAGGTACACTTATTAGGCTTCTCCTTCTGTACAAAAAACCTTTGCCCCTTAATACACAATGGCATATTGGTTCATCTGGATAGGTAACATTTGCATGCATAGACAGTAGATTCTGTCATTTATGCTTGTAGATAATAGAACTTACATGCACGAGACTCATTTGGATTTGGCCTCAGAACAGATTGGGAGGACAGGTATTTAAGATTTGAGGGATAGATGCACAGTAGGGGACTGCTGGGGTAAATGATGGTTGAGTCTGGAATATCAAAATGGAGATGCTAAGGAAAGAATGGAAACAATGCTCATCTGTTTGAGTTGTACTGAAAGCAAAAGGAGTTTATACAAAGAGCAAGGCAAGAATGATATCAAAGGTCACCTTTCATTGTGAAGAGAATTTGAGACATGAATTTTTTTTCTGAAATATGTTTTTGCCCTATGGTCTCTGTCCAGTGATGGCCTTTAATCCATCTTTCATGAAATTTCAGCCAGAGCCTAGTGCTTCATGTCACTGATACCAAGTAATTTAACAGCGATTGTAGATATGTAAGGGTCAATCCTTCAACTCAGGTGAGAGTTTTAGGCTCACTGAAGTAAATGCAGAAATGTTAGTTTTGTGCCAGCTGAT
This sequence comes from Camarhynchus parvulus, assembly GCF_901933205.1. Classification (NCBI taxonomy): domain Eukaryota; kingdom Metazoa; phylum Chordata; class Aves; order Passeriformes; family Thraupidae; genus Camarhynchus; species Camarhynchus parvulus. Next base: position 15,017,043 of record NC_044578.1, on the reverse strand, counting down.
AAAATGTGCTTGGGTAGCTCGATTCTTTCAAAATTACTTTAATTGTAAAATATCCCTCTATTTGACTTTGGTCAGCCAAGAATAACATTCTGGTTCTGAATTTTGGGGGCATCATTTACAATATAAGAACAAGGTGGTATCCAGATCTAAATGTTTACATTTGAAATCCCAATGAAACAAAGCTTGGCACCTACTCCAGGGCCATAACACTGGGGATGGTATAATCTGAAACCAGACTGTGAAAAGCCTATTACATTTTAATATCACAGTGGTCACTCAACCTAGCGTAGACTCACTCTTTGCTTAAATAAGATCTCACTGAAATAAATATGAGTCATGCTGAAGTCAGTAGTATTTTTCTTGTGGCTCTGTTTTGGTGCACTGACTGTAATATCAAAGCCTCTGCAGCAATGCACTTAAACACAAGTGGGTGAAATATGGGGAGAGCAGAAGTCTTAATTTCAAATTTCTTGGGTTTGTCAGATTATGTTGTATAGTATCAGATTGTTCTGTGAAAGCTGAGGCCACAGGAGTCCCATTACTCTTTTTGGGCAAGATCCTCAGATGATGTAAATTGGTGTAGTGCTGCTAGACTAAGTGGAACAGTGTTGATTTCAGTGGCTCAGGATTTAGCCCAGTAGGTCTGAGATAGCTATAAAACCTCACTGTGCGCTTGGAAAGTCGTACCCTATAAATGCTTCCACAGTGCAGTTTTTTATAGTGTCTATAGGAAACCCACTTTGTGGCTTAAAAACACTAACTAAGCAAGGTCAAATTTCTGTCATTCTCACACCATAACTGTTAATACTAATAAGTGGGGGTTTAAGTGTACTGTCTCTTAGTGGTTTTGATCTTTTTTTATTCTGAGTTTGTCACTCTGAGCTATTTGTATCTTGGGCCATTTTTATAAGTACACAAACATAAAGCGAATATTGCTAGCAGGGACTGTCTTGGTGTCCTGTCAGAAGAGTATCCTTCTTCTGACAATGCCTGTGTTTACTTGCACAAAGGTACCAGGTATATATATAGCATGAACATGCAGTTAGCCTACCCTAAATTTCTTCAAGCACTCACATTCCTTTTTCACTTGGTAACTAATGAAGTGACATTTTTGGAAGGAAGTGTTAGGTCTCATTGTGTTAGCTGTTTCAGGGTCTGGCCTGAACTCCATTGCATTCACTGAGTGTGCCCCTGCTTTGGCATTAAGAGCTGAGGTGGCAGTCATTTGAAAGTATTTTGCAACAATTACCTTATAAGTAGATTTGCTTCTGCAAAGGGAAGGAGATCATATTAAGTGAGCTATAGAGCAGGCATTCATGTGCTTTTCTGTTAGTATACAGCAGCTCTTATTTTTGTAAACACAAAGATAATATAAGATAATCCATTTCTTCAGTTGCACAAACAGTTCAAAAGAGATTTGTAATGAAATGGCTTCTAGTAATCTTTAATATTTCATGGTCATTTTTTGGGAGGGTGGGGGGAAACCCCCAGCTTCACTCCCCTGTTCATCTTTTTCACTTGAGAGGCTTCAGGCTCTGGTTCTGATTTTAGTGTGTATTAGGCTGTGGGTAGGTTGGGCTTTGAGTGTCTTCAGAAACCAAGGAGAACAATAGCAGCTTCACACTGTGTTGTGCTTCAGCTCCAGTGAGTAATGCTAAATTGCTTGCTTTGTCACAACCACATGCTTCCCTTCATGATCCTAATGGGTCCCTGCAGATCCAGTGGGGATCACAATGCTGGCTGCATATATTTTTTCAGATTGTTTCAAGATATTATGCAACACATCCAGAACCCAGAGTGATGTTTTCTTTGGGGCCCCAGACCATGGAATTTTAAATTGCTAAAAATAGCAATAGGAAAAACAGTTTAATCTTTTAGAGAAGTGTTTGGGGAGTGAGGGTTAGGACAACTTGTTTTAGAGCATTATTTCCCTTAAGGATCAAATTTATATCATTATAGTAAAATTATGAAAAAAGGTTGTCTGTGTTCTTTTGTCTTCAGACAGTGGGCACATTGTGTCCTTGTTAGGTGGACATTGCCGTTTATAACTCATATATTTTTCTTAGCCCTTTCCCTTCATATGCTAATCTTTAACCTACCTTGTAAAGTTTTGAGTGGGTGTTTGATGCCAGTTTCAGAGGTGGCATGTAGTTGGATTTCCTTGCATTTGCTCAGACATAATGAACCCAAATTATGGCTAGTAGGATTTGTAAGCATATTGTGATCTGGGAAAGAATCTAAGCCAGTAAGTGTAAGGCTGTCCAGAAGGGATCACACTTGAATGCAGTGAATACTGAGGGCATGTTCTACTCTAACTTTGATGACTCCAAGGCTCTGCTGAACTTTTGAGTTAGTCACTATGACCACTAGATTTTTATTCCTCTTTTCTCTTGAAGCTCAAATATTTGTCTTGGGACACCTTTTCATATTGACTTGCCTATCCACACATTAAATTACACAGCTAGTAGCAATAATTAGATTTTTATATTACTGAAAATGGATTTGTGTGCCGGAGAAGAAAACTCAAGAATATCAGACAAAATGAATTTTTTAAATGAGGCAACAACTGAAGAAATGGAAGTAGCCCTAGTGACCCAGTAATATGTATCCACATCTCTAAAAGTTTTTTGAGAATTTGGAAAATTCAAACTGCAACTGAAAAGCACTGTGTATCCCCAGGCAGGCTTAATTTGCATGATCAGCACTTACTCAGCAGAGTACCATGGGTATGTGAGACCTTGATGTATTAAATGGGTCACATTTAACTGTCCTTGAACAATTCCTCCTATGTATTAAACATAAACAAGCTTTTTGTCATATTCAGCATCACTGTTCTTTTTTCTCCACACTTTCTTTGATACAGAGTAATTTTTCTATAGGAAATTTTAGAGACACACAGTCACTGTGTTATGCCACTTTCCTTCCATAGTCTTGCTTAAAAAGTCTGCACTTCTCTCATTTTGTGCTCCTTGTTATTTTTTTTTTCCCAAGAGTTGGAGAATTCCATCTGAGCAAAAATTTAAATTAAAGTTGGTTTTTATAGCTGAGAATTGTTGAGCAAATTGCAGTCTGTCTTTGTTCTCTAAATAGCCTTTAGAGATAGACTCTTATTTTTTTGTCATATAAATCCACTGTCATATAAAGCCAATGAGCATGGATCAGGGTGTCTGTTGGTAACTGGAAAGAAGATGCAAGAGACTACTGGACTTCACAAGCTGCAGAAGGAAATGGGTAGCAGTGTTCAAATGTAAATAAAGATGGCAGGAAAACATTTTTTTTTTCCTTTTTCACAATAAAAGCCAAACAAATTCTTCTTTAACACCTTTTGGTGTTTCCCTATGATTTATTAAATAAAAGGCTTCTTCTTTATGTTACAGGAGATACCTTTCTGCTCATTAAATATTTTTAATAGTTTCCAGTAAACATTTCTCAAAGGTTGTGAGTGGTTTTATGCCCTGAACAGTTTTGAAAAGAACTCCATGAAGTCACTGTCTGCTGTGCCAAAATGTAAATCTTGCATTCAGTGAAGATAAAGAAGAGAGTGGGGGAAAAACCCTTTTAAGTTGCATTACACAAGGAAAGCTTTAAAAAGCATTGGTTTTGAGCATGCTACTAGCTTTGATGTAATTAGCTTGATGTTAAAACTGTGGTATACCAACGTCTGAATGAAAGGTACTGTAATTAAATTATACATTCTATTTGCAGTGCTTTTCTATTTCACAGATTTGTACGTTTACAGTCCTGCATGTGCAAAAAATCTCTGTTTAGATCACCCATTTTCCAAATCCCATCCCAAGCTGGATGTCAAAACGGAGCTTTATTTTATGTAAAATATGGGGTGACACATCAGTAAAAGAATCAGGTTTGTTCAGGATTATTTGAAGTTTGGCCCACTCAGTATGAAAATCTAAACACATTAAAAGATTCAACCCTAGGGGAAATGAGCAGTCCTTATATATATACAGGACCTAATGAGCCCTGAAGGTAAAAATTTCAATTACGTTGTCTAAGTTTTAAATAACTTCTTTTAGAAAAATCTTCATTATTTCAATTAATTTTTTTTTTTTTACAGAGGCTTTAGCACTATTCACATTCTTCAATAGAGAGTTCATAGGACACTTTTACTGACAAATTGCCTTTAAGGACTTTTTTGAATATTACCTTCACAGTGTTCTTAAATTTGACTGTCTTAAAATAGTCAAGTAACATGGATAACTCCCTTCAATGTGTTTTCAATTGCAGATCATGGCACTTTCATCCAACAATTTTGAAGAGATAACTTTTAATTACAGTAATAAGAACCACATGGGCAATGATTGATGCAAACCTGATGTGTTCTCTTACTTTATTAATCTTTTTAATTAGAGACAAAAGAAAGCTTTATCTTTTGAGAAGAAGAGATGAGATGTGATGTTCTGTTGCACTTTTGTAACTTAAAACAATTTGATTGCTTACGAGGAGTTTTTTGCTTGGATGCAAACGGCAAGAGGAATTTGCACATTTTCTCTTCCAGTTTGCTTACCTTCAACACTGTGTGCTGCCCCATATGGCACCAGACTGTTGAGAGTATGGAACTCTTCCCTCAGTTTTACTTCAATTCTACAAATTTCTTATAAGCAGAGTTTACAAACTCAATTAGAGAGCAAGAAAATGAGAGGCAGTTAAACACACCATACGTCAGAGCAGCTGATTGCCAAAGGCTAGCTTGTATGAGACGCTGAGAAAGACCTATGAGATATCTTGTTCTTTAGCTCTCTTTAGCTTTAGGAGCTGAGACATCTTAGCATCTCTTAGGTCCACTGTGCCTATGGTTTCAAGCAGCTGTAGTTTAAAATGGCACACAAACAAGATGATGTTGATTCAGGTGCTAATGCAGGTCTTTGAAAGAGACACTGTAAATATTTTACCTGAACTGGTTTAAAGGATTCACTTCCCTTGAGTATGCTGAAGGTTAGATTCAGTTCCCTCTCTGGCTTGAGATACTTCAAAAACTTATGGGTGAAGTTTAGTTTCCACATGTTTGCCTGGAGTTTTTTGTCATGGAAGTACTCTGAGTAAGATTAAAGGCTGTGGTGGAAAAATAGCACAGAGGCTTTTCCTACTTACTATTGTTCAAATTCTTCCATATTATGTAATGCCAATAGTGTACCAAGTGAGTTACTAGCAGGTAAAGGCAAGGTTTCTGCTCTAGAAGGTTCATATTCTAACTAAAAATATGGCATCTCAGGGCTTTACAGAGAGGCATGAACAGAATACTTGTGCATATAGGATGTCAAAAGCAAAGCCAGTCAGTGATACCTGTATTCTGTGGTTCGGATAAGAAACCTGTAAATTAACCTATATCAGCACAGGAATTGGTGACACTTCACAAAATGTTCTGCAAAGTAACAGTGAAAGAACAGCACATGCTTTTGGAGACCTGAAGTCCTGTAAGCTTCCTGCACTGCTTCTGCAATAGCATATAAATAGCATAGATTCCAGCCAGTGCTGTGGCTTGGTAGTCTGTGCTCACATGTTAGGATGCTGACTTTGGGCCTGATCCAAACGCCTTTGAAGTCAGTGGAAGACATTCAACTTCAGTGCCTGAACTGCAGAGGTGTTTTGCGGTGCTTTCTTGTGCCAGACAATTTAGAAATGTCAGTGGGAACAGAGAAGGGGAGAAGTTCAGTTTCCTGTGCCAACTCAAGGAAGGTAAAAGAAATTGGTTTTTTAATTGTTATTATTTTTAAAAAACATTTGCCAAAATATGTTTGTGCCTGTCACCACATAAAATGGACTAGGTTTGTAATAGGTGATGGTAATGGAGAGAGAATGGCAGTTTGTTGGATTCACTGTGAATCTTTATTTGTGTGGTAGAAGTGGATGCACAGGTCACTGTTTAGTAAATGTTAAGTTAGATATGGTCTGTTTTAAAGCCATTCCAGACAACTTTTAAGCAGACCTACTAGCGCTCAGTGCCAGTCAAACTCTGACCTTGTCTGCAAATTAGTTCTCTGTGATTGCTTGAGTCGTGATACTTGTACCACAGAATTGGGAAAGTTAGGCCTAAAAACATATATTAGGCTTGCATTACACATACTAAAAAATAGTTGTTTTAGCCAAGCCCATTCATCCATCCTAGGTCTGGAGACACAGTAACTCTCTAGAACACCCCTCCAATGTAGCAAGGGTGGCAGGAGGGAGTTGAAGTGCTCAGAAAGCTTACATTTGTTTCAAACTGTCACACTCAGTGTGAGGATGTATGGTGAAAGCATGGAAGAAGTATTGCATTTTGGGATTCCTAGAAAGGTGCCCTGGCATATATTCCTACACACATTTGTCATATCTAAGTTATTGAGCAATTGAATTTAGTAATAATGACCGTGAATTAACCATCTGTCAAGGAGAAGGAATATTTACTTTAACCCTCAGGCTGCCACACATGCCTTTATATGTGGCACACAGCATTCCTTTGGTTGCCAAAGTGGAAGTATGGCAGTAGACCAAAATTTAACATGGAGGGATAGGGATACATTCTCTTACATTTTCTGAGAAATAATTATAATTTTGCTCATTTGTTTCAGCCAAACTTTAGCAATATCAGAATTCTTTCTGCAGATTGTTGTGATTTTGAAAAAGAGTGACTGCTTCATGCTGCAATACATTTCAGCTTTAAAGACTTGGGATCTTTTAAAATTATCTTTGATGTTACCTGAAAAGAGATGTCCATTGCATAGAAGACTTAAAACTGAAAACTATTGGATTTTCTAGTTAAATTGCCCTCCATATTCCACTTCAATCCTTCTTCTAAATGATACTGTGTGTATCTTTAAAAATGTTGTACTACTGTATCTTCAGAGTTCAGAGTAGTTTAGAGGCCATTTGCCAAACTTACTTCCTTGCTGTGTCCTGTGTAAAAAAACAGATTGAATTCTCAACATCCAGACCAAAGTTTATAAAGAAATAAATGTAACAACTAATTTAGAAAGTTAGCAGGTTATCTGGTAACATCTGCGTGGTGGAATTATTTGGTTTGGTTTTCCCTCCTTGGATTCAACTGGTTTCTGAGATCTGTTCTTCCAGAGATGACTAGTCTCTATTAGTTTTTCTGTAAGTACTAGTTAAAAATTACAATCACAGTCCCATTTATTCCATTTTGAGAACTGACTGGATCATATTATATGAATGTAACTATTTGGCCTATTTTAAAAAATATATGTAATTATTTGAGGCAAGATTTTCAACCAAAGCTATCCATTTGTTTGCTGAGACATTATTGAGACAGCCTTCACAAAGGCTTGCAGTAGTCTAGGAAATGGACGCCTGTAGAATGTCGGAAAATGCACCTTGTCCCTGGATAAGTTTAGTTTGAGGGTGGGCTTTTGGGGTTTTTGTTTTTGTGGTTTTAGTTTGGTTTTTGGGGGGTTGTTTTTGTTTATTCCTTTTATAAAATTGCTGGTTTGCCTGCTGCCTTTCTCCTTTTCAGTCTTTTCTGATGATTTTAAGTTCTCCTAACTGATCCACTTTGACCTTATAACTTGTAGAAACATACATATGGAAAACATCAAGATACTTAATGACTTTCATGATTTCTTTGGGAGAGGAAGAGGGAGCAGGGGAAGCAAAGGTCCTTGATCTCACAGTAAACTCATTGGTATAACTGAAGTGATCAGTCTTCTCACCTGTCTCTCACAGTAGCTGCCTCCTTGCTGCTTGGGAGTTAACAGCTGATGGTACTGAGGTGAAAGCTTCCTTATCCCTTGCCATGGGCTGTGAAAAGCTGAGCAGCTAAATGGCTGCTGATAGTTTTACCTACTTGAAGAACTTTTGTAGATCTCCAGCTCCATACATCATCTTTGTAAGAATCACCTTCTGTCTGTTTGGAGCAGTTTCATGGCCCTTCTGCACAGTCTGGACTGATGATCTAAGCCCAAGCAGCTACCAATACCTTGTAGTACTTTCTTGTCCCATAATGAAAGATTGTAAATGTGCTGTCATCTGCATTTTGCAGTCTTCTCAGTGACTATCTAGAACTACCCTCAGGCTGAGATCAGACTTTCTCCGTTTCTCCTTTGTAAGGCTGCATTGCTTCTAATATCTGAAAAAAACTCTGAAATGGAAAGAAATACAGGCAACACAAAGAGAAGTGGAACCTTTCAGTATCAGCTGAAGTAATCATATAGTATAAAGTATGTTTTCAAAAGATTTCTCTTATTTGTTTCATGAAGAGTCACATTCCATGGGTGGTTAATTTGAGCCACACTGTGTCTTATATTTCAACAATAGTTTGTGTTTATATGCAAGTATGAACCTCTGTCCTGCAAAATATTGTACAATGCCATCTTTAAACAGTCTTTATCTTGCAGTTCTAGCTTCCCCCCACCTCCCTTGAAACGTAGGTGGTCACCCAAAGTAAATAGAATTCCTTCTACTCCCTCCACATCTGCTATGCGTTATCTGGCACTCACCTCTGACCCTGATATTCATCATAAGAATAAGAATTGCATCCTATTCAGCTGCTTGTGTGCACTTTAACTCCAGTGATCACTGGCTGTTGAAATAGTATGTGCTGGGAGGAGAAATTGCTGAGACATCATCAGGGTTCAGACTGGACTTTCTGTTTTCTTGTGCACTTTTGGATAATTAAACAGAAGTCTAGGGATAAGCAGGTCAGCATAGTACACCAGGGGACAAAGCTTGGTATAATTCAGGATTGTAGTGGCTGGAGAATGTGACAAAACAAGTTCAATGCTAACTCTTAATGAGAAGGACTTCTGAATTCTGTTTGTAAGCTGCTGGATCAAATTACATTGTGTATTTGCATAGAGAGACAGTATCCTCTCTGGAAGCAGTAAGTTTAAATGTATGTCTGGGATGCAAACAACAGTTAGTGATCCTCTTCCTTTCATTTAATAACACCACCCCCCATAAACTGGTGGTATCATTCAGGGAACAAAATAAATTTTTTTGTTAGGATGAACGAAGATCTGGCCTCTGCCACCCCACTAAATAGAAACCATCTGAAATTTTCCTTTTTTCACAAGGATGGACAGAATTATTTTTTGGACACTGTGGAGGAAGAAATAAAACTCCCAATTTGCTTGCCAAGGGTGAATCAATTAAAACTTTGGGAAATTTACCAAGTCTTTGATTACTAAAGACTTTTTGCTACTTGCTCTCTTCTTTCATGGCAAAGGTGTGAAGGGGGAACCCTTTGCTGGCCCCTAATCTTCACACTCATATCTTCAATTGAATTATGATGATAGTCATAGAGCAATGGGAGCTAAATGTGAATTTGGACTGTGGAATAAACAGCAAAATCTTAAGGGCTTTTAGCTGCCAACTTTATCTCTCTCTCTCCATCCACCCACCCCATCCACAATCCTTTTGATTTTCAGAAAAAATATTTGGGAACCAATGGTTTTATGAGACCTGTGTGGTTTATCAACTGCCACTCCTGCCCTTTTGGTGCTGCAAGCCTCAACACTGCTTACAGAAAAACAAAACCAAGACTTCCTTGTACCCACACTTTGAGGTGATCTGTCAGTCCAGCAAAAGCAGTTCTTGCATGTGCACTTCTAGTCAGAAGGCCATCATGTGGATTACTAGCACCTAGTAGTGCTCAGTTACACATACCAATTATCAGGATGTGAATAGATTTATTTCTTTCCTTTTAAATTGTTTATGCTTCTTCACTTGCCAAGTTTGTTTCCTTGAGCATGTCTGTTTTTATATTTAGCAAAATTAACAAGGGATGAAATAGGTGCTGAGGATGTTAATTATGTAATTATATGAGCAAAGACATACTGTGTAATGGGCAGGGAAGAAAAATGACAAAGACCTTACATGAGGAAATTAAATCCCATGTTAGGTTTTTGATTAAGGTTCTGATTTTTACTGTGTTGCCAGTGGCCACTGGTGACCTCAAATGTGAAGGTGAAGAGTTTTATTTCTTGTTTGCATTTATTTAAGTGTGCACATGTGCATCTACTATATAGTCACATTAGTGGATGGGTAGAGGTGGGGGGGGTTATCAGCAGATTAAAATATGGGAGGCAGGATTCTCATCCAGGAAATCATCTGTTTGAAAGAGACTGTAAAATGAAATGAAAAGGATCGTATGAACCGTAGTGGTACCTAAGTGGTTTCAGTTTGCGCATTGTTAAAAATCATGCAGTGTCCTTTGGTGCCCTTTTCATCTTGTTCGTCTTAATAAAGAAGACCAGTTAGTTTGAAAGGTAGTTCTCAATTGGAATTGACTTCTGATCACCCTATCACTTCACAATTCTTTATACATCAGGAACACTTGAAAGTATATGAACATGTTTGCGGGGATTTTTCTTTTCCTCCAGAGGGATTCAATTATTTATGCTAGAATTATTCTTATTGTGAGTTATTTTTATAATTGAATCAAAACTGTGTAGGCTGATACAGCCCCAAGTTACTGTTGTGGTCTGAAAAATCCTCAAAATAGCTGAGTAGAATAACTTTGTCACTTGTTTGTCATACCAGTTATGACAATGGGTCATTCCATGGATGTCTAAAATGATCTTTGGCCACATTTTATGAAGCCAGAACTGTAATCCAATAACAATTTTCTGCCTAAGTGCTTCTCAGTTGCCACTGGGGACTGTCTGCATCATTGTTGATGCTCTTAAAATGAGTTTAAGTTAAAAGGACACAAATTTCATATTTCTTTCCTTATTTTCTTGAGAGTAATCTAAGAAAATAATATTTTAAATAATTGCATTCTGGTTCCTGAGGGATATCACCATAATTGCATTGAGGATACCTTTATTTTTATGCATTTATTTATTAACAAAGAACTACATTCCATCTGTAAACCAAATGATTGGTCCACTGGCACAAAACAATAAAGTAATGTAACCTCTGGTTCATTAAATTGGAATATAGGGATTGAATTACTAATTTATGTTGGTTTGAATTTCTTGCTATAAATTTTACAATTCTAAGATGTAAGGGAAAAATATATCCCGTGATGTAGGCTACCTGTAGTTCCAGCCAGGAAAATTTATATAGGACTCATGGATGGTGAAGACTGGCGTGGTTCATCTAGTACTTTGGTGGCACTTCACAGAAGGCACAGCTGAAAAAAATACCTAAAACAAACCAAGAAAGCACAAACTCCTATTTAAACTGAAAATATTCACTAGGGGTCACTTTTAAATATGGATAGTGTGAAATGCTGGTTTCTGAAACTGTAACATGAAGGTCAGGTAGCAAAAGAAATGAACAATGAGAAAGAGAGATGCTTCATAAACCTTTAGTGGTTTCATTTCATTTCTGTGTTGTGTCTCCTGCAATCCACTCTAGTGTTTTATTCACTGTAATCTTGAATTCAAAACTTTTGTACGAATTTCAATCTGCTATTAAGTTTGCTCTATTCTGATCATTTCAGTTTGATTTCTGTGTTTAACAGTCTCTGGAGCTGTTTGTAGAAGCAAATATAAAACCCATATAAGACAATATGTTCTCTTCAGTGTTATTATGCTGACTGGATTCCTACTGGGACCTAGTCCTCTGATATCACAGGTAGAAGTGTGAACTGGCTCTTATTTCAACCTGTACGACCACAGACAAGTCACTTTCTGTGACCAGTGTCTGCCTCAGTGTTGCACCTCTTCAAAAGGTGTGTTCGTTTCCTTCTTGAGTAACACAAAGTATTTCACAAAGGCTGCCCTCAGATTTTTGGGGGCAATATTAGCTAAGCTTTCCCCTTCTTATGAAGAATGGGTAATCTAGGCCACCTGTATGGCAATCTGTCGTGAATATTTAGGAACTGAAAATTGATTTAATGAATTTGAGATGATGCAATGTTTCCAGAATTTTGGCAGTAGAGCCACACTTACTATGAGCTTAAACTGCCTCCCCCTTTCTCCACCCTGGGCTTTTGTTTGGAAACCAGATAGGCACAGCAGGGTGTTTGTCTCTATTCTGTACCAAATCTCACTTTTTACTGGGTTTTAAGGAAGCCACAACAGGAAGTAGTTTAATACATCTATGAAATAGATGTGACTTGCTTGTTTCACAGTGGTTTCCAGGTGCAAGATGCCATTATGATGGGGCAGTTTGCCTGCTGGAAGTCTGGGCTTTCTCTGCAGAAAACTTACCAGTTATTTGATTATTCATTAACATACTGTGAACCACCATTAATTTTGATACGCAAAACAAAAGATCAAGGTTCTTCCAGCTTAAAATTTGCACTTGCTTGATGGTAGAGGAGATTTCAGTCTCTTCTGACCACAAGGAGAGGCCTGCTCCTCTCTGCCCTGGTGTCAGGTGAAGGCTATGAGGCCTCAGGCAAGTCAGCAACAACTGAGGCTCTCAGGTCGCAGCAAGGCCAGCCTGGATCATGTTCCTCAGCACTGATCCTGTCAAGTTTTGAACATCTCCAGTGGCAGGGATTGCACAGTATCTCTGCCCTATATGTTAGTTTTTTACTGTCCTAATGATGACTTTTTTCCCCGCTTTAACAATATTTAATTGTAATATTCCTTCTTGCAACTTGGTGTTGATTATTTCCCATCCTGTCACTGGTGCACCTCTTTAGAAGAGATTGGCACTCTATCTCTTTCTTTCTTTCTTTCTTTCTTTCTCCCTCTCTGCCTCCCTCCCTCCCCCTCTCTTTTATTTCAAACTGTGTTTGAGACCAGCTAAAGTTGCCCTTTGCTGAACCTTCTCTGTCTTTCAGAGCTTCAGAATTTTCAAGAATTAGTGTTCTGCCTTTCATAGTTGGACCTTTATTGAACCTCATTTGAACTTGATTTATAAACAAATTCTTATACTCTTGTGTAAGAATAAGGTTTTCTATTTCAGGGTCTGAAATGTGGGCACATTTGGGGTCTGTAAAGTGTATAATCTGGATTTGATAACCATACTATTGAAAGCTGGTTTATGAAGGATAGGCATTTGCAGGTCATACTTTTGCTACAAAAACTCATAGCACTTTGTGAGCATTATGTCACTGAAACGATGTGTGTTTCCCTTGAGACAATGGCTGAACACCATGAACCTTGATTGTTTCCAAAGGCTCAGGGAGACCAAGGCATCCTGAGCTCCAGTCTATGCTGATTGTCCGTAACGCAGTTGAAGCTTATCTTTCTATACTTCATTGATTCAAGTATATAAGCATTTGCATAATATGAAAACTCTAAATGGAAGAAAGGTGTCAATTATCAAATATGAAATAGATTTCAGGATGCTCAGGCATTCACTTTTCATTATAGAGGTGTCCTTGCTATTCTTGAATTCTCTCTGGAGGATTGTACTAGAAGGTTTCATGGGTACTTGGCTGGAGAAGATATGATTTAAATAAGTTTAATTACTAACTATCTGTTTTGTTTGTGTGGGTTTTTTTCTAGAGTTCTTGAACAGGAGGTGATCTGACAAAAAGCATATTTGCACCATGGGTAAGTGACACAACTGATTATATGAAATTTTTTGACAGTATTTATTGAAGTGAAATTGGCAGTCAGGAGATCTGTGGGCATTTGCTGTCCCTGAAACTGCCTCTGTTCTCTTATTTGCCTATGGGCTGTGTGTACAGTGTGAGTCCCTGAGATCTGTGGGGACTCTGGAGGAGATGGGGTGTTGGCCTCCTAAATGCTGTCACAGGCTGCATGCCAGTATATCTGATCTGTTAGGCTTCACACTTCCAGGAATTTAGACAAAGTCCTCTTTTGATCCTTACATGGCATTGCATGATGGGTTTCAGGGCATCAGAATTGTTACTCAGACAACTGGATTTGGTATCGAAATACAGGAGAAGTAAAGTAAGATAGCTAGGGAGAAAAAGTGAAAGTCTGAAGAGGACCTTGCAAATATTAATTTAAATTTAGGGGAGATTGCTTTCTAGATTGAGTAGCCAGCACTAAAGTAGGAAGGAGATGCAAGAAGTTGGGCTTGATATACACATAAGAACCGTTCTTAACAACTTCAAAGAACAAGTGGTTTCTGCCATAGCACACCTAAACCTGATTGTTTCAGCACACCTAAAAAAGGTTGCATCCTCTTTCATATTGCAAGTAACATAATAATGTTTGGGATTTTTTTTTTTTACCCCTGGGAATCTTTAACATTAAACACTGTTCCACACACTTGTTTTATAAGTCTGGTTGTAGAAGGGGTGTAGGGCACTGGATGTCCTTTTTTCTGTGTTGGTACTGGGGGAGCTGCCGCTCTAGTTTTAGCTCCAGCCCCTTATAAACCATACTAGCCTAATGTTGTTCAGCCCAAAACCAGCCATTGCTTTTGTACTTTTTAAGCAAATTGAACAAGTGGAAGTGAAGCAGACAATAGTTTTTTCTCAGTCACATATTTAGAAATGCATTTGGTGGCCTCACTGTTATAGTAAAGACCAGTAGCCCTGTGGTTCTATCATTTCTATTAAATGACACTGCTTTAGACTAACTGGCAGTAGGCTTTTTTCTACTCACCAAGCTGTTTCATTTGGATAACTCCTCAGTCATCAAAGGCTCCTTTTTTGGTTGCACCACAATCACTGTGACAGTTCCAGGTAAGAGTATTTGGCAGGGATAGCTCAAGGGTTCATTCTTTCCAGAATGTTTACTTTACCTGACATATCTTTCCTGGGTGCCATAATGATTAGTCATCTGTATATTATTTAAGGGAAGCTAAGGAATAATATTTTTCCCTAGGAGAATATTCTTCCCTAGAAACAGATAAAGAGTGTAAAATAAAAATTATAAATAGCAAAACCCTCTCAGTACTGAAGATGTGCTAGGAGAGATGCTTGCACAGCAAGCAAAACACTGTGTAGAATAGTGTGAGCATGTGTATTCTAGATAGGGCAGAGAATATTGACTGTCATCAAGATTAACTGAAAATCCTCACTTATAAATTACTGTAAAAAGGATTTTTAAAATTAATTTCTTCACAAACTTTAAATATTTGGGTTGATAACATCCACATTGGGCTTCCTGTTGGGGCAAAACATTTGGAAAGACTATGATCAAAATGGTTTGGTTATTTCTGGAGAGGAAGTGCATATGTATTGTTCTGTGTAAAATTTGGAGCACTTTTTCTCCCCTGAATTGCACCTTTCCTTTGCTATTTCAGTATACCATCAAAATCTCCTGTCAAAGTGTGATCTTTCCTTGAAGTACTAGTTTCTGTTGAGAAAGAGGCTATTGTTGTGTTATTTCATGAGCTGAAATGATTAAGATCTGTAGAGTCACTCTAAATATTCCTAGTGGTGCTATTGAGTCACAGGCTTATCAGTAGGATTCTGTGCTATGGTGTTTGTGGAGAGCTGGATAGATCCAAATTTTTAGAAACACGTTAATTTACAAATACAGACTGAGATTATGAGTTGAGAGTTTAAAATCAGGATGAAATCTACTGGATAATGCAAGTACAGCACTCACTCATTGAGCAGTTCAAATATTTTGTTCAAGTATATAAAATCCAATATTTTATTTTTTTCTTCAGTGAAGTGTGTGCCTTCAGGCCCTTTTTATTGCATGCTTTTCAGAACTTGCTCCAGAGACAGAACTATTAATTTCCTCCTAGGTTTCTGCATAGCATTCAATACTACAGTGCTTCAAAAACCATTAATGAAGTTATTTTCACAACACTTCCATGAAATGAGGAGAGATTATTGTCCTCATTTAACAGATGGCGACTGAGGCAGAGTAAATCAAAGCTGAAAGCACCTACTAATTTGGGAATCCAGTTTGAGACATCCTGCTCCTATCTTTTTCACAATATTTAACATTGGGTAGTAAGCTGAAAGCACAGTTCCCTTTAATTTCAGCTGCATTTATGAGTGATTGGCAATTCAAGCAAGGCAAACCCCAGGGTTCAAGTCAGGCATGGAGCACCTGAGGAACATAAGTTGATAGATGACTTTGAGTAAAAAGCTTGGCTTTAGGAAACTTGTCCTGTATCTCATAGACTGTCATATGAAAAAAACTAGATGTAGACTCCAAACTATTTGAGGAAACTTTATAATTACCTGAAGTAGGAAATTATCTTCTTTTTTCTTTTGTTTCCTGTACCTTTCTCACTCATTACATAGCTGTGAATGTCAGCAATGCATGGGGCAGCCCATCTCATCCTTGGACAGCTGCCTTCTTCCCTGCATTGATTTATCCCACAGACAAGTCCATGCCTCGCATTGTGTAAAACAGTGATGTTGTGGAAAACTCACTTTGCAATTATGTAAATGTACTGGGTTTATCTGGGGTAGAGTTAATTTTCTTCACAGTAACTAGTATGGGACTGGTTGCATGATGTGTTTAACCAAATGCCAAACTCTTGTCCTGTCTTTGATCATAAAGGCTAAAGTTTGAGATGTATCACCAGAGAGAGCTACAGAGTGCTAATGAGATAAGGAGTATACTGGTGTGGAGTGGCTCTGCATATGTTTCTGTAGCAGATGCAGCATGAGCAGGCGTGATTGCTTTATTACTGTACTGATTTCCTCCCATTCCCCATCTCTTACCCCTCGGTGTTGTACCTAGATCCCCAACATTGTAGGGTAAGGAGTACTGTGTTTTGCTTGTGTAGAATTTAGTATATTGTGGTTTTGATCAAGGAGCTTGAGTTGTTTTGGTAGAGTTTCTCTGCTTTCATGTTATTCATGTTATCACCAGAAAAACAATGAGTCTCAAGTAGATAATTGAAATATTTTCTCTGTGGACCTCTGAGGTGGTGATCACTGACAGTTTGCTGTAACCTAGAATGTTGTAGGGAGAATTGTGATTTTTTCACTAACTTTTGTTTCTCTTAAGTGAATTTAATGTGCTCTATGCTTTTCAATTTTCTAAAGTACTAGTAGTTTATTAAAAGAGAACATTAAATTGACCTGTATATCTGTATCACAGGACTGTTGTGAAGATTAATAATTAGATAATGTTTATAAAGCACTTTTTATAAGTGAGAAGTGCTATAAAGTGCTAAGTATTATTATTGCAGCATGATAGAGATCACAAAACACAAGTGAATCAGCTCTAGGTTTAATCCTTATAAGGCAAAGCATACCAGGGGCAAAATAACATTGCAGTTATTTTTCTTACATCCAGCACTTCATTAACTACCACATAGGGTTATATAACTCTGTGAGAGTCTAGCTTAGTAAAGTCTATAATCATAGCAGGAAAAGTTCTCACGGGTTTTGCAGGCAAGACCTGTATGTACAGCCTTTAAGATCACACACGGTTACTCCAGCAATGCTGCACCAGGGCCTCCAGTTGCATGTAGGGACATCACTGCCCCATTTGGCACTCTCCATATTAATCCCATTGTGCAATGCCTCTGTCTAGGCTGGATAATACACGGCACAAATACAGGTCTTCCCTACATGTAAAATGGCATAATGCCAATAAATGCATACAGACATCTGTATCTTCTCAAGATTTTACTATGCTTTCTCTCACCAGCTCTTTTCCACTCCATAACCTCTGTTTTACTCTAAATTTTTACAGAAGATGTGTGAAAGACACCCTAGAAAATCCATCACTTTTTTCTGGCTCCAGTCAAGTCTTTAATGTCTTTGAGAAAATCAGTCAGCATTTTCTTTCCTCTCTAATTCTCACTTACTGCTTATCTTGCTGCAGGTGGCCTACTACTACTGCTGCAGTCATTGCTTTTCCTGAGGATGCCATAAACATAGAATATTTTTTCAAATCAGATTCTGGTGCTGCCTGTTTTCTGCCTCATCCTCTGTAGGACATTCTTGAGCCAAAACCTTGAGAAGCAGCATTTATTACTTGGTACAGGTACCTACTGAGAAGAGGAATGTGAAATAGACTCCCTAGAGAAGTGGTGTACCAAAACTATGGAAGACAGTCCATTAAGACAAATCATGTGCCTCTTTTAATTGGATTTAACTTCTTCTCCTAGGCGGTTTTTAGGGGGGCGATGTTTTGTTTTGGTTGGGTTTTTTTGGTTGCGTTTTTTGGTTTGGTTGAGTTTTTGTTTTTTGGTTTTTTGGGTTTTTTTTGTCATTGTTATGGGGTTTTTTTTTGTTGTTTTTGTTTGTTCTGGTTTTTGTCTTCTTTTTTGGTTGGTTGGTTTTTTGTTTTATGGTTTTGGTTTTTTGGGTTTTTTTTTTGCAGGGCTGGGTGGGATGGGTTTTTTCTTGTTTGGTTTTCCTCTCTCCCTTCTTCCTATAGCAATTGCCAGTAGACAGCCTCTTAAAAAGGCAAACAAGTAAAGATACATCAAGGTACCGTGTTCCTCAGTACAGTACACAAGCAAACTACTGAGATGAGTTTAATGCATTTCTTTGCTTCTGAAATGTGCAAAATGTATATTAAAATGTCAGGTCTTATATGAGAAGTGCTGAAGAGAAAGCAGTTTCCTTGAGCACCAGATAAATGAGCTTCAGGGGAACAGTTTCTGGATACCTTAGACAAGTCTTTGTCAGGACCTAACTGCAGCTCATTGAGTAAAACTGCACTCTGTGGTCTAGAACAGATGGAGGCTGGTGAGAACCACAGTGCTGTGACCTGCCCAGGTCCACAAGAACATTCATAGGTACAAGGTAGGTAGCTGAGGGTGCCGTGCAGGACTTGTCCACAAGGTAGACGTGTTGGGCCTCCTGTGGAAAGCAAGGCAAGCAGAGGTCAGCTTGCCTGGACCATAAGTGCAGCCCAGTGTCTCTTGTACATGTTGGTAGTGTAACTTTGACATGTGAGAAGTGCTAGAATGAAAATGTAGATGAACAGGCAAAAGACTTGATTTAGGGACCAACCAATACATTTCTATACTTGTGAGTTTGTGCAGTGATAGCATTTCTGTGTGGGTAACACAATGAAGAGAGGGAATGCTAACTCTGTAAAGGAAAGGGAAGCTCCACCTTGTCTAAATTGGAACCAGCTGACTCCAAAACCCA
Organism: Camarhynchus parvulus; assembly: GCF_901933205.1. Taxonomy (NCBI): domain Eukaryota; kingdom Metazoa; phylum Chordata; class Aves; order Passeriformes; family Thraupidae; genus Camarhynchus; species Camarhynchus parvulus. The sequence continues at coordinate 14,998,184 of NC_044578.1, read as the reverse complement.
ATAGGGTGGGGAGGGGATTATTTATAGTCAAACCAGCAAGGGGAGGATTATTTATAGCTGAACCTGGAAGCAAGGCGACAGGTGGTGAGGAGCACTTGGGTCAGACAAAGACATCTGCTGGGAATATCAGCAATACAAAGGTAACTCTGTATCCAGTAGTAAATGATAGGACAGAAATTACAGCTGACCTGGAGGAAGAAAGGTTGCCGAGGCACATTTGAGAGAAGTAACAACATGTCAGACAAAGGAATTAACTAAAAGTAGGCATGCTGCCAAAAATAAAACCTATGCACTGTTGAGAGACCTAAAGCAAAAAGCGGGTGAACTGAGTGCCTGGGGATGAAAGAGGACTGACCTTCACCACATAACTATGACTCAAACAGTTGATTCTAATGCAATATTGTAGTACAAAATTGTTACCTGGACAAAGAAATCAGATGTGGGAGTACTTCAGTCTAGGGCTATAAATGCCATAGAAGAGACCAGCCATGAGGATGGGGTGTAGATTTCTGTGGTCCAACCACATACTATTTCTCAGTGAAAAGGTATACAATAACTTGGCTGGGAACTGCTATTCTTGTGCAGTGTTATAAAATATTTTAGGAATATCTAAAGTTTGTGTAAGTTTTTTGGTGTGGAGTTGTTTTTTTTTAATTAGATGAAAACTCACAAAAAATAGAAGGTAGCCTTATACTACTTGTTGCCTGCTCAATGAAATGATGAAGACCTGATTTTTGTTCATGTTGCTCGCTGTTACTGTGGCAGTCAGAAATACGTAGAGACTGACTGTTTGAGTGTGAAGGTGTAAAAAAGGGGTAGTGTAAATGAAAATTGTTCCCTGCCTGCGCAGTTGTGAGAAGTATTAATGAGGTAGCGTTTACCCATTTATAAAATGGCTTTGTGTGTCAACAGGCCAAAGTTCAAAGAAGCGGTTTCTTGACAATTCACAAGACTGGGCTGAAGATTAGGTCTTCAGACAGGCACAAATGGAGAGCTCTCAGTCATACATTAATGGCCTCAAGTTATCTATCTATACTTAGTGATAGCCAGAGTATAATTAGGTTTCATGTCTGTGTGAGAGAGCACAATAACCTTTGTGATTCAACACTGGGCATCCACTGCTGGACTCTTTAAACGTTCTAAAATGTGCTTTTGGGATGTTTGCAGTGTCCAAAGCAAATTCAATGGGCTAGAATAATCTCTTCTGCTATCTTTTGTTCTGTTTATTTTCTATTTTAAAAAGAAATAATGAAAAAATATAAAATAGAAGAAATCTAGATATAGTTAAAGAAAGACTACTGTAGGAGAGACTTGGATTTTTAATTCAAAGTGGGGAAAGTTGCTCAATAAGGAAGTCTCAAATGGAGAGGAATTTTTGGGAAAGAAAATGACTTGATAAGCAAGAGATAGAGAGCTGGTCAAAAGAAATGTTATGCAACTTTTAATTGGCATATAGAACTTATTGGCACAAGATATCATGAGAGTGGAGAATTTAAGAGGGTTGAAAAAGATCAGGCATTTGTATGGATAATGAGAAAATCTAAATTACATTGATTAGAATAAAAACATTAATAAAGATGTAAAACTTTATGCTTGTGGGCAGGAGCCAAACACATATGAATGGGATTCCAGGGAAACTTCTTGCTTGAGGTGATTATTCCATAATATTTTCATATTCCCCTTGGACTTTTTTTTCTTTCCTTTGTAGCAATAGGTACTGATGCAATTGAGGATCTGCTAAGAGACTCTGTGTTTCTTTGCATTTATGCCTATCTAGGAGGGAAGAAAAGGGTGGCCCAAGAATATGCTCCTATTCAGTGCTTCTCTGAAGGAAATAACCTTTAGACAGTTGTAGAGAACACAAGCAAAGTAACCTTGTTGTAATTGTCACTAGGGCTGGCTCCTGAGTTGTGTGGAAGAAAGAGCTGTTCAATTTTTCCTTAGCTCTCGTGCCTTCCATCTGCTGGTTGAGCCAGGGGTTGAATTCTGAGCAATGCAGAGTATAGATCACTTTCTGCAAACCCATTGTGATTTTACCCCCATATTTTCCTTCAAAGTGAGTTTATTATTTGAAGTCTATACAGAGATTATTCCTGCTCAAAAGTGATGGTTCCTCCTATGCAATCTGCTTCATACCAGCACTCTGCAGGTCACAGGATATGAGTGGTCTGTCAGTGGCAGTGCATGTTAGGTCTGTGGCCTGGGAGCCTCAGCACAGCCCCCAGCCTGCCAGGTGAGCCGGCAGAGCAGATGTGCTTTCCACCCTGCCCTCCATCAAGCTGGGACTGCATCTAGCCACATGGTGGTTTGCTTCCCTGACCTCTGTTCTGCATGGTGAGATAGAAGACTCAGGGAATAACTGAGAGATTCTTACCAATTAGAAATGGCAGTAGACTGGTGCTAATGTTTTAGTAATATCTAAAGGTAATGCATTTAATTCTGCCTTTTGCTGTTGCTTGACCCTATGGCTGCTGTAGCCACTTCCAGGCTCTGAATTAATGTGAATAGAAATATGAGTGAAAAAGCACCGTAGCCACACTGTATTTATTATGAATTTGAGAAGGAAGAAGAAATTGCTTCAGCACTGCCTCCTTTTCATACTTCATATCTCTAAAAGTAGCCAGTTAATTACATTCCATGGTTACTGCTATTGTAATGTGTGCTTATTTGAAGTGCAAAGATAATAATCGATTGTATACTCTTGACTACACTATTAATGGTTTCAATACCCACATTGTGTTTACATTTTACTTTATAACTAACGCTTAGCCATTGTGGTTTTAACAGGTAGTAATTCAGTGAATTCTGTCTCCATGTAATGCCCTTGCCATTTCATTCTGTGGTATTAAGTGTTGTTTTTCTAGGAAGGTCTTGAAATGTGGGGCATTATGTATGAGTTATGCTAATTTGTTAGGGCAATGAATACATTAATTTCATTAGTAAATGGCCTCAAAGCAATAATTACCAGTGTAGGTGTGTCAGAAACGATCATGTTCAGTTTTGCCAGTTAATTATTAAGATTTTGTTCTAAGGGACCCAGATTTGACATCCAGCTTCAATTTAACCATAAATAAAAGTCTGAAGTATGTCGGGCTGAAGAAATCTAGCCAAGAACTTATTTTACTCTTAGAAATTCTTGCATTTTGTCTAATTGTGATTGCCAATAAGATGCCAAAATAATTAGTGCCAGTGCTATGAGGTTTATACTATACCTCCCAAAAAGGCGCATCATAATGAAAATAGCAATTGTGCTTTCTCATTCCTCTCATCTTGCCTTATGTTACAGAATGTTGAATTATTCAATGGCAGTATTACTTGCTAGTGCAGTATTAAATTTGAAGTGGCTGCAGTTTATCGTTAAAGCTTACGGGTGGTTTTTAATAGAGTTTACTTCCAATGGCCTAATTAGGTTTCTAAGTTATATCTGTGCACTTCTTGAACTTTACATGGCTAGCTCCATGTAAAGAAGACAAATGGAGGTCCCTGTTCACCTGGATTACTTTCCTTAGATGTGGCCTTATTTTTAATTACAGTCATCTGTTGGGAGCACCTAATAAACCATTGTTCAGTCATAATATGCTTTTAGGCACCTTAGAACTGTATTTTTTTCCAAAGGAATCTTAAAATTGAAGAAGGCCAATGTCATTCTGGCTTGTATCAAGAAAAGTGTGGCCAGCAGGACTGGGGCAGTCTTTGTCCCTCTCTTCTCAGCACTGGTGAGGTTCTGCCTTGAGTGCTGTGTCCAGTTCTGGGCCCCTGACTACAAGAAAGGTATTGAGGGGCTGGAGTGAGCCCAGAGAAGGTCAGTGGAGCTGGGGAAAGGTCTGGAGAACAGATTCTGTGAAGATCAGCTGGGGGAGCTCATCTAGGAGAAAAGAAGGTTCAGGAGGAGCTTGCAGTCTCTACAACTGCCTGAAGGGAGAGTGTAGCCAGGTGAGGGTCAGCCTCTTCTCCCAGGTAGCAAGTGATGGGACAAGAGGACATGGCCTCAAGTTGTGCTAGGGAAGGTTCAGTTTGGACATCAGGAAGAATTTCTTCATGGAAAGGGTTGTTAAACATTGGAATGGACTGCTCAGGGAGGTGGTAGCATCACCATCCCTGGAGGCGTTCAAGAAATGACTGGATGTGGTGCTTAGCGCCATGATCTAGTTGGCAAGGTTGTGACCACTCAGTGTTTGGACTTGAAAAGGCTCAGAGGCCTTTTCCAACTTAAATGATTCTTTGGTTCTGTGAAAATTTGTGTACATGAGCTGAGATCCATTTCTCAATTATTAAAATGATAGCAAACAAGAATCTCCAATGTTTCATTTTTGCAGCCTGCTATGTAAAATAGAACCAAAGAAAGAGGGAAAGACACCCTCTGTTCTCATCACTGCAGCTACTTACAGCTCCTTTCAAAACATATTTATGTATCAATTGCAAGGCTGAACTTTCCAGATGATTATAGAATAATACTGGGAAAAAAAAAAGGACTGAAAATTGTTTACTTTTTAGATATATCAGCAAACACACTGCATTACTGTGTTGCATCATAGGAAAATGCACCATATATGGAGGCAAAGGACATATAGAATTCCCTATATTTCCCATCAGTGGACATGAATAACAGGTGCTGACAGCAACTATTTCAGCTCTGAAATATGTTTTATGTTGAGTGCAAGACTCTAGCCAAGCTCTTCAGATTTAGAGTGCAGGCCATCATTAGTCTAGACCAGTAATGTATGCGCTCTGCAGAGTTTGCTTGCTGACCTTAGTTCATAATCCCAAGCAGAGTTACTGAATAATGACATGACATCTCAGTTCATAGATTTACAGATACTAAGAGTGGGTGTCTAATTGTGGCTTTCTTCTTTTGCACGATTGATAATTTTCCACTAGTTAAGCTGATATTCGGTTTGCCTTGGGAGAGAGACAAACAAATACAACTTATCTCACAATGAGTTTTGGTGTATATCTGAGCAGCCTGGTTACTTTACTTCTTTTCTGGTCAAGGTCCTGAGAATCCTAGGAAACCATGCAAGGAAAAATAAGTATTGTGCTACTACTGCAGTAATTGTAGGCCAGCATTTCTGTTTCTCCTGTTGGATGGCTTTTATTCTGGACTGCTTCTTTGCTTCTCTGGTATTTGTTTAGAAACTCAGAAGCCAAGAGAATTAGTTCCTTTCTGTCTCAGACTGTGTCCTTCTCCCAAGATACTGTGAGGAAAATGAGTCTTCCTTGTTTATTGGGCAAATAAGTGAAACATATTGGCAGAATTCCACCCAATCTAGAGTAGCACAAATCTGTCAGAGTAACTCAGGAATACTTTTCACCACAGAGATTTTCAAATGTGTAGGCAAAATTCCTTAAATTTTATTCCTAAAAAATAAATTCCCTGGGAAATCAAGTTTTGTAAAAAGCTGTCAGTAGCAAAGAATTTTTTTTCTCTCCCCATGATCAAACATCCTAGTCTTTTATGGAATAGGTTGCCTACTTACATTTTCCTATTTTTCACCCTTGGTATTGAATTTAAACATTTAATGATTGATTTAGTATTTATTGCATAATTTAATATAAGTTTAGTGATGTAACAGAGCTGGTTACAAAGATACGCCCCACTAGAAACTCATTTACTTACAAAATCAAATGCTAAGTAAAATAAACAGCTTGGCTTTCTACTGACATTTTATAGCCACCTTAAGGGAAAGGTGGTGATGGGGGTTGTGTTGCCATGTGGGTTTAATTCATGAACTTCCACTCAGAGTGCTCAAAGGCAATACAGTAGTTGAGCCAACTTTCTCTGTTAAATTACAAAAAGAGAGATTTTTTTTTACCAAATACAAGGGATCAACTGCAGCTGCAAAAAGGAAATTTAGAATTATCATCATACCAGTATCAGAAGGTCCTTTATATTTATAGCTTCATAAAAGTTCACAGCTAGAATATTTGCTGCCAACTCATAAAAGAACTAATGAAAATTTCTGCAGATCTTTTTTTGTGGACGGTGATTTCTTAATCCCCTAAATCCTGATGAATTCTTATATTCAAAACATTTGTAAAAATGGACAGAAAAGGACTTTGTGATTCTTTAATAGGGTAGGTCACATTTAAACTCACTTAGGGACAAACTGTGCTACTGTCGTATTTGGGTACTGTCACCATACTCTGCGTGTATCCATTAACAATAAGACAACTGTGACAGTATTATTAAAAAAAAGATAATGTTATGTGGCTTTTCTGAAGGCAAATTGCTCTACTGTTTGGGTAAACTTTAAAATTTTATTTATAATCATAAAAATCATTACTGTTTCAACATTTTAGAAGTGTAATTAAGCAATAAGTTTCTTTGAGATAAATAGTATTTGGCAGTAATGAAAACCTTGTGTTTTAATCTACCTCAAAGGGTGTTGTAACTCTAAGTTCTTGTGTCTAAGACAGAAAGCTACTTCTAGTTACATTCCTAGAAGTATGAAAATTAAATCAATGTTTTTATCTCCACCTATGGAAAACCATTCCCAAAAGAAAAGCTAGTGATAGTAACAGGTTAGGTGAATAATTATAAAATTTGAGGGTAATATGAGTTTTGGTGATTTTTTTTTTTTTCCTAGCTACTGATCATTCCTCTCTCTCCCTCAACCCCTGTTGTTGTCCGTTTGGAACATCAAGGCTGCCCTAAATTTGTCACTTCCATATTATTGCTTTCTTCTTTCCTGTAGCCTCATCTACTTGGAGAGAGTCTGTCCCACCAAGAATCGTGTATTGTCATGGTTTAATGCCAGCTGGCAACTAAGTACCATGCAGCCACTCACTCACTGCCCATTCCTCCCACCTTGGTGGGGAGGAGAATTGGGGCCAAAACCATGTAATCCTTGGGGTTAAGAATAGTTTAATAACTAAAAGAAAGTTAGTAGTAACTGTAGTGAAAGGAGAGATGGATGGATGGATGGATGGATGGATGGATGGATGGATGGATGGATGGATGGATGGATGGATGGATGGATGGATGGACAAATAGACACACAATAAAACTGCTTACCGCTCGCTGACTGATGTCCAGCCTGTTCCCCAGCAGTGTTCAGCAGCTTCTGGCCAGCTACTCCCAGTTTATGTACTGGGCATGAGTTCTATGGTGTGGAATATCCCTCTTGCCTGTTCAGGTCACCTATCCAGGCTGTGTTTTTATCAAGTTCGTTGTACACCTGCCTGCTGGCAGAGCATGGGAAAGTGTAAAACACTTGATTTAGGGTAAACGCAATTAAGCAATAACTAAAACATGATTGTGTTATCAACATTATTTTCCTACTAAATTCAAATCACTACCCTGTACCAGCAACTAAGAAGAAACTTAACCCTATCTGAGCTGAAACCAGGGCCTGTATTTTTGAAGTTGCTTCCAAGTTTAACTTTTATGTAGTGAGAAGTGTTCTGGATTATGATAATAATAGGCTGTCTCTTGATGCCAACAGAATAGAGAGGCTGTATTTCAGAACCAGAAAGTTTCCAGGACTACTGCTGTAAAAGGATTTCTCTCTTAGAAAGAGGGGTTTCTTTATTTTAACATACTTTCCTTTAGGAGTAAAATGACTTGTGTGGATGTGGCAGTGGTAACTAGAGGAAAATCACAACAGATTTTGAAGCTCTGTAAAGAGCAGAATCATTTAGGAGCTGCCCTTTTTGGGTAGAAATGAGGAGAAGAAGAGTGGAAAGTGATGGGGAAGAAAAGCTCTGTTAGTTTCACCATACTGGTTCTTTAGGTTTATGAGCTGGTGAATAAGGGCAATGTCTGTGTTTTCATCTGTGCAGTTGTGAAAACTTGTGAAAAAAGCTTATTGTCTTTTTTCTGCCAAAGGTTAATAGTGAAATCTGACCTCTTCCATAGATCCCTCTGAGACACACCTACCAGAACTGAGCCATTCAGGACTGTCCTCACAGCCTGAGCCATTTTATCATTTTGCATGCAGGGTATCTCAAGCTGTGAAGTTATTTGTTGAACTAGGCCGTGCTACTGTTTGACTGAGAGGAAGACAAATTGTCCATATTATTCCATATTACCCTTAATTTCCATATAATTGCTTTAATCTTTGTTTTATAATAAATGCATGAAAGTGTCCTGAGGGTACCTTTTTTGCTATTGTAGGTGTCTCATTTAGAGTCCAAGCAAGATGGAAATGTTCAGGGCTGCTTTTTCTTCCTCTCACCTGAATGGCTCACAAAACACACTCTAAAACTAAGATATCAGTCATTCTTGCTGCAGAACTCTGGGTATTCCCAGCAAGTGAAGCTGTGTTTCCCATCCATCTCATTATGAAAATGTTTAGCAAATTGGATTAGGACCAGTGATAGTTTTGGCTGGAGAGATGTGTTATGCCAAGCCCACAGAACATCTAGCTGTTGCTGAGGGATCATATTTCCAGGTTAAAAGGAGCTGCAGAAGAGAAGGAATATCTTACCTGTGACTAACCACTACTTCCCGTCTTGCATCTTGACTGTATGTTTATTTAAAGAGGCTGAATGAGTAGTCTTACACAAAGAAAAGGACAGTCTCCAGAAGTTCTGAATGGTCAAAATTAATGAGAAAACACTCAAGAGTCTTCTCTGGAGAGCTTGGAGTTTGGAACTCTACCTGGGTGTTTAATGCCCAGCTAACAACAACTTGTCTCTTCTCTCAGTGGCCAGCCACTTGCAGCTTTCACTCCCGGACTCTTTTGTTCATGGTGGCACTTTCTGATGTGTCTTTGTTTAGGAGTGGTTACTTTGTGACACTGCCCATTCCTACACTTGAACTTCATTGGCAGGAATCTGCTAAAGGGAGGACTCCCTTGGGAGTACCCAACCAAAGAGCGCGCTTGGACAAAATTGCTCCACACCAGTCTAATGGCAGGGAGCGCGGCATTAACAAAACACAAACTGATAGGGGGGCAAAATAAGGTTCTGAAGAGTTTTTCTGTTCAATTCTGTAGAAGTAATGATAACCTGTGGAGCTTAATGAAGTGCTATAATTACCCTATAAACCACCTGTGAGACACTGCAGAAAGTCTGTAGAAAGTGTAACATTGTATAATATATATATACATATGGGTATTCTTGCTTGGTTTTGATGGGAGATGGGACAGTGGCTGAATTTAGTGGGCTGGCAGAGTTGTCTGTGCATGCCTGACAGAACAGAGAAATAAGGATACTTCATCTAGCTCTTTCACAAGTTGTTTTTAAGCCTGAAATAGAATTTAGTCTTTAGGGGGAACAAGCATCCTAATTTCACCAGATGTTAATGCTTAATTCTATGGTCCCTTTAAAAACAAGCCCAGTGTAAAGGGGAAAGTCATATGAATACATTTTTTGACATTTTGTTTATTAGCATTTTATCTAGGCTAGTAGTAAATGAATAGACTTGTCAGCAGAAATCTCAGGGTGAAGCAAATAAAGAATCTTAATAGGCAGGGAGAAGCAGAACTAACGGCAAATTCCTCACAAAGAGCTCTAATTTATTAGTTTCTCTTTCATGAAGATTCTGTTCTGGATTCTGGCTTTGTCAGAAGAAACAGCTGAATGATGACATGGATTCTCAGAAAAAACTGTGTTGTCTGGTGGGAAAGAAAGGAAAAAAAGGAGGAAAGAAAGTCTATTTCTTTTAACACTTTCTTCAAAATGCTTCATACCACAGAGTGAAGTTTTCTTAGTGTGTTTTGTTGGTGTCAGTGAACTTGCTAAGTCTGAGTTTATAAAAGTGCTGTGAGGCCTGATTCTTGTTGTAAGTGACTGACTGCAGTAAAACAATAAATGAGGACTTCTCTGGGTCTCTGTTGTGCAAATGGTGCAGAGCACTGGGTTCAGGATATGCAGCTTTGTTGGAACTGCTTCTGGCTTGCTATATGTACCTGTACCAACCAGGACTCCTGTCACAGTGCTCTTAGGGCCAGTAGAGCTGCTGGGAGCTACAGCACTGCCTCCTTTCCTCTGCTCACACTGGTTACACCAGCCTGTTCTCCCAAGCAAGAGAAGAAACTGCAAATTCCAGTGTTAAAATTATGACATTTTCTTGGAGTATGCTTACTAGTTGCAAGCTGGACATTTTCTATTGCTCTATAGAGCGTACAACAAAATTAAGTTGTGTAATTAGTAAAGTAAGTGTCATCTACACTACTTTGCTCCCAAATCCATTAGTGTGCTTGAGAGTGTAGGTGTATGACTCTTCAGCCAGGTGGGCATAAGGAGCTGGCATGTGTCACAGTACATTAGAATTAGCTGTGGACTCTTTTTTCAACAGAAGTCATTATTTGCCAAGATGACTAAAACTTCTCTGACCCAACCCATTCAGCTTTCAGTTTTATGTTGACAGTATCAGAGAAAGTGCAGTGTTTTCAAAAAAGTAATTGCTGAGTGACCTCATAGGGCAAGTTCATCCTCGTATTCCTTCCCTTGCCTTGGATAACAGAAAGGCACAGAATGTAAAGATGCATCCTTAAAAGTGCTTGAAGTCAAGATGGAAAAAGGAGAGGTAACAAATGAAGTAGAACAAGACAAATGAAATAAAGTTGTGGAAATAGTCTCTCTTCATTTAATTAAATTTACTTTCCCAGTGTTAAACTCATTCTCTAAGCCTGTATAATTATCACCTGACCTTGTCAGTGTGTCATTCTGAAGTATAGAAACACACCCCCCAAAAAACAAGAAAACAATCAAAAAAACACAGGGAAGAGAAAAATGCTGAATCATGGCAATGTAGAAGTTGTAATACTTTTAATTTGGTACTTTGCTTGTATTTTATTTTATTGCTCTGTTGGAAACACTCCTGGCCTTTTTGGTGGAAGGAAGAATGAAAGAACAGATTTAAGCCATGTAAAGGTACTAAGACAGTAGAACTAATTTGATTGTGTAGACTAGTTGTATGTAGTTTGTTTTTCTTTCTCCTCTAACTATGTTCCTAAAATGAATTTCTTCCATAAATCCAGTACAATAACTTCTGTTTCAATAAATGCCTGTCAGGCTTTCTCTCCTGCTGGAGAAACAACCTTAGAAATCAAAACAACTGTTGTAGCAACTTAAGAACTGCTCTTGTACCTTCTCTTGCATTTCACTTTTTCTTTGTCCCAGAAGAAGAAGACTCCAGGAATGTGGTCTAACAAGGTTGTAACTTACATTATATTTCAAGGAATTATCTGATCATTATTCATCCAGTATGGGTTATTCATCCTGTTGTATTCCACTTTGCAAAGGGCCCTTGTCAGCTCTCTACCCCATTAACCGGGTGTAGCACCACTGCTAAGATTTCACTGCTTTCCCCTCCTGCAAGGCAGTAGGAATTGACTCCTTAGTGGTTGGGAGATTCAGGGTTTTAGCCCCATTCTTCAACTCTTTTTATTACTAAGTGCTTTCCCTTATACAGCTGCAGTTTTAGCTTTCTAAATGGACAAGAAGCCCTTTTGAAAAGCTCTGTACAAAGAGTGACTTGCTGAATAGCAACTCTCCTTTTCTTATCCCCTGAAGAGGAAAGAAAAAGAGATAACATGTTTGTTGCATTTGCTCACCATGAATATGCTTCTCTTCGTTCTGCAGAGACTGCGTGATATGCATGGGGAGATTCTGAAGTGCAGTAATTTTACTGTGCTAAAGCTGTTATCATTTTTTAAGACTCAGTCTTTGGGATGGAAACTGAAGGCAAAAGGAAATGTTGATCAGGTCTTTTGGTTTAGTGGGGACAGGGAAGAGAATGGGAAAGGAAAAAGAAACTTGGCATCTACAACGCTCAGTGTCCTGACACAAATTATGCTTTTAGGCCATGAGAGCAGAGTTCAATTCTGCTCCCTTATAGTACCACTTTTTCATCCCAGACACAGCTTCTTCACCTCTTCTTCATGTGTTCTAACTTACTCAAGGCCCTTGAGTACAACAGTGAAGACTGGATAGCTTGCCCACTGTTGTTTGGTTTTTTTATAAATTTCTGAATGGGACATTAGCTTTATGAAATTGACATTAAAGGCAGCCTTATTTATCCACATTAACATGAAATTAATTTCATATTACTAAATTAATAGGGTGATGAAACATTTAGTTTCTTTCAATACACCAGTCTCTGAAGATTTAATTAAAAATATCCTTTTATATATCCTGATTTCCCAGTTGTTTCTCTATTAAGCAAAATGTGATCAAGATATTAAAGTCTTGTACTTTTTTTTTGCCTGGACCACTTGTGTTTTGGTGTGGAAATACATAGAACTTATATTCAAGCAGTTGCCTTCTCAAACTATGTTTTGTAATGTTATTTCATCAGATGATATTGATTTTCTGCATGACATTATCTTTTCAAACTGACTTAGGACTGAAGTCTGATATTTGCATATTCAAAATGGAACTGTGTATCTTAACAGTGATTTTGCTCATGAATGAAATTCATTTTTTAATTATTATTTTTACTTAGCAGAATCTAAGAATCAAGTCCTTCCAAAGTATTTCTTGACTTTTTAGGTGACTTTGCTCTCATGTTTTTATCCAGGGGAGCTTTCACCAATCTGGCCTAAAATATGCTGTAGTAATATGATCAGGTGATGACTTGTACATACATTGGATAAAATATCCTCGTCTTGCAGGCATGTAATGTATATTTCTTCAAGGAGAAAGTGATGATTTTAATTTTATAGCAGACATGACAGGAACGGATTATCTTTAGAAATGGGTGAGGGTGGGGTAGAGATGCCAGTGCTGTACTGCTTAGATTTATATTACCCAGCCAAAAGAAGTTACATTGGAAGAGATGCCGTGCTGGATATCTATGGGAGAGCTGTGAAGGTTGATCATTTAGTAGCTGAGCATTAGTGAAGTACTGTGAAGTACCTCCTGCTGGAATATAAACAACCTGCCAGACAGATGTCATGTTTTTGTTCCGTTTCTCTCTTCCCTTAATCTCACCACAATTAATTGAATCAAAGCCTAGTCAGAAGTGAAGCACTCCCTTTATGTCACTGTACATACAAGGACTACATGAATTACACTATTTCTACATTCCACATTGGAATTTTCATGCTGGCCATCCCTTCAGTGACCAGAAACTGATTTTATCAGTGATTGAGGACTCTCAGAACAGTGGTTTCCTTGTTTGCATCCTTGGTTGCTTCCATGACAGCCTCAGATGCTCTGGCTTTTTGGCTTCCCCAGTTAACATTAAATCTTGGTGGAAATAGATCATGGATTCTCTTGACTTCAGCAAGCTGGCACAGTACAGCAGACTGAGAAGTGCCACAATCTTTCTTTTTTTCTTTTTTTTCTTTTTTTTTTAATATATATTTGTAAAATTCTGTAATAGAAAATCATATTGCTTGACTCTTTTTACTCTTTGAGTTTAATTCTTATAATCCCTGGGCACAAAGCTTTGGTGTCTTGGTTTCCACAGCATTCTGCCTGACATGTTTCACCATCACTTAGACCTGGGTGGGGAGTTGTGCTCGTGCCTGCTTGGTGTTACTGGGTCTACAATGACCCCATGGCTTGGTCTCACTCCCTGTTACATTTCAATTAAGCAATTTTACAAAGCTGATCAGGTTCTCAGAAATTCCATTTTTCTGTAAAGGCTGAACATGTGGCTAAACTACTCAAATTACAGCTACGTGTTGCTTTTTGGAGGACTGTTATCCCCAATTGATCTTCTATCTCATACTATGTTTTACAAGGAGAGCTATACCGTGTTTTTTCCTACCGCAGCCACAATGAAGTTTGCCATTTGTTGCCCATCTCAGTGGTCTATGTGGGAAGTGTTCTGGTGCAGGCTGTGGTCAGCAGAGCAGATCTATGCAATGATGTCTCACAATATAGGGAAAACCTGCAGAATCTGGTGCTTTTCCTTGCCCTTAGGAGTCAGACTCTGTGAATAGGCACTTATGCAGTGAATGGAAAGTGGAAAGATGTCCTAATTTCTTAATTCTTCTATGTGAATGATGTAGGTCACAAGTGAAATCTTTTTTATGACCTGAAATATTGGGATTGTATCTATTTCAGAGCTCATTAAGTTTTGATAACTAAGGTGATTTAATGACACACACTGTACTGTGGGCTTTCTTCTTCAATATGTATGTTTAACATGATGTTTTACATGTGTAATTCAGATGGTAAATACTGGAAGGAAAAATTAACTCTCTTATTTGCAAGCAAAGGACTAGGGACAATTATAATTTGAAAGGCAGCCCTAAAATAATTCTTAATTGAATCCCTGTTTCATCTATAATACCTATTCTCTAAAATCATACCTTAAAAATGCAACACTATTTTGTTTCTCTTCCCTAGTTTTGTACAATGTAATTTTGAATTTGGTCTCAATTAGTTATGTCAGTGTAGTTTTCTGATCCCAACATCCAAACTCCTATTGTTTTAATGTGGATGGGAATTTGCATAGGAATTGCTGTGCAGCAGAATGGTGGGTTTTTCAAAAGACTTTTACTACAGACCATGATGGAATATTTTATGCCTGTCCTGTCTGCAGTAAGGAGATGTTAAATTAAGGAGAGCTGTAAGATATAAAAACTCCATACATGAATATGTTTATTTATGTTAAATTGAAATAAACTATCTTGCTCAATGAGAGAGTTTTTCAACTCTAAGGGAAGATTTGTAGTATTTCTCTACATGCTTTAATTTGCACGTGAGATACTGGCTGTGGAGGGGAGCATGGAGTAATGCTCTGGCCTTTCATCTCTGGAGAGAGTGGGATTTGTAAATTGGATAAAGGTCAGTAGGGAATATTAGTTTAGTTGGTGATGTCAGATGAGTTCTTCTCTAGATCACACAACTACTGTGCAATTGACAAAAGTATGGTAATAGGCTTTGGTCTGTCAATTTAATGAGATATCGAGGGGGATCAGAAGGATCTGGAGAGGTTTTTAGTATCCAATGCAATGCTGTGCAAAAATCTCTCACAGAAGAAGGGAGATACTTTAATTGTAGCCCTGAAAAGAAAATATGACTTATTCTGTGGAGCTCTGGTCTGAGCTGAGGTCCACACTGCTCTGAGGTATCCAGACATGAGAGTTTGTTCAGATTGTTCCACAGAGGTCAGGATACACCTTTCTAATCACACCAATTTTCACCCTTGGCGCACCCTTCACCTTGCAGAGAAACAAAATACCAAAAGGCATGCAGATACCAGGATGCCTGCTCAGCTCAAAAGCTGTTATAGTGCTTTCAAGTGTGTTTGTGCTACAGGTGAAGACTGCCATCCTGGGATTTCAATGTTACCAGCAGACTCTTCCCAGACAGCAGAAGAAAACAGGGAAATTGTAGAGCTGTGTTGGTTTACAGGCACTTTGTGTTTTCCTGCTAATGAGCAGTTAGACATAGCCTTTTTGTGATGATAGTATCATGCAGAGGGCTCTAAATTATTCACACAAGCAACTAACGTGTTTTATGTCTTCTCAAATTGTCCAACAGCTCTGCAACATCTTTTTAAATACTTATTGCTTGGAATTTGCACTTAGAATAATACCAAGAAAATATTCTGGGTTTTACACAGGTTCTTTGAAAAGACTGATTTTTCATATTCTCAAAAGCACATACACATTTTGTTAGTCCTTTAGATTATATGGTGTTTTTCCTGTCCCTGGCTATGCAAGGTTGATTCTTAGAGTGTTTTATTTTATTTTGGGTGGGAAGTGTCCATTGCATGTTTTCTATTTACTCATTAATTTGATGAGCATTTGTCACTCAGTGCATCCCTTGTATAGTTTTTTTGGACAGCTAAAATAACAGCTGCAAATGCAGGCACAAAAAGAGACTATTTGTTTGAAGCAAAAATTTAATTTGAAAGTTTTGAAACATTGTGTATTATGTGATAGCCCAAGTGTTGACAGTGTGCTCTGGATACCTCTGTGTGTGCTGGCTCTGGCCTCCTCTGCATGCAGATCACTAGATGTGTTCACAAGCAGGCTGCACACACAAAAGGTTACCATATTGCATCTTTCTATTATGGACATCAAGTAGGGATTTGCATATGCAATTGCCTTTCAAAGTGAACAATGCTGTCAGACCCTTACATACAAGGACCTGGAAACTGCAAATCTTCATTTCATTCCTCCTGAGGCTCTTTGGTGAGAGTTGTTCTTTCTTTTCTTGCAAAATGACTGTAAATAAAAAGATGTGAGTGCTTTATCAGCATTGTAACTATTCTGTGAGAAGACTCCTCACATCTTAAATGCTAAAGCTATGGAAAACAAATTCATATTTTTGCTATCAATTTTTCTTTTTGCCTATTTTAAAATGATTTATTGAAGTAGAAAGTCAGATGATGATAAGATAACACTGTTTAGAGGTCATTAAAGAGTTTTCAGGAAGTTTCTACAAAGGTACTGGTTTTATAATGTCAGTACGATAAGAAAACTAACAATTTATGTCAAAGTTTGCAAAATGTGTTTGTCTGATAAACAGTCTTCTCAAGGGAAATCAATCATATTTCCTTCCCAGAGTGTATTGTATTTTTCATGAAGTGAACTTCAGCAACTCTGCACATTCATGTGTTTAGTATTGTAGCATCTTAAGAAGCATCTTTTCTTGTTGCAGTGCTTGCAATGCTGTGTGTAGCTCGGGACCACATGTGGTACCAGGCAGTAATAACCAGAAGCTAGGGATTATATGTTCTTCTTTAGCCAGGTGAGAACCTCAGAGTGTGTTCCTTCCCTCAAAGGAAAAATGTTTCTGTGAAACAAAAATTTAGTGTGGGAGATGGTCAGAGAGAGTTACAACACGAAGCTTCATAGAGTACTGTTCTGAAGAGACATTCTGCATTAATATAACTGAGAAGTATATTTGGCTAAAAACAACTAAAATATAGACTGCGTAATCTACCTTCTCACTGTTTTTCTTAATGTGCATTTCAGCTTATTACAGTAGAAATCACTTCTCAATTGCCTTGAGCTGAAACAATGCATCTGAGCTTGGGTTAAAAGCCTGTAAGTGCTTCTTTACTTGAAAAAGGTGAAATCACATTACATTAATAGAAGTATTAATTAATTTGGCTTCATTTTTCAGTAGAATTAGCATTATTGAAAAGTCTTTGCCATCTTTAAGTTAAACTGTGCTTAGTTAAGTGGCAGAGTTTCATCTGTAACACCTAGTGATTGTCAGTGTAGAAAATTATTGTCCAATTTGGAAACCTGAGACGTTACTGAGAAATGCTGTGGGGTGTGTTATAATGAAAATACCAATCCACATTAGCCATGGTTGCCATAAGCAAAAATCTTAATATCTTGGCCAAACCTACTTAAGGTTCATGTAATAAACTCACATTCCTAATTTTATTAGGGATGTGCCAAGTTAAGCACTTTGCTGGCCTTTGGACAGATTTATAGCTTGACTTCTGCTGAATTAGTGTTGACTGACAAGAGGGCATTGTTTTATAGGATGCTATTTAAATAAAAACCTTCAGGGTATTTCTGTAATGTTGTCACATCAAGCCTGAACTGGAAAAAAGAAATGTGTATTAAGGAGGACTCTTCATTAGTTTTCAGGAGTTTAATGTAAGGCTGTCAAATACTTCCTTATAAGGTAAGATATTGTAATGCAATGAACAAACCCCATCTTTGTTCCAGATTTTAGTAGGAAAGCAGTCTATTGGATTTCCTGGAAATTGTGGAGGTAAAAAATTATTGTTCATTTTTCCTTGACACAGTTGGTGTAAAAAAGACTGTAATACTCCTTCCATCTGAATATCAAAAAGGCAGTTGATGATAGCTGTTTACTTTGTAACTTTATTATGGTACATCCCTTGTTTCTGGCAAAATGTGTCACCTTGTATTTGTTCACTGAACATCCTGGGCCGAGAAGCATTCCAACATTTTCCTGTGTAAAGCAGCCTAATTATAGACTAGAAAAATGGTCCTTCCTTTAAAAATGTTAGTTTGAACAGTCCTTCCTCTTTAAAAAAATAAATAAATTGTTTTTAAAAGGTGTATCTTTTATATGCACCTTAGACTGTTTAGCAAAATATTGATCCAACTATTGATAAAATTAATATGACCTTTCAATCCACTTTTGCCACATATTTTATAGTTTAGGACCATGCAGCTGGGATCCCATATTACTATGAATAAATTGCTCAGTGTCTTACCTGTGGTCACAGGTTTGTATAGCTGATTTGACTATTTGTAAAAAAGGAGAGTTATTCCTGCCTCACTGAGGGACTGCAAGGTGCATGGAATGGATAAAACTGAACTGTTTTTTAGAGCTTGAGAACTATTATCTGACGACTAGAAAGCCTTACTTTTTACAATTAAATTTTGAAATATGTGAAGGAAGTATGATTAGTACCAAAATGTCCTTATTTGGTCCATTTAAAAAAGACATGTAAGGAATCCACTTCACTGGAGAGAATGACAAAAGGCACACAATTACATGTGAAAGATTACAAAATGAATTTGCTTTAAGAAAAGAGATATTGTACATACTGATTAAAATCTGCGTAAATGAAATATTGGAAATATGTCAGTCATATCTAGCAGTGCTACTCATGCAATGGATCTCACATATGTTTCACTGATTTTCTGAAACTTTGTGGTGCCTATTACATGCACTGACCCAAACATCTGCTCAACCCAGCCAAGAGTATGGTGGGGGACTGAAATCCTGAGAATTCAGCAACAAAATCAGGATGTGAATTCTGACTAGTAGAAGAGCAGCTGAGGAATAACTGCTGTCAGTTATAGTAAACTTAATGTAGTAAACTGATGCAGAGAATTTAGTAGGCTGTGTCTCACCTGTTTAAATATGAGTTTAACATGACAAAGTTTCCCTCACACATTATTTAAGCATCATTATGTATATACTTCTAAAGCTCCATCATGTGCATGGTACTTTACCAAGTTAGTTTAATTAAAAGGTTCTACTTGGAGCTGATGAATGCAATAGCATAAGGTTTACAGAGCCTCATTCCACAAAAGTTATGACATATGCACTAGGGCATCCATATGATGGCTGGTCACTGATGGAACTGTTACAGTGTTACATGAGTATTCCTAGGATGACATGGGAATGAATCTAACCACGTGTTCATTGATGTAGTAATCATAGCAGGTGATAATATAACTGGTTTAAGATCTGCTTGAAATTGTTCTTATTGAGAATCTATCTTCTCCATAAAGGAACGTTTGAACTAGAAAACGTGATGGAAAATACAGTCTTAGATTTATTTTTTTAGTTGTTTTACTTTTATGTTGATCTGTATAATTTAAATATCATTTAAATATCAAACAAACCTACTGTTAAGGGTAGCAATTAATGAACTATGTGTTCAGTATTTGAGCTGAGGGTCCTGGTCCTTTTCCTAGTTCAATCAATAGTAAAGTTTAATTGGAGCTGGGTTGCATGCTACTGTAAATATTTTGTCTTTCAATAATAAGTCAAGAGGCTTGTCTGGATTTGTGGTCAAGAATAAGTCTGAGCTTTGTGAGATAGCACTGTGTGTGTTCATTGGTTTTCATGCTGGAAAGATCACAGACTGACATTGTCCAGGCTCATGTTGTTGGTTTAGCCACCTCTTCCTTCTGCACATCAGAGGACAGTGGGTACTTCTATTGTTTATGTACCAGTTAATGTATTCCATTGGCAGAGGTACTTCACTCCTCAGGACTAGAGCTGCCAATTCTACTCTAATTAGTAAGCATTAAAATGAACTCCCAACCACACAAATCTTTCCCTGACAACTTCACACCCTATTAAACCCTAACTTTCTTGCACCTTAAAAATACTTCTTTCCACAATACAGTGCTTTACTTTATGAGTATGCACATTGCTCTTTGTAGAGTCTACCATACACCTGCTTAGCCTAAGAAATCTTGGCTTTCCCCAAAAAGAATTGAAAAATATTCAGAAGCAGAGGCTTAAATTAAAACACTAAAAGAATTATTATGCTTTAAAAGTATGCACATGTGCCTGTATAACCAAAACCTGTGCACACGGTTGGGCACTTGCCACGTAATTGTTTGGGTTTTGCAATCTAACTGTGTATTTGCACATTTCTGCCTTCACAGCCTTTAAAACATTCACCTCTTTATATCTGTGTTCTACACTGCTACACAGTACTTTCTTCTAGCATGAAGAAAGCTTTCTCTTTTTTGTCAAATGTGACATAGCCACATATATGATATTACATTGAAAATGGGCTGTAGATGACAATTAGATGCAACAAGCACATCCAAGCTCTGGTGGTTCTCATGTAATTTTTCCATCAATTTCAGAAGCTACATCAGGCTTAATGAGAAGAGATAGGAATCAAGGATGAAGAGGAGAGCTCTCCTCCAAAATGCTACAGATATTTGAGAGCAACTCTAAGCATTTGCTGTTAAATACCACCAAGTTAATCAGATTTCCAAAACAATGCATATAAATCAGGTTTTGAAACATATGGGTTTAGAAGCTACCACCTCAAGTAGAATGTGTGGGAAGCAGGTCTTGGGAGCAGACTCCCATTCCTGTTCTCTGTGTTCCTCCTGCTTTTAGCCAGGGTCTCTAAATTAAAATGCATCAACACCCTGGGAGTAGGGATCAGAAATTAATAGCCAAAAAACAGTCGATGATTCCACATCTTTATTTCTCCCTTTACACTATTTTGTCTCTTATGCTGCCTGCTGGAAACTAGAGCAAAACCATGTCCAAAATATCCTTGCATGTCTTCTTGGTTAATACACTGCCACAAGTGCTGGGAGTTTGAGATGGCCCAAGAAAAAGAGGGCCAATAATGGGATCCTCCCATTTCCCATCTGACTGGATTTTGTAAAAGACGAACTGGCCTCTGTTTCTTCTGTCCTTGGGTAAAAACCTGCAATGGAAAAATGAATGGTGCTTTTTACTCACTCATCAATGTGGGAGATAAATCAGGTCTAAGTTACTCTGAAGGGCTAAACCCAATCCAAAGTCACCAGTCTCCTTGCAGAGGAAGTGTCGGTGAAGTCTTGCACTGATCCATATTTTTCTTTCTAAGAGGTACTTTTGATCTGTCCTTCTATTTTTGTAGGCTGTATTAAATGTGGGCTTGTTTTAGATTCAAACTTCAATTCCTTTCGATAAAGAGAATGTCAGCCAGTCTTCCTGGCATGTTTCTTTTAGTGCTTTTGCTTCCCCAACAGGTATATAGCCTGGCTTTGCATAATCTATCAGTCTCCCACTTTTTTCATCTGTCCCATTAAATTTGGGGTTCTTTCTCTGCAGTCTGAAGATGCTTCTGCACAAGTGATGTCATCTCTAATCCTATTTTTCATTTGTATCAGGGTTGTTGCTAACCATTCTTTAAATAAAAATACAACATGATTCTAATATGCCGAGGAGCTCCACGGATAACCATATAATTTCAAAATGATACTGATTTTGTTTATATGCAACATAATCTTTTACAGTTCTTAGTCTTTATTTGAAGCATTGCAAAGTGGATTTTTATGAAAGGTATTATAAAGGACTCCTTGTTTTTTCATAACAGATTTGAACATTAACTGATCAGAGTTCAGATAAATAGTCTTTACTCTCCATTAAAATATTAAAAAGCCTTTGGTAGGAAACTGGCGTAAAGATCCTTCATTCTTGTTTAATGAACACTTGTTGGCAAGTATAACACTTTAATAGCTTTGCAGAATGAATTTTGTGTGTGCATCCTCCATTTCATTGTCAGACACTTGTCCAGGTGCTGGGAATTTATTGGGGCAAGCATATTTTTACTCATTAGTTCTGTATTTGATTACAGAACAGTAAAATATGAGCCACTAAGTCCCCGAGGCATAGCTGTGTACATTGAGATTAGTAATTGCATGTCATCGTGTTTTCCATTGGAATTTATATGAACAGATAGGATAGGTACTTCTTAAGTAGGTTTAAAAGCAAAGCAAATTTGTATTTAATCTTTTTTGCAGGCATATTTTCCCTAATGGAGTAAAGGTTAGGCTAGATGATATATTTTAAATATGGGTTTAATTTATTTCTCTTTTTTTTCTGCCTTTGTTGAAGTATGAGGTTTTCTTTCTGACAGATTAAAGGAAATATATTGTAGCTGAAAAATTTTACTCTGTATGTGCTAATATAAACACAAAGACTGGTGTTGTTGTCAGCAATGAGTGTTTATGAATATATGTTTATATACAATATGTAGACAACGTTTTTATCTTTAACCAGCTTTTAATGCTGTAGGTATGAATGAAAAACATATAGCAGCTCTAGGGATAAATTTTATTCCAACTGAATAAAAGAATGTCATTTTTTTATGTCTTTAGGTTGCCTGTTTTTCAAGAACAGCTAAAATGCCTTTTATATTTTTGTATACTAAGAAAATTCTCAAAATAAAAATGGAAATTATCCAAGAAAACCTTAATAAATTGGAAACAAAATCTTTTGGGTCATGTTGAAGGGTTAAACAATGCCAAATGTGCCATTCTGTCCTGTATAAAAGTGCTCGTGAATGCGTTTTCAAAAACTGAATCTAACGAGGTACTTAATAGTCACAAAACTGGCACATTTGATAATTAATGTTCCTTACTGAATTTTTGCTGATGCAGTATAGTCTTAAATGGAGAGAAATGTTAACTCAACATGTACTTGAACCATCAGCTGTTTGGAAACTTGCCCTTTATTAATGTGAAATACCTGTGTATGAGCACTCAAAGAAAAGCCTTTGTTAGCACATCTCCATCACAGTGTGAGGATTTACCTGTGTTTGTGGTTTGTGAGCACGTGGGTCTGTACAAGGCCTGCAATATTGTGGTCAGTGGGGAGCCGCCCCTTGTCCTGCTCCACTGGCAGATGAAGAAATAATTCTGCTTCCAATGACTGGACGGATGGGTGCTGAGCTGAGCTCCTGCCCTGCCATCCCGAGCAGCACACGCAGGCTGAGTGCCACCAGAGCGGGCACTGCAGGGGTGCTGCTCACAGGCCACCCACTCTTCAGTCATAGCAGCTGATGGAACTTGCATTAGTCCTCACTGCACAGGTCCATTGTTAGTGCCATGTACCTGTTTGAGTGAAGTGGTCAGGGGATGATGATATTCTCATCCCCTGCAGATAACTTGTACAAAATAGAGGTTTACAGGATGCAGAATTTAGAAGTATCAATTTAAAACTAGAATGAGGAGCCCATACCTTAACAATGTAGGCAAAATACAATTAAGACAGATATTTAAGCTTGAGAAATAGATGTTGAGAATAGGTAGTAAATATTGTTTTCTTTATTTTTCAGTCATGTTCTTCAGCAGTAGTGGCAGTGTATTTCTTTGCTATTAAGTTCCCACTGATTTCACAGTACACATATTGAATATACTACATGTGACAGAGCTGAGATTCAGAGGATTTTGAGAGAGAAGGAAATACTGAAGGGTAATTGGAGTCACACAGGAAGAGTGGAGAAGGGATCCAGTGTGGCAAAAGATGGCTCAGAAAGGAATGTAGAGGCTCAGGGAAAGCTGAAAGTGGATCAAAACAGGACAAATGGAGGTAGAAAGGATCAAAATACCAAGAAGGAAAAGAGAGGATTGTAGGTATATACAATGTTGTTCAGAGAAAAATGTGTGATCAGAATCAGACCAATTTTGTCCTGGCTGACACAAGGTCAGAGGAGCAGGAAATCAGAAGCACTAGAAGAGGTATTTGGATCCTAAGGATATGGAGAAAGTAGTAAAAGTGAAGCAGAGAAAGTACTATTAGAGCAAATATTAGAGCTGCATGAGAGATGGAGAAGTCATGGTGTCAGGAGAGCTCAGTGGGGATCAGGAAAGGATTACATGTAAAGCTATCAGGAAAGCCAGGAGTGGGTCAGAAAAGCTTACAGAGATTTGGTCAGAGTGGCCAGAGGGGCAGAATGATGCTTATTGTTCAGCACACTGCAGTTAGTTCAGAAGCCCTTACAGAGCAACTCCAAGGGTGGAAGTACCAAAAATATTAGCATCTTATATGGCAGATCTGATTCATTAGCAAAATCAAGGCTCTTGCTTAGTTTATATCCCATGAGGATTTGGTTTATTGGATGTTGTCCTAGCTGCTGCTTTGGAATCAGTAGTGATTTTTCAGGATGGCTGCTCTTGTAAGGCATAACCTAAGGATTTTAGGCAGCTTACCTTCTGAACATCCCAATATCTGGAGGTTTATGGCCAGAGTCTCAGCATGGTTATAATAATTTATCTAAAAATAAACTGATGTCTTGAAGCAGGCAGATCTTTTGAAGAAGTCTTTGTGCAGGAAATTTTTACCTGAAGAGATATTATTTAATAAATTCTTGCCATTGTGGACTACAGTAACATAGGGGCTCTCTCCCTGCTTTGGTTAGTGAATGTGCTTCTGCCTATCCAGGCTACTATACTAGACTTTGTCACTAAGCCACAAAGGTGATCCATTTCATAATCATTTGCTTCAGATAGCTAATTCTGGCAGATGCCATCACTTGCTGCTGCTGATGGCATATGTTTGTCAGTCCTCCCAGCATATAGCAAAGAAACCTTTTCAATAGAAAAGCATTGTCATTTTATCCTATTCATCCCTACTCGAAATCAAACTGAATGGCATTAATTATCACTTCAGGTACTAATCAGTTTCTCATTCGTGAAAGGAATGCTTCATCTTGAGTCCCCTTGTTTTGTATGGCCAGAGGGCTATTACAGATGGTATTGAACTCATAAGAATCATTTTAGTGTTCTTCCAGCACAAAGCAGATAATAAATGGATAACCTTGTTTTCCTAAAAAGCCATGAATAACTGTGGCTTTAAATTCAATGATTCTTCTCTGCCATACTCCCTCCAACTCTAGAAACATGTATTCAGAATCTTACTTTAAAGTCAAGGCAAAGTGCTGATTGACTGTACTGACATAATTGTGTTAATGACAAGACACTGAGAGTACATTATTAGATATGTCGCTTATCATCACTTTTTATTTGGCTCTGATCTGCCAAGCTCAAGTTATACTTTTTATACATTGTGGTTTCAGTCAGTCACTTAAACTGCTTCAATGTTGAAATAACATTTTTACAGGTCTTTTAGCTGTAGTTCAAGAGCAGGAATTCTTCCAGTGCATCATTAAATTGTTCAAAGTTTGTTCTCACTGACAGGCTTGAAGTTTGTCCACTTAGCAAATAATTTCTTTGATCAGTAAAATGATTAATGAAACTACCCTTTTTTAATACATACATCCATTTTTTAATACCAAATGAATACCAATAAAGCTTTTTAATCTACAAAATGTATCCTCTCTATTGTCACAGCTGAGCTCTTGCAGGCACCATCTCAAACTTTTGAAATGTCCTGTTGTCTAATGGAAGAGCATGCAATGGGAAATGGAGATATTCTCATGCAATGTTGTGCTTGATGTGAGTGTAGTTCAGCAAATAGTAAAGTTTAAGCAATTCTGTGGTATGGGAGGTATCAAAAAAGGTTTACATTTAACTTGGTGTCATTCTTCCCTAACTCATTCCATTGTAAGAAAAGCATCATTGTTGAAAGGTGAGTAGCAAATGAAATATGAACAGTTAGAACTCATAAACAGGATGTGCTTATTCAGGGACAGACACTATCTCAGGGCTGTAAATATTCTGCATTGTGTGGGGATGTACTTCTATCTAACTACTGCTAATTGGGAGGCATAAAGCTCGTTCACCCATCCTGGTAAATTCAAGACAGAGGACGTCTATTCAGTGTAGACTCATTTTGCTTGTTGTTTGTAAACCAAAACAGCAGATGAGAAAGTCAGTATTCTGAAAAACTTTGGATTCAGACCTGCAGCTGTTGAAATTTTAAATTAACTATTTTATGTTTGTCAAGATTATGGTATCTTCATTATAGCACAGTTATCCTTCCTTGGAAGGGGTTCGCCTCCTGTGTTAGTGATGTCAGACTTGAAATAATAAAAAGGTTGGGCAGAATTTGTCAAGGCTTAATATATCCAGAAAGGGCAGATTTAAAAGGAATCCATGCTAACTATAACTTCCATAATGTTGCTGAAGAATCACTCAGGTGATGATCTGACTATAATTAAATAATTTGTATATTCAATGCACATGTGAGCTTTCTTTTGTTGTGACTGGAAAATTCTCTCACACAAGTATTTCCAGGAACTGGGACTCCTACAGGCTATTTCAGTTGGAATAATTAATAATAATTGTTCTTACAGCAGCCATAAATGCCTTGAAAGTGGTGTTAAATAGTTACAAAAATATCCTAAAAACATCAGTCACTGCTATTATAATCATGAGAGGAAAATTTACATTTCTGATCAGACTGATAGCAGTCAAGTTCAGTTATGCTGTCAGTGACTGAAGCAGTCAGTTATGATGCAATGTGTAAATGCATTTGGATTTACAGTCTAACTCACTAAGTTATTGCTTTAGACTAGCAGGAAATAAAGTATTGATAATACTGACTCAATACATATGACTATCATATGACAGTTTTATTTTCTTATTTTTATGGAACATTCTGACTGTAGAGATTCAACAAGCTTGTCAAGTTGTTCTGCAAAATGCTAGGATAATGAATCAGTTGAGTTGTATTCTTGTTCTGTGATAGTATTAAGAAATTACAAAATTATGCATGCCTTCTCTGTCTCTGTGTACACACACACTCACCCCCCCAAGTGTACAGTGTGTACACATAGATATACAGATGCAGGTATTTATTTGTCCATTGTGTGTGCTGGGCCATACATTCATGCATGTACTTGTAATATTTGGTATTTTGCCAAAATAGCTACCTACTGCAATGTAGAGTTGTGAAAGGCTGCTGTGATGCCTCTTTTGCTGTTGTCTGGAAATAGCCATTGTCTTTCTTTACAAAGTTAAAATCCTGGTTTGAACTTAGGCCTGCAAAGGGAATTACTACCTATAGTGGTGGTGCAGTCTGTTATAGAGTTAGAAGTAGGCTGCAAAGTTCTAATTTGGACTTTAAATACTCTAAGTCATCAGGTGCATGGACTCTGTACAGTAAGTACAGGTTTAAGTATGAATACTAATTTAAAGATGCACTGCAGGCTCCTACCATGTGGGGTACCAAAGATTGGAAAGATCAGGGCTTGGGTTATCAGATCTTTGGGATAGTGAATGCATCTCAGGCTCTTGTATATGACACTGACCTCTGTACCTCGAATTTCAGATGTACATAAGAGTGTTATTTTAATATGTAGCCTGTTTTCAGATCACCATTTGAAATGCCAAAGTCTAGGTCTACATTTTG
The DNA here is from genome assembly GCF_901933205.1 of Camarhynchus parvulus. Lineage (NCBI taxonomy): Eukaryota > Metazoa > Chordata > Aves > Passeriformes > Thraupidae > Camarhynchus > Camarhynchus parvulus. Next base: position 14,971,043 of record NC_044578.1, on the reverse strand, counting down.
TGAACTGAAACAGGCTGTTAACAAAGTGTCAGTGGGATGAAATTGATTCTCTGAAGAGAGCTACACTGGTGGCCCTTCTGGCTTGTTTGTTTTATTTTGTTTAAGTGTAGGCTTTGGTTCTGAAAACACAAGTACTTACCTCTTTGCATATGCATAGTTCCACTGAAGTCTGTGGGGCCTCTGATAATCATTAAATTAATTCTCATAAGTGCTTCCAGACTTAGAGACTTGGATGGGGAAAAAAGGCAGTATGAGCAGATTCTCATTTCTGACTTTCCATTAAATCATCCTGTGTGATTTCTGCTCATCCTCACGACAAAATTCTGGGGTTTTTTTCTCCTCATTTTGATGTATTGCTTTTGGTTTTGTTTGTTTTTTAAGATGGAAGCTCTTTAAACCTTGCTAGTTATTTACTTTGGATTCAGTGTCCCTCACAAGGGAACTACTGATGTATTTTTTCCCTTGGAAAAAAAAAAAGAATTAATTTTTCAATTTTGGACTAAGGGTTCATGTCAAAGATGAAATAAAAAATAATTATTTGTAAGCCATATTAAACATTGGCTATTAAAAAGGAAATTGAAACATGTCATGTCGAATATCTTGAGAGAGAAAGAAACGAAGGGAGGGAGTTGAGAGGCACATTCCTTGAAGTAACTAGAAAGAGTCTCCTGGTGAAATGGAGGCATCCTGGGGATCACTGACTTTAATTAAGTAGAAATGATCAAGGCACCGGGGTACTTCCGGGGGATTAATGACTGACTGGGAGACTTGATGGCCTCAGGCAAAGCTGTAGGCCATTAACCCCAGCCAGTCCTCCGTTTTTCAGGAAGTGCCCTGTGCCAAGGTCATTTTTCCTATTATAGCTAAGGATGGATCTTTTCTGTAGTCTCATGAGAGTCATGGAGTCCATGATTTTTGTGTTGTTTTTTTCCTCTTTTTAATATCTGACTTATGACATATGGGGATATTATTATTAAATTGCTTGTGCTGTAGTAAGAGAATAGCTTGGTCCTGTTCTGGTCCAACTTTTATGAAAATTAGCACATGAATAGCACACATGCATATTAGCCAAATGAGCCTCAAAGGATTAATCAATACCACAATAGCACAAGGAGGTTCAGTACTATTGGATTATTAAATTTGTTCCTAAGAATAATATTGCAGACCTGAATAAAAGTTTTGTTTAGTGAAAACAGTCTTGAATGTTTGTGGATGACTTGTACTTCTAGCATCCTGTGGCAGAGTTTCAGAAGTTGTTATATGTCTTTTCACTTCCGTTTCACCATTGGTTTTCACAGTCTGAGGGATTGTGAAATGTGATCAAAACTACCCTTTTCCTGAACCATTTCTTTCATCTGGGAGAAGGTACAACCAAGCAATATGTTTGTACTAGTAGCATGAACTGCCATTTTTTCCCCTCTCCATAGTTCTTGGATTCTTCGTGCCCAATAACTGCCGGGTCAAGGGCTTCCCATTCTAGCACCCTACACCATGAGCAGGGACATAGGAAAATGTTGTCAGGGCTGACAGCCATGTTTAGGAAAGCATGGGAGTATTAATGTCCTCCTCACACTGAATCCTACCACATTGATAAAAATTACATTAGATATTATTGGACATTGTTGCAACTGGAAGAAAAAAATATTTCTATAAAATACAGCCCCTGTAGGGCTCCCAGACTCCAGTGCCTTAGTCCTGGTTCCAGGCGAGGGGAGAGTTCAGCGCTGTGTGGGTGTGACCAGGTTGTTCTGTATACCAGGCACATCATTGCTGGGGATCATGGTTTTGTTCAGAAAGGGCCATTTCTTCTTGCTCTGGCAAAGTGCTGGCAGTAACTCCTGCAGGCTCTGCCATCCTGCCAGTCCCCCCTCCTGTTCTCTCCAGAGTGCACCTGTGGATCATTGGTACTGAAAGGGATAGTGGTGAAAACTCAATCGCTCCTAGTGCTGAGGCAACAGCGCCAGCCAGGAGGTGACTGTCAGGGCACTGGTGTTCTTTGCTGTTTGGGGCTGGGAAGTGTTCCCCACGTGAGTGAGCTCCACCACCACGTTGCCTTCGTTCCCAAAGGTGTGAGAGCAGTGGGCAGGAATGGTCACAGATTGCCTTTGTCTGGGGAAACCACGTAGGGGTGACCTGCACAGAGCAGCGCTGTCTTGGTTTTGTTTACAGTGGTGAATGGTGTTTTACCATTTTGTGGGTAAAACACCTCTTTTTTTCTATACTCTTGCTATTAATATTGCTATATTAATTGTTTATAATTACTGTTATTATAACTATATTGAGTATGTCTTATTCCATTGCTTTGTGGTTTTAGTAAATTGTTATCTCAACCCATAGTCTCTTCTTTTTGTCCCTCCCTTATGGGAAAGGGCAGGGGAAGGGGAGTGGCTTTGTTGTTTAATTTCCTGCTGGTGTAAAAACCAGCACAATCTCATTTTACATCTTACTGAGCTGGGGACTTTGGGGTTGTGCATCTTGGGAGATGGGCCACGTAGCTAACCAGACCCTCAACCACCCTATCTACCCACCCCTTTACTGGAAAAGCATCTTAGAAACAACTGCTAAAAATAGAATTGTTGATTAAAATAAATTAAACTAAAAAGCTTTTAAGCATTAAATAGATCAAACTCTCCAGCTTTATGAGCTAAAGGTAATTAGAAGCTGTCCACTTAATACTCTTGATACAGAATACTGTTGCAGCCATGTATAATTTTATTGCTTATCTATAGAGGTCAGAAGCAAGGAACAGACCCTGTGTCTCATTTAAACACTTCTACTTCAGCCACTGTTCCTATTCCATCTTATCTTGAATAGCTCATGCTGAAATCAATTCATAATATTTTACTTGTTACACTAAGAGACGTTATCATTTACAAAATGTGCCTTAATAGAAACTTGGAAAACTCTAGCCTTCTGTACAATATACATTTGTCCTCAGCTTAGAGAGCAGCTCACCTGGAGAGGAGCCAGCTGGGCTGTGTCAGAGGAGGCTGCACAGTGGCAGACTGACAGATGCCTGCTTTTACCTGCCTGGAGCAGCCCAGCGTCTGGGTGTCTCCCTGTCCCCTGTATTTGTCTTACTTTAACAGGCATGTTCTCTTTCTATGAGGCAGTGTATTCTTGGTCTCTTACTCTCTTTGGCCTTTCTTTCACATTGACATCTATTTACAAATACTATCCTGGATGCTTCTACAAAACCAAATAAGAGTCCTTTTCTGGTGACTGCATGAAGGATACAATGTTGGCAATCCATAAGGCCTAGTAGTTTAGCTATTTTAAAAATTAATGGGGACTTCCACAGATGGTTTCTAGCTAAGTCTTTCTGGTTAATTGGTAAGATAGATGCTGGAATTTGAATTATTATATGTAACTATTGGTGGGAAAGAAAGAATTAGCACTGCTATTATGCCTGCCATTTTTTGGCAGGTGTGTGTCTAAGAGTAGAGAAGGAATCCTACTCCTTTTGTGTCTGAAAGAGCAGAGGCAGCAAGTGCCTGTGCTCTTCATAAGACCCATCTCCAAGACACCAAGGGAGTTTTCTTGTTCTTTGTCTGGAGAGCCTCTGAGGATGCTTCTTGCATTCTTTCATCTGACTCCATGTCAGACGAGTGGGACACTTGATTTTTACATGTTAGGATTGTGGAAGGCACAGGCAAAGTTTTCTTAACAAGAGTAGTAATGGATAAATAGATGCTTCCACTGTATTCAGGGGAGAGGATAGATATGTGTGTGATGAGGGGGAAAAAAAGTTGGATGCAGTAACATATTAGAACAGTTACATTTTTAAGGTATCTTTAGTCTGAGGAGATCCTAAAGCTTTTCAGCCTGTTTGCCTGGTACCGAAATGAAACTTTTTGGACCAAAAGTTATGTTAGTAGCACCACTATCTGCAACGGTTTTTTAGAGGAAAAGCAAAGAGTAACTTCTCCAGTTGAAACTGCAGGGGGAATTTTAGGTATGCAGGATGTAATTACCAGAACTGGAATTTGGCCAGTTCACTGTGATTAATTTAACACCCGTATTCTTGTTAAAATTGCCATGGATTTTTTGATGATCAAAACTAGTTAGGAATGGGCTTTGACTTTCTGTTTCACCTACCATAAGTAAATGCAAAATACCAATAAAGTCACCTATGTTATTTCATTTGTTCAAATTTTGAACAAATTTTTTTTCATATTTGATTTGGCTGATTCCTCCAGCCATTGATGCAGAATTGCCTTACAAACAATTCAAATATTTTAATTAGAATTTTGTTTTGTAAAATTAAAATAGTTTTGTGCTTTTATTTTATATTTATATAATTCATTTATTTATTTTATGGAAGCAGAGTTGTTGTAAGCATTATATTACAGTGGTGCTGCTTCTGTGAAAAGCTTGTGGGTTTGTAGTTGCCATTGCCCCATACTAATATGAAATGTAGTTGTAATGACAAGTATGGGTTGTGTTTCTGAACAGCTGTATGCTTTACATAAGGTACATTTCTGAGTCACCCTATTCTGACGTGTTGTAAAATACTCCCCAAATCTCAGCATTGATACTACCTTTTTATGTATAACTTACTGATAATATTGATGAAAATGGGTGTTATTTAGGGTTTCTCCACAATTGGCATCAGTCAAAATGAATGCCTTCAGATTAATACTATAGAAGCCGAAGACTGATAAAACCTGTTGAAATTGAGTTTTCTCCTCCCAGAACAATTGAATTCCATTTTCCCAAGCAGACTGATTCCTTCCAGGATTACTGGCACGTGAAATATCACAGCTAAGTTCTATAGAACCAACACTCTGACCCAGCAAGCAACATTTGAATTTGTGCTGGATACTACAGATCAGAGGTTTATTTAAGAGATACAGCCATTAATCACCTCTACCACGTACTCGCTTTTGTAGTGTCTGTTCTGGAGAAATAGGCATCTGGAGAAATACTCTGAAGCATGTTTTATAATTTAGAAGAGAAATTGGAAGATAGCTTTTTTTCTCCTTAATATTCCAATGAGATTTGGTAGCTTAACCAGAGATGCAATACAAAAGCATTTATGGTTCATGTTATATTAATACTGTGGCCTGATTATCAAAAACCATTACTCCTGGTTATCTTGCACAGGCTGAACTGAGCTGCTGTAAGTCAGACAGACTGTCTGTACACACTATGTACCATGTTTATAATAAGAGTATTTTAATGTAAAAGGAAATTTCTAAAATTATTTTCTTTGAACAATTGGATTTATTATAAATATGTGCAGTCAGAATTGCTGTTCTGTGTGCAAGGAAAAATCATAAAGAAACTGGACGCTCAAAATGTCACTAATCTTTCCTGACTCTGTTTTCTAATGGACAGTTTTGGTCAGATGTAGGGGTCTGAATTTTGAAACAGATGTACTGTTTACTTCATTCTTGGCAGAGACACAATAAGCTGCTTGCTTTTCTTCACTGTTTTGTTTTGATTTGTTTTCTCTCTTAGTGATGTGCCTCATGGCTCCTTTTTTATTGTAATGATACTGTATTATATACCACAGCATTTCCCTATGGACTAAAGTCATTGTTTCAAAGTTCTTTGTGGAGATGCATGCATTTAGGATTTTTTCCCAGCAATGATTTCATTTGTTGTAACCTCTAATGCTAATGCTATTGTGGTTGCCTCTTTTAATTTAGCGCTCCCTTACTGTGATACTTTCACAGGGCTTGTTTGTATTTGTAGAAAGAGAGTAAAAGAAAGAAAAAGAAAGAGCTTCTAATAAGGTATGGGCTTGGTCCCAATACTAATTTTCTTGTCCTGGTTATCTGTTTTTATTACATGTGCTAGTCCAGTAGGGATGTGACAAATGCCATGTGCCCTTACTATCCAAAGCACATGGGAATAGGTTAATTCATATGTTCCAATACAGTCCTGTAATTCTCTTGAAAACATAAATATAAGAAATACATATATGGAGCTGTCCCTCTCTTCTTACGCTGTCCTTACTTGAAGAATTTTCCAAAACCTTTGTTTCAGTCATTTAGGCTTTTCAGCATGAAGCTATTAGAAAAGTAGCCCTGAAGAGTGTTTTGAAATGTAGTCTCTTGCACTATATTTTCCTCTTCAGATCAGAGAAAACAGTTCTGTATATTTCGCCCTCTATGTTTTAATCTGGTGATCCTAAAACACAGACCGTGTTCTGAATCCAAGCTGGTCTTTTAGGTAGCAGGTTTTATGAATGTGTTTCTATTTTTTGTTATAATTTGCATGAGAAATATCAGACCCTACATAATTGCTGCTTTGCTGTTGTGACACTGTACAAGTAACTGTTTCCAATGTCAAAAATTATAATTTGAAAAGAAATTTAGTAGCAGCAAAAGGGTGGGAAAGCAAGCCCATTGCCAGCCCATCAAAGTTTCATAGCAAACTCACAACCATCTGACAGAGCAAAATGCATGCACCAACTGGGATCCCATTAAAACTCCATGAAATAGAGTCAGCAAGTAACTGGAGCTTCTACACTATATGTTGAGCATTATGCCATTTTGTTTGGTGTCTAATGAAGTATTAACATGTTTTATATATGATAACTTCTAATTGCTTCATTATCCATGCAAATCAGAAAGGCAAACTGTGCCTTATCATAAAATCAGTAACTAGGCCATTTAAAAACAAGGCTCTGAGAGAAGCATTATTATGTCCATACTTCTTCTTTGGCTTGTGCATCCTTTTTTATAGCTTTGCATTAAGTTGTAGTGTTTTCTCCATGGTTGTTCCTTTAGATTAGTCTTAGGTTAAAATAAGCTTATCAGGGGAATTTTGTGGCTTCTGGAAGTCGGTCCAGCTGGAGAAGAGATACCATTCCTGTTAGCAATAAACACAAATGGACTGGGAACAAGGGGAGGTAGGAGGAAGGAAACAGAGTAATGGAACTCTGGATCTGCTCTTCAGCCCATTCCCATGCAAATCTCATGTAAGTCCAAGAGCTGCAAGGCAAAAGGGGATTTTTGGATGTGACAGCTCTCTAGTTATAGTGTCCAGCAGCTGGGAAATGGACTGCATGTGTGCTGGGGTGGTATCTCTACTTTCATATCACAGTTGTTGCTGGATGGGTCCTTCCAACAAGGAGGCGGCCTCAGTACTGTGTGTCCTTCAGACTATTCCATCCCTTCATTAAGTGGGGGACGTGAGGGAGTAAGAATTGAAAAATCTTTCCACTTTTCTCATGCCTTATCTTTCAACTGGTATCTGGAACTTTTCTTGACACTCTTCTTTAACTCTGGTGTTTTTCTGCCAATAGGACAGAAGACTGATAAATGTGGCTTAGGTTTAGCAAATAAATCAATAAAAATAGGGAAGCCATCTGCAAAAAGGAAGATGAAATCTAGGAAGAGAGGCAAAGGCATGAGTAAAACTCTGCAATGCAATTTTAATTAGCATGCCAAATGCAGGTACTGCAGGTGTATGAACTAGGAGACTGGGAAATATTTTACTGTAAACATACTTCCAGGCTAACTAGCAATGCTAATGTCAAGGTAACAAAGAAATTCTGCCTGCACACTAATTTCTCACTGCAGCTGTTGGGGTGTTAGATTAGAAGCCTGTATACCTTTCCCAAGAATATTAAAGCAGACTGTCTAACCGCCTGTGTTTGTCCTAGTAGCCTCATTCTTGCTGCTAGCAGAGCATGTCCCAACTGTTGTCAATTTATCAATGTAACGTGCACTAGTGGGCACAGTTTGAGCAGCCATTAGGACAGGTGCCTCTATCCATCACAGCCAGTCACTTATTCCACCTTGTCAGGAAAACTAAATGGAGCTTTTGGAGAAATGTAAACAACTCTCTAATGGACAATCAAAGCCCCACTTTCTGAAGCAAACAAGAGGAAGGAATCTGACAGACGTTCTTAGATTTTAGTAGTATTTTAAGTGTTAAAAACCTTTTTAATATTTTGAAATTTAAAAATGGGAAAAGACTAAAAACAACAAAGTCAGGTTCATACACTGAGAAAATTGGGATTATGTACCATTAACATGCTGTGTGAAAAGAGCACCTATTACTTAGAGAAATATGTCGGTCTTAATTTCTGGGAGGCTGCCAGCCTAAAAACAACAGCAAAATAGGGCACCCCAAAATAAATAATCTCAGTATGTTTGCCAGAAAGGGGCTTTTCTTGCAAGCTTTTCATCTTGATAAAATACCTTCTCTTCAACACACAGTTAGGCAATTCCATTTGCCAAACAGCACCCTTGAATTCTGAAGGGTTTAAAATGTACAGTAAAGTAATGACGTTGATATACATTGCATATACAACTTGCAGAACAGTGCAAAATGATTCTCCAATATAATCCCAGGGCCTTAGTAAATGTTATGCACTATCCCAACAGCACTGGTCAGAGAGGTGGAGATGTGATGTGGGGTGACCTGAGAGAGCACCCAGGCCTCACAAACCATACAGTGTGGAGCTGGTGACACTAATAGACTGGTTGTGCTATGACAGCTGCATCATTTGCTCATGACACTTTTTCCTATTAATTGGAGGTGATAATGTTTTTTTTCTATAGAGAACCGATGATCAAATTAGACATCCTCTGTGAAGGGTCTCTGCCTTTGTTGTCGCAGTGCTTTCCCCATTTCGGGGAGAGGCAGCAACCTGCAAGGAGCAGGGAGATTCCATCAATCTTGTGCCATGCTTGTGCTTCACAGGCTTTTTGCAAACCTAGTAATTAACTTTTGTCAAGCTCCATAAAAATGTTAACAGGGTCCTGCTGGCCTCTGTGTTTAAAGGAACATTATTCCTTTTTAAATACAAAGCACCCAGTTTCTTCAGTAACAAAAGATCTTGCCCCCCCCCCAATTCCCACCCTGTTTCAGATGCAAAGTTTCTGCAAGCACTGTAGCAGGAGCCTTGCTCAGGATTTTTAGTGTATAGTTTATGGATTTAATTTCTTTTTGGAAATAAAAGATAACTTCCAAAGAAATGACATGAGTACAGAGCTTGTGTAATCTCCTTTTGCAGTGATTTTTCTTTGATTGATGTGCCATTAATACTTTAATTGGTAACAGGTGCAGCTGATTGTTGGTTCCTAAGCTGAAAAATCTGAAATTGAACATAAGGCTCTGATAAATTAATAAACTCCTCTTCTCCAAACAGTTGTTGCTATGAAGGAACTAACTTTCCATGAAGCGCCGCTCCATCAAGCACACTGAATACTTTATGTTAAAAAGCAAAATGTTACTTAATGATAAATTAAAATTACACTAACAGGCAAAGATAAAACATAATAATGACACCCCCTTAAGGAAAAGAAATCACTGGAAAGCACTGAGAAAGTTATCTTGTGAAATGTGTTGTTTCTGTTGGCACATCAGGGTGGCCATTTGGATTCCCTATCACATTATTAAAGACATCTCCATCCATGAAATAAAAATACATTAGGCATGTGGGGACAGAGTGGGAGAAGAAGAGGTTGTGTAACAGATATTACATGAAAAGGTTTTTCTTCTGTTGCTGCTACCATCCCAAAATGTGAATTAGACCTCAGTGGTAACTGTGAAAGCAATGAACATGAATCTTTAATGCGCAGCGGGTAAAATTTACCCATGGAATATGAGCAGATGCTTGTACATTGATGAGACACACTTAGACTCCAGTTTGGAGTCATGGAAGTATGGTGTAATTTTCAGCAGCCCTTACCCACGAGTCCATGTTATTCCTACTCCCTCATCCCTTGCAGCCCTACAGAATACCAGTTTTTGTTGCACAGGTAGGCTTTGCTGTGAAGGGTGTTTCATTCTTCCCTTCTGTGGGTTGCCTCAGAGAGACTGAGGGATATTATTATAGATTAAGTAATGTACAGTGCTCTTTTAGTCGGACACCAAAATCCTGGACATGCCGCTGTTCCTTGCAGACTAGTGACTCCCAGACCTGCCACAACTGACAGCATGAAATAATTTTATTCATTTGTGAAATAGACTCTCCTCACTGCTAAGGTACTGATAATTTCCCTGTGCTCAGGACCTATATTGTAAACTAGTATTTCTTTATCTAGTTCCATATGCATTATACATTTAATGAAATTTTGTGGGAAAAGTGGGTCAGTTTCTTAATACCCCAGGGCCCAGGCTGTGATGAGCATCAGTGAAATTATTGGTGATTTGGAAAGTGATTTCATTGAAAGCAAAAAATCAAGTTTTTTTTTTTGATGTCTCATGTCAAATTGAGTGGTCTCTGTTTTTTATTGTGGGTTTTGCATACCGCAGTAAAAATTGAACAAAGGTGTGCATTTGCAGCTTCCTTTCTTTGCGTAAAAGAAGAGAGGGAAGGAGATATTACCACTGAGAAAACCTGAGCATAAATATACAGTGACACCTTTCTTAAGGGTTTTCATAGACTGGGTTGAAAATGTTATGCTTGCTAGCAGAGTAATGGAGGTACACTCTACAGATGGAGCTTCTAATCAGATTAGCAGTAGAGCAGTTTGAAAAGTGCTTCGGAATAAAAGGCATTATATAAATGCAAGCCATTATCACTATGGGGTATATTTTTCTCCTGATGTGTGTGCATAATTCCCTCTGGAGTTAATGGGAGATACATGCATGCATTGAAGAGAGACTATACCTGGCAGTGTGCTTCTTTTCCACTAAATACCTTGGAAAATAAAATTTGTTAGAGGGCAGAAAATACTAGATCAGTTGAATAAGGTGTTCATTGAATACCAGTCAAACTGATCTACTGAAAACTTTGCCACTGTATATTAAGAGCTGTGCACTGTATCACAAAGAGATAAAGAGGTGATGGCAGTTCAAGTGATTCAACTAGTGGAAGAAATTATGGGAAATTGGCATATTAAGGGCCCTATTAACATTTGTTTGATTTTTCTGGATTTTTAAACATCCCCAATTCAATGTGTTAGGAATATATATTTTTTAGTAAGCATTTGTTCTAAGAATGAAGTTAACATTATCAAACTGAAAAGTGTGGTGTCCTGTCCAATCCTGAATCTTCCTTCATGCAAAATCCAGGAAACAGACATGGCTGACATCTCTCAGATTTTCAATTTTGGAGTTTTCTTGTGGTGATTCAGTGATCTCAGGTTGTTACTCAACTAGACAGTAAATGGGATGATCTGAGCCATCCCGCAAAACTAAATAACCCCACAATCAAACCCTTGGCAGAAAACACTTAGAGGAAAACTTACTATATCTGCTTAAGATGCCAAATACTCACTTGATTTATAGTTGGTTTTACATGACTGGAAGCAACTACATGCGCACTTCTCTCCCACTGTCATTCTTTTAGTGCAAATCTGTTCTCATGCACTGGGTTTTGAGTTGGACTACAGTTCAGACAGTGAAGTTACCAGTTTTGCCTTCTCACCCCAGCAGCTATCACCCTTGTCATGAACCTCATTAGAATTACAGTTTAGAGCAGGATTCTGCAACACAAAGTCCTACTCTGAGTCTGCACCTAAGGCCATTACAAGGCCTGCAACAGCTGGAATAATACCTCAGTGAGCTATTTCAGCCTTTTAGAATAGCTGTACAATTGCCAGTTGCTTATAAGTAACACTGCCTCTAAATAGAACATAGTATTTCTATAAACCCTATTAGTAGAATGACCAAATTATACAGAAACCAAAAAGTATGTTGTCTAGAATGCCGAGCAGATTTAATGTCACAGGGCAGGGGGGCAGAGGAACCTGAACAACTATAAGGTAACAATAAGGTAAACTACAATGGCATTTGAAGTAACACACATTTATTTTTATTCATTAAGTGTTTTTTTGGCTAGGTCATTAGAAACCTCACTTCATCTACTATCCATTTTTGTCAATGTAGACCTTAAAAAAAGTGATCTGTACAGATCCCCCAACATGTGTTTACCATATACCATGCATGATTGCAACCACTCACAACAAGGTAAATGGGGGAAACTATTTCATTGGAGTAAGTGAAGTCACGCTAGGCTAAATAAGGTAGTCTTAAAAAAATCTGAATCAGATTCATTGTTTACAGAATAACTTATTAGTATCTGTATGTTAAGGTTTTGTCAGGTGTTTCATTATAAATCCTCATTTTGGAAAGTTTAAAACTCCAGGGTAGCATTGTTTTAAATTACAGGAGCATAGATTTTACATAACTATAATGCTGTTTCTTAAAAAATCCTATACCTAAAAAATATCTTTATTTACTCAAATGAAATTTGGCGTGCAAGCAAGCCATAATGAAAAACAATTGGGGTTTTTTAGGGGGAGGGGGGCAATAAATATATACTTTTAATACAGAAGAGTTATTTCATTTTTTAAACTGTTTACATATGCTTGGCAAACTAAACAGCCAGCATACTTAAAAAGCTGTATTAGCAAGGAGCTTGCCCAGTACCTGAATATGGTTTAAAACCTAAACAATTGAATGAATAATCATAAGGCAAGCTGGTTCCCTCCTCTCTGAATTTTAGCCCATGAAAAACCAATCTGCTCCTATTAGGAGCCATGGAGAATGTTTCCAATTGAGACTGACTTTGCAGCAGTCACCTTGGCTCAGCCCCTTGGAGACTCCATTTTGTGTCCCCCAGCAGAGCTGCCACCTGCGGACCATCACAGTCCCTTCCCATCTTGGCTGCAAAAACATGCGGGATGCATGTTCATCTTGGGCAGATCTCAGCACTCTGTGGTACACTGCTCTCTCGGGGAAAATAACATGTGGCTACTGGCTGTCAAACCCCAAATTGCTCCCAGACAAATTTGGTTTTGGACATTGTTATTTAGGTGGCAGATAATTGTATTTAAACTTTCAGGACTCCCTTTCCATGGCTTCAGATGTAAACCTGTAGCTTTGTCATGATTTTATCCAGTTTTGCTATTGCCAACCATTTAACATTCATTTAACATTCACTTGGTGAATACTTTACCCAGTACCCATAATAGTAAGATGCTCATTACAGATTTTTGTCTAATCTACTGAAATTCAAATTCTGGTTTAAAAAATCTGAGCAGATATGGGTAGCTGCAACACTTTTTACGAGTTTTGTAGGCAAAAGCATAGAATATTGTGCGTAGGCAATATCGTTCCAAGGCTCAGCATCCCAGCCATGTATCCATGCATTGCACCTATTTCAGCTTGCCAAAAACATCAAGAAAAAAGGTGCCCATAAACTTTCAAGTGCAATTGTGCCCATTGTGTGACTTTCAGTGTTTCATTAATCCAATCCAAATTGTTCCTCACCACTGGCAGGTCTTGCTTTGTGTTGGTTAAGAAACTCTGCATAGAAAGTTGTGCATGAAGGACTGTGCAATGCACTGCAGTAACACTGGCTGGTTTGTAACGTTATTGCATGATTAAAGTAGTTTAAATACAAAGAGTTCAAATCAGTTGTTGACTTCAGGGAACTGACAGATGGAAGGGCATTTTCTGAGTAACTATTTGTTACACAATAATGGTTTAACTTTAGATATAAAACTTTCAGACCTAAACTGAGCTCTGCTAGCAATACAGATTTTGTCTAACATGCATAATGAAACCAGCAAATTAGGTCCCATGGCCATAAACCTCAAGAAACCAGAAGGAAAGCAAACAGAATGTGAATCAAAAAGCTCTAGAAGGCAATAAACAATTGGTAACTTATAAAACTTATAAGTTAAGGTCACAAAATCAAAGTATCACATAAGTCTAGGTGTTGAAATATGTGTGCATTTAGAAGACAAAGGTGAATTCAAAACAGAATATGGAAGTGTAAGGCTCCTAACTTAAAGATCCAGGTCAATATAAGCTATATCAGAAACACAGTCATCAAAAAGAGATCAAATATTTTTAAAATTCTTTCTCACTTTATCCTCCACTTGTGCAATTTGTCAGGACAATTCAGCATGTACAGCATTGACACCTCCCATGCTGTGTGTGGCCGTCTGCAATTTTGAACCATAATGTCTGCCTTCACTTTTAATTCCTTGACCCTGTCTGGTTTATACCTTAGCCTGCAGGTATAAAAAAACCCACAGGTTTTTTATTTTGCCTTTTGTTAAAAATACCAAACTAAAATCTTTAAAAATCTCTGGTTTAAAATCCCCCAAATGCCAGTTATTGACCTGATCATATAAGTTAAGCTTTAAACACACATATTGACCTAATTAAGTTAAAACCTATTTAGGGAGTTTTAAAATATATTTTACTGCATCATGGTCTGTAAGAACCTCATCATATCCATTCCCATTTACTTTGCTAAGTACACGTTTGTGCATTTTTAAGCAGCCTCTATAGAACTCCTTCACAGTAAATGTGGCTGTGCCATTGACAAAGTTGGTTAGTGAAGTTTCCAATCTAATGCATCACTAGAACTGACTGTTCTCATGCTTAATAACCTCTTTCGTAATGATTTAAATCGCCATGAAACTTAATGCAGTTAAGAATAACAAGAGATAAATAATTTCAAATGTATGTTATTGAGCTTACCTTTCAGTCCTGAGTCACTGAATGCTTTCAAAAAGCAACTACCAAAAGTATCCATGCCCATTTAATTGACTGCAAATAGGTCCTGCAAATAATTTTCATTTGTAGTTTTATAAAGTGAACTGCACAATGAGTTTCCTACAGTTTGAATGGGGGAGAGGGAGGGATCAGTGCAACCTTGAAGCAACGAAAAGGATTTTGGTTTTTTCAATTTGTAAAAAAGTTTCTCTCTTAGGCCTGAAAGGTGCCAAGTTTAAGCGAGGAATTCATTTTTATGACTGCATTAGAAAGCCCCTGAAAACAGGGGTTTCAAGTGAGAATGCTGACACAGCCTTAAACATAGTGTCAAAAAAGGAGAGAAAGGGGTGCTGTAATGCATATAACTTGTTTTCTTTCATTATTGCTTTCAAAGAAGGAGCTTGTTGCCTACCCTTAGGCATCAGACAATGTTTAAGGCATGTCTCATCACAGTCTTTCTATGAGATGTGTGGAAAAGGCCTCATGCAAACCCTCTTCTGAAAATAAACTGGTAGCTCACTCAGGTAGAAGACACTGAATTATTTCCTTTTTTTTATGGGATTTTTAATCTGAGACATACAGTCTCACATGATTTGGAGGAAACAGGCACATAGCTTATGTCTTAGCCATTCTTTAAATCTTACTTTAGGGTATGGTCTGCCACTAAAAATGGCGGGGGGGTGGGGGAAGTAATTATGAGCTACTTGTGCAGGTTTAAAGTACAATGTAAATTACTAGGAGAAGATGATGTGGAAGAATCTGTATTGGTTTTGGCTATATTTATATCCTGACTTTTTTAGGTGGCTTATTTAGTAGTTTGCAGTGAGAACAGCTTGTATCATGTGTTGCTGTAAGTGTGAGACTTTCCGCATTCTTTTGTCAAGAAAATTATCTGATAAAGCGTTGTTTTTCAGAGAGCTGAACTGAATAAAGTGCAAGAAGTTAAACATGAAAATGCTGAAAAATTTTTCAAAACTTTGCCAAAAGCTAACCAGTGAGGCAAACCAAATTGCATGAAAAGAGATCATAGCATGGCTATCTTCTTGTTGAACAAATCAATTAAATATACATTTTACAGAGTCTTTACAATGCATAATGTTGGGTTTATGTTGAAGCAGCCTTATATAACTGGAGAACTCCTTGGGATGGTGGAGAGGCCAATTTAAGTTACGAGGCTTTTTTTATGGCATCAGCAGCTACAATAAATAACAACTCAGAAACTGTGAGATATTAAAGGGAAGGGAGGGACATGGCTTCTCTGTTTTCAGTGCTGCTCAGGCTTGGGCTTTATTTCCACCTTAAAATCTTTACCTGGCCGTGATCTGTTGTTCCATTACTGGAGGGCAAAAATGGGAGGAATTGTCTGGGCTAAATTGCAATTAGGCAGCCCTGAGAGAGGCTGGCACCAGTTAACTTGGGATATTGGAGTGAAAAGGCCCGTAATCAGCCTTCGGTCATGTAGAACAATGCATAAAATTAAATTGACATTAATGAATAATTGTGTAATGAAAATGGAAGAGGAGAGTTAATTGCATGTTACAGTGAGTGTAATGCCTAGATAACCTTGCATTTAATGCTATTCTTAGCCCTGCTGCCAAGACTTCTACAGAGCCTCTCTCTGCAGGAAGTCATTAAAGCTGTGAGTAGATAATGCAGGCTCAGTGAAACCTAAGTGGCAACAATATAACAAGAGTTTCTTTCAGACCTTAGTGTTTTCAGAAAAAAAAAGGGCGTGTTGAGGTAATTTGTACACATCAGAGTGAAAACAGGAAAGTCAGAGAAATCTATTTGTAGTTTGTCGAGTTCCACAGAATTTTCAGCTATTGCTGAAAGCCAAAGTCAATTCATATAATCAAAGACAAGACTAACCATCAGTGCTTGCAACACTGTAAGTATCCAGCTGTCTACAGCTAAAACTGTTGTTAATCACCTAGAGCAGCAAAGGATACAAAACACTTGACCTTAGACATAAGGTGACGGTGGGAGACATCTTCAGCACTATCCTATTGACACAGCTGGTTTGCACTGATAAATAAGACTCCAGAAAAGTAGAATTTAAAAACTGGGTCTAATTTCTGTATCTTTGGATGTCAGAATGAATAACTGTTAATATGTGCCTGGATATTTCCCAGAACATTTAAACTTGTATTCTCTGTAAAATAACATTCCTTCTCTGTGTTTCTCCTTATAGGATTTTCTAAATCAGATCTCAGAATAAGGCTTTTGTTTGTTTCTTTTTAACCTTTTGCATGTCCCAGGAGAGTTTACTCCAACAGACATACTTGTTTTTGCCTTAGGGACATTGGTTGCTATCATGATGTTGTATTGATTACAGTGGGATTGTCCTTCAACAGTATGACCCTGCTTATAATGTAGACTTAGCAGTAAGGAAGTTAAAAAGACTAGAGGAAAGCTTGCCTCATGAAAACCAACCAACCTCAAAACAGTCAAGTGTTTTGGAAAGTGCACATTTTTGATGTATATAGTTTTGCTTAAACATATACTTACATTTCCATGATTGAAAGACAAATAATTTTCATAAGTCAGTGGTTTATCCTTGCTGACATTACCTCTGCATTACGATTCTTTTTGTAAAGACAAAGTGTGAAAACTTAGTTCACCAATAGATGCCTTTTTATATTCAAAAGGCTACTCTCTGCTTGTGAATACTACACAAACTCATCAGCTTTGGCAATGTGTGTTCTACTCATGGTTTGTGTGTTACAAAGAGATGTGAGGAGGAGCATTCTGTTACATTTTGGGTCTTGACTAAGACTTGGGTGTCTCATCATTTAGATGAAATAGGTGAGCATTTGGATTCAACCTCTATAGATAAGCTGATGACCTGCAGGCATCTTATCCACTAAAACTGCTTCCAAGGAAAACAGGGAGCAGAATGCTACTTGCTTGGATTATTTTGTCTCTTTGTAAAGTGAAATACTTTTCATCTTATTCTTTGCATTTCTGACCTTACATTCTTTGGAAATGGTATGGAGTTCACATTACTACTAAGAGTGGTATAAACTCTTTGTTGTCTGGGATCCCAACTCCATGAGTCTCAGACTGGACAGAAACTATAGTGAGGAATTTTATGGGCTGTGCCTACATCTGAACCATGGATGTTGATAGACTCTTAAAAAAACCCCAAACTTACCAGTGGTGCCACCATCTTTACCTCTTCCACTTAATTAGTTAACAACATTTCTCAGAAGCCTGTGGCCAAGAGACAGAATGAACCACAAAGGTTTTTTTAAACTGCAAACTGTTCATAAATATGAGATGGTGATGGGAGTTGCCTGTAAAACTGAAAGACAGCAATGAAACTTTGCAAAAGAAATGTTTTTTCCAGTGCCTAAATGATTTGTGGACCTCACTGTAACAAGGTGGCATAGCTGAAGACTGTAATGGGTTTCAAAAATAATTTAGATGTGAATACCAGGCAATGAGAACATACACAGTTAAAACCGATAACATTACTAGAAGTTATGAGAAACTCCTTGTTTCAGAAGGCCTTCCATTGGTGCTTTAGGACATTTGGCAGCTTCCTGTGGGGTAAATGGTAACAGCCCATACTGGAGGGGACTCCTGGGCCAGCTGGAGCCTGCTTTTTCTGATGTTACCATTCCTTTGTCCCTATTTCATTCATTGGCTTCTTCCCAAAATACAGCTCAGAAATACAAATCTTTTACTGCATAGTGTAGCCATTATTGTATGAAATGTTCTGTCACTGAGGCAGGACCAGATAATTTAAACAGTGACATATTTTCTCAGCCATTCTTATTGAAAGAGTTGAATTTTCACCTAACTTATCAGGCTGCTTCCTTCAGCAGGTTCTTCCTGTCCCATGTAGCCAGTACATGTGGTAGCAACTCTCTCTTCCCTATCCAGTTAAAGGCTCTACTTTGTTCACATCTTAGTGGAACCTGTTCTGTTTTTGTGCTGTTACAGTTACATTTCCAGCAGATCCAGGCAGGATGGTAGTAACTCAGCTTAGAACAAAGCTTTTGATTATTTTCTGCTAAGCTATTGTGCATGACAGCAAAGATACTTTGTGCAGTGTACTAGACAGTTTGTGCATTTATGGTCCCTACATCTCTTTCTAGTTACCTTGCTGTGCTCTGAATGTTATGGGGGTCAGCGTCGCATAAAATGTGGCCCAAGTCTTTGAACTTAAGTGTCTAAATAGGGTCATGGATATAAGTAGTCTGTTTGTAATGTGAACAACTTTGAAAGCCATCAGTTTACTGTTTCATAATTTCAGTGGACTATTCAGATTTTCTGGATATGCTCTGAGTCATGCAATGCCCTGTTGAGTACATTTGCTATGTAATGCAGTACAGGGACGCTTGCTATTAAGAATATCAGTGTGGCATGGATGACATTGTTGACAATACCCACATACTACAGAAGGGGCTGTGAGTAACAGGGATAAATGCCAGTGGTAAATCAAAACTTGTGTGAGTGCTTATGCTTGCAAAAGAGTGAGTGTAAATTGTTGCCTTGGTATGGATATTAATGCTTATGCCAGAGAGCGTGGACAGGGATAGGTGCAGGCTGATGTAAATGGGGGCTGTGCAGCTCTGGGACTACACCAGGTGATGAGAGCATGTAACACCCCAATGTTCAGGGGAAGCCAAAAAGTCTTCTCTCTCCCACAGATGCTGAAACTTCCATGCTCTGAGAGTGAAGGCATTAGGAATTCAGTTCAACTGAATCCCATTTTAAATTTCAGTGGGAAATCAATGCCAGACAATCCTGGTACTGGGATACTTCAATTTTGAACAATGTATCTTCTTTCAGCCATGCTTTGCCTGCTGCTTAGTGGGATCCATTATATAAATGGTTTTTTTGTTAACTTGTGTCCCAGGCTCTATTCGTAATTCATTTTTCCCATTGAATGAACAAGCTGTGTTAATTTCCTTCCTTAAGCTGCCTAGCATGTGTTTTAAATTGTTCAAAAACTGAGCACAGAATTGTCATATCAGATTCTTTGAGACTGTAGCACAGTAAAGAAACAGCTAAACTTCAGCCTTCAGCTACTCTCTCCCTTCCATGGAAACTGCTATAAGGAAAATAGAACAATTAAGTCACTTTTAAATCATTACTAGTTTTATCTCCTTAGGGGAGCATTAATTTTTTATTTTCGATTTCTGCATTCTTCTCTCCCAGATTCAAGGATTTTGTATAGTTTGATAAGGTGGAGCTCTTTGCTTTTAAAATATGTGGATGTGAGTCCATTTTTACTGTTTGCTTTGTGCTAGTACTAGTACATTAGCCTCTGTGGATTTTGTTAATCCAGATTTACTTGTGTGAGAGTTGACTCTGACCCAGAATGTGCTTCATGCAGTGCATTTTAAGGAATGGGAATGTGCTTTCATGAATTCTAGCTGAAGCTGAAATAGATGTTGAAGCTATAAAGGCAATATGTGAATCCTCTAATAAAAACCCATAATTACATTGACTAGAATTCAGGGAAATAGCTGAACTATATTCAGCAGGAGCCTAACATTTGGCAACTTTCTGGATGGTGTAAATCAGTATATTTAGTGAATGTTTTCAGCTTATTGTCGTCTTCATATTTGTATTTGTGTTATGGAATTCATCTCATGACTCACAGACAGGATTTTGCTGAATTGCCCAAAGTTACGAGTTGTAATGCTCTTTTCTGAAGTCACACATTATTCTGAGCAGATTACTTCTCTGTTTTCTCTTATTTTCAAGGCCTGTGGACTTTGATGAAGTTCAAAATTAAGGAAAAGAGCAGTCAAATGGAATTTGAGGAGTTTTGTTAGACTAGGTTGTAAAATAGGGGACAGATGGACCAAGTTTTCCAAAGCATTGGAGAAGACTTTAAGAGCATGGCAGAGTTTTGCTGTTGACAAATTGCTGACGAGGAGTGTAAGTTTTGCTGAAGAAGACCTACTTGTCCATTTCTAGACTCAAAAAAATAATGAATATGAGGAGAAATCCAGTTCCTTATATAGCCCATGTCTGACAAGCATGTAAAGAGGATAAGGAGCATTTGATCACAGGCTGTAAGCATCTATCATTAGGAAAGGACTTTTTTGAAGAAGGTCTAAAAAAGAAGGAAAACAAAGTATGAGATGCAAGAAAGTTTAAGTTTTTAATAGTCAAGATAACAGCATTGCATCAGGTTAACAGCTCTTGTGTTTGGCTCCCGCTCAATAGTAAGCATTCACTAGTTGTAGAGATTATTTTAAAAGCTGCAGGCTATTTTTGGCAAAGGAGGTCTTAAAGGATGACCACTGAGTCCATGGCACACAGTGCTCACAGCACTGGTAGCACTGTATGAAATACAAGCAGCTGTGGATGCACAGATGCTGAAGATGACGATGTGCACCTATACCAGTTCTGCTACTGTTTCTGCTGGAACAAAAGAGCAGGTTCCTCATGAAAGGAATCTTATATGTTCTTATAAGGAATATTTGCTTTTCTAGCAAATTATACTGTTCCTAGATACTAGCAGACATTTTGTTATGTGTTCCTTCTTCTGGTTGGATAATCCTTTCTCTTTTAAATGGACATATGTTTGGTGAAAAATTTATGGAACAAAGTAACTTCTGTCTGATGCTTAAAGAAAACTGAAGGAAGGCTATTGTTATACTGATATTTTATTGCACTATTTATCTAATATGGAAGTGCAAGAAAAAATAGCTTTTGTTTCAGTTTTTCATTGCTTTTACACAAGTATGTTGATTTCACAGAACCGACTAATCAATTAAATTAAGTTTTCTGATCTTACTCATTTTTAATAGCTCCATTATTCACTGTATCAAAAAATCAAGAGGATGATAAGATAATAATTTTCTCTTGGAACTGTGGAAGTTTCTGAATTAATTTAAAAGATACTGAATCAAGAAACACATTGGTATGATTGAGGAGCTGAAGCTGAATCTTTATCATTCAAGCTTGTTAAACCAGTTCAGTGGGACAAATTAATTACAGCTATAACTGGAACCAAAAGGATCAACAGTTTGTGCATAAGTGATTGTTTTCTCTGGACATAGACACTGCATATACCTTCCTACACTGAAATCAAGATTCTAATTAGATTAATAAAGTATATAAGTAAATAAAGAGCTGAACAATTGATTAGGTTAAGGAAATGCAAACTTTTTCATTAGGGTAATTTTTTAGCTATGTAAAAGTTAACAAAACGCAATGGTCACAATGACACTTCCTTTTTTTCCATAGAAATCTCCATAAGCTTTATCAGTATTAAATACTTGGTATGTCTTTTACATGTTATTTAAATTAACTCACTGTAAAAAAGTTAAATATAGTATGTTATAATAGTCAACTCCTTTGAGAACAGATTTTTTTTCATCTTGTTAAAGTAAAATTTTGATTTGTTTTCTCATAACTTACTAAAATAAGGAATATGTTATGCTTTGAACAAGGTTAGTTCTATTTTAGGCTCTATGTGCATGATGATGTAATTATTTAGTACTGAGAAAGTTTGACTTTTCTGCTGTCATATGTCTCCTACAAACTTACACCAATGATTACTAGAATTTTAATTGCAATGGTACAGGCAGCTGGAGATTGTTATTACCTCTTGCATCTGTAGCAATTATGTAGGACACCACAGCAGTGGTTATTTAAGAATTCTTGCCATTATCTATGTGGCTTGGTCAAAAAACAATGATGAGACTGTTACTGTTTCATCCTGAGAAAATGTCTGCGGGTGGGTTGAGTGGCTGTAAGCTGGCTCAGGTTCACCCACTTTAACATGCTGGTGCTCCTCTCACCTTGTCTTTGCTACCTGTTGAGATTGCCTGCCTATCTGCATACACCCTCAGCCTGGCCAGATCGTGACTATGGTTATGAGGTTCTTCTCACATTTGCCTTTTCTGTGATGAAATGCTGATAAAGTAGTTCAGAATCAGCACCACTCTGGTCCTCACTGCAGTGGGTAAGCTGACATTTATCCCTGGAGTTTGGAAAGAGTCTTTCACATCAGCTAGACTGACTGAAGTGAGCTCAGTCTATATTTGTTTAGATCAGAAAATGTGGTCAAATTTATGCAAAGTGCTAACACAGGAACTTTTTTTTCAACATTTTGCTGTAACCACTACTGGTTGCTATGAATTGATAGTTATTTGCTTGGACAGTGATTCAGAACAACAAAGGCATCTGCTGCAGAGAGGGAGTCTTTGACACATGCTCATATGTGGCTGTACCACTGCTTGGACTGGGACTCCACTTGCTCACCACCCCAAACATTATCAGCCATACCTGAAAAAAATCCTGGCTACTGCTTGAATGCCACCTTTTATTCTGTTGTCATTTTTAATATTTCCATTTCTGTAACATACGTATTAAATCACAGGTCAAAATATTCTCCAAAGTATTTAAATGGTTAAAAAGACAAATGCTTAGTGAAATTTGCAAAATCTCTGAACTTTGGGCTTTGGTCCCATTGATTGAAATGGAAGTCAGGTTGGCAACTTCCTTAGGTGCTTAGGAAAATCCTACCCAGCACAAAATGACACATTTCAAAGTCTGATCTTTGGGGCTTGTCTTTTCTAGAGACCCAGGAACAAAAAAAATATTTTTTAATTTGCAACACATTGTGTTTGAACAGACTTAATGATTCCCACTCTTATATCCACCTAATACTAATATTGCACACACCATCACTCTCACTTCATTTCTTCCCTGAAAATTGTCTGCAAGTAGTTTACTTCAGTTCATGTCCCAAGATCAACAAGTCTGAGATCTACCAGACAGAAGTCTTTGAGTTAAGAGGGCCTTGCAGAAAAAGCAGTGCCCTCTCAGTATGTTTCCATCTGAACAAAGATGTTTTGTCCTTAATCTGAGTCAATATATGAACTTGAAATATCAGGTTTTAAGTATCCAGCACCTCCAAAGATTTAGAGCTTTGTCATTTTTAGGCCAATAGTTTAATTGCATACATTCTTCCATCCTTCTTCTCTGAGAAATTGGAGAAACAGGATGAATCAAAGGAGATTCCATTCAACCCAAACATATTATTATTGTTATTAGTGTTTTCTTTCTCAAATGAACCAAAAAGAAGCTCAAATAGCCATACCCTGATTTTTCAGCATGTTCATGTTCCTTTTATAAAGTTTTATCGCTCTGGAGAGAATGAAACAATTACCAGTTTACAAAACCATTACTTTTTATTTTGTTATTGCATTTCTTGTGCATTGTCCCTTGCAAGCAAATTAAACAAATTTTTAGCTGGCAGCTGGGAGAATGACATAGGGATAAATGAGATTGTAACGAGCAAGGAGCTTCTGATTCAACTAGGTGGGGAAAGCAAGGATTGCGCTGTGAAACACGTGGTAACTTGTGACACTGTCTCGTTTAAAGAGCAGTGTGTCAGTTTAAACCTATAACACACTGGCATACTACTTTAAAAAAAAAATCCCAAACTAACAAAAAACCAAAACAAACAAAAGGAAATATTACAAACACAATCCAAAAGACTTCTTTCAGAACTCTGCAAGAGCTTTTAATGGCATGAATGGTTGTGATCCAAGCTACAGACAGAGAAATTCCTCTACTGATTAAACTGTTGTTTACAAATATAAACTAGAACATCCCAGCTGAACTCTTGGGAACCACCAACTGTGAACTGAAAATGTTGCTCTTAGCCAGTGCTGAAAGAGGATGCACTTTGTCTTAGGATGACTCCAGGATAGAGATTATTTATTTTCTCATTCTCCTCTTAAAAGTCCTTTTCATGTCCTATCACTCATTGCCATGTCTGTGTACTCCTTTCAGAGCTGGTGTGTAGCCCTCACCATGACACAAACTTCATGTTTATGTCTTTCCACATTCAGAATCTTCTTGAGGTCAATCTTGCCCCATATGAATCTCTAGCCTGGAAGTCTGTCCACAAAATAAGCAGTGGAGTGCTGGACTTGAGCTACACAGCAGCTGAAAGGAGGGCAGTGTGTAAGCTGCATTTTCATCAGCTTCATGTGCTTTTCACACATCTAATGCTCATCTGGAAATCTGATCTAACCAGGCTGAGGTGAATTGTTTGCAAATTATTGTAGGGAAAGCTCGGGGGAAAATTCTCCAAAAGGAGGTAACACCAGAAAAGTTAAAGCTGTCCTGTCTCTCATTACGTACCTTTCACCTGAGCTTAGCTGAGAACATTAAGGGACTGCTTATGAGGAACACTGGCACAATCATGCATTATTTATGCTGGGTGTGTCTGCTTCCTGTCATGTTTTTAGCTCATAAATACTTTAATCTATTGATACACTCTGCTGTATATAGATAGGGATTAATACAAGGACTATACAATCACATGGTGCCCAGTGGAATCTATAACATCTTAACGTTAAGGAATGTGTATATCTTGTTGTCTTCCTATAAATGACAAATACTTCCTGCCTTTTTTCCCCATCTCAGCTGTGCTTTAGTTATGTCAATATTGAAATGTTTGCTCAGCATAGAGATTATTATTCCAGTTTGGAATTTTTATGAGACCCGGGCCCATGGCTGACCTTCCTTACGTGAATTCTGGCAGTACCTCACCATGAGCACTTCCTAATTGCTGATTAGAGCTTATCATTACAAGAAGACACTTATAACCAGGGAATTGAACCAGTATGTTTGAATCTGTTCTGGGTCAGATCCAGCTGTGACTGAAGCTGTTTTAGCTGAGCTCTGATTCCAAGCCAGTAACAGTTTATTGTTCAGTTCACAGAGTCCCTCACAGCAAGGGGACTCCATCTGCACCCCTCTTTCCATGCGCATCATTTTTAGTCCTGGGCCTGTACTGGGTTTTTTAAAACCTGAAACTTAGTGTGGGGGACCATGTTGCTGATGAGAAAAGAAGTGTTGCCAGCAATACAGGTGGGCCAAGGATGAACCAGAGGAGTGGGAATGATGGAAGGGTCAGCTGGCTGGCAGGTAAAATCTCCTTTCTCTCCCTTGTAAAACCTCAAATCCATCACACTTTTATATCTTCTTGCCACTAGGTATAGTAGTGAAATTGCTGGAGGAAACTAAGGCTAGTGAACGACAGCCAAATGAGAAACTACAATCCCAAGAAGCAGTTTACCTCAATCTCACCTTAGCAGGTAGTCCCTGAGGGTAGCTGATTCCAAGGAAGAAAGTTTGTGACCATCTGCTGGTGTTTATTGTGACAAGGAAGGGAGAAAAGAACAGACATGGGGCAGGATAGTGGTTTTTAAAGGACTCTTAAAGTCAAGCTGTCCTCTTGTTGAATGTGCATGGGGATATTGCTTTTCAGATGAACTGGTGTTTCAAGCTGGAAAGATCTGTTTTTCTTCAGTTTCAGTTTGAGATCTGGGATCAGCAAAATTTCCAAAATAACAATGTAAGTTTACTTCCAGCTTCGGGAAACATTTTGAAACAGTTCATGGTTCAGGTTTAGTTTGACTTCTCATAATAGAAGAATGAGAAATAGAACTTAAATGATCTTAAGGATCATTTTACAATACGACATAATTCCTTGTAAGACAAGCAGTGAGCTTCTGGAACTTGCTGCCATAGGTGAATGATAGTCACTAGAGTGCTACTCCTTACTAAAGTCAGAGGTGGCACACTATCTAGAGCAGAGACACTGACAGAAATAAAATCTTTTATTTTAAATTTCTATAAGGACATGACATTTAGCTGCTAAACACACTTCACAAAGATAGAAAGATATATACATGTATACATATGTGTGTATATACACACACAGACATGTGTATTTCACTCTACCTGTTCTGTTAGGGAATTCTGCTCTACCACATAAATATACCAACTCTGTAATTGCCTCCCCTTCACAATCTCCTCAAACCAAACACAGACTATCCTCTGACTAATGAAATCTTAATATTTGTGTCTGCTAGTAGCAGAAAGCTTATTGATATTTCACCATTTTTTTGTCATATATGGCATTGTGGTTTTAAGCTGTGGAGTGTTTCTGGCAAGTCAAGGAATGGTTTGATAGTGTCAGCAATCTGCACCTTCTCAATTTGGAGTCACATCTAATAATTTCTCTCTGGGAGAATATTTCCAGATGCATTGTGGGGAGAAAATGATCAGATGTTGTCTATTTTGGTTGCTTCCATGGGAGCAGTAAGAAAGCAAGGAATGATGCATATCATCTTCTCTGGTAGAATTTTAAACTATATTTTAAGGTGTGGGAAGAGCAGGGGAGTGCTTTCTGTGAACTGTTACTGTGAACAGGACTAGTGTCCTTCATGACTGATCAGCCATCAGCTGGAAGATTTTGAATCCCTTATTAACAATTGTTCTTGGTAAATGGAGGGCAGGATGCTTACCACCTGTGCTCATGGGGCATCATCAACTGCTACACAAGTAACTGTGTCTGACTTTGCTTGTGCAGACTGCTTCACCGTCTGCCGCAGAGCTTTGTGGAATTGATGTGCTCTTTAGCCCTAGTGGCTTCTGCTCACAACAGTAACTTCCACTTTTTGTCCCTTCTGTGCTAGCTAAGAGATGTCTGAATGGTGCTCACCTGCCCCAAGCAGTCCTACGTGCTGTCACTGCCTCGTTGGGTTTCTCACTGTGCTCTGCCCAGTGTGGCAGCACGGGCCGGTTTGAACGTGTTCCACCCACACATCTCTGGCTTCATAGCTGGGTCTGGATGGGATTCAAGCTCTTTGATTTAATTAGAAAGTTGTGTCTATTTTGGGGCCTACTTAATCGACTTAGCAATAGCCCTTGTACCCAGACCCTGTCCTACTGTCAGCATAGGTGCCTCCTGATAAATCTCAGAGTGCATTTTTGGTCAATGGCGAGCATTTAAAATTAATATTTGATAGATTTCATTATGTCATGCTGCTGCTGTAGGTACATTAAGAAGAGAGGAAGTGAAACAAGGTGTAACAAGTCATATAGGATTAGCTGTGTGGGACTTCATGCCATATAGGGAGGAGGTCTACTACAGAAGCTCGTGTCAAGTATATACATCTTCTCAAATGCACTTTATGCAGTTTTTGTTGCTGAATGCAACAGAAATGGTCACTGCAGTCATTTCATCCAGTATGTATCTCTCTCAAAGCACAAATGGTTTCAAGTGAAAGGGACAGTTGCAGTAAGTTCTTCCAAGTGATGCAGTTGTCTGGTAACCAAGAGACAGCACCATTCCTTGCTGCTTGACTGCCCTGCAATGTCAGCTGGACCATGTGGCCTCACTGCTCTGAGTATAGTTTCTCCTTCTGTAAAATGAGACCACTGCAGAGCAATTAAAATCAGTGAGTGAAGGGACTCATGTAGGAGTTGCATGTTTATTCTACAGTTAAGGTAATACAGGCAACTGTACTGTAAGGCAACCAGTGCATCTAGAAATTATCTCCCTGTCATTCACACCTACTTCACCTCTCACAAAGGTATCAAATATTCTATTAACATCATTTTTAATGATTGTCTACACAGGGAAAGATCTGTGTCACATAATTCTTTCTTTGTCAGAAAATAGGTCACTGAGCCAATGAAATTGCTATGACTGTGGAAAAAAAGACCAATTTTATCCACTTGGGATTGGGGGGGTCTTTAAAAGCAGCTAGGCTGTAATCATATGTGGGAAGATCTTGGTGTCTGTAATTCTATCCAATAGCCAGAAGGTGGTCTAGAGAAGATACTGCTTTTTACATACCTCTTGCACATAACACCACTAGGTTTGCCTTAATCATCTCCTCCAGTGAAAAGATTTAAAGACAGTCTCCTGTCTTAAGAAAGTAGGTATGCTGGAATACCCTGACTTTTTTGTCTGCCTTAGTGGTGGGTTGAGAAATTTGAGTTTAAGCTGACTCCACAAACACCTCTGTGTTACTGTTTTTCATCAAAAAAAGAAAAATAATTGCATCTTTTGATACCTGTTGTCCTTGATGCTAGTGCTGGACACAGTGGTCTGTCATGAGCAACATGCTTCATTTTCTTCAAATTTTTTTAGGGGGTAGGTTTCTTGAATGTTAAAGAAAATTATATAAAGGCTCAAGATTTTTTTTTCAATGTTTAATTTTACCTCAGCACCTGTGGGACACAAGCTATTTGTGGAGCAGAAATCACAATTCCCAGCCAGCTCTTCCGTACTTTGTACCAAACCTTCCTATTTGTCAGTGTGAAAAGTTCAATGTTGAATCTTGTTACAGAAGTTTGCAACAGTGGCCATGCTCAGGAAAAGTTATGTCCTGCAGTTTTCAAGTTTTTCAGGCTTATTCTGACAAGTATAAGCATTTTGTTTACAGCATTCTCCTACTATATAACATAATAGCTGCTTTAAGAGTTTTAGGGCTTGTGCATTAGTCTGCTTAATACAAAGTTCTGGAGACAGGTTATAATAAGTTGCATTGTGATGCTTTTGCAGTTATGGGCCGTATTGGATCTTTTTTGTACTAGTGCGTAAAGACCAGATAAAATCTCCATTCCTATAGCCAAAGAAACACTAAATTTGTTCTCATTAGTTTTCCTAGAGAAATAATATACTGAATATGTAATAGAAAATGAAAGGATGTTTTATGATTTTTTTTCATGTTAAATTACTTGCAAAAATATATTAAGATCAGTTAGTTACCTGACAGGAAAAATTGTTCCTACTAATTTCAGTGTAACTCTTACTGATCTGCACTGAAGATGCTGCCTAGACAAACAGCTATGTGAAATGCTTTCCACAGGTTCCTCATCCTGCAAGCATTGATCTATTGACAGTTCCTGTATGGTGGAAGTTTCTGAATGAGGACTTGCAGACCCCTATCTTGATTTTCAGAGAAAACAAACACATAAAAATCCGATCAGATTTTATCTTTTTTTTTTGGGTAAATATATAGTCCCAAGCAGCTTGAAATTTTTTGCTTCCTCTTTTTCACATTCCTTTTGTGTCTAAATACTTTGATCTAACCAGACCACACCTAAATCAAACGGAGTAAAAGGAGAGGATGGAAGGTATGTGACAGATGTGTTCCCTCTGAGAGCATAATGATCTGCACTGGTCAGGATGCTGCACACAATGTAAAGCAGAGGAATGTTCCTCCATCTTGCACCCGGAGCCCCTAGACATCAGGAGAGCTCTGTCCATTCAGAGAGAGCCTCTGCCCTGGGGGCAAGGCTGACTGCCCTCATTGC
The DNA here is from genome assembly GCF_901933205.1 of Camarhynchus parvulus. Taxonomy (NCBI): domain Eukaryota; kingdom Metazoa; phylum Chordata; class Aves; order Passeriformes; family Thraupidae; genus Camarhynchus; species Camarhynchus parvulus. Next base: position 14,941,514 of record NC_044578.1, on the reverse strand, counting down.
AGTCTCCTGTAAGGAAGTAGAGAGAACAAAAGATGACTCCAATGTGCACACAGGTGACAAAAAGAAAAGAGCAACATCAGAAATTCATCCTTTTATGTTCACAAGGAAGATGACGCTTTATTTTCTTCTTTTTTTAATGTTTATGGTCATGTTATATGTCCATTGTCTACACTTTCTTTAGGAAAGGAAAATTAAATTGTAACATGGAATCATTTTATGAAGTGAAACCCCAGAGGATAACTTTGGAATAGATCCTTTCAAGTTCTGGAGACAGGTTGTAATAAGTGGGACTATGCCAGCTGAAGATGCTGCCCTACACTGAAACCATAGCTACATAGCTGGTTGATACACAGGTGATTCATGGTGCCTTCTTTCACAGCAGGATTGCATTCTGATGGACCACCAGTAAAAGCAGTGTCCTCTTTTTGAGAATGTTCTGTCCTCAGAAACAGTGGAAGGTTTATGAAAATTCTGCTGGATGCAACCAAATAGTGCATGTACAATAAAGCAGTGATTTCAGGTACCAAGGAAAATTAGGTTCTCTATAATTCATACCATTCTTTCCATGACTAGATAATTCCAACTGCTGTTCTTGACCAAATTGGTGCTGATTAGCATTTGTCCAACTGGCTGCTGGCTTATACCCCAGCATTGTCTTCATTCTAATGGGGGAGCAACTTCTATAAATATATAATTTATAAAGTGCTGTGGAATCCTTCAGGATGAAAGATGCTATGTAAATGTCACGCACTGTATTACATTCAAGACATCAATAATGGTTTTTTCTGCTACTTCACCTATGAGATAAACTGAGGACAGGGAACATGTTTTGTATTTCTGGGCCAAGGTGATTTAAAGAAAGGGTATATGTATTGTTCATAGAGCTAAGCCCTCCTTGATGCTGTTGATCAGGTGCTAAAGCGGCACATCTTCCCCTCCCATTCACGTGTCAGATCAAGAAATGTGTTTGGGCATGTGTGCAAGGTGCTCAGCAGCTAACTCCATCCCCTGGGATCTCTAAGTGGGGACTAAGTCACCCCAGCCTCTCTTCTGGCTACAACAAAAGCTGCCATCAGCTGCAAGCCTTTGCAGGAAACAGTCCTGTTAAAAGGATGCAGCAGTGTGTTCTTCATAGCATGTCCTCTGTCTCCAGCAGGCTGAATTGCTTTTTAGAGCTCCTACAGGGACAGCAACCATGGCCAGTAGCCCCTCATCAGAACAAGCTTGTTCTTCAGGAAGCTTGGCCCTTGAGTTGAAGGAAATCTTACTGTAAACCTTCCCAAAGTGGAGAAAGATTCTAGGTGAAAAAACAATCTCATTTATACTTATTCAGACTTCACTGAGTTTCTTATAAGATCTTACAGCATTTTAAACTATTTTAGCTTTCTGTTGGATACTCTGAGAGCCTCCTTTCTAGATTTGGTTTTTTGGTGGTTTCTTTGTCTCAAAAGGAGAAGTGTGTAGGCACATAAGAGAAATAAAAGCATAGTCATGAAGTTGTCTAAACAAGAGGACTGGTTTCTTTGCTTTTTGTTGTTTAGGGTTTATTTTAACTTCAAAACAGGTTGCCTGGGATTTTAAGTTTAAGGTGGAAGTGTTTGTCAACTTTAATTCTCTGCAGTCTGCCTCCCTTATCCCTAGCTGTGTCATTGCTCTGCAGAACATCAAACATTGGAGGGCAATGGTGACCTGTGTTGTTTTAATCTCAGACTAAATGGTTCTTTTGTTTTGTTTTAAAAATGAGCCCTTAACTTCTGTAAGCTCCATTCTTTTCCAGAGCTTTGCAGAAATAAAATACATCAAGGCGAAGGAGGCATACTATGACAAAAGTGGTGGTTTTATTGAAAGAGAGCTTTGTCGTATTTTGCTTTTGAAATGCGTTTAAAACAGAGTTTAAGGATTGGCAATTTGTTTAAAGAAATGGGTAAAATATTTAAAACCACCACTTTATTTAAACTATTGTGCCTCCTTCGGTAAACATTCAGTACATGACTGAACCCTGTATGAACTTGTGCTTGTTGCTGGTTAAATAGATTCTGAGCTTAAATGAAAAGGGGCTGCTATTGAGCAGAGGACAAAAAAGTTTCATGTGCATTTTTTTTAAATTTGCCCACACACAAGTTCTTACCCCCAAAATACTGCATTCACAGGATCTTTTATTAAAACACCAATTTTTTTTTCCTAGGCCTCAAAGTACTAAACTGAAAGCAAGCTGTTAACAGAAATGAGTAATTATTGAAGCTCTAACAGGCAGCTTTCATTGAAGTTGATTACAGCAGCCATATAATCACTTTTACGGATGCTGTAATCACAGTAGCAGGGAATGCTTGACTTGGTTCTTATTGTTTTCACTCAGGGTGGAGGTAGGGGGCCTGCAAGAAACCCGTTTTACCACCTCAGTACAATTTCTGCTGTAAAGGAAATCTACACAGCACTGAATGAAGCAGAGAATCATTCATTCTTTCTTTATTAGCATTTTCCCCTCCCTCACATGAGAGTCTGTTGAGGCCAGGAAATTGCTGTTATTCAATATGCAAGCCAGAGGTTGTAATGACCATTTGTGAGGGTATGACCAACAATTACAGACCTTAATGAATAGGAGTAATCTAGTTGAGACTAAACACTAGTAGCAACTCTGGTGCTGTCTCTGGTTAAATTAAAAGAACAGCAATGCAAAGGAAGTTAACAAGAATTAATTAGTTAGATCAAACTGAAAACCTACTCATTAGTGATGTTATAGGCAAAGTAAAAGCCTATCTTCAGTGCAATTAGGTAGACAAATGAATTGTACAACTGACTGATTCACACCTGCTAACAGCTAAGGGCTATAGCTGATATATATGGGATCCACTTTTTACAGTTCATGCATTCTTGCATAGTTTAATGGATCTTGCATTCCTGAACCAGCCTTCATTCCTTTACCTTGAATTCATGTATTTGGTCCAAACATTAGTGTTGCTTAAAGATTCTGACGCAATGTGGCCGCAGCTTTTAGAAGTGCCCATAGAACTGTAATGTCTCCTTAATCTGCCCTGCCATACAGAAGGATCTCAGTTGGCAGATCTTTCTTGTTAATTTTTTAAGCACTGTTTAAAGATTCTTGCTCTTGACAAGCTCTCAGTTGTGTTGAAAGTGGACAGATCTGCAGAGAAAGATCATGTCATCACTTGAAAGAACAATCCCATGATTCAAGATTTTGGCACTTAGGAGAAGAAAACAATTGAGAAACAAAGGAAAAAGTCAAAATCCTTAGAGCTATGGAGTAGCTGTTAGACACCTGCAGATCTGACTGTCTTCAGATGTTGTATTTGGAGAAAAGTCCTGGGGATTCATGAAAAGCAACCAGAATGGCAGTGATTAGAAGAACACAAAGAGATTTTTTTCCTCTCCTCAGTTGCTTTTTCTTTTCCTGCTCATGACATTAGTCCTAGGCTTAGGTACTGCCTATGTGGAAACCAAGGTGCAGAACCAACCTGCAGTATACAGTTGACATACTCTCTACTGTTCTGATTGACAATTTGAGATTCAGGGGACACAGTAGTTAATTTGTAAATTGTGGTTTTCAGGAGGCAAACTGAGAAGCCACAGTGTGCTCTGATCCCTCTTTCCAACAGTCCATGGTTTTATCTTGGAATTTTGTACTTTGTTAATATTTCACAAGGACCCACAAGTCTCTAATGCTCTGTGAGGCTGCCACAGTTTCAACTCTGTGTTATGAAGAAACTTGTTTACTTCATAGCCATGCACTCATGTTGTGGACTTAATTATTTTGGCTCTGTTTCGATGCAGAGTTTTGATCTAAAGCGGTTTTATTTGTGATCAAAATAGCTCAAAAGCAAAGCAGACCTTGTGGAAGGGCATCTGAACCTCTTTTTTTAAACTCTTTAATACATCATAGTTTATTTTCTTTTATTTATTTATTTTAACTGCCTATCTTAAGGAGAAAATTCCCATAAAGTTAGAGCATTTGCACTATAGAATAAATAGCCTCTCTGACTTGACTAGTTTCAGACTTGGTTTCAATTTAAAGGGGGAGGTTTGAATTTAAAGTACATGATTTAAAGATTTTTTTATTAGGTCTTAACAAATGACATCTCTTATTTACACACAAGAGATTGACTCCCTAAAACTTTGCCTGGATATGTTAATCTCCCAGCCAGATATACACATAAAATGGATTTTTTGGACTGAAAACCCAAGTAAATGTACCTATTACAACAGAAAGACCCCTCTGAGTCCTCTAAAAGCTTTTTTTGGTGTATGGCTTCAGTGTATAAGCTTTTTTAAAACAAATGGAACCAAATACACATTTAGTATAATTCTTTATATATATAGATACATATTTGTAACCCTAGCTTTCACCTAAAATTAGGGATTGATGCACTTCCCTTGTGCTAATGGGAGTTGTATTGAAACGGGTCACTGCTGTTTTCCCAAAGCTGCTGTTTCCACAGCAGGAGCAAAAGTCACCTCCGCTAGAAAGAGGCATCTGAAGATGTGTGTGGTGAAATGAAACATCTCCCATCTTTTGACTCTGGGCTCCTGCTCATGAGGGACTGTGTCTCTGGGAAAATCTCACCTTCCAGCAGCCTTTCCAGGAAGGGGCTAGGGCATTAAAGTAGTGAGGAGTTAGAGGAAGCCAGGCACTTCCTTCAGTGCCTTCACTCCCCAGGTCTCATGGGTGCAGCCAAGCCAGGCAAGGGGCTCATGCAAAACCCTTCTAAAGTTGCATGAGAGCAACTTTGAACCCAGTGTGTTTCTTATGTTGGGACAAGGCTGTAATCACTTGAAAGTGGCCAAATGGATTTTTATCAAGGTTTGTTTTTAATAAAGTTATTTCCTTGCTGACAGACAGGTTTTAACCTTCTGGAAAGAGGGGTTTGTAATAGAAATGTTGACACAACCTCCCTCTAGGGGTGCGGCTGCACTGCTGCAGTGATGGTGTGTGGACAATACAGTAATAGGGCACTGACCCATAACTGACAAGAAGCAAGGCTCCAACTGCATTATAAAGGTCATTCTCCTATTTGTGAAAATGAAGTGTGTTTTTTTGCTCTGCTCCCCGAGTTTTCTGTTCTCTCTTGCCTTGCCCATCTCCACCCCAAATCCAAACACTTTCTATTTTTAATTCACTGGTGTGATGAAATTTTTAGTGTTATGTTAAAAAAAACTACAGGAACTAAACCTGGCTCCTATAATTACCTAATCTGTGTTCAACACAGGACACCCGAAAAAACCCCAAACAAACAAATGACCAAGAAGGAAAGCCATTTTGCAGTTCCTTCAGGGCCACCAAAGTTAGAGTAGTCTCAAGGTTGCTCTAAACTGCACCAGGCTGCAGTGGTGCTGATGGAGCATGCTGCAAGCCAGATGCAAAGAGAAAATGGCTACAAATTGCCTTTGTGTCCACCTGATCTATTATCTTCCTTAGCATGGCTTAGGCCTGAAGCTATGAAAACTGAGTATGGCAACTTAAAACCATTTGAACACTGTATGCACAGCCCCCCCAAGAAGAATGACCTTTAGTGAATCCCTCATCTTATAACCTTTTTCTTTCAAATGTTTAGGAAGGAGCACTACACACAACAGAGACCAGCTGAAGGGGCTGTGTGCTGCAGTCTGCCTGCATGGCACCATCAAGGCGCCTTCTAGTATCTGAAACAGTAACCAGTTGATGTCATGAGACTGATTAAAACTAGCTGCCCTGCCTGTGAGGTAGAACATTAATTGAAAATGTGCAATTTGTACAATAGGCAGTAGTTAATTATCTGCTTCTTTGAACTGCTTGGTGTTTGGGATGGCTCTGCCTATGGGGACCAGAGGCAAGAAACAAAGACACAGGCAGTTTGAATGGGTAGTTGATGCCATTTAAATGAGTAGGAACAGTTTAAAAAAAAAAGTATGTTCGATTCTTACCATAATTTCAGATCTCATTTATAGTAATAGAATTTGAGATGCAACTGCCCTATATAGGGTTTGTTGACACTATGTTACACAACCTGGCCCCTTAATTTATGCTAAACATCAGTGTTAAAACCTGTTTGTTACTCTGTAAACAAGTTCTTATCCAGTGATCTAAGGAAAAATCATTTCACTTAGTGGCAGTGTAGGCATTTCGAGTTAAAGATAGGCATTTCTGATGTAACCCAGTAGAGAGCAGTGGTGTGTATACACGCCTAACACATAATGATAATTTTAACATTTAATACATAGAGCCTTGCTTACATCATTTGGGGCCTTGAGGTATTTTGTTCTCCCCGTTTCATTTTGCGTCTAATACATAGTTTGCAACCACAAACACATACATACCAGTGCATACAAATTTAGAAAAACACTTTATTTATTGAAATTTGTAACTCAGTTCTTCTCTATTTTCTTCTATCGATAATAACCACATGATGGCTTCTGAGTAAAATGTAAAACATCCAATAAACTTCGTAATCATTAGGTTCCAAGGATAAAAAACCAAATATTTTACTTAAACATTTATTTACTTCCTAATTCTATGATAATTTTAATGTATATCTCTCTAACTATATCTGCCTACAGAATGAGTAGTGTTCATCCACTGGTATCATTGTTAAGATCAGCACATGGCTAATCAATCACAGAAAATTGTTTTATATCGTATGCAAAAGATTATTAATGCCTTATTGTGTAAAAGCTTACCTAAGCTGATGTTCTCAAAACTGAAACATTTAATCACGTTTGTCATATTTTGAGTTTTTTGCTGAATATACAAGACTATCTAACACTAATTAAAACAGTGTGCAACAAGGAACACACTGGGAATTTACTGATAAAGAAGACAGATGCATACAGAGTGACTTCAGTGGAAATTATCTAAGTGATTTTTGTTAAGGAAGAAACATCAGTCCAAAGCAGAACCTCTGTTTCTAAGGTTCTCAAAACATCTTAGTAGTTTGAAGTCTGTGTTGGACCCAAAACTGAACAGGAACTACTAATATAAATTCAAAACCTCATGAGATTTTGGCCTATGGCAACAAGTTTCACATGAAACAGCTGGTCTAAGGTGCTCAAATACCACAGTGATAAGTAATGCGTAAGCATGTGTGAAACTTGATGAGTCTCATGAAAATTCTATTATGAAGGAAATCTTGAAATGGCAGTGGATTGGTGCTGTTAAATCTGCAGCTGGGCTCTACTCCTGCTTGACCTTCAAACCTAACCTTACAAGAGGACTATGCTCTGTCAGTCCTGTTGCATCAGACTGCAGTACAGCAGCCACCTCACACAATCCTCAGTGCCTTTGTAGGTCACACTACTCACTGTCTCCGTTGTGTTGCTCCTTAGTGTTCAGTTTCCTGGGCTGACTAGTGCTTGGTACAAGGCCAAGCACTGTTGGGGAAGGACAGTGAGAGAAAAATCCAGCGGTGATTTTTCCAGCTCCATTGGTTGAGTTGCTGCAAAGGTTTTGAGGTTTTATTAGATCCTTGGATGTTGCTTTATTTGTTTTAATCTACAGCTGGCTTATTTGGGGAGTCTTGGTTGCTGGCCTCTGCTCATTGAGGTTCCCATAGGCAAGTAGAGAAGGGCATAGCAGACTGGTGGCTTCCCAGACAAAGCAGGGCAGTCCAACTACGAGTAAGGCCCATACTTCTAATGAACGAAGTGATTAACCACTGGGAGAAGCTGTACTCTTTTCCAGAGAACATCCTACACCTAGCAAGTAGTATCATTCAAATGCAGTTAGCATTCCGTCATGCTCACCTTGGTCAGAGGGTCTGGAATCTGCCTTTTTCATTTACCTGTTTAGATTTCCCGAGCTGTTGATGCAAAGCAGTGTGATACAGTGGAAGAGCACTGAAGTGCATTACTAAAACTCTTGTGAGTTTTACAAGTCTTAACTCAGTGTTGTTCTGGCAGTTATCAGCTCTGAAGGACTAAAAGGACTTGGTTGACTGTAAGGTTAAAGGACCAGAATTTCCAGAATGACCTTTTGGTTTTTTTGCAACTGACACTTGCAATTTTATCTGCTTGAAAATAGGAGAATCTTACAGATTATATGGGTGATTGTCTGTGGAAACAAAACCTGCTGTGGAGTTACTGCCCTGAAAGATGAAGTTCCTGTTCTTTCTTTTATCAGCATTTAATGTGATTATTAAAATATTGCATCAAAATTAGAATAAACATTTCCTGGGAAAGGTCATGTAACTTCAGTGTGAGCATGGTTCTCTTTCAGGTTTTGTTATGATTTTCGACTTTGCAAATATTTTCCAATTCTTTTTACCCCATGGAACTGTCTGTGGGAGGTTTAGTTTGTTTTTTCTTTCCTGCTCTTCTGTTTCAAGTTGACATTTTTGCAACTCTTGTCTGGTGCGGTATATTATCTCCACTTCTCACTGCTTCAATATATTTTGCTTGGGATGGACATGCATATTTAATAACTAGGAGAAGGATTCTTTCTAGATGCGATAGAATTGGATTATCATCCCATTAGGCATGAGGCCTCATGTAACCAGGGACACTTAACTTTTGACCTTTGTAAGAAAGATCATTTAATTTAACTGCTCTTTGTATACAGCTGAACCAGGTGAATCTGGGAGATTCTCAACTCAGTTTTATGTTTGTTTAACAAATCAGGAAGGGCCTTTAGCTGGAACAGCTGTGCTTTTCATCTCTTTTGATACTATCCTAATACATTCTCAAATCCCTGCCTAAGATTTATGTCCCGTATATGGGAAGAATTGCAAGGAGATAGACAGATAGATTAGATAGATTGCACTCAACTATATGTTATGCCTAGATGTTTATCAAAGCTTTATAATGACCGTGTAAACCTAGATGATAGCACAGATTTGGCTATGGCTCAATACTTAAATTTAAAATGAAAATGTCATTTGAAACCCAAATGAAAGAACACATAGCTACACTTGAACAGGATATACAGCAGGTTTGGGGCATATGTGGGTGTTCTGTGAGGGTGTCAGACCCTTCTATCTGTACAGAAAGTCTACAATGGGCAATAACAGCCCACTACGCTCATATAGGTACAGGCAGCAAGGACCACTCATCCAGGCATTGTAGTTCCTGAAATGTGCCAATGATTGTCCAGTAAAGCCTATAGGTTAGCTGACAAATTGAAAAATTTGGTAACATCACTTATTTAAATCATTTTTCCAAAGCAGCTAAGGACGTGGCTAGGGTCACTTGCAAGATATGGACTTCCTTTGGGGATATTAAGAAGAAAGAAAGAGACAAAGTGACAAGCAAAATTATTTCTATCATTTTGGTATGTTTAGGTTTGTTTGCAGATTTGCTGGAAGTGCAAAGGGTTTTCTCAATTTCTTAAACACAAGCTTGTCTTTAGTAAACAAACTATACTATTGTGGGCAGCAATGTGGTCCAAAATCCTGTATATTAATATAAACATCTGTGCTGATCTTTGTGGAAGCAGGTACATTTCTTTGGAGTTTCCTTCAACTGTTTAAAATGCATTAAATGCATCGTGTATCTCCATGGAAAACATCACATCCCTGAATTATTTACATCTATTTCCTAATGAGGAAATTGGGCTTTCTTTTCTAACTACAGGCAATAGCTTTCTGGTAGCATGCTGTTTCATCCAGTAAAGCATCTAGGTGCATTCTGTCTGGAATACTTCATACCTGAACACTGAGTAAATGGCAAATTAATATGGCCTGTTGAATTGGTTTTGCTCTTACAAAATAAACAGAAGCCCCAATGACAGATAATTATTCCTCCATTCTGCTTCCATCTTAGAAACTTTTTTAAATGTCCTGTAAGATTTTCCAAGAGAGAGCTTCCTTATTCACTTGATATGCACTTCTTCAATAATGAACTTCCCTGTGGAGTCCGGATACTTATACTTCAAAGTACTTGATTTCAAAGCTGGATCAAGCAGCAGAAAAAAACATTTATAATTGGCTAAAAAAGGAAGTCCATCCATCTTTTTTAAATGCCTTTAAAATATTTTTTTACAATATTTCAAATTTTTTGGTATGTGAATAATCACAATGTGAATTAATTTATCTCTTTTTCATAGATACTTCACTTTACGGTACTTCCATTGTAATCCTTTTTCAGTCTGGCTTTTGAAAACCCAGCAACAAATGGGTAGAGATTTTACTTTTCATTTAGTCTGTAGCCTCCAGTTCAAGGTATTAGCAAATGTTGTTCAAATGTCCTCAGGTATGGTGAATTTGACTGAAATTAATCCCTAGAGAATAATTTGTCTAATGGACTAAAAGCCGGTGGCAACGTATTGTTTTGTTTCTCTGGTATGTGAATTTTATTTAATTGATTTCCTGAATATTGAAAACTCAAATCCAGAGATTTGGGGAATCCTTTGACTTATTTGGAGCAAAGGAAACTGAATATCAGTCTTCTATAATAGTATCTCTCATAGAGCCACAGGACATACTATCTTAACGGGTAAGACAATAAAAATTTAGAGTTCTAGCTGCTTTATTTTCTCTGATTCTAAACACAAACTAAATTTTATTGCCTTGATGCAATATTTGCCTAACTTCTAGCAAACATATGATGTTGCAGGATCATAGTGTGTGTTGGTAGAGAAATACAAATCTAGCTTATAAGGGGCATATGGTGGTCTGTGAGGGTACACATCATCTCCAGTTCTCACCAGGACCACCACGGCCTTAATGGGAGAGGAGCTATATAGAAATCTGCCCTCTGCAATGGCAAGGATATAAACAAATGCAAGAATCTGCCTCATTTTAGCAGTAGAAGATGTATGAAAAATCTTAGCTGTGATTGTTTTGTCCAGACTCGCTCTCTGCACATATGCTTGTATCGGGTTCACAAATTCCAAATGCAGCATAAACACGATAAAACAATCATTAGCTGCTAGGAGCTGCCAGCATCATTTATTGAGAATTTCTGGCTGTCCAGCCTCAGATGACCCAGCATTATCACATTCTGGAATTAGTAGCATTGGGTTTCTAATTTGCCTGTGCTGGATCTGCATTTTCACATCATGTAGTTTGCACAATAATACTACTTATAGATCTTTTATTTTTCTACAGAAATTAATTGCCTGTACCACAATGATTTATAGTCAGACTGAATATGATTATTAATTTTCCTGATGATTGTACCAGTGGGTGGCAACAAATCTACTCCTGATAGGACCAGCTTTGAAATGCTGTGAAAACTAAAGTGTCCATAAGGTAATAACAACTAATTTTTACCTTAATCAACTAACACTTTAAAAGAATTTAATATAGGGCACTTGTGCCTTGTGGGGAAATTTGTTTGAAACCTACTGTAAGGTGCTGAGTTATTTATGAGAATAATTATACATTTGTTACTTGAGTTTGTACTGGGAAATCAAGCTCTGAAATTAGACCAAAATACCATTAAAAATGAAGTCAGTGTTGTATATGTTAGAAACTCCAGCACTGAAGTAAATAGTATTTAGCAGAGAAAAAAGAACAGCAGTTATCGGGAAATCTTTAACAGAGAAAGAACAGTGGTTATTAGGGAATATTAAAGCTTGACAAACTCAGCTCATATTTTCAGGATTGTTTCTGCTTAGTGATGCCTTTGAGCTAGACTAAGATCACTGCAGTGTTTCTCTCAGCTCCCTGATGATGGGGAGGAAGTGTGCACACAGCTTTTCCTCTGGACTGGTATCTCTCTGCATGGCATGGGCTGCCTTCCCTTTCCACAATGGTTCTTAGCTTTGCTGAGCTGTAGCACTGGACAGGCCTTTAGCCCATCTCCCTGACAGCTGATTTGCTTGTGCTCTGACTTTGCCAAAGTCACTTCATGTTTCTGGGCCTGAGTGTCCTTATCTGGGTAATCTTACTTCTTGCCCTGGTTCAGCACTTTGATGTAAGGATGAAAACTGCTGCCTAAGAGACGAGTGATGACAGGATGGATGACAGAGTTGTGAATTTTGCTTGTAGAAAGTCATGCACATTGTGCACATGGGCTGTTTTCTCTTCCAGTTTTGGACAAATAATCTGTGCAAAACACCATCCAGCCTGTAGGGGTTTGCAGGGCCTCGAAGTTGGAATACTGTCCACAAAGCACTTGCATTGTGTTTGAAAGTTTACCTGTTGTTCCCCTTACAAAATACAGGCGTACAGAGCTTAGTTGGGCCTTGGCTTCAGCTTCTCTCTGGGAGAGCTTGAAGAAGAATCACAGGGCATATATGATACAGTGTGATCAAATGCCAGAAATATTTTGTTCTTTTTTTCTTCCCGTGATTAGTGGCATTATGCAGTTATGCAAATAATCTGTTATTTATATCTAGACACATTATGCAGTTATGCAAATATTCCATAAATAATTAATATTTCCCACAGTTATTTGGGGGGAAATATTCCCCCAAAGCATGTAACATCAGCTGTTTAATATGCTGTGTGTATAGTACACACTTCTAGTTGTGTCATATCTCAGGTACCCAGCTCAGTGAGGTTCCCAAACTCCAGTATACAGGCCAGTAGCAGCTTTCCGATTCCATGGGCCATGGCCAATCATATAGAGTAGACTGGTGTCATGAACTGGTTTAGCTCCTTGTGTGCCTGCTTTCCATCTGCTTTGTTTTGAAGTAAGTGATGTCAGAAGGCACTGCAATCCTGGGGGTTGCTGAGAACATCCAGTAGGTGGTAAGCTCAAAGAGAATTATTCTTACTAACTGCTTCTCAACACCTTGCTGAACTGTCATTCAGAGCACAGCACAGGACTCTGAGAGTTAAGTGCCCACGTAGAGGAGAGACCTGGGTGCTTTCAGAGCACCTAAGTTACAAGCCTAGGTTGTCTTCACTAGGTTTATAGGTATGCTTAGCTGGACTGGGTGACAGGAAGCTACTGAGTCATCTTTACTCACATAGTGATATTATGGGGACGTACAGAGAAGGCTTTGAGGGACTTAGTTGACTGGGTTCTGCATTAAAAGCTTCTGATATGGATCATTCAGATGATTGAGTATTTGCTTGATTTTATCTGAAATCACAGATTAAATGATGAAATGTCTATTTCCCGAATAAAATTAACAAAAGGAGAAAGGAAAGAGGAGGGGAGGGGAGGGGATCCTTACTGATAATCTTGTTTGGTTTTATACCATTTTTTCAAAATGGTTTTAAAACCATTTTGAAAATGGTTATACAATGACAGAAAATCCCACCATTTCTTTAAAATCCCATTCTTCCCTTTAGAACCTGGAATATATAAGCAAATAACAGAGAGAAAGCAGGTACACAAGTAGGAAAAGTACAAAAAGTGAAAAGGAAGTAGCGATGAGATAAATAAAGAGAACACTACACAAAGGAAAAGAAATGGCTAGTAGGAAGGAGTCTGTGAGAAAGTGAGGGAAAGAAGAAGAATAAGAGAAGCAGAACAGAATAAAGAGCCCAGAATAAAAACATAGGTTATGACAAGTCAAGGAGAAGACTGTAGTAAAGGATGGAAAAAGCATGGTCAGCAAAATAAATGAGCAGGAGCCAGTGTTTGAAACAAGGGAATAATTGTGACTGAAAAACACCTGAAGAATGGATCACAATGCCAAAACAGCTGGGGAGAAAGAAACAGAACAACAAAGAGAGTGGAAGATGCAATATATATGAGTTTTATGATGCATAAGATTGTGTTTAGATTTAGCATGATTTCAGTGTTCATGAATGTGCCACTTTTTCATGTAGACTAGTATTGCCCAAAGTCCTGTGTTGCCCATGTCACTCTTTGGCTGTATTGCTTTAAAAGCAGAACTGATTTCTTGGCTTAGTTAAAGTCAATGAAAGCTTTACCATTTATGGTAAATTTATGCATCTGTCCAGCAGTTCCCTTCCTCTTATTCCTCCTCCTTCACCCACTCCTTCATACTTGAGTACTGTAGTAGATGCATAGGAACCATAAAGAGTCGGACTCAGACAAGTTTCACATAAAATCCAGCTTCCTAGTGTTCACAAAAGGTTATCTATTCTGACTCTGCCTATCTCCTGCTATCTAATGCAGAGTGAACACTCTGTTTACATTTCTCATATATTTTCCAATCTGCATAAGTCACAGTACAGATTAATAGCCCAACAAAAGTTTGACCTCCCATTCATTTTGTGTTAAGCCCTCTGTCTGAGGGGACACTTTGTATTTAATGGAGCCAAAATTCTTTTCCCATCGTTTCCCAGAGAGAAAAGCATAATCTGCATGCAACCCACTTTAGCAGCTGACTTCCTCTATATCTTGTCTAGAGATTAAGAGCAAAGATGGCATGCACCCCTGAGTTTGGCCCAGACTCCTCATGAAGTTCTATGTGATACATGCAGTTGAGAAAATCTTGACTGATTTATGTTTCTGAGAGAAATCCGCATGGAATTCACTTGTTGTGATAAATAAAAATTAAAACACACAAATTTTCTGACTTAACTTTGAATGTTGGGGTGGACTCAAAACTCAAAGTAATGCCACAGAAGTATGAAGGGAAATGAAGTCCATGTGACCAGTAGAATGCCGTATTTATTGCATTTTAATTGCACCCTCTCCCAGCCACAGCTCTGTCACCAGGAGGAGGAGGAGGTAGAGCATACATTTTATGCTCTGCTCTGATTCATGCTTTCAAGTTGGTTTCACATAGGCAGGTCAACACAATGTGAGTGCCCGCACAGACAGGGGCCACTGGTCGCAGGGCACGAGAGTCACAGCTTTCAGCTGCCTCCACACCCATCCTTTGGGGAAGATGCCCACAGCTGCAGCAGCCTGGCTTTACAGCCTGTGAAGGAGGTTCCTGTGGACTTGTTAAACATCTTCCACCACCTCAGGGCCAGGAATGCCATGAGGAGATGGAGGACACCAAGGACATAGTTCCTGCAGTGTGGGATGCTGACAGCCCAGCCTGAAGCTATCCAGTTGGTTTTTAATTACAACTCTAGTATTTCTTGCCATGTAAACAATAGCCAATATCTTGAGGAGAAGAGAATATGAGAAGATGCAAATTATTGTGTGTGGATGATGGAAGGTTGGAGAATGTTAAGTATAGCAGGGATTGCTAAGCACAGCTGCAGGCATTGAAAACAACATGCTCTCTCCTAGTTAGGCTTGTAAAGTACAAGGGAGTGGTCTGTACACGCCACTATGGCAAAATTCCTAATTTCTTGTAGCCAAACATGCCTCTAATGTCCATCAGAGTCCTTGGGACATTTAAAGCAGACTTGTGTCCTGGTCTGAAAAGCCTAAGTAGGGTGGGACAGAAAGACTTTCCAGATGTTCTGGCAAGATGGTGTCTGGCTTTTCCAAAGAATGGGAAGAGTGCTCAGTCCTTAAGATCTGTCTGTGGTCAAGAAGAAAGGTTCTCCCTAAAGAGGATCAGCTCTTGGCTGCTGGCTGGGCCAGGTGTTGCCTTTCTTGGACCTAACTGATCTGGGCTGAAAGTGGAGAGGGGTTTCCCTGAAGTTCATGGAAACTATACTAGTCTTTTACTAAGTGAGCCAGGGTTTTCTAAGCTGTACTTGTTGATTTGTACTTTGTTATTACTAAGAATTAAGTTTTTGACAATTGAAGTTTGTCCGTTTGGTTTTGGGCATTTGTAGTTCAGATTTTGTTTGTTTTCGCTTTTTATGCTCTGGTAGGAAGAGTTAATTATAATGCTGTTGAATTTTTAAATTACTTTAAGAATAAAAGTCATACCAAGTATTTACTAATTTAGCATCATAGGAGAAAGAAAAACTGTGCTGGGAAAGAGCTGAATTTATCTGGAGGTTCTCTGCAATGTTTTGTGCTCATTTCCCTTTTCCTTGTACTCTTTGTTACAGATCTGATTTCTAGAACAGCAGAGATTTCCTTGTAATGAAAATGTTTAAAGGAATCCACTAACCATTGTCCTTGTTAGTTGAAAATGAATGCTTATTGATCAGAAATATTGATCTAGCACTTTAGATTAAAACAATACTTTTGGTAGAGCAGTCAAAAGAGTTTAAAGACTAAAGTAAAAATGTAACTTCCACTGGCTACCAAGTGATCGATCGTAACTGATACCACTGCTGTGGAACATAAGTTTACTGTGACATCTCTTATCTGCACTGAGGAGTTTGCCCTCACTGCTTTGTGCCTTATGTATAAATGATTGATGTCAGCTTTAACATTTTTTAGAAACAACTTTCATTGTTCCCCATGCATTTGCAGTGCTGAAAATTACTTATATTAAAGAATTTCTCAGCCAGAATGTAGTCATTAAAATATGAACAGTCTTCAGTAGCTCTGGCCTATGTCTGCTATTGCATTCTTATAGCACAGCCCAGAAATAAACAGCCATAAGTGGATGTAATAAGCCAAATTTTCTCCTCAGTTCCACCTTTATGCTCTCACTCACTTCAGCAGAGGTGGGTAGGTGTGACCAGTCATTGAACCTGCGTCATATCCCTTCTACCAGATTAAATACTTACAAGTGGAAAAAAAGGTCAGAAACATTATAAACAAACTCTGGAATATGATGAAGATTGGACACAACACTTCTACTGTTAGTATTACAGGAAAAAAAAAACATTATCTGGATAACGTAAGGAGCCTGGGAGCCTGTTGCCTATCAGAATTTATTGGGGACTTGATGCAAAAGTAGACAAATGAGGTTGTTAAGTGACGCTTTAACTGGAGGCCAAAAGAGTTTGTGCAGCTGTGTGTCATGCCTGCCTCTAAAAGGCAATGTGAAATGCTCTGAACTAAAAAATCCTTGTGCCTGGCTTTCAAAGCAGCAGTCCTGTGGCTGTTAGGAAAAAATATGTGCCTGCTGGGACTGATAATAGCTGATCATCACCACCTATCCCACTGCAATGCTTCTCAGTACACTTTATTTTTTGAGCAAACAGAGCATGTATATTTTGCTTTCGTGTGAGGCTAGATTACAAGCAATACTCACATAATAGTGTAGCAATTCTTTTACTGCTAGCATTTGTGTCTGCTAACTCACAATCAATGGCCAATATCAGTATGTCTGTATAGAAAAATACAAATATTGAATGAATTAATTCACTTGCTTTTCATTGTAAGTTAAATGTATCTTTCAATACTGATATGTCTTGCTAAGACCAGTAGTAGGGACAGAGACTCAATGTTTCTCTTTAGACATGACAAATTAGGAGGGAATTGAATTCAGCACATGATGAGAACCTCAGTATTTTCTCTGGAAAGAAAGTGGGTTTGTATGTGAGCCTTGAGGCCCAAAGAACCCCAGGGCAAAATTAACTTAAAAATGGAAACTGTTGTTCATCTTCAAACCCCTAAACCAATGTATTTCTTCGCTGCCTCCGTTCCTAAGCAGAAACCATTCTCATATATTGCTCTGTTATTTCTTGAACTTTGCAGTGGCCAAGAGAAGGCCCGCAGAGGGTAGAGCAACAATTCCCAGATCTCTACTAAAACAGACTGCATTTAGAAAAGTCCTACAGCTTGTGACAGTGGAAGCAACTCTGGGTTTCCAAGTTATAAACAGAAGAAAAATTTAACCCATTGAGTTTTATTCTTCACACCAGTCATTCCCCAATGGAGTTGTATCATCAGGATATCAATATAAAAACACGGAGAAGCAAATTCTTCAGATTTTGCAATATTTGCAAAGATGTGACTTACCAGTAAATATCTGGTAAAGAGTGATCTTTCCAGCTGTTCAGGCAGCACTGCTGATTCATATATTCCCACTGTCTTGATTTTAATTTTAAACTACCATTCCAGCCATTAATGTGTTAATTGTCAGGGTTGTATAAATTTTAGTAAAGCCATATTATTTTTGCATGGCAACTATTAAAAATATTTTCCTCTTAATTTCACAAGGGATGCTGAGACTTTCAGAGTTTTTCCCTCTTGCAGAAGGGAATAATTTAGATTTTTTTCCATCCCTGTCAGAAGTTGAACAGACGAACAAAACAGATTCTTCAGAGACAATTTTACACAGAGTTACATCCATCCAATTCAATTATAAATTAAATTGACTAACGAACCATAGCTCATTATGGGAATCAATTACTCAGAACTGTCTTTGGACCAAAAATGTGGAAAATAAAAAATAATGGTCATACTTCAATATACCAGATTGTCAGTGTTTGAAAGCTCTGTTTTTCTCTAGCTTGGCATAGACCATTGCCAAAAAGAACTGATAATAATTTGTTTTACTGCTTGTAGAGATGTTCCTTTATAAAGACCAGTTAATTCTTGAGTTTGATCTCTTTGGGACTAGCACCTCGGGCTTTTTTGAGACGACAGGCCAACCCTGAAGTAATGTCATCACATGGGGATCTTTCAGATCAACTTATGCAAATCTGTTATTAGAACAAGCCACATTTTAGCCTCTGGTGCAATCCAAACAATAGTAGTGGAAAATGCTGTGAGGTAGCATTGGAAGCATTTTCTTAATAAAATCATTCTTGTGATATCATTGTAGTTGGCACACCCCTCTGGAGTGTTTTTAGTGAAATGGTTAGTAAAAGGAAATGTAGCAAGAGAAATGAATCCTGTTAGTTTAAAAATGGTGTGAAATGATGATGATGGATTATTTAAAGTCCCTAAATAAAGCCCTTAGTACAGAGCATCCGGAATAGCTGTTTAGTATAGCTGGTAGTATCATTTGGATAAAATATGTGGGCCTGGGCAGTGTCAAGGGCATCCACACAAGTGCATGTCAGGTCACAGCACCAGCACACAAGGATAGATCCAGCACTCCTCCAAAGTATCAGCCTGCTGGGAAGCAAGGAGAGCAGAGCTCCTTGTAGGCTTTGCCACTTCTGCCATAGCTTCCCCTTGGCTGGTACATGGAGAAATACAAGTTAAGTAGAACTTGTTTTACAGTTCAGGTGTCAGGCCCCAAGTTGTTGATATCCCTAACAATTAACTGTTTTACTGGTATAACTGATGTGTATAATTCAGCAGGATTAGCCAAAGTTTTTCACTGGTGTTTAGCTGAAATTTTGCAAATGAGATAATCCTAATCCCTGTGATGTATGCTTCATTTCTTGGTTATTTAAAAAGCATTTCAAACCGGCATGTTGTATCAAATCTTGTTGCATCTTCTCCCTTCCCTCCCGCAGGCAGGGCAGGAGGGCTGCCACTCTCATTAGGGCTGGCTGTGCTCTCTCAGAAGCAGTTTTCATGAATGGGAGCGGGTGTAATGGAAGGCAGGCTGCAAGTCAGGCAGCCCATCTTACCCTGAGTTTACTTTAGACCAAACAGTTCAAAATGAGGCTTTTTTAGGAAGTCTAATGCTTAGGTTAATGAGCTGTGCCTTCCTTGCAATCATTATTTCTTATAATCCATCAGAATTTTTAAAGCATCTTTCTAATATGCATCAAACAT
The DNA here is from genome assembly GCF_901933205.1 of Camarhynchus parvulus. Classification (NCBI taxonomy): domain Eukaryota; kingdom Metazoa; phylum Chordata; class Aves; order Passeriformes; family Thraupidae; genus Camarhynchus; species Camarhynchus parvulus. The sequence goes on along the minus strand of NC_044578.1, from coordinate 14,922,233 downwards.
TGAATATTATTGAGTTGCAGAAATATTTTAGGGACATATTAGGGACGTGCTCACTAGAATACCAGTGTTATCAGATGGCCAAGACTTTTCCCCCCAGTAATTTCTTTTTCCAGCCCTACCCTTTTTACACTGATCGGCAGAGCTTTAATCTGAAATGAGATGGGCATTGCAGCCCGACCGTTACTTAGCAAAGTCTGCCACCCGTTCAATTTGAACCAATTAGAAGAGCCAATCTTCCTTAGTTCAGACTTATATTAAAAGCTATCACATTCAAAGGCTGGACGTGCAGGCCGTTAATTAGGGGTGTCCGGCGGAGCGCTGCCCTCAGCTGTCGCGGGGCCGTGGCGGGCGCCCCTGCCCACCTGTTGCAGGCAGAGGAGCTCAGCGGTGGCGGCGGCTTCTGCACAAGGCCTCTGACTGGCCTGTGGGGAATTTGCACTAATTAGGATTAGTTGTCCCTCCGCAGCCCAGCCCCTGACACAAATTGCATTCTGCAGCTTTTTGTTCCACTTGAGTTCACAGACAAAATACCCTGTGCCATGTTTGAAATGAAGCAAGGCAATATGAAAGGGTTTTATGTAATTGGTTAATATACTTTAACATTTTAACTAATATCTTTGGTGCTAGTTTCTCAAAAGGAAATGTGTTTTCTTTCTTCTTCTTTTTTAATAATTATTTATGATCGCACTGTCCATAATTTTAATCCAAGTTTGTTCAGGTGTCATTAAGTCATTGTGGGGCTTGACTGCATGTGTAAGAAAACAAATGACCTTTAAAGATGATAGTTTTTAGTGGAAGCCATGGTAATGGGGAGCTGCAGAAGGACACACAGCACTGGCAAAAAAAAAAAGACCTTTCACACTTACCAAGAGAATAACTTTATTGAATCATATGATCAATAAAGAGAAATTGTTTTAAAAAATGGGAAAAGGGCAAGTAAACGAGGTAAAGGGAACAGTCTGTTGATGAAAATACAGAGACAGATAGGTTGACTGCAAAAGTGGGAAAGTTTCACTCATAAGGCACTGGTGGAAATGAGAAATCCTCCTCATGACAGAGGCTGACTGCCTTAGAGCAGCTCAGCTGCCTGGTAGCATATCTGGCACCCCAGAGTCAGTGGTGGCACCTCAAGGCACCTGCCTGCAGAGGTGGTGCCTCTTATCAAATACTGACTGAGACTGGAACTGGGACTGGAACGAAAATGGTGATTAAGTATCCCTGCAAGAATTCAAAGGAAGTCACAAGAACTTCTACAGAGAGGTAGACAATCACAAGCACACTAAAATGGTCTTGATTGTTGCTGGGTGGTGAATCAGGCATCCACATCTGCCAGCCCTGGGGGTCGTAGAACATGCAAGTCAGACTGCCAGGGAGTCTATCTCTTGATATTGTTGGTATTTAGGTTTTGGAAGTGCAATCAATGCCTGGAATCTTCTCTTTGGTGTTCAAGAACAAAAGGAAGAGTAAAGCAAAAATGCCAATGAGTTTGCAGAGGTGACAGAATTGGAGCAAGTAGAATCCTCATGATTATTGTCTGGTCGCGGTTGCATTCCATATCCCTTATCTGTGCATTGGTATTTTGTGGCTCCTCTATTGGTGGCAATCCTGTTTTTTGAATAAAATTGTAAAATGCACAGAAAGGCTTTACAGATGTTGGGGAACTGATACACATGGAGGTTACTTGTCGGCCCATTGATGATCCCAAATATTTTACTTAATGGATTTTCTTTAAACTTCTTTTCATGTCTCTTTTCCCTTGCAAAAGAATATCCCAAGTGCCAATGATGATTTTAACCCAAGTAAATGATCAATAATCATTGGTTTATAAATATATTAAGGTATGAGGTTTTTTGATTGCTAATTGCTGGCCTGATCCTCTTCTAATTAACATCAATGGTAGATTTCTGCTGACTGTAATGGAAGTAGAGTAACTAAGAAATAGGCCTTTCCCTCTGTCTCTATTAATGATAGATCTCTGGAGTTATCTTTCACCAAATTTATTCATTATTTGAATTTCATTCCCCATCTAGTATTTATTGGCATTACATTCCATATCCTGTTAAGGCATCTAGAGTCATTCATTAGGCTCTTGCTCAGTTATGATGGTGGTATTTTGCCAGCCCCATGCATTCAAAACCTGTGATTGAGAAATGCTAAAAATTACAAAACTATGCTAAATCACAAGTTTTTGTAGTAAGTGCATTTTGGCTCTTGTTATATTTTTAGTGATTGTATACAATGTATATACAGTCAGTATACACAGTGTGCCTGTATTCTATGATTTTTTTCAAACTTTCCTCCGTAACAAGGGCCAGGAATATAATTCTTTTTGCTAACAGCGGAATTTTTTATCTTGCCATGTGACTCTAGAAGCTCACAAAGTATTACAAGCCATATCAATACTTCAGTAAAATCAAGCTCCTTGATCCTTTTGTGGTTAGTTGTATGTCTCATGCTCTGGTCTTTTTGTGTCTAGCTCTGAAATCAAGCAAGCACACCCACTATAAATAGCTCTACATATGAACACCACATTCAATTTCATGCAGGTTTGCCTAATTTTGAAATCCAGCTTCTGTAAGTCCATACTGCAAAAATGCTTCCCTGGGATGGCACAGTGATGAACTTCCTATTTCATTTTTGAAGATCTGCTTTACTGTAATTTTAAACCAGGGAGAAAAGCTGTCTTTTAAGAAAGAATATATTTCTCTGTTTACTAATCCTTGTCCCATGGATATTACTGTATTGTCAATGAGTAAAAATAGATATGGTATTTGGAATTTTATGCCACTTCAGCCTGCCACCCCTTTGTAATCTCTTGTCAAGGAGATTAGACTGGAGTAGATGTCTGTGTACTGAGTAAATTACTTTTGCTACAAGCAAACTAGGAGGTTAACTGAATGCTCAGTGTTGGCACCAACTGCTGACTATGTTAGTCATTGCCACTCAGAAAACACAACTGTATTGCTCCACTACAGCAGTGGTGCCAGCTCAGTTAACTCTGTCACTGCCATTCCACAAGGGAGATGTATTGGACAAAACCTTTTAGTGGTGCAGGTTTCCTCATCCATTCTGTCATTTCAAAATATGATTCTGACACCTCAGAAGTTTATTTACAGACAAGAAACAAAAAAAATTTTCTCTGGAGCAATCAGATTCTGCAAGTGGAAATCACAGAGGCAGGCGGTGAGCGTGCTATACTCAGATGTGGTTCAGCCCCTTTTGTTCCCTACTCCTTCCTTTTCCTAGTGGAACATGCAACCCACAGAAAATACAGGCCCATCTTAATGAAAGCAATTTTTCTATTAGTGCCACATGTCTTCTTTGCTGTTTGATAGACCTTGTCCCAACAAGAGAAGCTCAGTTTTTCTTGGACAATGCGCTGTACTAAAAGCTCTATCAGTCCTCCCCAGAGGCTGAGCTCTGCTGGGCCAGAAGAAGGAATTGCAGTGCTGAAGCAGCTGGCTCAAAAAGTATTTTAGTTAAGAATAGAAGTTGCTAAATGAAGCACGGAGCAGATGGTCTGATTCCAGCTTTAAAAGCATATGAAGGGCTCCCACTTGAATACCTGTGTTTTCAAAGATTTCTGACCACAACCATCTCTCGTTTCTAAGTCACCTATTTGGGATATGGCAAAATTAAAAGCAGTTCTGAGTCTCAGAGTGTGACCAGTATATCTGTGCTGCCTCTCTGTATTCTCCTTCTCATCACATAGTTGAAAAAGAAAGGGGATAATTTTCAGAGGGAAAAAAAATTGTAGAATTTCATGGGTCATGTTTTAGTTTATTTGTCCCCCATTGGCTACCTGTGGGTAACTACTACTATAAACCATTTAGGTTTTCTTTTTTCTTCTCTTCCTCTTCTTATTTTCCTCCCTATTCTCCTTCCCTTTCTTTTTTTCCTACATCCTGTAATGTCATCTAGTCATCCAAAGGAACTTACACAGGAGAGGAAAGAAAAAAGAATCTTGAATTTGGTCAAATACAGTTTTTGTAAGCTCCAGTATAGCTAATCTCTGTGTGACCTTGGTAGCCTGATTTTCAAGTAGATGCTCATTTTTAATGAAAAGTTGTCTGTTGCAAAACATACTGCTAAAAGGAGAATAAAATAATTTGTTAAAATTGTATGAATTTGTAATTCATAATAGGCAACAGCAATTTAAGGAAATCGTTTTCCACTACTGACACTGCTGTCAAAATAAATATGGGGAGGATAATTATAGTAATTAACAAAATAGTTAATTACACTTTGTCATAAGATAAGGTTGTTTGATTCCTGATTAGGAGTAGATCAATAACCAAATATCTGTCTGTACATATCTGATTATTACTACAGGGCTAAAGTCATGTATCAATTTTCCAAACTGTGCAAAGTAATGGGAAAATATTATCTCAGCAGCCAGCTGTTCTGCAAGTCACATCCTTGAATCTTCACCCACATAGCTCTGAGATCTTACATTGTATTCTGCTCTACAGGACTTGGCATACTGCTGCATCTAGGATACTTTTGAGGAGGATCAGGGATGTTTAAAAGCATGAACATTCTTAATAGAAAGTAATACCCTCAGAGAGTGGGAAATTGTAGCAAACCTGGCCAGCTCAAACCTCTGTAACACAGAGGGGAAAATGTCCCTGTATGAATGGGACTACAAATGAGATTCAGATAAGTGTGAGATGATAGGGTATCAACAACACTTTTATAAGTGGTCATGAAAGTCAGTATTCTTTGGGGATTCCTACCCCAGAAGAACATGTATATGTGTTTTTCTTCTTGGCCCTCTGCAATATATGCCTGAAAAGAAGTTTCCAACACTTGGGAAAGCACCCAGGAGAAATCTGCATACCCAAAAAATTTCTTTTTCCCACTCCTATACCACCATTCAGAAATACAGCTCATATCCAGGCAACTGGTGTACTTTCTTATCTTTTGCAGGCCAAAAAGGCTAAAAGTAAAGATGAAAGGGAAATGTTGCAATTGAGTTAGGTGACAAGAAGTTCTAATCTGGTGCTTTGCAAACTGTCTCCACTCTCTTCTATCAGCCTGTCCTCTGCATCCCACAGTTCCTGACAAGAAGAGACAGTTAGTCTTTTTCCTTGATTTTATCAATGATCATAAAGAACACGATCTAGCAAACCATGTAATCTTTTGTGTAGGAATCAACTTTCTTAGCCGAATAATTCTGCTTTTTCCGTGTCTCAGTAGAAAATGAATTGGAGAAATACAATTTCTCAAGGGCAAAATGCAGACTTCTGAAAGCACCTCAGTGACTCTGGGGTCTGGATTCCTTTGAAAACAAAAGATATTTATGTTCCTAATACTCTTACATTTGAGACTTTACATTTCTAAGTCATATGAGTGCTTTTGAAATGGATACTGCCATAAGCCCAATTCTACTGATGCAACCCATACAGGCTCTTTGACTGATTAAAAATTGGTTCCAGTAAATTGAATTTTAAATGTGTCATTTTTACATTTGCTGACATTCTTGGGTCCACTACTGGTTGTATGTCATTGGTGTTCCAGGCAACTGCCAGGAAAATAGCCTGGAAATTGCACTGGACAGCTGGAGAAGAGTGGTGACCCTCAGCATGCCTCACTCCTCAGTGGCTGGGGTAGTGCAGTGCTGGGGGTGTGATTGTAGCTCAACCAGAAGCCAGTGTATGGCGTGATGAACCTCAGGAGGGCAAAAGAATATTCACATAGTCTGTGCAAAGAACGTCAGCAATGTGGTACAGTACAGGAACTGAGAAGTCCACTATAGTTTTGATGGAGAAGGAGGCGATTATTTCCCTTGTCCCCTCTTTAGACATGTTCCATCCTCAATGCCTTCTACTTGCTCAAAGCACAGTTCTCTCAGAGGCCATAATCCTACGTGTGATCTGATCTGAGGCTTCAGTCGAGGCACCCAACCAGCAGGCAGCTGCCAAAAAGGGATCTTTCCTGCCACCCTCCTCCTGTGGGTGCTGCACAGCTGAGACATCCTGCTGGAAGCCAACACATGCGCTCCTGCTGGAAACCAGTGCAGCCCAAAGGAAAGATTTCACTCCAGCCAGGTCCGTTCCCTGATCAGGCCAAAGTATGGCAAGGCGAGCACTTGGGCCAGCATCACCAAGGCAGGGAGGAGGGGACATAGAGCCAGGATCTTGGGGGAGGACAGGATTGCCTCAGTTTATACTGATTGATGGTCTCTCCCCAGCCAAGCTGCATTCTCTTTTAACGCCCCAAGAGCTGATAATATATTTTCATACTTTCCCAAACTTGAATTTTTTGGAAAAGCCACTGTCAACAAAAGCTTTTGCTAATTTAATGCAGACTGAGCATGTAGGTAAAGAAACATTGTGCATGGAAACAGATATTGGGGATAGAAGGAACAAAAAATATATTTACATAGGAAAGATGTATGTGTGCCTGGATAGTCCCAAGTCAATTAAAATGCTTTCTTTTGAAGTAAGTAGCAGAAACATTGAATTAAGTGTGAAGTTTGACATTGACTTCAGTGGGAGATGCATCTCAGCAACTGATCCTGTAGAACAACAGTAGTCAAAGTTGGGATTCTTTTAATGCAGTTCCGCAGCCACAGAATATACCATGTAATCCCCAACACCTATAAAATGGCAGGATAAGGGAGCTTTTATTTTCATTAAGTTAAATTTAGTTTGTGATCTGCCTGATTTTCACAGATAGACTTCAAAACCAAAAAACTTTCCCAAATAAGTAAACTGTATACAAGAACAATACATGTTGGTGGAACAATATTCCTGAAGTCTAATAATGGCAATGCAGAGCCACTCAGTGGAGACTATAATTTGGCAGTATGCTTAGCCTTTATTATCAGAGATTTTCAGCTGTAGATGTTAGGGTGATAAGCCAAAGGATGACAGATGCTTGTTGTCAGAATTTGCTGATTTTCAGATGCCCTCTGTTGTTCCTGACATCAGGGAAGGAAGTTGTGTCCATTCTCCATTCCAAAATGCTCAACTGTTTCTCATGCTGTACTGAGTTTATAAAAACTCAGCAAGCTTCCAGCAAGATCTCCCTGGCTTGTCCAATGTAGCTATGATAAATTGAAAAAGTTTAAAAAAAAAGTGACAAGTGTCTAACCAGGGATATGATGTGGTCATCTCAAAGCATGAACCTCACAAAGCAGGAACTCTGCCACTGCCTTAAGAGCCAACAGAGCAAAGGGGGCCTTACTAACAGCACTGTGATGCTATTGCAGCATGCAGCAGGGCTTAAATGGTAAACAGAGAACAAGGAGCGCTTCCTTTCCCCTTCTGTCCTCTCCCCAGATGTATGGTGTTAGGTTACTTAATTAATTTTAACAAGGGAATGACATTCCCGCTCCATTTGTGCCTTGTCTTGAAAGGATGCAATGTACAAATATCAGTTTCAGCACATGATCCCCCACCAAAAAGAATGCTGGGCCAGATCCTGCCAAAATGAGTAGTAAAATCTCTTCTCAGAAAAAAAACTTGGGATTGGTCTTTGGAAAAAAATAACACATTTCCTGAGAACTCTAATTAATCTATGAGGTACTCAATGTCTGCAAATTTGTTCTTAGAAACTGAGATCTGGGCACCTTTGCTTGGAGGTGCTATTTATATCTTTGTATGCCTCTGCACGCAATAAAAGCCAGCATAAAATCATATAATTAGAGCAGCTTCTAATTGGAATGACAGGAATTAGGAGATGTGGATAACAGCCAAAGTAAAAGCACATAGGGACAAAAGCAAAGTGTTCTGTAGAGCACCACAAAAATAATGCAAGTGCTGGAGTATACTCTTATGCTGAAGTGGCTAAACAAAGGACAATTGAGGTGGGTAAATGAAAGGAGACCTTGCAAGCTGAAACATACCAAAATAAAAAATCCTCTTCAAACTGCACTGCCTTTCAGGGAGGGTGAGGGGGCTGATAAGTTTATTTACACTTTTAAAAAGCACTGCCAATCCTAATTTATCAGTTACTGTCTTGTGACAATTTATTCATTGTTCACTGTTAGAAGCTAGAAGTTACATAGGAAGCATGATTGGTGATAGCTTCTCTATTTCAATATGGTATAATAGAGATAACAGAGTGCCCAAAAGCTCTACAGCCGCCTTTTTGTCTGCTTTGTCTCTTTTCATTACTCTATCAGAATCTTCATTTAATATAATCCAAAAAAAGCAAGGTAATTGCTTCACTTATCAGTTATCATCGCACTCGCATACTTATCATGTCAAAATTATTTATGTGGATGGCCAGGTTGATCTTGCTGCATTTAGAAGCTTAAAATTTGAATAACTGTTCTGCCAGTTAGGTTATCAAAATTGCAGCATAAACAATGAGTTTCTTCATTCTGTACCTTCGAGGGAGAATAGGAAGCATCTCATTGCAGGACTAGTTTACCCGTGGCTGAACACCGCTCCAGGGAGACTTACAGCAATTCTGTAGCCTGGCACTCTGAGTGCTGGGGACAGGCTTCATTTGCTAGATGAACAGTAAATAAAAATGGCATGATATAAATAGAGACAATAGAGAGAGACATAAAGGGGCCTTGTCAAGGTTGTCATAGGTCCCAAATTAAAATAGTAATTTACAGACCTGTGCAATGCTTTCTTAGTTTGTCCCCTCTGTTTGAAGCATGTTTCATAGCTCTTTTTCTATATCATTTTTATTTCCTTATGATTTTGGTAGATGGTAACTCACCTGTTTGAAAACCCCAGAGGCTGAAATAAAACAAAGCATGCAAGATCGGAAAGTCATTTTAACAGCTTTTTTTTAATATAAAAGAAATTTCCTTCAGCCAAGCTCTTGAACACCTCCTCAAAGGGTAACAGAAAAAAGCCAAGCTCAAACAGATACAAATAAAACAAAAAGAAATGTGCAAACATTTTTCCAGCACAGGTGGGGAATTCATGGCATAGATGTCTTTTCATCAAACTACTCCAATAGCCAGGAACCTCTTCATGATAACCCTCACAAGCACCTTACAGACCCCTGGACATTTTTACGTGATGACTTCTCTGAAATTTTTTTTACTGAAAGCAGACAAATCACTAATCATCATTTGTTATTCTCCTAATAATGAGCATTCCAGAGGTTTTGCAAAGTTCTTCGGTGGGTGAGCAGAATAAATCCAAAATGAGCGAGGACACCAGTAACTGCAAATTGGCTCATCACAATGTGCAGAGTACTACCTGTCTGAAAATTAGTTTGCATCTAAATACTAAAGGAGTAGGAGTTTAACATGAGTTTATAAATCCTTTGCATAAAGAGAATGGCCAAGTTCAATGATTTTTTAATTATTAATTTTTTTTTTCTAACCTGTGTGTCCCCAGGCTGGTTTTGCTGCCTTGCTTCTTACACAGCAGCCATGGTGGCAGGCTGGGCTACTGGCAATGACCAGGCTTGGAACAGTGAGGAGTGAGAGGTACAAACAGCTTTCAGCCCTGCATCATGCCTTGAATCACTTTCGGTTGGTCTCTCAGTCACTGACTGCTTGGGCATTTCTATTCTAGACACCCTGCTTGTCATATCCCTCAGTTTTTATGAAACTGGTTGGATCTGTCAAGAATCCATAGGTGTCCCAACACTTGATGAAGCTCCTGACTCACAGACAGAAAAGACAAATACATCTTTCTGCTGTAATTTTTTGGCTGGGTATGAAACAGTTCTCTATCATGACTCCCTTTAGCAATAATTACTACAACCTCTGAGACTTAGTAAATCTTGAGTAAAAGTCACAGCAGAGAAAAGGGCAGTTTGAAATACAAATTGTAATTTCTCAATAAGTTGCAATACCAAAATTATGTGGGCTAAACAGAAATCCTGTGACTAGGTCAGCACTCAGACTACTTTTATAGCTTGAATTTCAGGGCCTCAGCAATGTTTTTCACCCAGCTATTTTGTGGTTTTGAACTTCTGTGCATTTTATTTACCATATACCTTTACAGCAGGCTTCACATTCAACACTTATCTCATGTAATGATCACTCATGCAATTAACAGCAAACAGCAGAGAGTAATGTTTGTGACTTCTTTTTCCAATCTTTGTTCCATGGGGGGCTCTAAAATATATTTAATAAGTGTATCCAGGCAATCATTATCCATATCATGTTATGGGTTTTGTATCTCCACGATGTATTTCATTTAAACACCACAACTCTTTCCAGGACAAAGGCTTGTAACATTACAGATGCAGGGAACAGAGAGGTCACCATTTGACAGCTGGTGGTTGGAGACACACAATCACAATATTCCCCAAGTTATTACAAAAATATTTCACTGAACAATGATGGAAGAAACTAAAAGAACCTAGTAAACATTAAAAGTAAACATAATTGTTGCAAATTTAATTAAATTCTCTGCTGTCTTTTATGTGATGGCTGATCTGTAAGTCTTTCAATTTCTTTGCTTTAATATCAGCGTTTCCTCAGTCTAAACCTTTTTGAGACAGTAGCATTTTATCTCAATTATTGCTTTTTCTCCATCAGTCTTTAAATGTAATCTCATTTGCCTTTATGGATACTGTAACCCTTCTGAATAGCTTTTAACCTTTTTAAAAATCGCCTTGACCTGAGGATGCCCAAAGTTTTTTCTTCTTCCTTCTCTGATTTTTTTAAAGCAATATTGAATAATATAAATTGGACAGATGAACGATTTCCTATCCAGAGACCTGTGTCTTAGGATGCTAGAACAGAATTTTTGTTTGAATAAGAATAATAATAATAAAAAAAATTAAGATACCTCTATTTAGCTTTCTGATAGTAAAGAACCTTCAGCTTTGACCTCCATTTCAGTGGCAGCATTGTAGCCTGTGCTGCCACAATATTAGCTTTATCTTTTCAAAGGGAAAAAAAGCTTTCTTTGTACAGTAGCACATTAGCTTCAAAGAGCACTTACTTCAAGAGTCCAGCTCGTCCTTCTGGTAAATTTAAGAAATACTCAGTTTAAGATTGTCTGTTCCAATCACGGGTAACATAGATAACTTTGTGTCTAAATGTAGCAAAGCAAGCTTTATGTCTGCTTTGTATTTCCTCCCCACCCTTTCAGGTTTATTTTCTCATTTAATATCTAACGAAGATGCAGGCTAATGGAAGAATGATACATGAGTGCAACTAACCCTCCTGGAATTTGACTGTAAATGTAAAAGTTGCTATTCACCACGATTTGGTAGCTTTGTGTGTCTTAGGTGGGGAGGGGGTAGATATCTTTGTGTGCAGTACAACACCTGCAGAGTCAAAGGTGTGCTGTTCGCATCACCAGCCTGGCTGGGTAAATTCAGTGCTGCACTGTCCATGGATGTGTCGCTACATCTGCCTGCCCTGTGCCAGCTGATGTTTCCTTTACTGCCTTACGTGTGAGACTGGTACCCAGGCTTTCTGAACCTGCTGGAGGTGTGCACACCAAGTAACACCCTAAAATGCTTTTCCCCACTGAAACCTGCCAGTCTGTGGTACGTGCGCCAGCTTAAAAGTGTAAGGGCTTTCTGGTACTCTCCCTTAAGCTATCATCACAACAAGCATCTTCTTTCTCTTCACTTCCTACATGCGCACACGGTTTGAGCATCAGCACCCAGACACTCGCTTTCCACTGTGATTACAATTACCTATCCCAAGCAGTGATGCTTAAAATTGAACTTAAATGCTTAAAATTGTTCATGAGAGCAAAAGGCTATACCTGTGAGCACCCTAATGTGTTAAACAACCATGCTCAGCAGCATTATATGTATCTTGCAGCAGCTACTTAAAAAGACCATCTGCCAAAAGAGTTTGCTTTTCTATTTCAGGTTCTTCTACTTGTAGTTTTAAAGGAAAACAGTGAGTTTAGGAAGTTTATTATTAGGTTCAACTACACCTCCCTAGACTCAGACAGGAGCATTATTGCTCAACAAAGAGCATGTTTAGCAGAAGGCAGGGGAAAACTAGTTGCAGTGATCTTTCCCTGGATGAACACATATAGACATATGTATAACTGAGAATTTACACAGAAGTGTCTTTATGCTATTTCACTTGAATTACGATTGCCTTACATGATATATATTTTGAGAATGTAACAGTGCAAAAGTAAACTAAAAAAAGGGGATATTTATTCTTCAGATTTAAAATTAATTTCCTGTGTTGTTTCTGGGGTTTTATCCTATCTAAGTTGTAACCTCATGAGTTCTTTACACTGAGACCAGTATCAGATGTAATATAAATGTAATGGTTTCTATAAATGTTAACCCACTGCAACACTCCCTCCCAGAGCTAAAGATCTGGTGACTGTTTTAGGTTAAGGTACTGCTCCTCTCCATGTTAGGTAATCCAATGTCATTTAAGTAAAATAAATTGGAACTACTCAAGGAATAAAAAGAGGTGAAAGTGCAGAATCTGGTTTGGATAAAAGTTTAATTCTTCAGTTCCAAGCGACACAGCCCTTACAGGAAGCAGAGCAAACTCAGACAGGAGTGGCCAAGTAATGAAGATGGATGCATCTTGTTATCAGCAAGCCATTTACTAGGGCTTGATGTAACCTTAAACATTGCAGATAGCTCAATGGCACTTGCCACTAAGCCTCTAATTAATGAATAGCAGGCCCAAAATTAACAATGTGCATTTACAGATTAATTCTGGGCACTCATTAAATGACGTTCAAATATCAAGCAGTAACTGTTAGGTTTATTCCTTCTGGATTACTGTATACAGTGTTTGTTTGCTGGGAGTTTTCACAGGAGGTTTTGTGTGCTCAACTGCTGAGCCCAGGTGCACTTCAGGAAAGGGTATAGTTCACTCGAGGAGGGCAAGACAGAGTAGCTGTAAACCAGGCATTGTAACACCTGTGCAGCAATTTAAGGAGGATTAGAATGATCCTCTATTCAGCATTAACTGCAGTGAGAAAAAGGGCTGGATTGCTCTGAGCAGTTCTCAAACCTCAATTTTATGTTACACCCCTTTGCAGTATCCATGCTGCTGCCTTCCAAGGTGATCTGGAACAGGACACAGGAGAGTTCAATGGTGGGTTCTTTAGTAAAATACTATTCCCCCCAGAGCTCGTGTGATAGCTCATGGGATTCCATTGCTGTGGAAGTGGTCCTGCACACAGTGTCCCAGCTCCTTGATCAAGCAGACAGGATGAAACCTGTATACATTGTAATGTGTATATGCCAGTCAAATGGCATTTCAGAACTGTATGACAGCAAATGATTTAGGTGGTCCTGCTGTAAATGTTGTGCCTTAGGAGAAGCAACAGTGCAGCTCTAAGAAATTCATCAGACCATGTTTCCACACCTGCTAAGTTATATCTGTATCAAATCAGAAGTTTAAAACACCTTCTGTGCTGAACTATAATGCAAGTGAGAGAGAATGAGCCTTTCAGAAATATTGGTATAAACTGCAATCGAGGGCAAACAGGCAGAGTTGGTTTAAGCAAGGTCAGAATTGAATCCAATGTCCCTGAAAAATTAGACAGACTGGTCTCTGTAACTGGGAAGGTAGCTATAATTTTCTGGAAACAGATCCTTTCAGACCACTGACATCAGTATTCAGCAACATGAGGTTTTCTGCATTATGAGTGTTCTCATTAATGTGCCATCCAGCTACTACTGCATGATAAGTGCAGGGATATTATCTATTAAAAACAAATAAAGGGGGATAGAGAATAAATAGTACTTTTCTGAAAGACATCCTGCAAATCATCTTATCCTAGAACCGTTCTCCATGTCAGAGGAGTTTTAATGCAATACCAGTCTGCTGTGATGTAAAATTACTAATGTGATTGGCATTTCTGTTGCATGACACACAGAAGAGAAACATCCGCTCTGAGCAGAACTCACTTTCAACTGTGCCTGCAAACACTTTGGGTTTGTGCACAGGCAGTGTAAGCAGGATCCCATGCACATTCCACATAATCCAGTGCCATGCATCCAGTTCCATTTATGGGCAAAATGAAACACAGGCTGTTCTTTCTATGGATCATTCCCACATCAGCCTTTTCAAAGTTTAATGTGGACAAATTTAGGAAAGGGGTACTCCTATAGCTCCATGCAAGCCATTCAAAGTTTTGTGGGTTTAAAATTTAGAAAAAAAAAAAAAAGCACAAACTTTTTCTTAATAAAAGATTATTCTGTAGAAAAGGTAAGTGGGTTGGGATTTTGTAACTGGGCCTGGATTTTCCTTTGTGATTTGTTGATAGAAAATGGGAAAAGCAACTGTCTCATGCAGCTTTCCCAGCTTCTTTTTGCTGTAAAGAACTACATGCATACTATTCTGTACATGCGTAAGGTGATGCTGCTATACTGAGAGTGGCTTTCTTTTAACTTTGAACAAAAAAACTTAATTTGAATGAGAAAACTGTATTATCTCTTATGAAGAGAAAGCTCTTTCTCCCTCTTTCTTTTTTGTCACTTCCTTATAGAATTATCTCTGAAGCTTTTCCTAGCATACTCTCGCTTTCTCTCTGCAACTATTTTGAAAAAAAGGACTCCATAAATCAGCAACAAGTATGCTTAGTTACTGTAGATAAGGTGACAGACAGCAACTATAGGAGCATTCCAGTGCTGTGAAATTCCAGAAAATGCAGTAAAATATATTTGATAGGATAGATCTTTTCTGAATCATTACTGCTTATTAATAACAGTATGAGCATCTTGTGGTCTGAATGTAATTTGAAAGAAAGGTGTAAATTCACAGTAAAAATATTAGTAGATGTTTTTTAGAATTCTGAATATTCATCCCTCTTATTTCTTCCATACGTGCACCACAGTGTTAGTTGGCAGCATTTGAACTATGGTTTTATATTTCTAGAACTGTCCTTACTCCCCTTTTCCAGTCACAGGAGCCAAGAACTGTAGCAGGCTTTGTAGAGGCACACATTAATTTCAGTTTAGTCCTGCAAGCTACATTCCTTTCCAAACATGTTTTAACCTGACATCATGTTCTTCCTCAAACCTCTCACAAATGAAGATGTGATTCATATAAACTTCCACTCTCCTCAAGCTTTGCCAGCTCTTCATTTTCTTTTGGCAGACTTTGTGGGCACTTCTGATTCTAGACAGGAATGACAAACTCAGCACCTTCCATGTGCTGTACCAGAGGCAGCATGGCAGGGGGCTGCAGACCATGCAAATCCCCATTCTGAGCAGAATGTGTGCCTCAGAAATCTTGCCTTAGATTGTTTCATGAACAGCAATTGCTCGATGTAGTAGGGGTGGTGTGAGGGGCTCCCAAGGTTGAGAGTGTTCATCATGGACCAGTATGGATGGGGTTGGGTTTTATTCTGGCCATCAACTGCCTCACACTGCCTGCTGCCACAATTCCCCTGTGGGACAAGTGGAGGGACTCTGTTCTGTCAGTATCAGACTTTACCTAGTTTTGTTTAAAAAGCATATTGCTTGATTCTGATAATGGATTTATATTCCTTAATGCAATGAGCTATGTCTTCTACTTGAAAGAACAGTTATTACTACACCTGCCACTTTCCTTAGTAAAGATGAAGGAGTTTAAAGTTATTGTCAGGTTTATTCCTTGTGCTTCTTAATGAGCCAGACTGTGCCATACTTTTTGTTTCAGAGCCTGGTGAGCAGGCTTTCCCCATGGGATTAATGCATGATTTTCTGTTGCTTTCCCTTTGAGCTGTCACACATCTCTAAGCAAAAAGCTGTCAGATCTCCCAAAAACAGCATTTATGCCTTGGAATTGTAGACTCATTAAGTTTGGAAAAGACCTCAGAGATCATTGAGTCCAACCATGTTCACCGTTATACCATATCCCAAGTGCCACATCCTCATGCCTTTTAAACACTTCCAGAGATGGTCAATCCACCACTTCCATGGGAATCCCTTTCCAGTACCTGACCACCCTTTCAGTAGAAAAATAATTCCTAATTTCCTATCTAAACCTTCCCTGGTGCAACTTGAGGCCATTTCCTCTGGTCCTGTCACTTGTTACCTGGCAGAGGAGACTGATCCCCATCTCACTACAGCCACCTTTCAGGCAGTTGTACAGAGGAATACAGTCACCTTTTGGGCCTCCTTTTCTCCAGGCTTAACAACCCCAACTTCCTCAGGCACTCCTTGTATGAATCATTCTCTAGAACCTTCCCCAGCTCCACTGGTCTCCTGAGCTCACTCCAGCCCCTCAATGTCTTTCTTGTCATGAGGGCCCCAGAACTGGACACAGCCCTTGGGGTGTGGCCCCACCATTGCTGAGCACAGGGGGACAATCCCTGCCCTGCTCCTGCTGGCCACACCATTGCTGACACAGGCCTGGAGGCCATTGGCCACTTGGCCACCTGGATACAGCTGGCTCACGTTCAGATAGGCTTTTGTGACTCAGGTGTGAGACCCAGAACTTTGCCTTGTTGAACTTCATACAGCTGGCCTATACAAACACCTTATAAATGTCACATATAAATGCCACTAAACAAGATACAAAACACAGCCTGAAAGTCAGGTGGAGGTATTAAGTGAGGTGCAGCTAGTGAACATCTCAGTGAGACTATTTTGCTCTCATAGTGAAGAACCACCCAAAGGCCTAAAAGCTAATTTATGTATTTTCAAGTATAAAGACTTCAATAAATTATGTACAAAACAAGCCTAAGAAGTAGTGGAATCCAGAGAAATTATGGATCCTAAAGTCCTGTAAGAATAGGATCTCAGGATGAACTGAGGTAGAAAAAGAAAAAAATAAATCAACTAAAACGGAAGACAAAGAAAAGTGAAAGCACTGAACACCTTACAGAAGTTTTTCTGTCCTTGGAAGCAGTATATAATTTACCATAGCACAACCATGCTATCCATTTGTCATACAACCAGTATGGGATATCATGCAGACCATCCATGAGTCTTTCTAAGGGTGAAACAAACAGTGTAAATTGTCTCCAGGAGTCCTGGGAGAGGCACCATGACTCTCACCTGGCAGCAGAACCAACCCAACGAATAATTTGTAGGCTGTGCTTCATTCAGTTTAATTCACTTGAACAATGAAGTTCAAATGCATGTAGCAAGGAGTCATTTCAGGTCCAAGTTAGCCACTCTGTAGACATCCTCTCTTGGAAATCTGGGCAGAAATTACAGTATTTGCAGCAGTCCATAAAAGAATGTGAAGTGTGTAAACTAAGATGTTTAAAATACCAGAACTCTAAAGATGTAAAAGAGATTATCTTGTGATTATCTTGACCTGTTTACATCAGCTGAGGGTACAACCAAACCTGGTTTTTGTAATATTGCAGTCAACAGTGATTCTTGGAAGCTTCCTTATGTATGTTTGTTGTTTTTTTTTTTTTTCTTCTCTATGTTACTATAAAACTGTTTCTGTATGCTAGGCTCCAGGCACTGCGCTTCTTTTAAAACATATATAAAGCACTAAAAAAGGAGAATGTTGTCCCAAGGGAATGGTAACAGCACAAAAAGGCCTCACCTCTCTGATTATTTCCTAAAGTAAGTCAGTTTTAGGCTACTGCACTAGTCCAAATACAGCCAAGATCAGTAGTGAGATTACAGCTGGGCTATGAGTAATCTGTTTGTCTCAGAGAGCAGAGCAGGTCTAGGGGCTGATCACTTTGCCTTTTGTCTTTCTGCCATTTACATTTGTTTAGCCAAATCGCTTCTAAGAAATGTTAATCCATCGCATTATCCGATTGCTCAGCCCTTGCTGGCCAGGTAACTCAGGTACAATCAGCTTCATTGCCAGATTGGATAAAACCCTACACATGTGTCTTATTTGGTAATGTGCTCTTCAGGAATTACGATTATGCTTCTTCATTTGTGAGAGCACCATGTCCACAAATTTATTTAAAATATAAAAGTGTTCATATATTTATACAGCATGTTTTATGTTACACTCAGTGGATGAGGCCAAACCATGCCAATTATGTACCTTTGGCCCAGTAGTCAGTATAAAAGACAATAATAATTTTGCTTAAAATATCTGTATTTTTTTAATTGATAGCCAAAGATCAAATAACAGCCTCCAGATACAAAAATTGAAATGGGCAACATGTGATGTCATTAAGGCTGTGCTAGTCCCTCCAGCAGGGCACACTTGGCTCTGTCCCACACTGAATGCAGCTTCAGTTCTGTCTTTTTTGAAGATGAAGACAGCAGAAGCACTGGGGAAAGTCTTCCTATGCCTAAATGTCTTCACTCCATCTAACTAATCAGTCAGGCTGTGTCAGCTGCATATGTATCTAATGTAATGCATGACATCTTACTCATTTCTGTCCGGATTAGATCTCTAGCATGGGGAGGAATGTTTTAAATGTAAGATGAAAATTGTCACCCATCTTTTTTCTGGTAAATACCTAAAATCCCACAGCTGGATACTGCAAAATTTTCTTTAATATTGTCTGCATATTGAGTGTATTCATAAGCTCAAGGCCTTTTATCCAGACCCTTTTTCAGGACTTTGGGCTATGGAAATGGTTTTACACAGAGTTGGCATCCATGGTGCCTGACATGCAGACTGCTGGGAGACCCCCTGGGGCCGAAGCTGAGGGCAGCACAGTTTAGCCCCGGTGTTCACATATGTACCTTCAGAGCTGGCAAGCCCTACCCATGTACAGGTTCTTTGATGTGTGGTACAGAGTGAGTTTCTAATATTCATGCCTTCAAACAGGGCCAGAATTTGCCTAACAGTAATTGCTCATCAGTCTATTTGACAATTCAGATGGAATTTAAAAGACAGTTCCCAGAATAATTTCTTTTGCTCAGACCAATAGTTCCATTGTTCTTAAAAAGAGAATTGTCTTCCATCACAAATAAACTGCAAAATGTTTTTCTGTGTAGTAGAACTGAGAAGTGGTTTTCAGATACAATTGGCATTTGTGTGCTTAGTGCTGGAGGTGGCTATGTTGCTGAAAAATGATGTTGCCTATGATGCCAACCATATGACAATTAACTCAGCAAAGGAGAGTGTGTGAATCCATTTCCAACCTCTTTTAATAAGAGGGTAACAACCAAAATGCTTTCGCCAGTGGTTAAACCAATATTAAATTTGCCTAGAAACTTGTTTACGGGCTTTTCCACTGGATTTGTCGGTTGCCAATGCCATAAAGGACATCAATTTTCAGTAGACAACTGCCTCCAGCACTGGGATTGGAAACACCAATTGTAATTAAAACTTTTTTTTAAGCAAATGCTTTTTGCAGTCTAATTATGGCAAGAAACACTACTTGTTTTGTGAACTTACAGACTTTTGAACTCAGCAAAATTCTGTTTTGCATTCAGCAGCAAAAGTCTTGTCCTTGCTCATGTCAGTAGTGCACTTAGTGCTCCAAACACAACACTGGATATTCAGACTTAAATAAAATCTGAACAAACTGTACTGCACCCAGGTTAAATGTGCTATAAACACTGATTATTTGCAACTCACATTTAATCCTAACCATGGGTTATGTATATTTTCCCTCTTTGGTATTTCTGGTGTAATCACAGTGTGAGTCACACAACCTATCAAAAGTGCAGATATGAACTACAGTAGTTTTATATGTTTCTAAACAATGAAAACAGAAAAAGTAATCTCACAACAGCTAAATGTTTTCTATTTTCAAAAGGCTCTTATTGGTGACATTTCTCCCTGCACTGCTGTTTCTGCAATCACATAGCAACACAGCCCTTGAAATAACTTTTTTGTACTCAATATATAAGGTGCAGTGTTTAGAGAAACTGATTCTGCTCAAATGCCACCTGTTTAAATGCTAAATGGCATCAAAATCAAAGAGAAAAAAAAGAATGATAGTCCAGTGGAGGAGATCATTCCCCTGTTTGGATGGCTGAGATCCCCTGTTCAGCTATTAGTCCCTTTTACTTGAGTTTCAAAGTGGGTGTAGCAGAGTTAATTTGGTACAGTGCCTCTCACAGCTTGCCCTCCTACACTCCTTCACAGAATTCAGGCTTGCTACGACCCTGCACCATTCCCTGTTGAGACATGCCTGCAAGCTCCTCATGCTGGTTCTCAATGTTGTCATTTCAGCTTTTAACTATGCCTTTGAGTATCTGCTTCTAGCAAGGCCCAGCTGAACTACTTTTTAGGAGGCATCAGTATATGTTGACCCAGGAAAGCACTGATGAGACAGACAACATCTAACATCCAAATACTCTCAAACTTGGAGAATTTCAGATCTTCACCTAAACTCTTCAGTTTGGGGTCACCTTCCTTCAGGAAGCATCTTCTTTTTCTGAGCTGCCCTCTTTTCCAAGTTTTATGCTCTTCCTAAAAGCCACTCTGCTCCTCTTTTCTCATAACTGCACAACAAACTGAGTGCAGTCCTCTTAAGCAGGACCCTCCCTTTGCAGTCTTCACCTATACCGCTTAAATTTCTCCCAGCCAGCAAATCCCAGTTCTCCCTTGTGCCAGGGCAATGAGAAGGTTATCAGCTCATCTACCAAATGCCAACTAGGAAGGAATGTCAAATTTTTACATCTTAAGATTTTGCAGCTCTGTGTAGAATTCATGTATGAGCATCTATAGGGTTTAACTAGTGAGTATGAAGGGATCTGAGGAAAGAGTGCTGCGGGTATTCAGTTCTACAGCAGTATCATTAGAGACAAAGATTCTTTTCCAGAAATGCAGAGTTAAGGGTTGAGCTTACTGAGTGATGGAGTTGGTTGTCATGTTTGCAAGAGCAAACAGAAGTGGCCAATGCCAAACATTTCAATGCAAAATAATGTTTATCAAGTTCAGGATTATTCAGTTCTGCACCCTGCCTTGGGCTCACCTCTGGAGAAAGTTTGAGGTAGGGAGAATATCATCAAGAAAAGAAGAGGCAGAGGTTCAAAGGAAGATGTTCAGTGACATGGAGCTGCATGTAGCAAGAAGCAAGATAAAGGAGAAATGGGAATACAAGAGGATGTTATTATTACTTTAATGAGCAGAAATTCTTTTCAGGATGGTTTATTTTTCTGAAACTTGCACATATTGCAGGTGTATTCAAGTGTGGAAAAGGGAGAACTCTTTTTCCTCTTTTTTAAGCACAATGTATCACTCTCTGTGCTTTCTAAGCTATAAAATTAGCACTAGCAGCTGTAATACAAAAGACCCACCAAAACAAAATTGCAGTCCCAAGCCTTCTGAAGTTAGTATGGCCTATTATGGCTAGTCCTTGTAACACAGCCCTGAAGGGAAGCAAAGTGCCTGACTGATGTTGTCAGCTTTCAGAGTAAGTTTCTTCTGTGCTCCTGCAATATGTTCTACTAGATTGAGCATCTCTTTGAGACCATACAGAAATTCTCTCATGACAACAATTTTTTTTTTGGTTTCTCACTGTAGGGTTTGAGAACACCCTAAATTGTAATGGGAATGAAGTCAGCAGGATATAAAGTCTGGTCAGATCTCTCTTCCACACCAGCTTTGCGGACACCAAGATTACAGGAAAATATGCTAATTATGGACTGATTTTGAACATGTTTTCTATCTAGAAAAGCACAGGGAAGTAAAAGATAATGTCAGTCTATATTCAGTGGCTTCAGTTGCTTTGCTGCTATGGATGCATATGGAAATTGAAAGATATTGGTCATCATTTCCCCCCAAACAGAAGTTTTCTTCAGTGTCACAAGTGTACATCTGGAATACTGATATGGATTGCACCAAGTCAAGTAATGTACAGGTTTCATTGTCATAACAAATATATACATAAGGCTTTTATTATTTTAATGCCACTATATTGTGAAATATTTGCATGCCATCTTCCATTTACGTCATCTGTATACGATGTCAAGTACATTGTGCTTGCAATAATTTTAGGAATGTAATATTTTCAAGTTCAGGAAGTTAACAACTTGGGCTTTTTGCTTTGCACATCATAACCTTTTATGTTATCATTTGGTGAGATGAGGTGAAGACACAGAGGTGCATAAATTGGAGACCTCAGATCTGTGATTATGTTATTGCTGACCCTCATCACATCTAACATTACACTGTGCAGCTCTGCTCACAGGAAAAAAAATAGTCATAGAGCGGAGGCAAAGCGTAACTTGTTCACTTGAGAGTAGTTATGTTTTGATAGGTATAAATCAGGATAGTTATGCTGCAGCCACTGTTACATCACTGAGGATTTGGTCCCAATAACTTCCCAATCTGCTTTGTAGATTGAAAATATGTATAGATCCATCTTCATTGTTTGCTGGAATGCATATAGCATAAATAGTACACAGTAGCTCTAAAGGAGGGAGCTCTTATGTTTCCTGCAACCACCAGAAGAGGCATGATGGGTCTTCCTCATTTCTAGCTGCTGTAGCAAGTCCTGAGTCAGAGCTCAACAAGTGACCCGAGAACAGCCCACCAGCAAGCAGCTGGCCCAGGCTCCAGTGAGCACAAAAGGGCTGTAAGAATGGCCTTGCCCACACACAGACCTTTGCAGAGCTTGATGTGTGCTTCTTGTCCATGCCATCTGATATCATGGCAATTCTTTAACACAAAAATTGTTGTGGTTGTGGTGCTGTCACCTCAGGATATTTGGAAAATGGGTTTCCTGGTCAAATTATATTTTCCTAATGCAGGACAGAGCTGTCTGTGCTGTGATCTGTCCTGAGGAATTTGTGAATGGTTTTAGGCACCCTACAGCACCATCTGTAAAAAACAGGCAATGGCTTTCTCATACACAGGTATAATTTAATTCATGAAGCAGATTTCATTCATCAGCTTTTTAAGACTAGTCATGGAAGCTGGAAGCTGATGCAGACACACAAGCAGAAACAGGCCCTTTAAAGCTGACACGGCAGACGTGGCATCCCAACCAACCTTCAATAGAATGAAGATTCACAATGCCAGTGTCTAATAACTGCATCTCACTCCAATACAGGTATTTCAAGGCCATTCTGTGTAAACAGTGTGCATTGCTTTGTGTCTTAATCTGCAAGACAACCAAATATCTCATTTGCAGATATATGTTAAGGTTTAATGAATCTCCTGCCATAAAAGTGTTGCCCAAGACTAATGAACAAACAAATATTTGCTTAAACCCTTTTGTGAAAGTCAAGCATACTTTCAACAGCTATTCATGTGTTTATTGTCAGATGTGAGTCATCACTTAGGTGCCTGGCCTTGTGCTCTGAGCAGTCTAATGCCAGTGGTTTCACAGCATCTTTTCACTCATTTTTCCCTCTTTCTGCCCCCACTTCCATCTCCAGTAAGAAGCAGTCTGGAGAGTCTTTTTTCAGCGGCAGAACTTACTCTCCTTCAGCATTGTTTGTGCCATAGTGGCAGCTGATCCCCTGCTGTCCATGCCGCCGGCAGGGCCACCTCAGCCCCGTGCTCCACGCTGCACCTGTTTGCTTCAGTGCCACTCTGGGCTCCTGCTGGCCAAGTGAGTGCAAGCACAGCCATCTCTTTTTTCCTCTCCCCAGCTTTCCAGGGGTACCAGTGTGGGACTGAGGTTGTGTGTGGATCCTCTTCTGACTGTTGGTGTGTCAGCAGTGGGTCACTCTTCCTTCCAGCAGCTTGTCATCACTTCTTTGCCAAAACCTAGCATCTCCTTCTAAGCTGACAACTAAGCTCTCTCTAATCTGTTACAATCACAATGAATAGGTTCACCCTGAACAGTTCAAATACCAGGGCTTTGCTAACCAGCCCCATGTCTGGGACACTGGCCATTTCAGCAGATCTATCTGCAGCTGGAGACGGATCGACACGTCCACCCTTAGACTCAATAGTATCTGGAAAGTTCCCATAGGATTTGATTTCTGAGTACATACTGTGAACTTAGAAGGTGCATTAATAACAGGGACTTATTTCTTGTGTTACTGAGTGACATTAAAATTGTGTGTTAATGCTTGTTTTATTTTTATTCTGCTACTAAACAAGCTGAAGGCTTTACGGATATGTTTTGTTCTCTTGTGTCAGAGGGGTCTACCCAGGCTGGAAAAGAAAATCAGTGTTTCAGGGTTGTTTAACTGTGGGGTTTTTTTCATGTGTTTCTTGTTTCATTATGAGGAAGGAATTAAAAATCCCTCCTAGACAGTACTTAAAATATCAAAGTCATTGTTTAATGCCTTTGAGTCACTGTACAACTAATTCAATTGCACAGTGTAGTGCAGTTTCACGGTATGTGAAACACAGATAGTAGAGAGGAATGATTGGAAAGTTGAATAAACACAGCATTAGTTTGCAAGGTCTGAAACTTTCTGATGACTTCTTTAGCAATGATCCAGCACAACAGCTCATCAGCAGAAGTGAGAACAGAAGCTTTTAAACCCAGAGCCCCTGCCCCCTCTACCTAAGCTAAGCTAGCTGGTTCATGCTGGCTGT
This sequence comes from Camarhynchus parvulus, assembly GCF_901933205.1. NCBI lineage: Eukaryota > Metazoa > Chordata > Aves > Passeriformes > Thraupidae > Camarhynchus > Camarhynchus parvulus. The sequence continues at coordinate 14,898,037 of NC_044578.1, read as the reverse complement.
AGGCCCTTGACTCTCCTCTGAACCAGCCTCAGGAGGTGAGTTGGGTTAGCACTGGATGTCAGAAGCTTTTGGTGAGGTCAAAGCTCTGATGATTGCTGTGGCTTTGCAGGACCCTTCAGCAAAAATGAGCCTCAGGTGGTCAGGGACCAAGGCAGCAGAAGACTTGCTCACAAGACACTGATGAGGGCAGTGCACAGCCAGCCTGGCTCCCTGTACATTGAAACTGGTGTTGTGTTAGGCACACAGTAACCTACAGGGACCCGAGGTGCTGTAGGGAGGGCAGGGATTGCAGCTTTTGTGGCACCATCAGTAAAGGGTCATGTCATGGCCAGCCTGGTACATCTGACTTCACACCCAACCCTAAGATGTTGTCACCTACAGGAGGTCTCCAAATAGATGAGGAGTTACCAGAGAAAGGTACAGACCCATCAGCCTGTCAGCCTGATTTTTTGAGTACTGTTGCCATCATAAAGGAGATCATCCCAAATAGTTACTGAATTTATCTTTGTGTCAGCTTTGCAAGGTACAGAGCAGTGTTATCCCTGTTTTACAAATAATAGTCAGAGGCACAGAGAGGCTTCAGCTTTGCCTCTCTCATCACTTTAGAAGAGGTAGTGGTGGTGTAGACTTACCTGGGTTGGCTCTCATTTAGTCAGGTGTGGTAGTATTTTGCCCATAAACTCTCTTTTATGCAGGCTTTATGTGTGCAGAAACAAGACCTGGGGCCCTATCTGCTCTCTGAAAGCACCTGTTAGCCTTCCCATTTCCTCACCAAGATTTCTGGAGCTGCTATGCCTAAATTAGACATTCCCTGCCCCAGCCTCTTTACCCACATGTAGGTCTCCCAGTGAAGGTGTCCACACCCGGTCTGAGTTTGGTGTTCCCATACATGGGAGTGCCAGAGTCCTGAAACAAGCATCCCCCACCCTGCCCTTAAAGGCAAATTGAAGCCATGTGGTTGGGGTATATCTGTGGTTGGTAAGCCACCCTGTGGGAGTAAAACACTCTCTGATCATGAATTCCGGCTTTGGTTTCATTTATTCCCACCCAAAAACAAACACAAAGAAATCTCTTGAAGCTATCTCAGTCACCATTAAAATGTTGATGTTCAGTGTTTTCAAGTGATTAGTATTGCCACTGAATCACAGATATTTCCTGTATTAAGTGGCCCTAAAAGTCAATGTCAACATTTTAATGACAACAGCAGTATTGTACCTAGTGGCAGTTTGGCAAAGAGAAAAGGTAGGTAGTGGCAGTTTGGCAAAGGGAAAAAGTAGGAGTGCCCATCCTGAATGGGCACAGATAGGAGAGGAAAAGGAGCAGAAAAGGGAAAGGACAAAGAAGCACACACGTGCTCATAAAAGTTTCTGACAAGCTAAAAGCCTCAGAAACAAATTTGAGTTTAAAAATGCATTTGAAAAGTTACATACTCACTGTTGTACAGAACAACAATGGTGGAATGCTAATAACATTTAATTTCCCTTGACTTCTAACCTTCTTAACCTGCTGTGCTGCTAGAACAGTGCTGTAAATCAAAATACGCTGTATTGTATGGTGAACATGTGTATTGAGTCATTCCAGACTGCCTGGTGCTTTTTAAAAACAAAACTCACAATAGTGTTTGTGCTGTTTTTCATTTTTCATAGACCTTTCCCCTCAATCATGCTGCAGCTGGTTAGGTTATGTATTAAAAATACAATCTAAAGAAGAGGGAGGGAAGATGTAGGGGTAGACATAATACCACAGAAAGTACAGCACAGACAAATAGGCCAAAATATCCTTGACATTACTTTCCCCTTTGTTCTAAATGTTCTTCCAATTTCAATGAAAACAAATTGGAATACTGCCTGGGGTCTACTAAATCATTAGTAAATTAAGAATCTGTTTTTAATAACATTTCACTTGTAAATAATGCATTAATTGACTTGCTTGAAAGTTAGCTTGAATGTTAGAAACTCTGGCACTAAATGTGTAATGAAAGAAGTGCACTGTTTGAAGAGGCTAGATGGTAAATGTAACAAATTAAATATGACAGTTGATATTTGTGAAAATGGTGATATAATTAGAGGACACCTGCAGCTGTTTTCCAACCAAAACAACAGAAATTAAACATGTATAAAGTATGTGTGTCATATTTTTTCTTGGCATGCTTCTTTTATTCTGTTTAGGGCTTTTTTTAATGTATTTTTTCCTTACCTTTTGTCAGGTCATATGGCTAACAGGTGTCTACTTATCCAACTATACCATTTGTTATATCTATAAGTGATCATTTTGCAGTGTAAAGACAAAGAACCTGAATCTTATTTACCAACCAAGAGCTGGAAGTTACTAGAGCACATGACACATGCCCGAGCATACTTTAACCCTGGGTGGTTGGGAGTAGACAAGAATTATACCAGGACACTTCCGTGGAGTCCTCACCTGCAGATAGCTCAATTATTTATTTCTCCACCCTGGCTTTGAGAGTCTTGGTGAGAATTTCTGTAAACTAAAAGGTGATGTGATGCAATGTATAAGCATTGCAAATGTGTAGTGTTCCTTCTTGGCATGTGTGCAGTTGAAAGAGTGTATGATGCCACCCTAGCCATCTCACAAGGGTTTTGAGCACCAAGTTTCTAATGATAAAGGAAAAATGTGAAGTTCTTGAACAACATTGATCCCCATACTGTGCCACTACTGGGAAAGAGTGAAGCAAATTGACCAAAGATGGACAAAAGTGATACATTTTTGACTTGCAGCCAAAGATTCTGGGTATTTCAGTTCATGGACTCTTTTCCATCTGTCCTTGCTCCTTTCCAGTTGATGTACAGACAGCATCCTGCCAAAGGAGTTAGAATTTGGACTTGCAAAAGCAGGAGTCTCTAGACTGACTCTCTTCAGAGTTACAGCAGTAACAAGGCAGTGGAATCACTCAGGTGTAAATAAACAGAATCTAAATGGAACATAAAATTTTACTCCTACTTAATGCCATGTGACCATTTTTCCTGGTGTCAGAGTTAATGGGCATAGAAACTGCACTGTTGGACTGGGCATGAGGCACACTGCAGCCAGTACCACTTCTGCTCCCAGAGATTCCACCTGAGGAAGGACTTCAAGCTGTCCCAGAGTCACTTTGCTAGACTTTGACATACAATTTCCCCACAGCAAAAGGAGAAACAATACAGGGCAAGTCAAGCTGTCCTCACCAAGAGACTCAGATCTCTCTGGAGAGTTTTCTCTGTGACTGAGGCACATAGAGCAAACTTATGTGGGGAAAATCTCATTGCACCATACAGCCAGCTGTGGACATTGTAAATATTCAGCATGCCCTTTATAAGCTGTCAGAAACACAGACATTCATAAACAAGGGAGAGCAGGAGACCAAAATTCACTTTAGAATAAACAATGTGGATTTTGATTTGGAATGTGCTAACAGGATAGATATGAGCTATTTAAATAAACATACCAGCCAATTGTGTCAACTTTGCTTTGGGGGCAACAATACCTTTGTTACTAGGGTTTGTATCTGTCTTGATTAGAGCCATGTCAAGCAGCTGTTGAGATTGACTCTGATGACAGATAGGATGTAATGTACATGACACTGGAAGCAAAGTATCATGGAGACAAATTGTGTGATGGCTGAGAAAATCTTTACAGCTTTTTCAGATATGGCTGACTTCTTCCCTGTAGATGCAAATATATTTATTTGTCTTAAAGTTGCAGACTTATGGCTGCTTCTGCAGATACCTGTTTTTATGTAATAACTTCCATTCTCCACTGCCTCCCCCAGCCCAAGCAGGAGGCTGTTTCCACCCTGCAGCTCCTGGGTAGCACACTCTGCATGCTCTGTTTGTTCCTGTAGTGGTGTATATGACAATTATGGAAGAGAAGCCGTTTGCTGCCTCCAAGGACAAGGCAGTAATAAAGTTCCACAGAAGGTGCACCCTGCTTTTCTTGTTATAAATCACACCAGTGCATAGTCGGGCTAGTCCCACCTGCTTGCACAGCTTTCAAGATGTGTTCCTGCTTAAGCTGATTTTACAGGTACTATTTCCTGCTTATCACGTAGATCTCAACTGACTCGATGGTAATTGGTGATGGAGCTTGGTGGGCAGTGATATAGGAGAGGTGCAGCTCACAGGGCCAGGTTCCAAACCTCTGCTGTGTTGGCAGTCACTCTGTGACTCCTTTTCAGGAGCAAGATCTGTGTTAAAGCTGAGGGGAGTTCTTACTCTTTAAAACAACAATTTTCTCCTCCTGTTCTCTGTAGGCTTTTTCATTGGTAACCAGTAGTTTCTGTGGGGCAAATGTATCAAGAGCTGCATTTCCCAGGTAAAAACCATGAAGTAAAAACTATTGCAATATTTCCCAGGAGGAAGCAGTTGCTCAGCCTTCCTTCACCTTTCACTTGGACAAGAAGTTTCCCATCGATATCAAAGCTGATAATACACCTTTATTTTGGTTCCTTTGTAGGGCATTTTGCAGATGCTGACCTTCAGAATGGATCAGGGATCCATTGCAATTTTTATTTCTTTCATCAGTATATTCAAACACTGTAGATACTTAATTTACCTAAAACCCCTCTTTGATTAAATGGCATCAGGAACAGAGATAATGACTCCAAAGATGAATAGCTTTTTATGGTCTAATGGGAACATGCCTAGGAAGATGGCCTTCAGTTTGTTGTCTGTAGGTTTGCAGCATAGAATCAGAGAACCAAAGCTACAAGGGGTTTGACTACACCCGTATTTGCTTTTCAGGGACAAATTTTTTGGCTTAAATTAAGCCTGCTAAAAATGTGGCTAAGATTTGCCTTAGCCAAGAAAATGCCCCTTCCTTGCCTATGTAATGTTACACTGATTTGAAGGTTTATCTTAGGTTTTCTTTACAGATCAAAATACAAACCTAATCATTAGAAAAAAATTAAAATTAAAAAATTAGTATTCCCAAACATAAGGAAGATGTGCTGGCTTAGTTAAATAAGGCACAACTGGTATTATTTAATTAAAATCTAGAGTGCAGCTGTTAGGGGAGAATCTAGCCAGTTTCAGATAGAAAAATATGCCCTAATAATGTGTTTCAACATCATTTTGATGCTAAACTCAAGAGTATGGTAGGTGTGAATGTTTTGCATATGCATGCATATGTATACATACACATCTGTGTCTCTGACAGAGGGGGAAAAGACAAATGTGTTCAAATACATTTTCTATTGAGGGAAACTATAAATAAAACTAGGCTTATGTGAGCCAGCAACCAGGAGGCTCTGAGGATGCACAGTGTGTGCTTAGAGGGTGAGGACAAGGAGAGGTGATGGTGGGAGCTGCTTTTCCTGTGCACATGAGCTTGGGTTTTCTGTCTTTGTCCATGCAGACATACACAGTGCACAAAAGAAAATGTTATTGTTTTGTTTGCTGAGAGAAGAATCATTGTAAATATGTGGGTTTTCAGTTTTCTCAGAGAATTATAAAGATGAATTTATTTTCTATAAAGAATAATTATTAGTTAATTGTATTTCTGCTGTATCTAAACTTACTGGGCTAACATCTTGTTTTGCTATCTAAAGCAGAATATTTCAGGTTTTTAGAGAAATAGTTGCATGTATTAGTCTGGCGGAAAAGAATAACAACTTTTGGAGGATGTTTCTGTGAAACAAGGCAGTTATGTAAACTAAGGAAAGAGAAACACAACACTGGGGGAAGTTTTCCTGCCATTATTATTATTATTTATTATAGTAACTATTTATACAAAACCACATGCACAGCAGTAATTTTGCTTTTCTTTCTTCTAAGAGTAAAAAAGGCAAGCAGTGAGACCCTGAGTACACTCTGCTGCTCGTACCTGTAGCCATACCGTGCTACACAGTAAGGGGTATGGTAAAACTAAACTAAGCTACTTTTCTCCTCATTCTTGGGTTGGCAATCTAGGTTTCTAAAGCTATGTCTTGTCCCATCCTTGCTAGATTCCCTTTGCAATGCAAGAGATTTTTGAGCAAGACCTCACAATCCAAGGAGTTCTCAGGGAAATTGATCTGTTTTTCCTTCTGCTCTCTTGAGCAGCGCAAAGCTGCCAGAGAGAGGGCTGAAAATCAGGCCTCATGGTAGCTGTCACAGGGGGCTTGCAGTGTGCAACGGGTGGATATAGAAAAGGACAAAATGGAGCAAAAGGAGAAGCAGGCAGAAGAGGTTAAGCTGTAGAATAACTTAAGATCATTTTATTCATTACACCTTCAGTTGGAACAGTACCATCCATATGTGATGAAAAATGGTCTTGATGGTATTTTGATGACAACATTCTTTTATTTCTGTTCATTAAATAATTGACATTTGCAGAATTTTACCCTCCATGTAATATTTGTCCAGAATAGGTATAAGTTTCCTAAGATTTTCTTCTCTCTCTGTTATTTTACAGCTTCTGTAAATTGTTTAGCAATTGTTTGGTCATTAAGAGCAAATAATTCACCTTTCCATTGTTCACTTTTTGTCTGTGAGTGCAATTCACTTCATTTTGAAATAGGTTTCATTTGTCAAGAGATGGTGGTGTATGCTCTGCTTTCCCTACTTCCATAGTGCCCACTTAGGACCTTTGGGTAACAACCCCAGACTTTTTCCTCCTTAAGTTGCTGTCAAAGAATATGCAAATTCCGTAGGGTAGCTAGCATACCAAAAGGAGAAAGCAAGGTAAAATGGCCTATCAAATGGAACCTGAGGGGGGGAGGTGAGACAGGGAATATTTGAAGCAGAGAAAGGTATCTCTTACTCCATTGATGCAGACTCAAGTCTGAATATCTCAAAGATGAGAGTGAGGGAGAAAAATTCAAGTCACAAGGTCTGGGTCTTTTTCAGTAGTTTTAGTCCATACAAAACAGCAATGATTAATGAGAGAACTAAAGACCAGAGGAGAGAGAGGGACCTGCAGAACAAGAGAGGTGATGCAGGAGGGCCAGGTCAGTGCTGAATGGGATCAGGGCACAGGAGCCTGCAGGAGGAGGGAGCTGGCCTAACAACTGCCAAGTGGGCATGGCAGAGTGTGGGTGAAGGAAAACCTGCCCTCCAAACTCTTCCCCAGTCATATTGGTTTTCCTGCTCTCATCTGTAACACCTGGAAAAAGAAGCATTACAGCTCCTGTTCTGTCCTGCCTGCCTGTATGCCCTCAGGGATTTTGAACCACAAGGAATGCACATGTTGTTTGGAGTCATTGAACTGAGCAGGGTAGGCTGCCACCAGGAGCTCCTTGGGCTCTTCCTAGCGTGCCTACTGTGCCTCCTTCTCCTCCCAGGCACAGTGAACTGAGCTGAAGAGCCTGAATGCTGAATATGGTTGTTCTTGACAATTTAAATTAGACCCTTATATTTAAGGCATGTTTTTCTGTTTTATCTACTGCCTGAATCTCAGATGCTGAAATATTCACAAAGCTCTTGGTTCTTTGGGGAGCAGGACATGGGTTTTCCCCAGTGGCACAGTGATAGCTTCTGATCCGCCAGCTTCCCGCTGTCCACTGTCATTGCAGCTCACAGTCAGTGAGTGGCCCGAGGAATAGCTGGCACTCAAGGACCCCCCTCCAATGCCCATAACTCTGAAACTACATGACATCTTAACCTTTATGAAATTTCTTCAAGACAGCATTTTAAAACACCCAAATCTTTCCTGACCTTTACATTTTAGTGGAGGGGGTTTGTTTTGTTATTTTTTTAAATTGATGTTCCTATATTTCTTTTCTTTAGCTGTGGCATTTTTAAGCTGGTTCAAGAGGAACTTTGCTTTTCCCTTCCTATCCTTGTTGAGCCCAATCATTAATCATAAAGGGAAAGCACTCCAGACTCAAGCCTAACTTTATAATGTTTTTGGCGTTTGTGACATTTTATCTCTCTCAGCCAGTGGGAAGTTCTTATCCTTTTAATTTGTAATCTGTTAGGTTTCAGTTGGACTCTAGATGCTGACTTCCTTTGTGGCATCTCATCCTCATTCTCACCTGTTTCACCAGGCTGTGGCTTGGTGATTTTGTATCAGATGTACAGATGATTTGGGGACTCGCCCAAGGGGATCAGTGATTGGTGCCCTGGATCATCTGGAAGCTGACCCCTTTTCATATGTGGGGAATCAAGATATCTTCAAGAGAAAGCTAATGGTTCAATTTGACAGTAATACACTGCCTAAATCTAGAATAAATCTGTTGAGTACTTCAGCAAACCTGATAGTGCAAAGCTGACACAAGCAAGGAATCAGTCCTGGCATTTTTACACAAAACTGCAAATATTTGTAAAGGAAAACTGGAAACTCAAAAGCGTTACAGTTATTTTCTCTGGCACTTGCTCTTGTTACTGTAAGTAGAAGCTCTGTACCCTGCAGCACGCAGCACTCTCCTATAAGACCTCTTTTTTTAGATAGGGAAAACTCTCCCCATTTGTATCTAGTCATTACCTAATACAATCTCATCAAATCTTTCATGATATCAGGCAATTACAACACTCAAGGCTCAGAGTCTAAATACTCTCTAGTGGTCCTTTTGGATTTGTTTGTACAGTGTGGTTCTGTTGCAACTGAGAACACAGACACAGCTTTGTAGGCACAAAGATGAGTTCTGCTAAGCCTGTGTAAGTCCCCGCTCTTTAGCCCAAAAAAACTGAAGGTCAGTTCAAAGCTGCTTGGTGAGGGAAACTAATCCTGCAAACAGTACACTCACTGGCCATTATTTCCAAATCCAAACTATCTTATAGTCATGAAATGGAAAGTTTATGGGGAAAACAAATGCTGCATTTATTACTGTGATGCAACATTCATAAAATATATTTCATTGTGGGGGGAGTTTACACAGGGGGTAATGAGATTTTTCCTTTATACATTATTTACAACTGCTTAATCCAGGTACTGTAGGTTATTTTTTTATCCCTCAGTTTCACAGCTACAAAACACTTCAGTATTTCTAATTTATTTCTGCTTACAATACAGATGTTCTCAATTGTATCTCTAACTACATTTCAATTGTTATGATCACTTTTATTTGTTTGTGTCGCTGTATACTTAGAGGTTGAATGTGCACTACACAATAGTCAGGTTCCAAGAAGGCTGTAAAAAGCCTCTGGTGATTTAGTTACCAACAAATTAAACTATGCCTAACAGTAATATCTTTATCATTAGTGGTTTTAATCTTCAGATTATTTCCTTGCTGTTTATATTGCTCTGTGCATGGGCTCTTATATCTTCACATAAAGGTTTCATCCTTTTAAACAGCATTTTTCAAGATGACCATTTGGAAACAACATTTGGAGGAACATTTGGATTGCATCCTCTAACTAAATTTCCAAGCTGTTGGTAACGGACTAAAGAAAATGTGGTCTGCACTGAATACTAAAGAGCTGCAAATGTAAGAGGCTTGAAGGTTATGTGTAAATATTGACTTTTTTATTTTATTTAGCATACAAAAATGAACTTGCAATGTTGCTTATCTGATCATACAGCAGTGACTGCATCTGCATCATCTGAGATGTATTCCTCACACTTCTGACTTTCATAGGTGTTCCAGAGTTTTCCCTCTGAGGATGTTATTGATGTCCCTGATTAGGGAACAGATATCTGGGGGCTGTGTGTCCATATAGGAACATGTCAACCAAGAGGCAGCAAATGGAAACAGAAAAAAAAATCCTTTCATCTTCAAAGGCCATGTTCTATGTGTAGATAGGGGTCCCAATAAAACCATTAAGGTTCTTTCCTGAGATGTGTAATAGGACTTTAGGGCACTCAGCATCCAGCAAAACAAGGTCTTTGGTTCATCCTAGAGGAAGCACAGAAAAATAACTGTAACATTACATATACCCCAGCTGTTCCTTACACTTAGCCATACTGTCCTTTCCCCTTGAATGTGAGTCTGTTGTCATTTCTTTTTAACCAGAGGTTTCTGTGGAAATCTCAGGGTCTTTGTATTTACATGCTTTTTTTCTTAAAACACTGAAAAAGACACTGGTGTGCAGATAAAAAAGCTTGCAGTTCTTCAAAGCTGTTTTTTATCTAAATTAATTTATATATTAAGTACTAAGACAGTCACCACACAGTTTGTAATTCCAGGGCATGAAACATGAGGGCCCCACAATATTCCCCTTAAAATCTAGTCAGAAAGACATGAAATCTTGGCTGTTCACATGACAGATCTGGGTAACTGCTTCATGAATGGCACTACAGTCACCAAAAATCTACAGTAATGATTTGAGAATACATTAGTTCTCTCCCTGGACAGCCTAACCTGAACACCAACACTATCAGGAATTTTTTTTAAGTATATGGTTCTCCTTTTTAGTACTCCTAGTTCCTGCATAAAACCCTGACATGCTGTTTACATCAGCTGGCTGCCTCTTGTGCTCCTCTGGGGGTGTCTTGGAGAATTATTTTTTTTTTTTGTATTTCCACATGTGAGAGAAGAATTTAATAAATTGCAGAATTATGAATTTCATTAAAGTAGTGGGAGGAAGAGCAGTAACTTTTTTGTGCTACATGGAGTCTATGTAATTTACATAAATATTGCCTATTTCTTTAGCAGATAGAGTAATTAAGAAATGACCAACATGGCTCTTGTTTGGTCATCCTCCTTGTTCTTCTATAAACTTAATTTAATATATTCTTCCTTTCACTTATTTTGCTGAAAATTTCTGACTCTCCCAGTCACCTGTTTTTATTGGACATAGTGGTGTGCTTTACCAAAAGATGCAGTACTCTGCCTACAGAGCTACTTTGCCCAAATCGGAGAATTTGTCCCTGATCCACTTGTCTTGAAGAAAGCCAGGCATCAGGTAATGAGGCCAGCATGCATTTGGCAGGTCATGCACAGTATGGAGAACACATGTTATTTGTCCTTTTTAATTCATTTTTCTCTGCCTTGCAATAGAGTAAGTAGCCTTATTCTGTAGTAGTCAAAGCTTCTGATGAGGCTCCTTCTGACTCCTACTTCCAGAGTATTCCCATAGTGGCAGTGGAGCACTGTGGAAATAAAAGACAAGAGACATATGCCAAGGATGAGGCGTGTTCTGGAAGGGATGAACCCAGGTCCCTCACCCCCAAAAATGACCAAGGGTGATCCTGTGGTGGCTGGTAGATACATGTGTCTATCTGTCCAATCTGTGGCTTCTAGCTGGGCTCATGGAAAGGCTTCACTGCAGAACTGACAGGGAAATGTCCCGTGCCAGCCAGATGAGTGACAGTGCTAGAGTATTATTGAATGATCTGGGATTGTCTAACCTAAGCAAGGGTCTTAAAGAAAATAATGTGGTTTTTCAACTACATGAGAAACACTGCTCCAAACGGAAGGACATCAAGGAAATCCGTTCATGTGTTCCTGAGGAAAGTACCAAACAGCTTCAATTATGGTAAGAAAGATGTCAGTTAATCATTAGTTAATATTTGGTATTCCAGTAGGAATCTGGGGGCGTACAGCAGTAGATCAGGAAGGCACAGGGTCTTTGTCACTGGACATCTTTATGAATAGGCTAGACAGGATCTGAAAGTAATGACAAAGGTGTAACAGAGCCTTTATTGACCTTGTGTGCCTGGCCAACACAGAGTGGTCAACTTAAAACCAGTGAGCACCTAGTGAGTAAAATCTAGCAAGAAACACACAGATTCAGGTCACTTTTGCCACTGGGACTTCAGGATGAGGTAGAAGGCAGTGAATCCCTTGTGCATTTTGACAATGGGAATCTCCCTCAACTTTGGAAGCAGATTTTTGTCAACTCAAAACACTTTTCCCTTGCCAAATCCATATACTACCTTCATCTTATCTAGAGAAAGCTTCAGCCAACTGGCTTTCATCCATGTCTTATCTCTGCCAGACACAAGGAAGCTGTAACATATGGCTTCAATGAAAAGGAGACGTAGAGCTTGGTGTCATCAGGATATTGATGACATTGTAGCCTATGCCATTTCACAATATCCTCAAGTGGTTTCATATGGATTTTGAATAAGAAAAGTAACAGCAGTGAACCCTCTGGTACTTTAAGCTGCGAGTTCTGGGAGAGAAAAAACATTTATCCATGCTTTTTGGATCTTCTTGACAGAAATTGTCAGAACACTTCAAAGACTTCCTTCTCTCCTGTCGGCCATTTTGCCACAAAAGAAACGTGAAACAGCAACAGGAAGCAGACATAATGTCTGGACTTTGGTCTGACTCAGATGCAGTGGCAAAGCACAGGAAGAATTAGCAATATTAAGTTAAAATAATGTATTACACTATGTATGTGTATGGATGTGGGTCTGATGAAGTCATGTAACCATGCCATGACAGAAATTTCATACCTTTGCGGTAAAATTGCTAATGTCACCAATCTAAACCTACAGTCTGACTATTAAGTGGAAGAATAAACTTTTATGAGGTTTAGGAATTTGAGTCTCAAGAGCTGTAAAATTAGAACATTCAGCACAGCTGATTGTCTGCAGAGGTCTCTCAATGAAACCAGCCTTAATAGATCACAAGACAGACAGGTAATTTCTTAGTTTGGTTTAATCAACCAGTAAAAGTAACAGGTGAAGTGATTTGACCCTTGTGTGAAAAAGGGAATTTATATCCCACTGATAAAATGGGGGAAAAAGATATAAAATCTCACATCAGTATTAGCAGTTACTCTGTAGGCAGATGTGTCTTTCCCCCTGGGCTTACATCCATCTGGAGTTCCGACCTGCACTGTGCCAAATAAGATTAACTTCAATGCCCAGCCATTTTGATTGGAGTGAATCATTGGTATCCATCTTTGGTTGGTATACCATTGGCTAATAGCAATGGTATCCACTCTTGAAAGATCTTTGCTTCTTATTTAAAAAACATATCCTGTATTATTCATGTGTCACATTCTCTGTCATCAGTGATGACAAAACCGCACTGAAATGACTATATATATATGCCTGTCACATGGCTCAGCTATGATAATAGAAATAAAATAAATACTCCAGAATCTAGTTAGCTCAGCTTCCTCAACCATTTCAACATAACTGCAGAGAGGGTGTCCTAGGGGCCCCAGATGCTCCACTGGAAGACTTTTCAAAATAAAGCCTTATTAGTAAGGCCGTCTGACTTTTCTCCCTTCCCTGCTGCGATATTTGATGAATAAGACATAAACCGTTCCAGTGAAATGTTCAGGCCTGAAAAATGGTGCATTTTGCAGCAAAACCATGGAGGCTGACGGGTGCCTGAGCAGAGAAGGAAATAGATGAGTAAGGTGTTGAAGCTGGCCCACCACCATCCCACTGTTACAGAGAGAAAGGGAGTTCATTCAGGAATTGATGTAGGGTAGTTGTGAAGCAAAGGAGTGAAATCCATCTTGTTTGTCTTCTAAGAGATGCCAGCTGAGCTGGAGTGATGCTGTGCAGTAGATTGCAATGAAAACATGCAGCTTGTGATAAGCTGACAGGAGCTGGACTGAGCATAAATAGCTTAGAAACATCAGTGGGTAAAGGCAAAGCTTTTGCTTTTGTATTTTGAAAGGACATGTTTGCTATGCTTTGCTTTTTAGAATGTAACACATTGTGTTAGTACCAGCAACTGTATTTATAACACCTTATGCTTCCCATGTGTCAAATTTTTGTCCTTATATATGCATGTTCTCATTTTTTGAGCTATGGAACCATTATAATTATGGTTAGAACTTGGTGACTGAGGATATGACACTTTCTCAGCATGACTAACTGTTTTCTCAAGACATCCTGGCTACAGTGGTGTAACTGTGCTGATGTTTGCACAGACAGGCAGATGGTACCTGGGCCATGTCTGGTTGCAGTACAGACCTGAAGATCCTAGACGAAGAAGTCAAGCCACTGTATTTTGGCCTGATTTAAAAGAAAACTGCTTCTCAGCAAATGTAGCCTGTGCTATCCTTTCTGCTAATGGAAAAAATGGTGAGCCACAGCAAAACAAACCTGCAGCTAAAATATATGTTTTGACCATGGGTCATAATGATTTGTATCAGATATCTCTGTGAGTTTGTTCCATACCAACAAAAACATTTAATGTCCTTGGGTAATACAGAAGAGGGCAAACATCCACAAGTCTAATTGACTATGGAAGGTTATAAGATAGATCACAATTGGTAAATAGTGCTTGAAAACCATGCAGGATGAGAGCAAAACGGTGTAACTGGGAAATGGTCTTCTAGCAGTGGAGTCTGAATTTTGATTTCTCATTATCTGGAATAGTTTCCTCACTCCCAAGAGAGAGATTTTGCATCAAAGAAGCCAGCAGATGTTAGATTCACTGAGAAACATGATCCTTCAGATAGGAGGAGAGGAAGAGTAGGCATGGCGTGCTTTGGTGTACACGGGACAACAAACAGATTCAGTGAAATCTTACTGTTTCCTAATTTTAATTCTGAGAATGAATCACGTAATTTGTTGCAGATAACTGGCTAATGTCCACTAGCTGCTGACAAGAATTTTCTGTCCTACTTTGTGATTGACAGCTAAGTAATTTGGGTGGATTTGAGCTGAGGCACTTGTCGTGGTCTGGCCTCCTGCATCTTGGCGCAGGTCTCTTTGCAGCTTTGCTACCAACTTCCTGCTATGGACTTTTGTGTTCAACTTCCATTATTTCACTTGAACCTGTTGGGGAAAAACTCATCATTGTAACACCATTTTAGAAGTGGCTTTTCATGGATACAGCTAATGGAATTTATGAAGTAAAATGCTGCTACTGAAGTCCTCTGATAAACCAGACAGACTAGAAAATTGCTGATTTAGGGTATAAGTGGATAGGATGGCAAATGTTATCATGTGTTTGAAACTGGTTTATGCATATACCACTCTATTTTTTTCAACCGTCTAGAGAATTACGAAGCCTTCCACAAATACAGCTCTCTGTTTTAAGCACCGACATCATAACGGGTTTTTATATTCTTTATCTGCTCTGCACTCATGTAGTCCTCGAAGAGCTCCATGGACTTCAAGAGTCAAGGCAATACTGCAATTATATAGAATTAGAATGCCTTTTCTTTAGCAAAGAGATTAGGTAATGTAACAAAACCAGTGAACCAAGGCCAGCTGTGGTGTAAACAGTGATTTTACTTCTTGAGCCAAATTCTTAAATGGTGGAAATGAACCTGCTGTGTTCTAAAAAACCCTTTTTTAATCTCCTTTATGTCAGTAGCATAGACAAAAGGATTGGAGTGGCAGCAAAAAAAAACCCTATTTAATATCTCATATGTGGCAAAACTCTTCTACTGCATCTTTTCTTTTTGCTGCTTTTCCTGCTCCATGCCCATTTCTGCACCTAGTGATGTGGGAGCTGAACATGGCCAAAGACTGACTATACTTACAGCAAGATCCATATATAAAAGAGCATTTGAATTAGTCATCACTTTGCCTATAGATTTCAGAAGTTTAGATCTCCAGCTAGGGCAGATGTAAACTTCTTCAAAGTATAAAGGTAGCTCAGGCAGGTGGGTTCAACGAGTTTCGTGTAGCAACTGGGAGCAAAGCACTGAGATTAACAGGTATGTGCTGATTCTTGTGATTAGGCCAGAAAAGCTCTCTCAGTGCTGTCCTGTGCTGCAGAGATATATCTTGTAATCAAGGACTGAATGTTTAAGGCTTTGAACACACACTTCTGTAATGAAACATCTAACAGGTGGGGTTTCTCTGCCTGCAACCAGGCTTTCTTGTTCTGTGGCTTTCTGGGATCAGCAAATATCTGTATGATGCCTGGGGAGCAAATTGTCAGCTGCTGAAGCTCCGCTATTGCATTGGTGTTGTTCAGGACTGTGGAGGAGTCTTAGCTCATTCCCACTCTGGAAGCAATGACTAGGAACTGCCCTAAGCCTCACGTTGTCACGTGTCACTGCACTGGTGTCTGCCAAGAGAGGAAGTAAGCAACACAGAGGGCATCTGGAAAGAGAGAAGACAGGAGATACTCTGTTTGGCAGGTGCTGGAGCACAGCAGATTTCCAGCAGTTTATTCTGAGTGTATTTGTTTGCGAAATAACCATGCTTTAGTCCAGTGGAGTATCTTCAGCTTCAGTAATATTTTGCTGTTATTATTAAAGACCAAAGTGGACAGCAGTTATAGGAACGTGGTGGTGCTCCTGACTAGGATTCACTAGGATTCATTAACCTTTCAGACACTGTGTGATTTTAGAAGGGCTGTTTTTTCCTAATTTTTTCTAATTCCTGTAGTTCTCAAACATGCCTGTTTTAATAGCAAGAAGTTAAACTGCAGAAAGGTCATGTTATCTGGTTTGTGCATAGGCTGCCTCCATCACACTTGTGTGTAACCAAAGAAAATATAATTACAGCTCTGCAAATTTGAGGCCAAATCCTGCAGTTTAGTCTGCTCATCCTCTGCTCACATAAATGGGTGAGTCCTTGGGTTTTGCTTGGCTAACAAGTACCATCCTGTATTAACAGAGAGGAAATCTTTTCTAGGATTTAGAGCAGCTGGCATATTAAATCCAGTAGACCAACTGAAACCTTGGTATCAGGCAGCAATGATTCTTCAGAAATTACTGGAGCTGTACCAGTCTTACATTTCAGGACTGAGATCAGAACCAGACTCTGTCTGCTGAAAAATAAAGCAGTTCTGTCATTTGCTGGTAATGAGGAATCACTTACCCAAATCATAAATCTGTGTCCAGGCTGAAGTTGTACACTATAAATATGTTACATGGACTCCATAGGGTGCTCTTCTAAATAAGCTCCACAGTGTTTACTAATAAGTCTCTTTTTTCTTCTTCATGCAGCTTGTCCTCTAAGAGTGATAGATGTTTCTCCACTAGCATTTTGATCCAATCCTATTAAAACCATTTTTAGTTCCAGGAGGACTTTTGATCTTTTTTTTGTCTTCCAAAACTATTACAAATATTCACAAATTCAGGGTCATGCTGTATGTAACCACATACCTTTAAATCCAAATATTTGAGGTGGGATTTATGGGAGGGAGTGGTTTGCAGCAGGGTTTCTCAAAACAGGGTATGAAGTGCTGGGAGGGAGAGGTAAAAAAGCAAATTATTAATTCTGCTTCTAACATTGGTACCATTTTGCATGTGACAAGGGAGAGGATGAAGAGAATAGTTCACCAGGGAGAGAGGCACAGGGCAGAGTCATTAGCAAAGTTCTGGTTTACAGAATTTTAAAAAGTAAATGCACTTATTCCTGGGCTGTAGATTAAGTAGTATTTTTCAGCATCAGCTGGCTCCTAGTTATCCCTGACTTTACAATGTTTACAGCATTCTCCACTCTGGTAATGCTGCCTCAGAAACCCCTCTGCCCTATGTGAAAGTGCTGTGCACTTCTTGCTTACCAAGGGACTTAAGTTAATATAAGAGCACTCAATGTTCTAATGTTAAATGCCAAAGGACCAATACCTGAAAGCATCAGACTACACAATTTCCTATTTACTATAGATGGTATATTTAGTAACTAATCATCCATCCTAATAATATAAAATAGTATTTGACAAAAAGGTCAAGTGTTTAATATTAGGGCCAGGAGAGTCATAAAAATCTATGAGGGGAATGCTCCATGGAACAGCCAGCCAGCTGCAGCTCCCGGCTCTGTCACTGTATCTCTCAGTTACTCCTTTCATTCTATAAAAATGTCACAGTCTCTTAAGCTCAAATGATTCCATACGTTTCCTGCTTCTGGAGGATGTAACTCTACAGTAGGCTCAGTCCCTAGTTGCCAGGCCAAACAGCTTTTTCTCTGGAAGTTTCCTCTCTTTAAGTCATCCAGAGATCTTCAAAAAGTGTCATAGTTTATGGTGTAAACAAAAGTTCCCTGGATATTGTGGAGAACTCTGTATTTTATGGAAATCCTATTATGCAATGAAAGAAACTTTTTAAATTAAATAATTGCTTTATAGTACCTAGCAAATTTTATGTTCCAGGTTTGTCAGCCAAATGGACCTCAGCCAGAGGAGTGAGAGGGAGTGAACCAAACTGAGAGCTGGTGTAAATGGGCCCAACTTTCACATTCTTTTTGAACTTGACCAACACAAGCAGGGACTAGAAGGAACCACTGGTTGTAGAGCAACCTGGGCATCAACCTGTTTTAGAACCTCATTGTCACTGTGAAACATGAAAACAAAACACAGAAACAGCAACTGAGACTAAACGCTGTACTCAGATCCAGACTGGAGGATACATGTACAAGATTTTATTGTTAATACTGTCCTTCCTTAGCTCCCATCTCTCTGACACTTTTCCCACACTGTTATTCATTGCTCCCTTCATGACTGTTGGAAGTTTGGATTTTTTATCATCTTCTGTTTGCCTGCAGGGACCTCAGTTATTTTACTTCTGCCCAGGGGATCCCACTTCAATTGCAGCTGTTTGAATTAACATATTTCCTCGCTGCATCTCCTGGCTGAGGAAAGTGCAAGTACTGTCATGGCCGGCAGAACAAACAGGTGACTCAGTTCCACCCTGTAACTCATTTCTGTGGCATTTTTCTGTAAACTCATGTGGTTTAATAGCAGGTGGAGGAGTTTGGTTGTTTTTTTTGGATCAGCAACTATATACTAGAGGGTGGGGGGTAGTATTTGGGAAAAAAATGGGACACACCTTTTAATTCTCATGAAAGCATTTTCATGGGAAGCCTTCTAACAACAACAGAGTGAGAACAAGTTAAATATTTTGTTTCAAAGGGATTATCCCTACCCAGCAGGGAACAGCTGGCATAAAACGTTGATCCACCTCCCATTGCAAACAAGAGCCAAACTTCTGTTGATTTCACTGGTACAGAATCAAGCTCTTATTAAGTCCATGGCCAGCTTTGCACAACTTCTGTCTCTGCTTCTCTTACAAATAGGCCTGACCCTCTCTGGCCGTGGAGAACCCAGGATGAGTTGTGGGTGTAGAGAAATTGAAAGCGTTTTAAGATATAAATGAGTAAATTAGTATAACAGCTTTTTCCAAATATGTTCAGTTGTGGAGTACATCACGAGCAGCCCCACTGACTTCAGTCTAGCCCATCTGTCTAGATAGCCAAATAACAAGCAGCAAGTTGTATCCAGGATCTTGACTCACTAAAATGAGAAGCCACAAACTTCTTATTTCCTCTCCAGAGCATTCACATCAAGGCATAAATGTATGTAGAACTGTTTAGAGAACATACATTATTACAAAAATATGGAAAATTTTTATGATCTCTGATATTGATAGGCTTCCAGTTACCCACATCTGGTTATATTGTTTGTCATGGTTATATTGTTTGAATGAGTTTCTGCTAAGTGGCAGAGCAGGCTGAAACTGTTAGTGCCTAGGAATTGGGAAAAAATGTCATAACAAGTGATTGGGTTGTTAAGAGCCTCATTGTATGTGACAGCGAAAAAACTGGGCCTGTACTGTCATATGTCATCTAGAAGTTAACACTATGAACAAGATGTTTTCATATCCTTTCTAATACTTTGAGATAGACCAAAATTTATCATAGCTACCTTCATTTTACTCAGTTAATAATGAATGATCAGTGAAACATTTTGGAATAAGAAAGCTAGATGATTCATGTAACCTCTGCTGTGAAAGGTTTTCAAAGTTTAAAACATAAAAAGAGAAAGTAAAGGTAGCTGTATCTTTTAAAAGACAAAAAAATATGTAGGAGAGATGAGAAGTTTTAATCGAATAACATAGTTTGTGAGATCATCATACAGGTTTGATTTTTTTGATAATCAGATTGAGTTTCATTCATGTTCAACATTTGCATGAGTTCTCAAACAATGAAACTGTCTTTGTGGGCCTTTCTTTGACTTCATGACCATCATGATTTTCAGGGATGAAAATCATGCTTTGATGATAATGATGTGATAGTATGGGTGCTATATAAACTGCAGTTTTTAACTGCTGGGGAAGGTGCTGTGTAAAAAGCTGTGTTTCTTCTTCTTTATTAGAACTGATCCAAGATATAAAGATTCCAAAGTCTTGCTCAACTGTTCATGGATAAGAAGGTATCCAAAAAATTTGCCACAGCAAAATTACATAGCATTCCTGTTATGCACACACCTCTATTCTTAGTCTACACCAAGAATAAAGGGCCAAATTCTGTTCTGGAATAAAAATCACAATTTTTTTTGGCTGTCTGTTGAGCTTCCACTACCTTTTCCAGCAGAGACTTTGGTTACTAGTACAGAGTTCATGTAAATAGACAGGTCTTTACCTCTCCAAATTGTACCATCACTGTTTGGAGTCTTCTTGTATCTTTGTGCCAGTGCACAGAAAGAAGTATAATATGATGCATGCATGACTTCATCATAAAACTTCAACTTCTGGAGCCTGTGGGTGGGGAGTTAAGTGTCCCATTTAGGTAGTCTGTAATAATAATTGTCATTCCTCTTGCATCTTATTCACAAGTGTGTAAAGATCCTATTTCTGAAAGACTGGACATGCTGAGCTGCTGTTCTGGACTAGTACTTTAGTCCCTGTGCTTTTTTATTGTTAGACCTACTTCTTTTGAACTTCATGGCTGGTTAAAAATTTGAGGTATTCTAGGTTGTACTAATTATGAGGAGAAAGTGTTGTGAGAGTCACAAAGTGCTTTTATGTAACCATATCTCTACAAAGAAAGGACAAAGATCTGTTTTTCTGACCCCTGGACAAGTCAAACAGCTATAAAAATAAGATAAGTTCCTCCAATTACCCATGAGACCTCTTATAGCCAAAGCCCACTGCTTATGCTCACCCTTGGCCTCTCATAGGGATGCACTGGCTGTATGTCCTGCCACCTCTCTTCACTTTGCAGTGTCTCTGTGGCTTTTCTCCACCCCACCCCCCCACCCCCCACCATTCTGGTGGTCTCTCAGTGTAATATTCAGGAACTGTGCTTCTCTCATAGTTCATGTCTCTGATCAGACTGGCCTTGTCTTTGCTGTGTGCAGTGACACGTGCCTGCACTTTGCTTGAAGACTGAGTACCTTCACCAAGGCGCTGACTTGCTCCTTCCCAACTCAACTGAAGGGCAATGACTACTACCAGCTCTGACAATGTTTCATCCATACACTTCTACATCTGGTTTATGTCAAAATTATTCCCATAATTCCTGGCATCATGAAAAAGCAAGCCTGAAAAGAAGAGGAATAAACATAGAGTGGTTTAAAATTGTGTACTAGGAAGAATTAAATTCTTAGTAAGAAACTTCTGTCATTTCTCTATTTTCACTCACCATGAGGAGGACAGCATGTTCTCATCTCTGCAGAGTCACATAAATTACTTGATTAAAGTGCATGTTGCAGAGCTTAATCTGGACATTTGGAACCTCCTTGCTGTTTTCTCAAGGTATTTGTTAGATGAAGAAAAAAAAAAGTCCTGTGCTTAGTTCATCTTCTTATATTGTAGATATATTTTCCAGACATTTGCAAATAGAGTAAAGAACAAGAGTTCTTCAGCTATTTAAAGTCTTTGAAAGAAGAAAGGCAGTTTAGATTACCAGCAGCCTACAATGTGCGTGGCACAAAAATGTCAGTTTTAATGGCAAAGTTCAGGATAAAACTGTGTCAGCTAATTTAATCATTTACCATGAAATACCAGTTATCTTAATCTTACATGCAGTCCTTAAGTCTGCTGCATATTTTTGTGTAATTGAATCCTGTCCCTAAAAGAGACAAAGCAGGGAATTTGCTTTTTAGTGAAAAGTTAGGCTCTAAATGTTCCTGTTTATAAATTGTACTTGTGGCATTGTCAGATATTTTGATAGTGAGCAGCTAATATTTCTGATGAGTCTATTTTTTCTCTGTTTCCTATTTGTCTTCCATGCTACAGAAATCATATTAGTATTCAGTTTCTATGGAACTTAACCGAATTCTCTGGAAAAAAACTGCAGATATTGTTCCCAGAACTTAAGGCAAATAAATTAGAATCTAACCCAGATGACACATTTTATTCATGTGGTTTGCTTTCCGTCTAGATACCTGATGTATTACTTCATCAGCAAATTCAACAAGGCCAAGATGTCTTCATTTTCCTTCAGAGCAAGAGCTGTAAGAGCAGTGTGGTGGAAGTATTGGTCTTCTGTGGCCAGGCGGTGAGAGCCCATCGACAGCTGTGATGAGCAGAGCAGACACGGGAGACAGGAGGCAGCTGAAGCCAAAGAGGACCCACGCCTGGAGCTGTGTCTGTGTGATTGGAGCAGAGAGAGGCCAGGACCCAAGGAAATCCCAGCAGCAAGGGAAAAAAACAGATTGACTCTCAGTGACTCATTTAGCTCCTGGATTGGACAGATCTCTCCCCTGCTGGCAATTTGGCTGAGCATCAATGGACAGATACCAGGATGAATAGCTTAAAATAATTAGGGGTTGGGAATTTGCAAAACTGCTAGCCATCCAATTCTTTACTGTGCAATGCGAGGCAGAAAAAAGAAATTACATTTAGGTTATTAAATATTAAGTCAGTGGATTTACTTCCATTTGGTGCAGGGCAGGAAACTGGCTAAAATTCAACATTTATATCATTGTGTTGATGGTCTGTTTATCACTGAGCAAGTAAGTGCTTTTTGGCAGGTCAAGCTCTTTGACACATGGGGCAAATGCGTGCTTAATTTCTCCCAAACAGAAGAATGAATGTAATAATAATTAACACAGATGAGAACAGAATTAAAATCAAGTACAGTCAGGAGTTTAGTTTAATGCCAGGTGTCTCACATTCTAGATGTTCTGGGGCCAGATCTTTCCTGTTGAAGGTAGCAAGGGTTTTGCCTTCGGCACTTCTGGGAGCTGAAGTGGGCCTTGGACGTACAGAGACAGGATTCCCTGTACTTTCTATTCAATGCACAAAACCAGAAGCAACAGGCTCATTTAGTATCAGTAAAGGTCAGTTAAAATTATAGAGACATCCTTTGGAGCAAATCCTCTGTCTTGCATTTGCATATTTATGAATTAGAGATTACGACAGGCTATTTCATTTATTAGAGCAGCACTGCTATAGTTAATAGTCTGTCAGTACTTCCATTATAAACCCCGTTTTTCAGTGTTTAATATCTCAGCCATTTAAAATCACATCAGGAAGCAAGTCAGTCTTATGTTGCTGGCCAGGTGCAGTTTTTTGGTATGGATTATTTTCAATAATGAAATACTGCTCATCATATATGCAGATGAGCCACAGCATTTCTGTTGGAGGGACATAGCAAGGTGTGTAGTTTGATTGTGGCTTTGTTTTTCTTTAGGAAAGAGGGGAAAAGAGGGATTTGACCAGTCATGTCAACTGTGGCCTTATGTTTGAAGAACAGGTTTTCACGCAACTGCTCTCAGAGGCAAGGCTGGTTCTCAGTGGGAAATCAGGTTACTGTTTGCTTTCCAGTGGTGACCAAGGTAAACAGGTGAGGATGGTTACCCTGTCCTTCTGATGTTTCTTGTCTACCAGTCATGTGAAACACCCCAGACAAGAAAGCAGTGAACAAAAAAGAACCTTTAGAAGTAACAGGAGTCCCAATTACAAATTCAGAAATCTGGCCTCTTTTTAAGTGTCTGCCAGCAGCAAAGAAGTGCAGTACTGTCCTGACTTTATTGCTGATATTTGGGGTAGAGGGGTTGCTAAGGCTTAAGGGGCAGTTATGAAGCAACTTGTACATGTCCCTAAACTGAGCAGTGTCATTTATTCCAGCAGTCTCACATCACTCTCCTTCCAAACAGCCCCACTTTGCTTTTATAGAAGTACACTAGAAAGTAACTGCCTAGCAAGGGCAAATGTTCAGACTAAAATACCAATTTTTAACTTGCTAGGGCAGCAAAAAGTTACTCTTCAGTGTAGCTGAAAGAAGCTGCTCTTGCACTATAACCTTTTGCCCTATGAAAAAGAGAAACAGTCCAAACAGAAACCCCAGGAGAGTGGTTTGTTTTCAAGGTCTTGAAAATCATTTGCTGCCTCAGTAACTGACAAGTTAGAAATCAAATTCATGAAGAGAAAAAAAATTAAGCTTCGTGCAAAATATCTTTTGCTCTTTTGCCTCACAAATGCAGTTGGAGGTGGGAACATAGTCCATATTTTCCATCTTTCTCGCCATAAATGTCTATGTGCACAACTGAGGGTTCCAGGGAAACTAGCAGTGGCAGGCCAGAAACACTCCGAAACATCAAATTCAATCCAATCGGTGCACTGCAGCTAATCAAACTGTGCCCTAGGCAAGACCCAGGGCTTGGCCTCTGTGCCACCTTCTGTAAATTCTGGCTGAATTAAGATTAACAACAGGTTTAGAAGTTACATTACACAAACATTTTTTTAAGCACATGTAAGACAAGATTGCAGCAAAAAGTCTCTGATCTTAAATCCCCCAAATCCAAATGGTGAGCCAGACTTCTCATTCAGTCTCTCACCAACATCATGAGAACCAAGAGACCAGATCAAGGCACTCCTCTCAGGCTTATGGAAAATCTGTTCCAGATCCAAGTGGCAAGGGCTAATCAGTAGTGCTTTCTTAAAACAACAGTATTTGGGATATTTTGTAACTAATTGCTAACTAAAAGTCCATTTTCCAGACTCCTTCCAGAGTTGCCATTGTAAAAAACAATCTTCCTTCCTAGGCACATCACAGTGCCTTTTCAGCCAAAAATTATCTCTGGTCATGATAAGTGATCATAACTCAGAAGGAGGCAGACTACAGAAATTCAGAAATTTTAACTGTTTTGAATACAAAATTACTTCAACAGTTTTATTAAAAAGGTATAACCCAAAGTAAGGGGGGGGGGTTCTGCCAAACCTGTAGAAAATGTCATACATTTTAAAATTAAGAAGTATTACCTGCTATTTGCTGGAAACTCTGTCCGGGCTCAGTAAGCTGTCTGGACAGGATTGTTTACTAGATATATTTGTTATTCTTTGTCTTTAATTTGCAGTGACATAAAATCTTGCACAACTGACTTTGGTGCATCCTTAAATGCTAAAAATACTAATTATTATGTAATTAGTCAACAGGATGTGTGTAATTGTGCAATACCAGCATTCCTGGGTGTGGTTAAGTACATAGGTAGAATGCCAACAGTCATCTAGATGTAGTATTATAAAATTACACAGCAACATACACCCTGGGTGGATACTCTAATTATATTTTACATTTAAACAAGAGCTACATTAGCAAAATGGAACTTATTATTTTTAAAAATATCTTCCCACAGGCATGGATCATAGTACGTGATGGTAATAATATTGCCCAAATAGAGTATCTTCCATCTCCCAAGGGACTCAGTCTTCTTCATAAACATACAAATAGGAGACAGAAACCAGGCATAAAGAGCCCTTCATTCACTCATGGCATAAAACCACCCCAAAACAGATGCAGGACAATTGCTGAATCATGCACTGGAATAACTGAAGGCAGAGAACCACCAGGAAGGACTTTCTATCTCATGAAGAATCACATGAGATTAACCAGAAATGTGACTAGAACGGTTATATTTTTGTGACTTACCAGACACTAGGACAATCCTTAAACCATGGTGAAAACAGATCCATGCAGTGAATCAGATTATTCTTTGAACTTAGCCAGAAAGATCTAGGTTACAGCCACCAAATGTCTTGAGCATTTGAGTTAATTCTGATCTCTGCTAAGATTTACTGTGAATGTGGTGTGAAAGTCTACTGCACTCCCAGCCAAAACCTCCCTGCCTGGTCATCCCTCATTCTTCCTGTGCTACATCTGCAGTGACTGACAGGTGTGCATGTCACTGGGGCCAGCACTACAGAGATGGTAACTTATGCAGTATAAACAGAAAACATGGCACATCAGTATTTACTCTCTTTTGATATGGTTTCAAGGTGAGAAATCCAGGAGAAGAATGGAAAGGTAAAAATTCCAACACCAAAAAAACTAAACTAAAGAACCCTACGCTGTGACTCATCATTAATGTAAAATGTCAGAGCCTAAAGCTCTGCTTTTTTCATGTGCCTGGGTGCAGAAGGGTGAGGTGCCCTCTGAGGATGATTTTATCTTTTACTTTTGCATCTGAAGATCTTGAATGTGGTTTGGCAAGTTCATAAAAACACTGTGATGAAGTTGAGTTGAGTTGCCATCTGGAAATTATACATAGAGAGATGTAAGAAAGCTTGAGGAGAAAACTGCAGATGCTGGAAGAAGAATCAGCAGTGCACATGAATGAGGTTAAAAATTGCAGACAATTAGCTACAAGATGACTCCTACTAAATAAATCATCAAAAACTTGACTACTGCTTCCAGGTTTCTACTGCAATATTAGCTCATTGGAACAGTCAAAAAGATGTTAATTTGGCCAAAGTTTTAGAAATGTGCTATTCTTGTTTGAATTAACAAATCAACCAACAAGGCCAGTCTATACTGTCTTGCCAAGGCTATAAAGCTTCTAGGGAAGCTATTATATTTAATGCTCAGGATCTAGGGCCCCATGATATGCAAAATAAGCCTCTTTGTGTTAAATGAAAGCTGAGCGGGAAAGAAAACCTGATCTTGTAATGGAATTTCACATCTTGTTTCAGCATTCAGGAAAGTGCTTTGGATGTCCAATTTAATAGAGGAGCACAATTTTTTTTTCTGTATGCCTCCACAGACCAGGCCTCGCTCTGTTCTCCTTTAGTTTAATCCAAGACTCAAAGTAAAAAGAAAATATTCTAATTGCTTCCAATAGGCATCCAATCAATCTTGTGCCATGGTTTTACTTAAATGTAAATTCAGTGCTAAGTTCCTCCCAAGAAAAAGAGAGGTAAGTGATACAAGTCTGCACACAAACTTTCCACCCTCCTGTTATTTGCTGCTGATAGAACCTATCCTTTGGCTTGGCAAAAACTTCTTAATTTGTCTGGTCTATCTGCAGGGTTGACTGGTGTAAAAAAAATGTTCACCTCGACCTTCTTTATTGCTACATCAAGGCAGCTCACTACAGTTGTACTCTTTTCTACTGCTTGAGATTTACTTGTGTCCCTGGTGTGTTGTGATAAGCCTCTAAATGGCGATGCTGTGAAGGTTTTGCTCTTCCCAAAGACTCTCCTGAGGTTCAGTGAAGGCAAGTAGGGTTTGCTTGGATTTAAAGGTAAATTGTATATGTCACTATAATAAAGGGAAATATGCAAAGTGTTGGTTGAATTTAATAGGAATTTGGAATGTTTGACTTGTCACAAGGCCAGTTAGTATTATGTGGACTTCTGATATTGCTCTTAGCAGGAGGAACTCACCCCATGGTGAGTGCCAGGTCAAGGCCTCGTTGTCACATACATGCAATTTAAACCATCTTCAGAATTAGTCTTAAGTCTTACTATCACTTAGTAGTATAAAATTAGAAACATGATCTGAAAAACACTAGAGAGAAATACTGAAGTTTTGCACATCAAAAAGGCTAATTAGAAACTCTTTTCTTTTATAACAAATAAGCCAAGCATATTGACATTAATTATAGGAAATACTCAAGGTTTGGAATAATCTATTGAAGAGCACAGATGCATACCAAATCCTGTGTAAATGAGTGTGTGCAACTGTTCTGCAGGTAACACATTTAATTATAAAATAAGCTGTGTGTTCAGGTTTCTTTTTAAGGGGTAGAACATCATAAATTAGGTTTCTCTCTCTTCCTCGCTCTTACTCAACACAGTGAGATAGTTATTTCTGTAGTCATATCTGTTCATCACAGCCTAACATGCATTCCAGGGGCTTGGAGCAGATTCTTCCTGTACCTGAAGTAGTAGTAGTTCTGTTTGCTTTCGTACTAGTAGTTCTGTAGTTGTTCTGTCGGCTTTACTGGAATTGGATCACTGTAACTAGCAGCAGAATTTGTTCTCTGGTGGTAAAATTCCTTTGGTTTCAAAAAAGTGAATGCAATTCATAATTGCTTTTGTATTTTTCAATCTCTGTTCCAGAGCTGACTAGTGGCATTGGTTTCTTTAAAAAATACTATGACTACGATTTGCTACATTGCCCATTAGTTTTGCCAGTAGAGACTCTTAACAACTCTGTGAAGAAAATTTCACATATCCCTTCTTTTACGCTGTCTGGCTGCAAAGAAATCCTCTTAACTTTTGATAGCTTTACTTCATGGGGAAAAGGTTCTTCTCTGTCGGGGCCATGACAGGTGGGCTCAGCAGGCTGAATCACTCCACCCCAAATGCTCCTTTCATCTTACTCACTGCCTCCATACAGATGAAAGATGCTGTGCTTTCCAGGTCAAATCTCATGAATGAAACTCCCAAATACTTGTCTAAGCGTACTCCTTAAACTGGATGAGATGTCTACCTGCACTGCGGCCATTGTAGATTATCACCCAGCTGGGACTGGTAAACTGCCTGAAGCCTGCTCCACAATTTTCACACCATCCTGCAAATGCCAGGGCTTAGCACTTTTCCTCTTAGAAACACCCATCTGCAAGGGCATATGTTGGTAGGGAATTGGTTGTTCTCTCCCATCACTAGTAGAGAATATTGATGTTGCCATTGCTGGTTCAACTTCTTTAATTCTCCTAATTTTCCTAACAATTGTCTTAACATTTCACAGGTGTGTCCAGAGCTACTGTGTCAGCAAAAGTTCTAAAAAGCTCATGGTAAAACTCATGCTTTCACCTCTCAGATTCAAGCTGATTAAAGGGTTTGAGGAAAAGTGCCATGGGCAGTAAAGAACAATGAAGATCGTTTAGATGAGCTGCAGGTATCATTTCAGATCACTAAAAAGTAGGAAAAAATAAGTTACTCTAACATTAAAACAGTAATCTCTGTATAGCCTCAAGAATTGTCAACAACTGGCCTCCAGTCTAGCTCAAAGATTGTGGTAATCTCACCACATGCTGCCCAAGTCTGAACAAGATTGCCTAGGCCACAGGTACATAACACTGGCCAAACTTCTGTATCTGGCCTCTTCTTACACTTCTGCTTCTGAACATCCACTACTGGTAATTATCAGTCATAAAATATTGGAATTGTTGGATTTTTTTCAGCCTTGTGTTCTTGAGCTTAGATTTTTATATTTCCCTCATTTTTAGTGAGTCTGAAAAGGAGACAGCTTCTGTCCTAATTGCACTCTGATAAGGAAAACCAGCAGTTTTTACTGACCCTGGCCACCCAAGGGCATCCTTTTACAAAGAGACACCTCTGACACGTAGATCCATGTTGACTGACATGATAGATGCAGCACTTGTAAAAGAAACCAGCTTGGAGTTGCATATCATTTAGTGGCAACTAAATGCAGAAAAGAGTTGCAAGAGTGGGAGCAACAGGAGATTGTCAGTTGGTTGTGAAGTCAGAATAAAAGTTTTAAATATAATTTCATCTATTTGAGAGGCAGATGGCTCTGTTAGTAACTATTCCTTACATATAGATCAGACTTCGAAAGTCTGCTTTGGATAAAAGTATATAAAAAAACCGGAACCCATGCGCTTTTGCCTTCAGTGTGCAGTCAGTAGATTAGAAGGAAAAGGAGCTGTTACACCTGTGAAATTAAATTTGACACAAAGATAGTTTAGGATGATAATGAAGGTGAAAGTTCAAAATATAGTGTGATATCTGTACAAAGTGTATTGACCTGCTGTCTAACTTTTTTGTTCTTCCTTGAAATCTAAAATTTAGTTTCAAATAAAAATCACTTCCTAGCAGTTCATATGATACAAGTACATTATTGAATTCTTACTGAAGCAGTGTTGCTCAGAGATGGGGGCCCCTTGTGGCATGGGGTTAGGAGCATTTTGCAGGACATGACAGTTTCCAGACCACAGGCAATTCTGACTTTAGGGAAAGGTGAAGGAGGTGGGCACCAACCCTAGAGAGAGATTACAGGCAGCAAAAAAGCCAAGTCACCAATGAAACCTTTCTATTTCTTTCTAGCACTACTGGTCTTCTGATGAAATTTTCAAAATTTGGGATGAGTGGCAAATTTTTCAGCAAATCCAAGGGAACCTGGATAGGGATGGTCAGCTTAGCAAGAGAAACCAAGGCACCAGGTAAGATGACAGCCTTGTGGGAGAAGAGATGGAGGGGCAAGGGGAGGGAAGAAGGCAGGGTGGCTCATGGAGGGGATCTGACTGCAGCAGGGTGTGCAGGAGAGGGAGAGACTGCTGCCTGTCAGGATATAAAACTGATGCTGAGGAATAGGTGCTGGAATCATCTGTCTGAAAAGAGAAGGGCAGAGAAGGAGAGCAGTAAAACTTTGGGGTTGGCATTGGGGGTGGCAGAGGGAAGAACAGGGCTCCTTCTGCACCCACCCTGCTTCTAGGTAGAAGCTAGCTGGCTACAGCTCCAGGAATGAGGGGGGTTCATTGTCTCTTGAGTTCATGACATTATTTTTAAAAAAAAGGGGGAAAGAAGCCTAAATCTCTTACTGCTTGTCTGGGCAAACAAGAGCTTAACAATGAAGGGAAAGTCTTTCTACCTTCCCCCAAAAGCAGCTAATCTTCAGCCAAAGGCTTTACCTGGGGCTTTTCTGGAGGCCACCTCTGCCCCGTGAGTGACATCCCTGTCTCTGCTTGAGCCTGGCAGGGCAGTGAGAGTGCCAAGCACCTCTGAGCCATGAGGGGGATGTTGAGGAAGGAGGGAGCTTTGTGCCAGTTAATTAGCAGCACTTTGGTGGTTTCTGCAGCCCACTGTAACCTTCACAAGACCTGCAGTGAAGGAGAGATATTTGGGGATATATGGTTGAGGCTGGAAGTCGATTTATTTGAGCTCTTCTTCCTTTGAGCATAAAGTTCATTGTTCTTCCAGCTCCCTTTAGAGACCATGCCATCAGCTGTCCAGGCTGGACAGCCCAGAGTCAAAAGGAAAGGAGCCTTTTGCCCATCACTGTCCCATAAATCAGAGCCCAAATCTGTAAAATGTGAGAAAATGAGAGATTCGATTATCCATATGGATCACTCTGGATTTATTCCAGATTGCTTCATTAATAGCAATCAAAGACATCACTTTAATGGATTTTTTATCCTCAAAATTATGATCATGGGGAATTTGTTCTGGCTATTGGTTTTGAAAAGGCTTTTGATTCTCTTCAATAGCCTTAACTTATTTCAGATTTAGGTAACAGTAGGATTTGGTCTTAAATATGTTAGATAGGTCAATCTCCTTTATTCAAATCCACTGTTATGTTAAAACTAATGACCACAGTTTGAAGATGATTTATATACTGAGGCTTAGACATGAGAGTCTTTTTTCTCTGATACTTTTGCTGTTTCAGAGGAGCCTTTGTTTTGGGAAAAGTCACTGTTTTTAAGGGAAGTCAGTGATGTTTTCAATTTTGCCCTTAGTTGGAGGATATGTTATTTTTTTAATGAAGATTTTCTTTAATGAAGATTATGCTGGAAGTCACTGAATGATGTTCATGTTTCTTCTTTGTTAATTGGGGTAAAACTCTTAAAGCCATTAGGTGATTTAAATGTAGCTCTATTTGAGCAATATCCTTTATTGGATCCCCCATTATCCTTTAAACATCTTGGTGTGCAAGGGGATAAAATTAGAATGAATTTGTTTGCTTTAAATTGCCAGCCTCTGCTTGATAAAACTATTAGCTATTTAGCTAATTGGGCTGCTCTTCCATTATCATTAATTGGCAGAATTGATACAATTAAAATGGGGGGTTTATCCAAAGTGTATGTGTTTTTTCCTAGGTATTCCTATCAAGTTTCCTATCATGTTCAGGGAGTCTTACATTCTGCAATTAGTTTTGTTTTCAAGGTTAGAGGTAAATTCAAGATTGATTTTGAAACTCTGCAGCTTCTTACAGAGTCAGCTGGACTGACTCCTGCTAACTTTGTTGTTAGTTTTGTTTGCCTTGGTGCAACGTATTTGGTGATTTAGGGAATGCCCGGTGCTATGGGGCTGCGGGGCGGGGCAGCCACGGACGGAGCGCACTCGCTTTGCAGAGGGTCAGGGCGAGGCTTGTCCCAGCCTGTGCCCGGCAAGGTGCTAACCACCCATTATTCCCTGGCCCACCAAGTGTTTTAACACAGCCAGAACTTTTAAGAACACAAGCCCAGTGAAGTCAATCAGCTTACTCATAGTAGTAAAGTTAAACAAAGGCTGCCCTTGGTTGGGGCCACAGTAATCATCACATTGTCAGCTGGGGCTCCCACCGAATCCATTGCAAAACAGCACCACTTTTCCCTCCCACCTTGCCTGCTTTCAGCTGGCGCTGCCCTCCCTGGGAGCAGGGCAGGATGCTGGGTTTGGAGCAGTCGCTCTGCCAATCCCGTGTCGTGTGTCCAAAG
The DNA here is from genome assembly GCF_901933205.1 of Camarhynchus parvulus. Classification (NCBI taxonomy): domain Eukaryota; kingdom Metazoa; phylum Chordata; class Aves; order Passeriformes; family Thraupidae; genus Camarhynchus; species Camarhynchus parvulus. The sequence goes on along the minus strand of NC_044578.1, from coordinate 14,865,978 downwards.
CATTGAGAAACTGCAGCCTCTGCTCCTGCCATCCCTGGTGGACATGCCATCCCTTTTAGGCTGCTAGTACAAATCGTGCTTCTCCCTTCTAACACTATGATTCATGTCAGCCATTAGCCTCAAATAAATGAATGGGCTGAAAGAAAATTAAAACCAAATCATGCTTCTGTCAAAGGGAGGTCTCGTTGACAAGCAGGGCCTCTATTTGCCAGAATTAGTCATCTGGGTCTGCCTTTTGCACCAGAGACTAAGAAAACCAGAGGATGATTAATTGGGCAGGGCCAGGAGGATGTTGCCCCTCCCCTAGAGCTGGCCAGTGGGAGCAGTTTCTAAATCACACCATGAGGGCAGTGGTTACATCACTGACCGCCACCGTTACCACTGCTGCACTTTCACCACCATTTTATGTGGTGCTGGAGTACCACATGTGTTCCTCACCGCCCAAACATGTCCTTTTAACTGTGATTTTCTTTACCTTATCTTGCAAGCCATGTAGAGCTGGATCTATTGCCTTTTAAAGCTGCTTAAAATAATTTCTATCTAGAATATAAAATAGTTTTATGCAAAATAATTATTTAAAATGTTTTGTCTGTAAAATATGTGCAAATATATTAATATATCATTTTGGCTAAAAAAAAAAATCAGGCTCTTTCCTGTAGACATGATCCAGTACGTGTATAACATGTTTGAACACTGGAGCAAACTTGATGCAATGCTGCCCTTCTTAATTCATTTGAGTCATTGTAATTTTAGACTATTCTATAGTCATTTCATGAAACACATCATGCTTCATGGGTTAATCCTGATTTAGCTGTGACGCTTTGCTTTTGGGTATTATCTAAATTGTTTTGCCCATCTCTTCTTCATTCATTTTGTCTGTCATGAATATCATTCTACATGGATTTCACTCATACATTTATTTGTATTTGAATTATGCATCTCTTTAAGGAGATAGACCCATCAAGTGATACAATACCTGATGGCACAAAGAATGAGGCATTGTTTACTTTTGCATAAAAAGCCACAAAGATGGAGCACACAGTTTATGGGATACTAATGAATTATTTGGATGGTTGATCTTAAGTCAGACTCAATCCAGCTAAGCTTGGTAGCCAATGCATTTGAAATGTAATGGATAATAGTCCGAGAGCCAAATATATTGCAGGTCTAGCTTGCACGGGTTGGGCCTTATTGACAACCTTATTGAGGCACCTTTGCTCTGAGTGGCTGGGGAAGCGCCTCGTCACAGGCTCACAGGCTGCCTTCTTGCCCCTCCAGGGACAGAGGCTGGCCTGCTGCTCCAGGCCTTGCACACTCCCAGGGAGATAGAGATCACCTCATTCTCTGGGGCCACAACCTGGCATGTTCCATGAGCACTGAATGAATTCACTGGAATGAAAGTCACCTTGGCCTGAGGGGCCCATTGCAGCTCCTTCAGGAAGAGCAGGTACTCCCACAGTGTAGTTAGAACCCCACGCTGCCACAGGTTCGCCTTGACTCAGGGAAAAGGAGGAGGGAGCAGAAACAGAACCTTAGAATGAGGGTTCTACCTCACAGCACTAAATGCACTGATCCTGTATTTCTGAATTAATTGCAGTAAATAAAGAGAGCATCACGCTGGGTAAAACTCAAGTGAAGGAGATGATCAACCCCAGGCAGAGCAGAGGAGCTGCAATGAAGGAGCCAGTTCTCCCTGTGCAACCTTTAAGGTATATTAGGGCTAAAACCTCCTTTGTGGTGGCATTGCTGTTTATTTGCTTCCATATCAGCTCTGAATTTGGCTTATTGTCACCAGTAAAGAGTCCAGAATAGGGGACATCCTGGGTTGAAACATTACTGTGGCATACAATGCCCCCTTCTCATTTGAAAGTAGAGATATAACTCTGTATGTCATTAACTAAGACAATAATAAATTAATCCAATAGCCAAGTAATAGTGCTGTAATGCTTTCATGTAAGAATTGGAATGTGAATACTGAGCTTTTCATTTCATGGTTGAAAAATACATGTGTTGACCCAGATATTAGTTTCTGTATTTCAATCATTTACATATTATGGGTCAATAATTATTTCTTGCACAAATTACTTTTCAAATGAGAAGCAGTATATTGTAGTGGTCTATCATATTTACAAACATCTCATTGTTTTCCTAACTTAGTATTTAAAATACACTGGACAAGGTATTGTTTTCCAAATACAAGACAAAACTGGGTCAGGTAAAATTCAGATACTATTTTCTTTTACTCTTATCCATAATGTATAATATTCATAAACCATGGAGTGGCAGCCCTCCACCCCTGGCAGGCCCACACCTCCACTTTGGAATGGGCATAGTTTTCCAGCAATGGTTTAGGAGACCTGACACCTCTTTCTGCTCTTTCCTGACCTTAAAAATCTCACCCCTTTGAGCAGCAATCCCTCTGAAGACCCAGCACTGTCAGAAGAATTAATGGTGGGGGTTTTGAGAAGTTTAGTACTTCCCAAGATTTCTTTACAGCATGCAATGACATCCAACAAAATGCCCAGGATGCCTTTTTTCAATTACTTTGCAAAGCTAAAATAGTATAAATAATCCTGGGTTTTGCTTACTGGTCTTGAACTTAGTCCATCATTTTGGGCTGTTCATTGTTTCATCATATTCTATCCCTTTATTAGCCAACATTTCCCACAGAAACCTTTTGTCTTAGAGTAAATGTGTTCAAGTGTTCAAGTACTGAATTAATCAGGGACTAGTGCAACATATATATGCTGCCCAGCAAGATGAATTTACACATCTGCCTTTTCCCCTAATTATAATTCCAGAGGTTGAATGTCAACAGCATATGGGTATATCCTCAAAGAGGCATGCAAACACACATACAGGCACACACACTGTACATTAATCTCTCTTGGCTTATCTGTTGCTGTCTTTAATTTGTATACTTCAAAATTGAGTGGTGAGGTCATTTATTAGACTGTTTCTGTGAATTTTATGTAGTGATAAGAAAGCAGTAACATGCAATTTGTTTTTATAGGACTCACTTTTGTAAGTATGATCTAATGTTTTCTTCCTTTAGCTGAACAGTGAGGAAGAGGTGACTTCAGAGCTAACTAAGAGTTAACTGGCTACGTTTCAACTGTCACCATTGTCTTAAATCTACATAGAGAGTGGAGAGAGCCAGAGAGGTGTAAGTACAGCAGGACTGGGGAAAAAACGTTTGTAACTAGAAATTTCTCCTCATAGCAAATTTTTCCAGTCTGTCTTGATTTTTTCTTTGCCTATTTTTTAAACACAACATGTGATGGAGATGATTGTTATTATCCAAAGGACCTGACTTGCTGGCTCACTGCATCTCTGTTTATGAAATGCCATAACAAAAGTGAGCTCACGCTTGTGTGCTTCCAATGCGTGATGTTCCTGTGTGCCAGATGGGCACTTTCATGACTGTATGAGCGTGGATTATTTCATTTCCTACATCTGGGTCTCCAAATGGCTGCACAGAATGCCACAGGAGAGAGGAACAGATCTTCAGCTGGGGAAACCTACCTTCACAGGGGAACCAGCTACATCAGAGGGGACGAGGCAGAAAAGCCCCGAGTGATATCTGAAAGTTCACATAAATCAGGGCCATAAGGGAAACCTTTAGAACCAGGAACAAGACAAAAATAAACAATAACTAATGTTGGATGTCAGCTGTGCAGAGCGGGGAGGGAAAATAAACCATAAGCAGTTTCTTGTCTGGCCACAGAAGATGTGTTTGGAATGCTGTTTTGTATTTCAGCTCAGAAACTCTGCTGTGACCTTCAGATATTGCTTGGTATTACAAGTTCTACAGATAGCCAGAGAGAAATATTCCAAGGAGAGATGGCATATACTCTGCCATACTAGTTAATGTTGTGTGTGTATTGCTCACAGCCCGTTCCCGAACTGTGACCAGGCAGCCTTGTTAAAACAGTGTGGAATCCTACAGTAACAGTCAGGAATGCTAGTTAGTCATAATGCTGTTGCAGGGTTTGGTATAATTAGTTGTTTGTTTATAGCATAAGAGTGCTTTCTTTTCCTTTTTTTTTGAGCTCGAAATGAGAGCAGATCCTCAGTAGAGTGAGGATCTGGCTCACTATACTTTTGCAGAATATGTTGCATTTCAGAGCCAGCAAACAGGAGGAGATGGTGAGAAGAACTAGCTGTAGCAGAAAAAAATATAGTTAAGTCAGTGACTTTCTTAAGATAAAAGAGAGCAAACCCCCAAAAGAGAGCAAATGAAAAAAGTTATGAACAAAAAGAAAGTAAGAGCTTGTGACACAAAGTAAGAAAAATAAACAGCAGTTGATTTAACTATTCTGCATAAGATATTTACAAACCACAGCATATTACTGTTTGCTTTATGCATTTTCACATCCTGCTCAGTTTAAAGCAGTAATTTTCTGCAAGGACAACAGAGGGAAAAAAAATGCTTTACACTGCTTATATTAATTACATTTTTTCATTACCCGTCATGTTTTCTACAGGCTTGTGTATTATTACTGTAAAATGTAATGAAACAGAAAAAGAAAAAAGAATGGACTTCTGGGAAATTTTCCAATTCTTGAAATGCAATGTTAATTGAGTTCTATTTTTAGGTCATCACAGATAGAACTGAACCCATTGCCATCAGAGCACAGAATGGGGACAGCCCAGGTGCAACACAAACGGGGTGAGGGAATCAGTTTCTACTAATGGAGAAAAGGAGAGAAACTAACTCGCCAGAGGGGTGGATTCGGGGCAGTTTCTATTTCTTGATGTAAAGTTCTCAAAGCAGAAATGAAAGGGAAGGGGTGCAGAGCTGGCAGGGATCCAGAACCCACCATGCCCAACCATGGTCACTCCCGAAGGAGATCCACTGACTCCTGAATCAGGAGGGCAGAGTAAATGAGTGGCTCTGTCTGGTTTTGTGGCTGACTTTCAGCTCGGGAAGGGAGGGCACTCTGAAAGCTGACATGAAATAAAGTCTCCCAAAATGTATCAGAAATCCGTTTAATTTATAGATCTCTTAAAAGGCTGCCAAAAAATCAATTATTTTAATTTGTATATAGTGCAGCCATGGACTGATTCAAGTTCTTTTGAAGTATTTTTAAACAGTCATTGCACAAAGGCATCCTCTTTCCCATATGCAAAAAAAAAAAGAATTGAAAATCAGAATTTCTCACAATCACTTTGATTGGAAGAATAGTGCAATTCACATGGGATTCTGCAAGCAAATCTGAGTCCCCTCCCTCAGTCTGTTAACTGAGTACCTTTACTGTCCCAAGAATCAGTGTAGCTCTCCTGCTCCCTTTATTATCTGCCTCTTCTTCCAAAGAGTGTGGGGAAACTGAGCCCATAACAGGGGAAATAGTTACTGGCACATGGGAGTGGTTGGAGATTCCCTTTGGAACAGAAATGGAAAACTGTCAGTGTGCACTTACCAAGGCCAGAATCACAGAATCACAGAATCTGCTGGGGTGAAAGGATCATCAAGTCCAACTCCTGACTCTGCACACAACATTCCCAAGAGTCACATTCTTGTTGCAAATCAAGAAAGAAATCCTGCTCCTTCTGACTCTGCTTGCCCTGCCTCCAGCAGTGGTGCCAGCATTTGGACTTCATTTAGTCAAGCCAAGTGGCCCCAGCCTGTTGCAGCCTCACCATGGGCCTTAGCTCATTATTGGCTTGTCAGCACTAATACTTCATCAAGACCAATCTCAAACCTGGCAGCTACCCCTACATTTGCATCTCACCATGACAGAGCCCTTTTTACGTTTAGGTTAGAGTTATTCCTCTTTGTTAGGAAATTGATCTGGATCCACAGCCCTCTGATTTGGAGTCACAATATTTTTTCATAAAGGACCCAGTTTTGTTCTTTCAGAATGATTTGCTTTTCCTTAGCACCCAAAGTTGTTCTCATAGGCTGCAGTCCAAAAATAGCTGGGCTCCTTTGCAGGCCAGAGCAGGTAAACTTTTTTTGTAGTGGGATGACAGGAGCAAGTGTTGAAGAGTATAGAGGGAGCAAAGGGAGCCATGAAACCACAAAGTCTCCTGAAGCATGGGCAGCCTGACCCAAGCCAGCTGGATCCCACTACACCACCCCTAGGGAATGGCTCCTATGTGAGCCAGCCCCTTCACTGCTCCAGCTGTTGAGGAAAGGGTAATAAATTTGTTAATTCCAAGTAAACTCATTGCATAAATCAGGAAGTCAGTATTCCAATGGCAATTCAGACTTGAGATAATGTCTTAAGAGACAAGCAGTCACTGGTTTCCATGGGAATTTTGCCATATCTTTCACCAGTGCTAGGATTTAATCTATGGGAGTTTTCATTTTTTTCAATTTGATTAGCTGGCACCTGTCCTCTACTGAAAGACAACACAGTGCACCTGAAGAATTGTGGTAATAAGCTGGTCAAGGAGACTTTGCAGGATGGACCTGAGGAGGCTGACTGGATCAATAGGTGGGATTTCATCAGAGAGAAGGGGTTAAAATATCACTTTGAAAATTTCACTTCAGTATGTTCATTTTCTGTTTCAGCTGTGTTGGGAATGGCTTGTAGATTCAAACTGTGACTCAGAGCAGGAGAAATAAGGAGCCGTTAATTCTTACTAAAAAAATGCTATTCCAGGCCATAGCCCTAACATAAATGAATTTGGCATATTCAGAGTGAACCATCACTTCCATGATTAAATCAATGGACATAAATTCAGCTTTGGTCAGATTAGGCCTCAAGCTTGCAGACCATGCATCAAATGTTTATTATTGCTGTTATTATTAGTGCTTTCAAAGAGTTCAGTTATCTTGATCCAAGGAAACAGTAAACACCAGTGCTTAAATATGTTTCAGGCTCTGGGATTTTCAAAAACCCTTGTGCTTTCAACTGCCAATGACAACATGGAGCCTAGAAGCATTAAAAATCTGAAGTAGGTACTGATCTGTGTTCAGGGGAGCTCATATATCTGTGGAAATCTGCCTCTAATTTATTCAGCAGCCCTGTCATTCTGGGTCACATTTGGGACCATGACCACTTCACCTGGTGCTACTCTGAAAACTCTGCTCCTTTGCAGGCCTGTGGGCAAAACAGGAAGAAATATGTATTAGGGCTCTCAACTAAGAGGAAGATGCCATAAGCAATGATGTGTTAGCCAGGATGTTAGAAGAGGCCATTTTATACATCAGATGCAGAGCTCAATTAGCTGGGGTAATTACAGTTTCTGATTTAAAGGTTTTTGCATCTTATGAATCTTCCCACCCTTCTTCTCAGCCTCTGTGTTGTCCCTGCTGAGGATCTGCAGTGTTGCAGGTGAAGCCCATCTAGACAGCGTGGCCTGCATGCACGGGCTGGAAGGCTTTGGCTGCTGCAGTATTGGCACCCATCTCACATCACAGCCAGGATGACTCAGATGCCAAACTGGCTGTCCATGCTCACACATGAGCCTTTAAAAAGAAAATGTATGTGGACCAGCTCCTGAATACTTTTGTAGATATGCCAGCACATGACCTGTGTGGTCCCCTTGCAGTCCTACTTAGACTAAATTTGCGAGTAGGCAGTGTTCTCACCCAAGAGGATGGACATTTGTCATCTAATTGATTAAATCTGTGTTATCCAAGAGGGTGTTCCCAGCCAAACAGTGAAATGCTCCTAAAGCATTCAAAAACAAATCCCAGAATGGCCTGTGCTGCACCCACACAGAGCTGCTCTGACCCTGCACTCCTGCCAGTCTGGGAAGTAATGTGGGCTTCAGAGCCATCAGTTCTGGGCATCAGGGATTTTGTAATAACAGAAAAAGGTGGCTAACTCTCCACTCCCTTTTCCTGGTTGTATGGTGTGAAATGCTGCTGAAGCCAGTGGAGTTGCACTGCTATAAAACCAGATACAACAGAGCAGGTAAATATCTCGATATATCTAATATTGATAAAGTTCATAATGTCAATGCCAACAGAGTCCAGAGCAGGACTGGCCTCTTGGATTTGCCTCAGTAGATTGCACCTCAGCACTATTATTTTCATCAGGTTTTTGTTACTTTGTCATCTTCCTGGGTATCATCAGAATAAGGCTCATCTCCCAACTCCTCAAACCCAAGCGTATCCCTCTAAGTTTTGGGGTTGGGATAAAGAGTACCATGCTTAAATTACATCCTTTGAAATAGGGCACTTTGCACAAAAGGCCTACCAGGTTCCCATTAGAAGAGTTAGTTGAAGACTGGAAACACTGGCTGCAGCTAATTTCTTTTTTTCTATTTGTTAACCCACTTTGTCCAAACACTATGAACATTTGGTGCATTTAGTTCTAAATATGTCAAATTCTCTTTTAGGGAAAAATTTCAAAAATCTAAAATCATCTCTTAAGATCAAATTCATTGCTGAGCTCAAAATTACTCTTCTCTACACAAATAAACCACATGCACATACTTGTGTGCTTTGTCTGCACTGCAGGAATTGTCCTGGGATAGCACTGTGCTGTCTGTGGAGCCCTGCTAAAAAGCCTGGCTTTCTGATAGTGAGAGAGAGCTGCAAATATTAACACATCGTTGTGGGCAGTGGGAAGCAAGAATGATTATCCCAGAATATAACAAATCTAAAAATAAATTGCCTTCATTTTCACCTATTGCACACTGATGGGGGTAAAACAACTTTAATTAGTGTAACGGACAATAGCGATGGAATTGGCTTGGTCACAAGATTTTTGCAGGATGACACTGATGGTATTACTATCCAACTTCAAAGATTTGGAAAGATGTGGCTGCTAACACTGGAGAATAGAAACCTGTTTTTCATCAACTAGGCTGGCCTGACAAATTAAGTCTGTGGAGTCATTAGATTAAGATAAGAGCTTATCTCCTAGACTGACATTTATTCAGAGGTTTTTATGCTGCTCAGCTAGTAATTAGTGCAGTTGAATTTTTAACACTGCTTTGTCCAGTCATTTGACAAATTTGAAATATATACAGTTTTGATAAAAAAAAAACAACTAAAATCCAAGAATGCAATATTATTAGCTTGGAAATGTTTTCAGAAGTGTTGAGATGATGCTAAACATCTTGAAGGAGGTCAGAAGTGCTTCTGCTGTTGACTCATTTCCATACACAGATTAAGAGGCTCCATACACTAAATTTTTAGGCACTAAGCAGCAGATATCTGTAGCAAATATGTAATTTCTTTCATGCCCTTCCATTTTGTAATTCTGCTGCTTTAGAGGGGCAGGAATATGATGCAGGCTGTGGTCCTGCCCATTAATGCTAGTCTGCTTCCTTCAGCACTCGTGTTAGGATTTCATGTGGGGGCAGTTTCAAAAGGAATCTTCTCTCATATGGCTGATTTCATGGGATAAGATTTATTTTTCCTGTCCTAATTTTCTTGTAATTACAGATGGATTGTTCCACAGTAAACCAGTGCATTACTTTTGGACACATTGCTTTAGACTAACAAGTATCAATTTTTTAAAACAGTTCATTTTGAGTAACTGAAGATCAGGATTGGATTGATAATTAGTGATTAAATTGATGATTATTTGTTTATGAACTTTGACAGGTTTGTTACAGCTACATCCTGTTACAGCATTTGTTTTGTCCAAAGCGCAGCCATCTCAGCATCTGTGGTTGTTACCTTTAGAAAAACACAGACTAGAGGAGTTCATGGTAGTAAATTGTGGTTCATCCAACTGCTTTAGTTCTGTGATTACTGGCTTTCCCAAAAATAACAACAGAAAAGACCACTGCTTTGCATTTTACACTGTACTGCCAAGACCCCTGGACTCTGTGGACTCAGGGCCATCAGCTGCAGAGGGTGACAGACGCATTGGCACTCGCCTGCACTCCTGAGCTTGAAGCAGCAGTGGTAGAGTAGGACACAGGCTCTCAGGCTGACTGGGATCAGGATCTGCATGCTGGTTTTCCATGTCCCTTTCTGTGGGTTTTCATGGCATTTACATAACCCCAAAGCATGAGAGGAGTTTTAGCATCTCATAAGTACAGCAGGTTTTCTATGGTTGGAATGCCATGAATGGGAAGTAAGGCATGAGTGAGGGGGTTATTTCAGATCTTTGTACAGCCAGGAATGAAACCCTGCTGCTCTCTACTTTCTGAGCCAAACCCTTGACCTAGACCTGCCCTGACTCTTGTTTCAATTCAGATGGTTTCAGCCCTCTGTGTCTGCTAAGGCCCTTGATACTTCCCATTGGATATGTGAAACCCTATATATTTTGTATATATTTCATATATGTGTAAAATTCAAGCTGTGTGGCAATCTCTGCCATTGGACATCCCACCATGCCTGGTCTGTAGGTGAGATCTCAGCTTGTGGTCAGGAGTGCCTAGAGGTAGAGATGGACACAATATTTTTGCTCATAGAATTGCTCATAAATGGAAAGAAATTTGCATCAAGCTGAACCACTTCCATCAATCCCCCAAAAGCTTGAAGTACTGTTTTGCTCTCTAAATTTTAGCTGTTAATGCTGCCTTTGCTGTCAACCAGGTCAAAAATCCTGCATAATTCCCCATATATATCTCACTTCCCAGCAGAGAGAAATTAAACCCCTTCCTAGATCTTGGATGAGCATGAGGGAAAGACCCAATTTCTGAAGCCTCTAGGGAGGAGCATGGCCTCAACAGAGGGAGAAGGGGGTATTTAAATTCAAGCTTCCCTGGATTTGTGGCAGCAGCATCCCTATTTTCCTATATTGTTTTACTTTCTTGTGTTGTGCACTGCTATGTTGTGCATTGCTGCAGAAGCTGAATGGTGTCAGCGCTACCCTGGCAAGCTTCATCTGTTGAGCCTTTAAACAAAAGGGGGAAAGTTGCCATCACCAAGACACACCAACAGAACCAAAGAAAGACTTCACCTCTAGGACAAAACTCCAGCTATGTGAAACTATTAATGTCTCCTTTTGATGGGCTGGAGATTACAGCACAGTGGTGTCTTGATGTTGTCTGTCACAGCTGTCTATCAACAGTGCTGGCTCATGGGGCAGTTCTGTGGCCCCACAGTCTTTCCAGACCTACCCTGCTGCCGCCATCCTCCTGTAGTTCCATGAGACATAGCACTGACTTGCCCTTTGCCTTCAGCCAACAATTTAAAGACGATTGCTGCTTGATGGTCCGTGTAAATAAATTAATAGTCTTTGTTCTGGCCGAAGTGTCTTGAGTCTGAGACCTTCACTGGCCCCACACAGAAAGCCAAGGATTGACAGGAGCACTAGCAAAAGAGAAGTCCAAAGAGGTCAAGGGAAGAGGCATTGCAGACTAATAAAATCTGTTACTACGTGGAGAACTTTGCTCAACTTCTGATGCCAGAAAAGACAGCCTAGACTGGCAGGTAAATCTCCCTGAAAATAGCAGAAATCAAGGTTAGACCAACATATTTATCTCAGGTTACTTAGTAAATATGGAAATACTGTAAAAAGAGAATTGGAGGTTTTACAGAAAGAAGGTGTCATTGAATGGCAATAACAGTACAACCATGCTTTACTCTGCCCTCCATTTTTCAGGGTCCCATTCTTGGGTTGATGGTTGCTCTTCAGCATTTGGCCAAGGTGAGACAGACGAGAGAGAATTTTTTCTGAAGTTTCCAGTGTTCCTAATCAATTTTTAAAATTATAATAAAGGGCGATAACTTTTTTTAACTAGCAAATACATTTTTAGTGTCACCAGAAAATGGTGCCTGTGAACTTGGATGTTACTCTGATTTTTTATGATTGCTTTTGGCTTCTAAGTTTGGTAGTCATGTCACAGAAAAAAATATGCTTACCCTTTTTAACCAAATTCCATAGGCTGAAATTTATCCATGGTAAATGTTTCACAATGTAGTAAGTTTTGCAGGAGGTTCCACGCAAACATCCTTTATTCTCAGAAATTAAGGGGAGCACTCAGTAGCACAAGTACATGGTGTAGCCATCCAATTGTTTGTATTTTCCCCAGGAATTCAACACTTTTCACAAATAACTACACTTGGCAGTTCCATAACACAAATGCTGTGACCCCACAGGACAACCACAGAGGTAGGGTAAACAGCTCTCATTCTATTTTATAGGTACTTAGCACTTACAAAATGCAAGCTCAAGGCAGGCTGTGAGAAACATCTACACTTAGAAAAGTCTTTCTGGAAAGCCAATGGAAATTATTTGCTCAAATATTAGTGGTAAGACAAGAGGTCAGTGGTCAATGCAGCCGTTGGGTTGGTGGGTTCCCTTGCACCATGTTAGAGTCCCTCTGCAATAGCCCAGCCTCTGCCCAGTTTGTTTTTCTGTCGTATGTTATTCATTAAACCCTTTGCTGTGACATGCCATTGCCTGCGTGCCAAATCCTGAGCAAATCATATCCTCTGTTCTTCTCTTGCAGATTTGTGAGATAATCTATTGTAGATTAATAATTTCAGTCTTATGGTGCAATGTCAAAAATAAATTGGGGTTATGAAGCTGGAGGGGAGCCACCTGGGGGTCGTGTGTTCTCACTGACGCTCCTTATTTGACTTTGAAAACAGCGTCATGATGAGATTTTTGAAGCTGATTGTTACCCCATGGAATCCAAATCACAAGGTAAAAAATGCTGTGGAGTAAGTTTTCATCTTCACAAATACCAGCTCAATGTTGAACTATAAACGATTTTCAAGCTATTGCCTTCCCTCTCCTCACAACATGAAACATATCTGGGCTGATCCAATACATCTCTTTAGAATATAAGATGGCAGAAAAATAAACAGAATAAAATAAAAGCCAACTCCTTTTAAGGACTGAATATCTGCTGGAGGTGGAGGTATCCAACACAGAAAAATAATACAGTCCAGGAACACAGCCAAATATACTGTAAGAAAATATTATTTTGCTTAATTTAAAATATTCTCCAACATTTCATAAGATCCCAAGTGTTGAACAGTGAGTAATTTGTCTAATACTGCAGTTCTTTGCCCCTCCCAGCTGAATCACAGTAAGTCCTCGGTGTCTCCAAACCAGATTAGGGGTTAGTGCATACAGAGTCACTTTCCTCCTTAGCTTCCTGGTCTCTTCTGCAGGACAGGAAGATCCACAATCCTCTCTGAATTAGGTATGAACTGAGAAATGAGACATTTAGTTCTATCTGTGCTGCCATGTACCGTCCACCTAGACAGCAAGGCTTTATCCTGCCATCAGTTATTGAATGCAGTCCTACAGTGACTTCACGACATGCTTTACCTTCCGAGACATGGCAGAATATTGTGGGCAATACAAGAATGGAAAAGCACTATTTTTGTTACAGTTTCTTTTGCTTGCGTGCAAGTAAATCAAACCAGACTCCATGCTGAGTGATATATCATATAACCCTTCAATGTGATATGTATCCAACAATTTGTTTTTCACTATGGTAGCTTTTCACAATCCATAAGTCAGATGGAAGGTAGAGAGATTTCCTAGCTTGAAATGCAAAGTGATTTTTTTTTAAGTTATGCTAGGGATTTGTTTCCCTACCAAGAACAGTTACTGAAGAATACAGATGAAAATATGTGCCGGAGCATATTCACTAATGATTTACTCAAAAGATATGATGGCATCCAGAGTCCTTTACAGAGTTCTTCTGAGCAATTAATGCATTAGAAGTGTGCATTCAAGCAACATAAGACTCTAGCAATAAGATAACCAACAGAAGAAAATTACTAGCATAGTGCAAATCTGAATTGGTTTGAGGGTATCCATCCATAGGTCTTCACCCAAGACCTATCTTTTGTATTCAGTGGATAATTATGGTCATATTTCCAGCTCACAGAATATTCTGAGTTGGAAGGGACCCACAGGGATCATCAAGTCAAACTCTAAAGTGAATGGCCCATATGGGGGTTGAACCTTGGTATTATTAGCACTATGTGCAGCATCATGTGCTAAAAAGCTGGATGTCTGACCCTAGTTAGAGAACACAGATAAATGGATAGCATGTCAAAAAGAAAATATGCCTTTAAAATATCATTAGAACATTGATATGATTGGTGAATCATAACAGTATGTTGCTTAAAAAGTGCTGGGCAGAAAACCTCAAAATACATGCTAATTGAGCCTGAAAAGGAATTTTCTTTCCTTGCTTTCCCAGCAAAGGCAATCTTATCCCGCCAGCTCTGTTTACTCAGCCTCTCAAAGGCCAATTCCTGTGTGAACACTCATTTCCCTTGGGAACAAGGATAAGAACCAAATTTATGCTCAGCACCATTCTGACACAGGTCAAAGGATAAACTAGGTCTAATCTAGCACCCAGGCTTATATCACAGGATGTCAACATAATGAATGCCACTAGGGCCAGCTCAGAGCAAATCCGAAGTCACAATTAATACATCCTGAGGTACTCATTATGAATTGATATTTTAGGGACTCCACATGCTGCCCTGGGGACCTCTTGCCATGTTTTGTACACCAGAAAACCCACACTATGTTTATGTGCTTGGACCTTCAGAGGTTTTTGAGCACTTGGGAACCTCACCAACTTTTATTGTGTAACCTGTTTTAAGTCATGTACTTGTTTTACCTGCTGAGTATAACT